>NW_017728997.1:24933726-24937651 GCF_001723915.1 Gavialis gangeticus | reverse complement strand
CCTAGGCAGGGGGTCAGACTCAATGATCTGTTGAGACCCCTTCCAACTCTAGCATCTATGAATCTATTTTACTTCTTCCTGAGACCAGGATATTAATCACTGATATTAAAACATAATTAATGCAGGGGTAAGGTTTCCCACTCAAGCTTTGTGGCTTTTGGAGCATTGAGCTTAGTGATATGCAGTCTGCTAAAAGCCAGGAAAGAAAGAGTCAAGGAATGTACCAGTGCTGCCCCCTCTGTGGACACAGATAGGGCTACGGCCTCTGCACACTGCCTGTGACGGTTCTCTTCAGGGTAGCTGTCCTGTAGGGCTGTGTGAAATTTTGACATGTCCCGTTTTGAAGTTGTTTTGACGTGTTTCGAGCTCAACAGCGAAATTAAAACAAAACAAAAGGCTTTCAAACAGCTTCAAAACAAAATGAGAGTGCTCAACCTTTCAAGTTTTGAAGCAGCTTGGTGGCAGGAGGCGGGGGAGAGACGGGGCTGTGCTCCAACTGGCTCTGCCAGCCTCACGGAGCTCAACCTGCCCTCCCAGTGCTGCCGGACTCCTTCTGGGGGCATGGGCCCCCAGATCTGCACACAGGATGACAGGAGGCTGCCACTGCTACCTGGGGCCAGCAGCAGCACCAGTCTTCTCGGTGCTGGGCACAGGTTGTGCCCAGCGCTGTCCCAGGCAGTAGCAGCAGCCTTCTGTCATCCTGAGCGCAGATCTGGGGGTCTGCACCCCCAGGAGGAGTCCAGCACAACCCCACAGCCCTCCCGGGGGTGTGGGCTCCCAGATCTGTGCTCAGGATGACAGGAGGCTGCCGCTGCCAGCAAGTGACACAAGTTTTTTTGCTTGTCAGCACTTTGAGGTGCAGTTTCTCAGAAACCCCTGCTTCTATCTCCTTGAAACTTGGCAGGTTTCTTGCCCTCAGAATGGGGCTACTATCCCTTCAATTTTCATCCGAATCAGGCAAGAAATGACAAAGTTATAGGCATTTTCATGCTTCCCCATTATAGCCTATGGGTGAAACGTCAAAACAGTGAAACCGTTTCAATGAAACAAAATGGGACAGTGCTTCGAAATGGCGAAACAGAAGTTGAAACCAAACAGTGCTGTTTCTTGCAGCCCCTACTGTCTGAAGTGTTCAGGATTAGGTTGAGCAGCATGGCAGGCTGTGGGTGTGGTACGGAGAGCTCTGGAGTTTGGTCTTCCCTTGCATGTGATCAAAGGAAGGAGGTGCCTGTGCATCTTGAGGGAATCTTCATTTTTGTATCTCCTGGTTTTCAGATGTTTAAGTTCATATTAAATCTCTGTCCCCAGTGCCTGGCTGAAATAAAGGGAAGGAGAGCAGTTTGGGCAGGACGACATACCAGCTCATGTGTGGACAGGAAGGGGGGCTTGGTTTCCCAAACAGGCAGGGTCCTTCCAGGTACTGCACATTGGGGAGGAGGGGCATGTGGGGCAGACTGGTTCCCCCACTCAACCTCCTGCTGCCCAAAGCAGTGCCCCCTTTAAAGGGTCTCATCCTCCCCCCGTCTTCCTCACTACCCGTTCCACTCATCCTCTTCCAGTAATTGGTAATCCCCTGATTGCCTCTCCCTTCTAAACAAGTGCTAGCATACAGTTTAGTTTGGGGTTTGTTTGGGGTTTTTTTCCTGAATTACTATGAGCTTCTTCTGAGCTATCTGCTGCACTCAGATTACATGTCCCTAAAATAACTCTGTGCCCTCTTCCCCAGTGAAGGCATGTTTTAGCGGCACGCCTACAGATCAGCCACAGCATGATCCCCAGCTTTGTTCAAAATATCATCAGTGGAATATGTTGGCCTTAAGCAGAGCTGTTGGTTGGTTTTTCAGGGGTCTGTATCTTGGCAATCCCGTGCTCCAGTGGGCCCAAATTTGGATCACTACCCCCTGAGACCCACTGGATTTCAAGGTGATCCACGTAATCATGAGTCTGGAGCCTTCACGGGAGGGCTTTTCAGCCTGTGCTATAGCAGAGCTGGTGCCCAGCTGCAGTTGCTGAGTGTTAATGGCTTCCTGAAGGAACCAGCAGCAGGGTCTTGAGATTGTCACTGCAGGCAGAAAGTTGAACACATTTAGTTTAATGGCATTGGAGGAGGCCCTTGAGCTTAGTTATGGTGAAGCGGAAGGTGAGGCCAGGCAGCCATGGGTTTGCTTCCCCCTGCTGTGGGGTAAGAGTGTGCACATGCATAGTTCCCACCCA
Organism: Gavialis gangeticus; assembly: GCF_001723915.1. Taxonomy (NCBI): domain Eukaryota; kingdom Metazoa; phylum Chordata; order Crocodylia; family Gavialidae; genus Gavialis; species Gavialis gangeticus. The sequence continues at coordinate 24,935,437 of NW_017728997.1, read as the reverse complement.
GCTGCTGGTGCTCTTACATCCCTGCCCCTCTACCATGTGTTGTCCAGTAAAGTGCCAGACTCTAGTTGCAGGTGTGGTTCTGCCTTTTATGCTTTACCTTGATGACCAGCTCCTGCATGTGACAAGACATGCTTGCCAGGGGGCTGATAGACTTACGTGGTGACATGAACCTGACACTGAATTGGCAGTTTGGAGACCGGCACCAGCCCAGACAGTCTGCTTCAGAGAGCCTTGTTGATTAAACAGTTCTGTCAGCTCCCATCCCTTTAACATACAGCAAAGTTATTGGCCCTCTCGTGCCCTGAAATCCTAAATAGGCTGAAATCCTAGAGCCCTGCCCAGAATGAACACTTCAAGCATCTTGGCTGCCACCTCCTGGCATTCCCTCTGGTGCCGCAGCAAGGGTGTCTGAAAGGCTGAGGCACGCTAATTTGGCTGCCAGCCAGTCTCTGGTGTGGCCTTTGCTCACGCCCTGGTCTGAGGTTGCATCTGGTCCCTTTCCCTCTGCACAGGCTGGTGCTGTGCAGCCCAAGAGGGACAGTGGCTTCCTTCAGTCTTAAATTGTGGTCCCACGTCTGAGCAGGTTCCTGTTGTGCTGGTGACCATACAAACAGGACGGCAGCCAGGTGCAGCCCTGAATTCACCATAAATGGAGACAGACTGGCAGCGAACGGCTCAAACCATAGAACACCCCAGTTTCTCCCCATTTGGTCTTCCCACAACAGCTCCCTCCCACTTCTCTGGCTCCTGTAGCCAGGCTCTCTCAGTTCCTTCTACAGCAGAGATGAGCAAGGGATACAGCAGGGGAGCAGTCAGGCACTGTCTGGAGAAGGAGAGCCCTTTATTCCCAGAGAGGGATGGCATGTTCCCAGTGCTACTGCTTCTCTCCAGGCAGGGGATTGGTCCTACCCAGGCAGAAGCAGTTGGCTGGTCTACTTGGGAATAGCTGTCTTGGTTATCTCTTTTCTCTCACCCAGACTGCGGTGTGCTGTACCTGCAGACAGGTAAGGACACAGAGTAAGCAAGCAAAAAGGCAAACATCCAAAACTAGTACTTAGAGGTACACTGATGCATCAGTCTAGTATTTGATTAGCACCAATAAAAAGAAAATTGATTGCATTAGAAATTGGCCTGATGCAGCCAATAATTTGGCTGATAAATGCCCATGCATGCAGCCACTTCTTAAAGACCCCCAGGGTAGGAGCCAGCACCACTTCCCTTGGAAGTTGGTTCCAGCTCCTAGCCGCCCTAACTGTGAAGTAGTTCTTGCAGATGTCTAATCTAAACCTACTCTCCAATAATTCGTGTCCATTATTCCTTGTCATGCCAGAGGGTGCTAGGGGAAACAGTGTCTCCCCGAAACCCTTCTGGTCCCCTCTAGTGAATTTATAGACAGTCACCAGGTCCCCCCTCAGCCTTCTCTTGTGAAGGCTGAACAGGTTCAGGTCCTGCAGTCTTTGACTGTAGGGTCTGCCCTGTTGTCCCCAGATCATGCGGGTGGAGAGCATCTGGACCCGCTGACTTGAACAGGTCCAGCCCCTCCAGAAGCTCTCTAACCCGGTCCTCCCCAACCTGAGGTCTGGATCTTTACAGGGCAGGGTGAGCAGGTGCAGCTGTGGGCTGGAGCTGCTCCTGCTCCACTCCTTCCTTCAGCGCGGGGGGCATTGATTTGTCTCCCAACATTCCTTCCTCCCCCCCCCCCCCCCCCCCC
>NW_017728997.1:24929945-24933598 GCF_001723915.1 Gavialis gangeticus | reverse complement strand
CCCCCCCCACCCCAACTGACTTACCAGCTGCACACAGCTGTATTGGAAATCAGTTTGGTATTGGCTGACATGCCTCCTTAAAAATTGGCTATCAGTACTGGCCCCCAAAATCTCTATCGGTGCACCCCTACCAATACTGCAACAAAGGAAATGCACAGACTTGTGCAAGACATGAACAGTCTAGCAGCTAAGAGGGGGAGTTGCAGTTAATTTCCTGTCTCCTGCCTTGGAAAGCAGGAGAAACAGTCCCAGGGCTGCTCTGCTGCCTTTGAGCCCCTTGGCCAGACTGATCCTCCTATTCTGATTGCCACTGGGGAGTTTCCACCTGCTGTTCTGAGCCATGAAACCAAGGTTGGAGATTAAACACAGCAGCTGGAACACTTGGCTGGTTCCATGACTCTTTCTTCCACAGCTGTAACGCATGACACTATATGAAGTGCCTTCTTCCACCTCTAATCATCCTCTCCCCACTTAGATTTAATCCCAGCAATTCCAGTTGAACCCTCTAATCTTATAAAAGAACAAATCCCGTTTCTTATGCTAAGTCTAGGGATTACAGTAAATCAGCCCCATTTCATGATTAAACACTATTATTACCTTAAAGGTTTTGGACCAATTGCTGGAGGTTCTTGCTGCATCCAGGTTTTGCAGCATGAAAAGCATGCTTGTACCCTGCTTTTGGCAGAGCAGGCTCTTAAAGCTCCCAGATCTTCATGAGCTTTGGTTTACAGTTGTCTGGTTCCTATTGGTTTGTGCTGGCCTGGTGTTTAAATTTAAAGGTAAAGGAAATAAAATGTAGGTAAAGATCCTGCTGTGTATATAAGCAGGTCCTGGTTTGCTCTGATTAAAAAAAATTGCAAATTCTCTGATTTAAACCCCCCCCCAAATCCATTATTAAAACTAAAAGCCCCCTGTAGCCCCCTCTAGCCCTGCTGGTACCCTTCACTGCCCCCAAAGATCCACAGCCCCTGCCCCCCAGCACTGCTGGAGGGGGTCCCCAGCTACCAGGGTTATGGGGCCAGGAACCCAAGTCTGTAGGTCCCTGCTGCCAACAGCAGGCAGCTACAGCAGAAGCAGCATGGAGCCGGCTTCCCCACTGCTGCTGCCTGCTCGGGTGGGGCCAGGGCTGGCTCCTGGTCTCCCCCCCCGCCAGACCTTGCCAGAGGGGCCCCCAGCCCCCCCTGCAAGCCCCTCTGGGCAAGGCTGGGGGTTTCCTGCCCTGTGCAAACAGCTTTTGCAGGATGGAGCTCAGCCAGCCTGCAGAGTTCTTTGCAAAAGCAGGGAATCCATGGGTTTCTCTGCTAAAAGAAGAAATCCGTGTTTTCTCTGATAAAAAAGGGAAATCCATGGTTTTCTGTGTTTTTTTCTGTGAGAAATGGAAAACTGGGAACCCTGGTTATAAGAAACCCCCGGAGACCTGAATGACATCTTCCCTGAGGAGTGAGGTGGAGGCCATCTCTCTCCACTGGGGAAGAAGCTCTTCTCAGCCAGAATGGCTAATTTGCTTGACTGGGCTTTAAATTAAGCTTGCCGGGGGATGGGTGGGCAACCACCAGAGCAAGCTCGCTAAGCATCAGCCGCAAAGCCAGCAGGTTAGGATGCTCAAGGGAATCCATTCCTATCCCAGCCCAGAAACACAGCTTCTCCATGAGTACAAGGAAGCCTAGGGCTTCCAATGGCACACTTTCATGCCTGTACACTAGTATTAGAAGTTTGGGGAATAAACGGAAGGAACTGGTCCTTCTGCTAAACAAAACTGACTGCGATCTCATAAGGATCACAGAGACCTGGTGGGACTCTTATGACTGGACTACTGATATAAATGGCTATATGCTGTACAGGAGAGATCGTGCTGAAAAAAGGGGCAGGGGTGTAGCTCTATGTGAAGGAGAGCTACACATCCCTACAAGCTGAGATTGACACTCAAGAAGGACAACTGGAGACCCTTTGGGTTAGAATACGAGGGAAACGTAGTGAAGGGGATACACTGGTAAGAGTCTACTACAGACCTCTAAACCAAGAACAAGAGCTTGACCAAGAATTCACCAGGAAACTGGCCAAGGCTACATGCTTTTGGTGCATGGTCATCATGAGGAACTTTGATTACCCAGACATCTCATGGGATGAGCACTCAGCCAAATCCAATTGGTCACCAAGCTTCCTTACATACATGGGTGAGCTGTACCTGTCCCAAGAAGTTTATGGGCCGACAAGAGGCAAGGTGCTGCTGGACCTGGTACTGGCCAAAGGGGATGATTTAATCAGCGACCTAAGAATCAAAGGGAAGCTGGGTGACAGTGACCACGAGGTGGTCACTTTCACTATCCATTGCAAAGCTGACAAGTCAGTCAGCAATGAAGTAGTTTCTCAACTTTAGGAAAGCTTACTTTCATAAGCTCAGGAGACTTGTTCTTGGGGCCCTGGGAGGCCATGATTTCACAGGGAGGGGAGTTCATGATCAGTGGTTGCTCCTTAAGAAAGCAATCCTAGAAGCACAAGGAGAGTCCATTCCCACCCTCAAGAAAGGTAGTAAGAGGACTCAGAAACCCCCTTGGCTCAACAGGGAACTCGCAAACCTCCTAAATCTAAAAAGAGAGGCAAATAATGGATGGAGCACAGGAGACACCACTAAGGAGGAGTATACTGCACTGGTCCGCACCTGCAGGGAGTGAACTAGAAAAGCCAAGGCTGCAACTGAACTCCATCTGTCTACTCGAATCAAGGACAGTAACAAGTCCATCTTCAGATATGTGGGGAGTCTAAAGAAAAACAAGGGCATCATTGGACCCCTGCTAAAACAGCTGGGGCAGCTGACTACTGACCACCTGCTGAACATGATGCCCAAAGAGACCACCCTGTTGAACATGATGCGGGATGATCAAGGTGAAGATAAATATATGCCTACCATTGGCGTGGATCTTGTGAGGGAGCAATTTGAGAGGCTAGACCCCCATAAATCAGCTGGTCCGGGTAGGTTGCACCTAAGAATGCCAAAGGAACTGGCAGACATCATAGTGCAACCACTGGCGAGGCTATTCGAGAACTTGTGGCCCCTAGGCAAAGTACCTGAAGATTGGAGAGGGCCATTGTGGTGCCCATCTTCAGAAAAGGGGGGAAAGAAGACCTGGGAAACTACAGGCCAATCAGTTTGATCTCAATCCCTGGGAAGATTTCGGAAAAAATTACTGAAGAAACCATTCTTGACAAGCTAACAGAAGGCAACGTTCTGCAGGATAGCCATCGTGGGTTTGTTGCAGGTAGGTCTTGCTTTACCAGTCTTACTTCCTTCTGTGACCAGGTGACCTATCACCTGAACAAAAGGGAAGAGGTTGATGTCATATATTTGGACTTTAAAAAAGCCTTTGACCTGGTGTCCCATGATGTCCTCAGGGAAAAATTGGGCAACTGTGGCCTTGACTACTCCACAGTCTGATGGCTGGGGAATTGGCTCCAAGATCAGACCCAGAGAGTAGTAATTGATGGAACTGAATCAACATGACACTCAGTGACTAGTGGTGTCCCCCAAGGCTCCATTCTCAGACCTGTACTTTTTAATGTTTTCATAAATGATTTCATAGATTTCATAGACATTAGGGCTGGAAAGGGACCTTGGAAGATCATCGAATCCAGCTCCCCGCCCAAAGGGCAGGAAG
>NW_017728997.1:24927306-24927607 GCF_001723915.1 Gavialis gangeticus | reverse complement strand
GTCAGCCAGCCTGGCTGAGAAGAGCCTCCTCCCCAGGGGAGAGGTGGAGGCCATCTTTTCCCAGCAGCTTCCTGCCTCTCTTGTGAAAAAGCAGGCTGTGGTCATGGAAGTCAAAGCCTTCCCAATGATACCAGCGCCGCAGTCTTTGGTTGACTACGTGGATCCTCCTCTCCCTCTTCAGCTCATACCCCAAGACTGGGAGGATCGATGAGAACTCCATCTGTACCCCCAGACCCTTTAGCCCTGCTCCCAAATTCCTGTAGCACCTCATGACCTGGCTGGGAGTGCTCTGAGCTGTGTC
>NW_017728997.1:24916275-24926593 GCF_001723915.1 Gavialis gangeticus | reverse complement strand
CGGGCCCCAGAGCCTGAAAAAGCAACAGGCAGCACCCGCAGCCAAGAGCCAGGGGCTCTGTCTGCGTGGAGCCTGGGACCATGGGCTCCATCTGGGTGGCAGTCTCTGAGGTGCTGGGGGCGGGCCGCAGAGCCCGAGTGTACCCTCACGGTTCGGTGCGTGCCCATCCATGTCATGCCTCTGGTAGGCTGGCTACGGCTGGGACTATCTACACTGGGGGGTTTGCAGGCAGGGTCTTGGGCCCTCCCACGCACCCTCCTGCGCGAACTCCACGCTAACTCATGCGCCAGCAGACAAGCGCGCCTGTTTGCACAGCCTTTTCGCGTGGCTCCAGTTGCGTGGTTCCCTGGCGGGCTGGGTGAAGTAGGGGCCTGGTTGGGGCTTGACCTGGCCTGACTCCACTCAGCTGCCTCCTCCCACTCTCTCAGGGGTTAACCCCCTCCCACCACGGGCCCTGCTTGCCCCTGGCTGTGCTGGAGTTTGGCGGGGGGCTCCGCAGCTGCTGGAGGGTCTTTGGGGGGGCTTCGGGTGGGCGGGGGCTCAGTGGGCTTTCACCCGTGCATCTCTCGCTGCTCCGGAGCCTAACTGATCCGGACACTGGTGTAAAAAGCAGACTGGTCACGTTCATGGACAGCACCAAACTCTGGGGAAGTGTGTCCGCACTAGAAAATAGGCTGGTGATCCAGGCCAACCTTGATAGGTTTGCAAGGTGGGTGGATGAAAACCTGATGGCATTCAATATGAAGAAATGCAAATTGTTCCACCTTGGGAATAAAACCCTCATCACACTTTTATAGGCTTGGCAGTAGTACACTGGCTAGCACCATGACCAAAAGAGACTTGGGGGTTATGATTGACCATAAGATGAATATGAGCCACCAATGCGATACCGTAGCTGGCAAAGTGAACAAAACTCTACCTTGCATCTATCAGTGCATCTCAAGCAAGACCCAGGATGTCATTCTCCAGCTGTACTCAGCCTTGGTGGAGCCACAGCTGGAGTACTGTATCCAGTTCTGGGCTCCATAATTTAGGAAGGACATGAAGAAGCTTGAAAGAGTCCAGAGGAGAGCCACATACACGATCAGAGGGCAAGAGAACAGGCCTTATGAAGAGAAGCTTCGAGCTATGGGACTCTTGAGCCTGTGCTTCTCTAGGCTGAAGAGTGACTTGGTGGCATCCTATAAGTACATCGGGGTGTGCATCAAGATCTGGGGGAACACCTGTTCACCAGAGCACCCCAGGGGATGACAAGGTCCAACAGTCACAAACTCCTGCAAGACCATTTTAGGCTGTACTTAAGGAGAAAACTTCTTTACTGTCTGAGACACCCCCCAGAAGTCGTGCAAGCACCTATTCTGGGCACTTTCAAGAAACGTTTGGACTTTTTATCTAGGATCCTTTGACCTTAGCTGACTTGATGCTCCTTGAGCAGGGGGCTGGACCCGATGTTTTTATGAGGTCTATTCCAACCCTAATGTCTATGAAATCTGTCGGAGTTGAGTGAAAGGTAGGATCACTTTGGTAACCGCTCTAGGCTGGGTTGCTTGTGTTCTCCCTCTCCCTTCCCTTCCCTCCACGTTTTCCTGCTGCCTTAACGCTGGTTGCTTTACCAGGAGTTGCAGGTCTCCATCTTACCAGGAATTAAGTTCCTCCAGCACAAGTTCCTGTCAAACTGCTTTGTGTTAGATCAAGCGTGGGCAATTATTTTGGGCAGAGGGCTGCTTACTGAGTTTTGGCAGGCCATCGAGGGCCACATGACAGGCAGCCCAGGGCAGATAAATATTAATTTTCTAAATTTTTTAGAGGCCCCGTGGGCCAGATAGAACGGCCTGGCGGGCTGCATCTGGCCCCCGGGCCACATTTTGTCCGCCCCTGTGTTAGATGCTCAGAATGAGGAAAACTTTCTTACAGCCCAGTTGTATGTGCAACCTCCTCCCAAAGGCATCTGCATATTCCCCCCGGCCTGCCCCAGCATCATGAGCTCATTTCAAATGGTTTTGTTATAACTAAGCCATATTTGTTGTAATTAATGACGTTTGGTTAGCAGACGGCATATCGGGTGCCATACTGCTATCCTAAGGGCCTGTTCTGAAACTAGCGAAGTACTGACTTGTGCAGGGTGGGAGCAAGGGGCATATTTACTACCCTCCAGCAGGAGATAGCTTCTGCTATGCTGGTTTCAAAATGGCTAGACTTGTTAAATAAGATGGTATTCAAATCGCATTCCTCTCTCTTGGGGCACACGTTACGCCAAGTATGTACAATAATTCCTTTTGTTGGTTGTAGTGATGCCATCAACCCTGGGTGGGTTATGGTACAGGCATCCTGGGAAGAAATAATATTAAATTGCCTGTCCCCCTCTCAAGCCCAGAGGGGGCTAGGAATGGTATATAGACATACTTCCCAAACAGATGTCCTAAAAAAAAGATGTCTTACTGCCACCCTGTCTAGCCTGGTTCCTTTCAGGATTTCAGATGAAGCCTTGCCCTAATACTGGTTAATGGGAAACTCTGACCCTGAGGCAGCCCCTGGGGTCTCTCCTTGCTTCTTTTTCCTGCATTTTCCTTTCTATAGAAACCCACATTCAGCGACTAGAGTGAATGGCTGTTGAGGAATATCTGGGGAAATTACCTCCAGATACCTCGAGGTAATTCATGTACTTGACCGAATATGCCCATAGTCTCAAGAAGTGTCATGCTTGTTAATGAGAGGCTCTGGGTTTACTGTGTGAATTTAGGTCATCACATTTGACACGGTGCTGGTAATTTTTTGGAGGTGGGTGGGTCAGGCCCCTAATATCCAGTTTGTATGTAGTCTTTATCTATAGAAAACATTTTCCAATCAGTGTGTTATTAACTTCTGCAGCAGGCACATGGTCTTTGATTCTCCTGGCCAGGATCTCTCTGTTAATGGAAGCCTTCTCAAGGCCTCTCCAAAGTTGGTGTTCGTGCTAATAAAAGTGTGGGATTTAATCTTTGTGATGATTGTATTGTAGAAAGAACCACAGACTGTTCTTTTCCAGTAGCTGCTATAAAGGTATTTGGGATTTACGTCTGGTTTATAGTTCTTTGTGCAATTCGCATCTGTCCAGGAAGAAAATTAGCTAATGGCTTTCCTTGAAGGCTGCCCCTAGAGGGTATAAGAGCTGCCTTTGTTCATTAGCGGCTTTATTAAAGTACATGTGGCTGTTTATGTGGCTTATATTTGAACAATGCATTTGTTTTCCATGGTGCAGGCTGGAGTTTTGCATGATCTAAATTAGGGGTGTTAAAGTCATCAGGCCCCACAGGCATTTGGTTCACCTCTGAAATATATTCTTCTTGGATAAAATTGTCCAGAATTGAAATGGTTACGTTGGATTCTGTGGGCACATGGTAAGAGCTCTTGGGTGAACTGTTCTGTAACTCCTACTCTGTTAATGCTGCCTCTGGATACTAGTATACTTTTACTAATTAATTTGCTTTTTCAGCCTCTCAGCAGCTTTGAAGATTCTACCAAACCAGTCCTAACGTGCTGTCAACACCCTCAATAGCTGCTGACCGTGGTAGGCAGGAGAGCAGTTCTCTTGAAAATGGCAGAACTCTAAATTTAGCTGTACTATCTTTCATGAGTTTTGCCTTCTTTTTTCCATCATTTTGGTGCAGCCTTCTCCATAAGTATAGGTTGAAGATCCAGTTTTCTATGCAACCCTTAAATGCTAGAAGGGAAGAGCTGAACCACACTGGCCATGTTGCAGCCTGTTGCTCTCTTTTGGTAGGCTCAACCAAACTGTGCCTTTGGGATCAGCTGTGTTTGCTAAAGGTTAATTTCTCTTATGAGTGTGTTATCAGTTTTGTCCTTGCATGGATCCCGTTCTTTGCTAATTAGATCAGATTTCTATGGAGACTACATCAGCCTGTAATTCAGCTGGTGCCTGTGAAGCCACCTTTGACAGCTTCAGTTTCTTGTGTGTTGTGTAAAATGCATGCTGTGGGTTGACCAAAGTTGTCCTTGTACTTGGTGCCAACTTCAGTATACTGGGAACAGCTGGGTACAGATAGATCATCTTGAAAGTTCTGTCAGATATCTTTGAGGAGATGGGGCATCAATCCTTTAAGTCTATGATCAGAGACTTAGGGTGAGGGTGCAAGAATTTTTTGGTCTTTGGTGCTACTTCTCTTAATTTTCTTTGTGAGATTTAGTACACCAAACACCCAGGTCTCAGAAGAGTGGACCACTTACCCTGTCTCATTACTGTCATTGAGGACCAGCTTATGCTCATCTGTTCATACCTGAATTGCATTTTCAGCAATCTGCATACAGATATCTTTAGGTTCTTTTCAGATATAGATTTCATAGACATAAGGGCTGGAAGGGACCTCGGAAGATCGAGTCCAGCCCCCTGCCTCAGGGGCAGGAAATCAGCTAGGGTCAAAGGATGCAAGCAAGATAGACATCCAAATGTTTCATAGTGGTTAGGGTCAGAAGGGTCCTAAACAGATCATCAGGTCTGACCCCCTACCCCGGACAGGAACGGGTGCTAGGGTCATATCACTCCAGCCAAATATCTGTCCAGCCTCCTCTTGAAGACCCCCAAGGTAGTGAAGAGTACCACCTCCCCTGGAGTCAATGCATGCAAGTAGGAGCATGAATTTGCCTATGTGGATGCTGTAATTATTAAAATGTGAGTTCTTGTGGTTGACTGCCAGTACCAGGAGCCAGAAGGATATGAAACAGTTAAGATTTCCTTGGTTAGAGATGGAGGGAGTGTAGTTGTCTAGTGGCTGTTCCTTTGGGACAAGCTGCTGCAGAGGACTCTGGTAGCAGGTTGGAAACAGCAGGCCTTGCTTGGTGTCTGGGGATTTGGAAGATGGATGTGTGTTATGACGTGACTGGGATAACAGACTTGGTGGGATAGCTTGAATGATGGGAGCACTGTCATGGATGGGTAAAAACTGTTCAGGAAGGACAGGCAGGGGAGAAGAGGAGCAGGAGTTGTGTTGTATGTAAAAGAGCCATATGGTGGCTTAGCTCCAGTATGAAACTTGAGATAACCCACATACTTTCAACAGGCCTAAGGTTAGAGGGGAGAGCAACAAGGATGATGTTGTGGTGGGTGTGTGCTATAGATCACAAGACCAGGAGGATGAGGTAGGTGAGGCTTTCTTCAGACAATTACCAGAAGTTTCCTGATCACAGGCCCTTGTTCTCATGGGGGACTTCAGTCACCCTGACATCTGCCGGAAGGGCAGTACAGCAGTGCGCAGGCAGTCCAGGATGTTTTTGGAGAGCTTTGGAGACAACTGCCTGGTGTAAGTGTTGGGGAGACCAACTGGGGGCAAGGCTCTTCTTGACCTACTGCTCACAAACAGGGATGAATTGGTGGGGGATGTAGAAGTCGATGGCAAATTGTGCAGCAGTGACCATGAGATGATTGAGTTTGGGATCCTAATAAAAGGAAGATAGGAGAACATCAGTGTGTGGACCCTGGACTTCAGAAAAGCAGGCTTTGACTGCCTCAGGGACCTGAACAGAGGAGGCAACCTAGCAACAGATGAGGAGGAAAAAGATGAAGTACTCGATGTCTTTTTTTGCCTCGGTCTTCACAGGCAAGGTCAGCTCCCAGACTACTGCACTGGGCAGCACAGCTTGGGGAGAAAGCGATCTGTCCTCAGTGCTGAAAGAACAGGTTAGGAGCTGTTTAGAAAAGCTGAATATGTACAAGTCCATGGGGCCAGATGCAATGCATCCAAGTGCGCTGAGGGAGGTGGCTGATGTGATTGCAGAGCTGCTGATGATTATCTTTGAAAACTCTTGGCAATTGAGGGGAGGTCCCAGACAATTGGAAAAGGGCAAATAGGATGCCTATATTTTAAGAAAAGGAAAAAGGAGGATCCAGGGAATTGCAGACCCATCAGCCACACTGCTGTCCCTGGAAAAATCATGGAGCAGGTCCTCAAAGAATCCATTGGAGGAGAAGAAGGTGATTGGGAACAATTAACATAGATTCACCAAGGGCAAGTCATGCCAGATCAATCTAATTACCTTCTATGATGAGGTGACTGGCTTTACAGGTGTGGGGAAAGCAGTTGGACGTAATATACCTTGACTTTGGCAAGGTTTTTGATACCATTGTCCACAGCATTCTTGCAAGCAAGCTGAGGAAGTATGGATTGAATGAATGGACTGTAAGGAGGACAGAAAGCTGGCTGGATTGTTGGACTCAACAGATTCAATGTCTAGTTGGCAGCCAGCATCAAGTGAAGTGCCCCAGGGGCCAGGAGCTGGTTTTGTTCAAGTTTGCGGATGACACCAAGCTGGGGGTGTAGTAGATATGTTGGAGGGTAAGGCTCGGATTCAGAGTGACCTAGACAAATTGGAGGATTGGGCCCAAAGAAATCTCATGAAGTTCAGCGAGGACAAGTGCGAAGTCCTGCACTTAAGATGGAAGAATCCCATGCATTGCTACAGCCTGTGGACTGACTGGGTAAGCAGTAGCTCTGCGGAAGAGGACCTGGGAGTTACAGTGGACAATAGGCTGGATATGAGCCAGCAGTATGCCCTTGTTGCCAAGAAGGCTAATGGCATACTGAGCCGTGTTAGTAGGACCGTTGCCAGCAGATTGGGGGAAGTAATTATTCTGCACTGGTGAGGCCACAGCTGGAGTACTCTGTCCAGTTTTGCGCCCCCCACTATAGAAAGGATGCAGGTAAGTTGGAGAGAGACTAGCGGAAAGCAATGAAAATGGTTTGAGGAGTGGGGCACGTGACTTGTGAGGAGAGGCTGAGGGGACTGAGTTTATTTAATTTGGAAAAGAGATGAATGAGAGGGGATTTAATAGCAGCCTTTAACTACCTGAAGAGGGGTTTGAAAGAGAATGGAGCTGGACTGTTCGGTGACAGATGACAATAAGGAGCAACAGTCTAAAGTTGCGGCATGGGAAGTTTAGGTTGGATATTGGGGAAAAAACTGTTTCACTAGAAGCGTGGTGAAGTACTGGAATGGGTTACCTAGAGAGGTGGTGGGATCTCCATCCATGGAAGATTTTAAGGCCTGGTTTGACAAAGCCCTGGCTGGAATGATCTAGTTGGGGCTGGTCCTGCTTTGAGCCAGGGGGTTGGATTAGATAAGTGGTTCTCAGTGTTTTTTTTTGTACCAGGACCCATTTGTAAGCATTGATGGCCAGTCTGACCCAGTGCCCCTAACTCCAGACCTGCTGCCCCCAGGCCTCCAGTGTGCAGGGCAGGGAATGGGTGTATGGGGTGGGGAGTGTATGTGGAGCAAGGGGGACCCCAAGCAGCCCCTTGCAGGCTGGAACTCTGTCAGCCAGCAAGGGAAAAGCCATGATTTCCCACATTTTTCTCCTTTGAAGGAGAATCTATTGTTAACATTTGTTTGCGACCCTTTCATATATTCTTGCAGTCCACAGGTTTAGAAATGCTGGACTAGATGACCTTCTGAGGTCCCTTCCAACTCTAATCGTCTGTGATTCTATGTGTGCAAGACATTCATTGTCTTAAAATCCCTTTTCTCCATTGTGCTTTGTTCTCGCTGTTCAGGTTAAGCAGTATTCTGGCTAGAGGAAAGTGTTTGGTTACTGGAAGTACTATTGTCACAGGAAGGTGGAGTCGAATGAATATGCTGGTACAAGGCAATCTCTGCTAATGCTGTGTAGGGGTGGTCAGCATCTCTCTCACCCACTGTTGTCAGGACAAAAAATGGTGATCTCACAAACTCAGGGCTCTAAAGAATAGACATTAAGTTAGGCTTTAAATAGTGCCATGTTTTGCCGACCTTCAGTTTTCTGGCAGATCTACCCTTCTCATCTATTGCCCTCTTGAAACACCCATGTCTCATCTGCTAATGACTCCCTTCTCAGCCCCCAGTGACTTACTCCTTAATTTCTTTCTTCCTTAGGCTTCCAGACACTTCTGCAATTCTCTGTTCTACCCAGCCTCGTGGCCTTCGCAAGAACTTGGCTGTTCTGATCTGTTTCTTTAACACACTAGATTAGTTCAGATTTTACTTTCACATATTGAAAGTAACTAATGCTTTTAGCATCCTGATTTCCAATACATGCCACGTCCACAGCATTTCTAAGTACCCATGTGAAAGTTTAAAAGTGAAAGTGGAAAAATCTAATGGATTATTTTTTTTTCCTCCTCCTGTGGAGTGGGAAATCCTCTTTTTACTTCCCACCCCTGTGTAGCTATTCATATGTGTTTATAGATAGCCCTGCTGTTGGGTGGGTTATGCATTTTTTTTTTTTTATGGTATGCTCACTGCTTTGTATTTGGCTTCTAGGGTTCCTTTCCAAGAATGGAAAGCTAGAGTTTAAGTTGACTCTGTTAGTTGAGATTTGGTATTTGTGGTCTCCTCTCTGTCTGAACTCCCAGGTTTTCATTGATGCCTCTTGCTGTTTGCCAGCAATAAACTCTGTGCTCTGGCCTGGCATGTACTGTTCCTGTGTGACATTTTTCTTTCTGTAGGTACTCAAGCATACAACTGTTGTAAACTGGTGCATCTGTGAGATCCCCCTCCACAGCCAGTCAGCAAACACTGGGGAGCTATTTCTGAGCCACCTGTTTCATCTACCCTGAAGAGCACACTGCTGGATGCTCACGTGCTGGCCAGCACTGTTCAGTGGATGATTGTGTGGGGCACTTCTCACTTATCTTCCTGGTGCTGCACTAATGTTTTTATCAGGATGAATTTTGTTCGGTTGCACTGTGATGGGGCACGTGGCATGCCCGTCACTTTTTTTAAAGAGAGAGGCTGAGGGAGAAGCAGCCTGCAAGTGTGTGGCAGGGGCCAGTTAAGGAGACACCTGACCAGAAGGGGGTTAAACGTGAGGGACATAAGCCCAGGGCCTGAGCTAGTCAGGGAGTCTAGCCCTGGTGGCTAGAGAGAGGAGCTTCTGGCAACGGAGCTGCACCAGGTTTCCTACCTGAATAGCTGAGTTGGGGTAAGCAACTCTGCAAGCCTGGAATGGAGAGGCCTGGGAACAAGGGTGGGTGAGCTTATAGCCCAGAGCGGGGTGAGAGAGCAGAGAGACTGGAGGTCTCACTGGCCCAGGAGCAGGTACAGGGCCCAGAGATTGGCTGTGGTCCCTGACCTTGAGCCTGAGAGGGCTGGGGCCAGGGAGCCTGGAGAGCTCAACTGACCTAGGAGTGGGGCCAGGGTCTAGGGGATACCAAAGGTCAGGGACCACAGCTGGAGACCAAGGGAGCCAAGGAGCTTGTAGCCCAAGAGAGGCAAGGACTGGGGCTGGGAGCCCAACGCCCAGGAAGGGCACATTTTAGCATAGCATCTGCGAGGCATTGGAGTGGGTATTTGAGAGGATGGAGCCCACAGAACAGACTTTAAAGCTACAGGTGCCTTAGGGCCTCACAGGTGGTTAGGAGGACCCATTCTACCCAAAAGGGGCAAAGCCGAGACCAGAGCAGGGTCTGGGAGGGACCTGCTGGCAGATAAAAGAACTGGGGCTTGCTCAGGGACCCTTAGGCAGCCTCCATAACGTAATTGCATAAAAGGCATGGTGGGCAAGTAAGAAGGGGGAGGGCACCCAGGAGCTGGAGCTGGGCAGGCACTGCATGGCCACCACAGGACGTCATGGCTGTCCTGGAACACAAACCTTGTTACACGCACTAAGACAGAGTTAGTACATCTCTCTCTTAGCTCCCAGCTGTTGCTGTGGGCTAAAAATATGACAACAGGATTATGCTGGAGGTGCAGAAGGGGGCAGAGCAGACCAGTTGATGTGTTCTACAGAGAATTTGTATCATCATGGTTCAGATCATGGAGGAAAGATCATGCTCCTCTGTTCCCCTTACTGTTAGCATAGCTGAGCACAGATTGTCTAAAATCACTGCATAACCTACTTAATTCTGGGAAGGCCACAGTGCAGAGGGCAGCTTTGAGGAATTGGGTCATGTATGGAAGGGGAAACACCATGACCACTAAGGTTGTTTTCCTAATCACGGGATAACCACTTTTTTGGCAAGGGGTAGTAGTTTGGCAGATGTATAGTTAACCTCCCACTTTCACTTCCCATGGGAAGATCTTGGATTTATGCCCATTTTATGGAAATGGGAGACTGCTCCCTAACTTGCTCCTGTGGCCATACGGCTGAGGGCAAGTGAAACTTGGGGGCATCCAAACCCCAAGGCTCCAGGTTGGAGCCTACATGTAGGATGCCTGCCAAAGGATTTGGAAGCATCTGAAGCCCCAGGCGGGGGTGGAGGATGTTTGCTGGTAGTAGGGCCATGTACAGTTTTTGAATGTCTCTCAGATTTGGAATAGTTGATTTAGCTAATTTACCTGTTAACCCCCCCCC
>NW_017728997.1:24912109-24916262 GCF_001723915.1 Gavialis gangeticus | reverse complement strand
CCCCCCCCCACCCCTCCACCCCCAAATGTGTGACTGTAGGCGAAGTCTGTCTGGAATCTCAGAGTAACAAAGTGTTCAACTGACGGCTGGGGGATATTTCCACCACCCGAATAAATATCACAGTTTCAGCAGCAGCCTGTGAGAGTGCAGCTGTGCTATAGCTAAGCTGTGAATAGATACTGAGCTCTGCTTTTACCACTGTCATGAGACATGGAGCAATGATGTGATGGTGAGATCATCTGAACCCTGACTGCTGGCAGTTGCTGCCAGCAGGTGCTGATTTTTGCATTTGAAGAGATGCCTCCTTGCCCATGCAGAACTGGGGAGATGGGGAGGGATGGAATAGCATCACCTTCACTCACACTCCCGAAGGCCAAGGAAAGCCCATCTCAAAAGGGATGCTGTCAGTTCTGTAATGGGTGCACTGTAGTAAACGCATGTCATACGCATGTGCACACAGGATGGCTGCCATCCATCTTCTGTTCATTTGGAGCATCGGGCTATTTGTCTTGAAGACTGCTTCTCTGAAAGGTGTGATTATTCTAGACTGCTGCGCAAGTTCTTCTGTGTGGCTGCACTTAAATAGCCCAGGCACTGAGGGGATGACACTTGTGGAAGACATCAAGATGGAGGGAGGAACATGATGTTTGTTATGGCAGTGGGAAAGCAGGGAGTAATGAGGGAGAGGACTGTTGAAGAAAAAGGTGATAATAGCAGAGCAGTGTGTAGATTGAGGTTCTCTGAGAAATGCCAAGACTTTCAACCTGCTGAGTCCCCCACCTCTGACAGGAGCACAACCTAATTCTCAATATTTTTTTTATTTTTTTTTGGTACTTCAGCAACTCAGTACTTCAAGAGGGTCTCACTATTTCTTAGGACAAATGTCTTGGGATGAATGTTGCCCAAGATGTCAGAAATGAACGCTGTAGTGACTTCTGTCTCTATTCCTTTGGAAGCAAGTAGGATGTCTTCCTCTTCCTCTTGTTGGACTGAAGCATGGCACTGCTAGGTGTCCAGAGGTGCAGAATATGGAGCCTAAATCCCTACTGGCCCCTCATTCTTTACCAGAGCATTTGCTTTCTTGAGTTGAGGGTGAAGAGAGAGGGAAGCCTGCAGACCTGCTCTAGGGAGAAGCTTCCTGTTTGTTGTTTTGTGGGCAGAGCAGTGGAGACCACTTTTACTGACACTTCTGTAATTCCCTTTCCACCCTGTGAAGAAGAAAATGCCAATATTTCCTGTAATTTCCAAGTGCCCCATTTAAATGCAACTAGCTCATGAAATGAATTTTGCCTTGGTAAAGGATTCTGCGTGTGAGCGAGACGCCGCATTTTACAAGATGGAGCATATTGGAGGTCACTCCTTACCTGTTGTATTGCAGTAGCCCGCCCAGCAAGTAGACAGGTTAAGTGCTTCTTCCTGTGTCTCTTAGTGGCTGCCCTGTCTTGCCAAGCCAGTCGTGGGACACTGCATCTCTCTAATGCAGTGTCTTTTAACTGATTAGACCAGAAGCTTGCAATTAATCTCTTTCCTATTACTGCTTTGTTTTGGAAAGAAAATCTGTATAAATGCCTTCTTTGGATAAGGTCTCAATCAATACTACACTAAAATCTCAGTCTGATTCCATCCGCGTTAAGTAAAAGAAAGTGCCTTATTGATTTCTTTTTCCTTTGGACCACAGCCTGCATTATGATGATTTAGTTGTAAAGCTGGGAGTCCCACTCATGAGCCAGCACCCTGTACTGAAACTGCTAGTGGGTACCCAAATAGGGAACATGTATGTGCTCTGCCAGAGTCCTTGCATGCACTTTCCCCATGTGAGGGTGTATTAGGGAATTTAGCTCATACTTACTGTAGTCGGCCTTTCTTTTTTTCTCTCTACTAGACTTTATTTCCTGTTGGGAAAGCATTGCCTTTGCCTGCCTGCACAGCGGGGTTTTGTATGTGCAGTTAATACCTGGTGTTAGGTGTTTTTAATTCCATTTAGTCTTTCAGGTGTGTGTAGGGCTCCATCAGTTGTTGGGTACACTGTTGCCTGCCTAACTGGAGTAGTTCAATTTTGTGTGCATCTTTCCTTTTTCCATCTGCTGACACTCCATCTCCAGATACCCCCATTTGCCCTCCTGTCCCACTATTTCAGTATCACATAGCTTTGCAATAGAAATTAAACAATGGATAGGGCTAGACCTTCTTTTATCCTCAGAGGTGTACATGAATGTATAGATTAGCTTGTAATGAAGCACTCTTGCTTGGGGACGTGAGCAGGGGGCATAATAGTCTAGCCATATACCTGTAAAAGCACCACTCTCTACTCCCTTGGCTCTGAGACCCAGACTTGTAAATTCAAGGGCTCCTATCTGCTAGGTAAACATCTGTATTGCCCACCGCAAAAAGGTGGAAGAGTTGTCCATTGCTAGCTTGAGCTATAAATACATAAGCAGGGTAATAGTGCTATCCATGAGCTCTGCCTTGCAATCCGGTAAATCATCTGTAGGGTAGTGGCTGTAGGCTGGCAGTTGTCTTCTAGAGCAGTGGTCTCCAAACTTTTTTGATTGCGCACCCCTATCAGTAAAAAAATTTTTGAGCACACCCCCCCAGTATATATATATATATTTATTTATTTATAAATTATATACATGTACTACTGTACATTATAAATATTATGAATATAATTATATTATAAATATAAATATATTATGTACATTATAAAACACAAAAAATAGAAATTAAAAAAGGATGAGATAAAGATGAAATAAAATAAATATAAATAGAAGTTCTAATATTTTCTTCCTGCACCCCAATGGATCGTCTTGCGCACCTCACTTTGGAGACCACTGTTCTAGAGCAACACCTACTATGTTCAGCAACTATTTAAATACAGCAGAGAAAGCCAAGAGCAAATGACAGCAGATTAGATCTTTAAGTACACATGTTGCTCTGAATGTTCTGTGAGTTGCCTGCTGTTTAAATTGCAATGCAAAAAGAAAGGACAGATAAGACACTTGGCAAATCTAACTATGAATTCTGCCCTTGCAGAATGTGCAGGCCTTTGAATGCACAGATTTTTTTTTTTTTTTTCCTTTTTGGGGGGGGGGGGGGGGTCTTGTTCTCTCTAAATGGAGCCTTGCCTTCCAGTGTCAGTTTGATTAACCTCAGGAAATGTGCAAATCAGCCATTCCTGGCTTGTCTCAAATAATCATGTGTATGGTGCTTGCCTCATAAATTATCAAGTGTATTATGCTGGGGCCAGCTGAGACTAATGGCCCCTTTTGTGCTGATATCTGTAAAAGCACAGAGCGGGCACACACAAGCACAACTTACTGTGAAGTAAGAGGTCAGGGATTCACAGAGTGCTTGCTACTCCATGATTCTTGCCTGTGAGCACACACTTGCCCCCAGGTAGATGATGCCACAGATTAGTTTTCTTGGTCTCCTTCACTTAGGGCCAAGCTACCATGGTTAGCTGTCTTTATTAGTGGTGGTGTAAGGGTGCACAGAGGTCTTAACATGACGCAGCACTATCCTCTTTTGCCTCATGGTAGTTTTTTTGTGCATCTTTGCTCTAAGAGTCAGCTCCTAGCCCTGAAAAGCTTCCAGTTTAAACAGAGCAGCCAGACAAAGGGCTGTATTGGATAAGCAGAGTGAATCATGTGAGAGAGCACTGATGTCACATAAAGGCCATGTGTATTATTTTGTGCAACTGTTTTGCAATAGGTTACGCAAAGAGAGGATGAACCAGATGGGAAAATGAAGGAAGGGATTGGTGCAGACAGAAAAGGGCATGGTCCCTCCCTTGGAGAGCTCCCAGCTTGAGTAAAGCACCAAGGGTTAGGGAGGGATGCACTTCATGAAAAGCCTCAAAACTTTTTGGTGGACAGTTTTGGGTGAAGCTTCATGAACTGCAGAGAGCATATTAGGCCAGGGGTAGGCAAAATATGGCCTGTGGGCTGGATCTGGCTCTCCAGGCAATCTTTGTGGCGGGTGCAGGGACCCCACCTCAGGAAAACAGCTGGGTATTCGTATCCCACCGCTATTTCCACCACGTGAGGTGGGCCACGTGTGGCGGGTGCAGGGACCCCACCTCAGGAACACAGCTGGGTATTCGTATCCCACCGCTATTTCCACCACGTGAGGCGGGCCAGTAGGGGGTGCTCCT
>NW_017728997.1:24895288-24911304 GCF_001723915.1 Gavialis gangeticus | reverse complement strand
AGCAGGTTTCCCCCCTCCCTCAGGAATGCAGCCAGCTCAAGTTACCTAAAGAGACAGGCTGAGGGTGTGGTCTCCTCTCCTGGGCCCACCCTAATCAACTGGTCACAGCACAGAGATTTTAATCACAGAGTCACAGGGCAGAGATTTTAAACACATGGTTACAAGGCAGAGATTTTTGGGGAGAAACCAAGGTGGCTTTCTGCCACAATCTTCACCTGGCCTGCGGGTGCCCACCAATTGTACCCTGCACAGTCCGCATGCCTTACTCCCACCCTTTGTGCAGGAGGGCCCAACCCAGCCAGCACACACAGCAGGGCTGCTGCTGCAGCTGCTGGGAGAGGAGCTTGACTTCCCCAGCCTCTAGTGGCTCCTTCTGCCCCTGCTGAAGTGTTTGCTCCAGGCAGCAGGCAGGGAAGCAGTGGTGGGGGTGGGGTGAGGGCTGGGGCTGGCAGGAGCCTGGAGCCCACATCCTGGGGGGTGGCAGGAGTGCAAAGCTTGGGGGGGGTGGGGACTCCCTCACACAATCTCTCTTCCCCCCCCCATGGCACAGCCTCTGTTGTCAGCAGCAGCAGGCAGTGGGAGCTCAGGGTATTTGTGGCTTGTGCAGGTGACATCGCCTAGCAGCACACGGCTCCAGCCAGTGCTGGGAGCTGCACGTGGCAGCAAGGAATGGAGTCAGGCTAGCCCACCACTATTGCGTGGGGCTCCCTGTAGGGCACGTGCAGCTTCTGGCACTTGTGCGCTGCTGGGGGAAGCCCTGTGTAATGGAGCCAGCTGCCTTCCTTGCTGCCATATGTGGTTTGAGCCTCCACTGGAAGTGGCAGGTAGCCTTGCCCCTTTCTTCCTGACAGAGTCCTAGCAGCTGCATGTGGCAGTAGAGAGTGGGGAAGGCAGCCGACTCCATCACACAGGGCTTCTCCCAGTGGCATGCAAGTGCTGGGAGCTGCATGTATGCTACGGGGAGCCCTGCGTGATAGAGGCAGACTGGCCTGGCTTTGCTCCTTGCCACCATGTTCAGGTCCCAGAACTGGCTGGAGCCACGCACTGCCGGGTGGCAGTGCTTGCGGTGGCCATGAGCACTCTGAGGGGCTGCTGCTGCTGTCACCAGCAGCAGGAGCTGTGCGCCATTTGTGGGGGTGGGAGGGGAGGGAGTGTGGGGGTTCCCCATTTCTCCTACCCCCACAACCCTCCAAATATACACGCCCCCAAATATACCCTACACCCCCCTAACCACATCCCACACACTTCTTCACACAGTATACGAGAGCAAGACTTCTTATTCTTGCGCTATTATGCAATCATCTCTATATACACTGCACAAGCACAAATCATGGTAAAAATGTTTTTTTTTTAATTAAAATAAAAATATGTTACAGTAGCTGTTTGACTTTTAATATATGACTTTATTTTCCTGGTTCCAAGATGATCCTCCCCACTCTGCCCCCGCCAAGGAGTATATCCAGGGGCAAGGGGAGGGACTTCCAGTGGCAGAAGTCAGAGGTTAGGGATGGGACTTTTGGTCCCAAGATGGTGACCGGGGGGTGGGCTACCCTTGTGGCCCTTGACAGTTCACCAAAACTCATCAAGGTGCTCTCCAACTGAAATAATTGCCCATGCCTGCATTAGGCTCTTGGACCCCTCTGGTAGAGTTGTAGGGCTTTGGCAAGAGTTGCATCAATCTTTCAAATGGTAGGGTGTTTAGAAGCAGTTTGGGGGCTTTGCAAGCAGAGGGCCTAAAACATGAGGAAGGGGGGGCTGTTTGTAGCTTTCCAAGGACCTGCCCCAGTCACTTGGAAGGAGGCACTGATGATTTCTTTACTGTTTCTTCTTTCCTTTCCCTGGAGGAAATGCCTTGATCTCCTCCCCACCCCATCTTCTCAGAAAATAAAATGCATTCTCTGAAATGCCTTCCCTCCCCAGTGCTCCTTTTAAGTAGATTTCAGTGAGCCCTGCTTTGGTGTCGTAATTAGATCTTTCGTTATAGATGGAAACAGGGCCGTTTCGAAGGCTTTCTTCCCGAGTTGCTTTCTGCGCTGAGTGGTGGTTCAGCCCCCGACCTGCTATTCTAGGGATTTGATGGTTTTATATGAACAGAATTTGAATCCCCCCCCGCTGTTTTCTCCTTATCTCTTGTCTTCCAAGAAAACTAAATTTCTTCTCTTTGAAAAATGCTGTGTTTTTCAGAGAGGGACTTTGATTCACTGCCTTGTTGTGGAGTTTTTCAGTGTTGTCTGCAGGTTGCTGCAAATACACGTTTGGCTTAGTAATTAATCGGTGTATAAATAATACATAGTGTGTTATCAGAAAACTGCACAGCAGGGCTGTGGAGGCAGTGTGTTTGGCCCCTGTGGGGAGGGGGTTGCCGTATGCTGCATGGCAGTAACCCCCACGGCCAATTAAGGTGCATCTTTGATGAGCTTCCAAGTGTTCTGTGGCCAGATAAATGGTTGCTACCATGCAGGGAAGGGACAAAGCAAAAAAAGATGAAGACCTTCAGCATTTAGGCAGATGCAGCCAGTGCCTGACTCCAGACCCCTGCAACCGTCATCTGCATGGAACTGAGAGCACAGTGGTGTTTAGTGGTCAGCACAGCAAATTGGCAGTCGGGGCTCCTGGGCACTGTTCATAATTCTGCTAGTGACATGCTGTGATCTTGGACAGATGACTGGCCAGTGCAAGGTCTGTCCTAGACCTGGGCTTGGCTGTATAGAAACACGAGCCCTATCATTGCTAAAGCACTTAGATCTTCGGAAGACGCTGAATACGTACTCTCAGAAGCTTTGTTTACTGGCACAAATACGGGAGTAAACTCAAACTTTCCCTGTTTTTTTTGCTGCCATCTACCTCAGCCCTTCTTGTACAGGCCTTCTGGCTGGCGTGCAGCTCATCTTGTGTAGCTAAGGCCCCTGGCACGTGTTATACTTAAGACTTGATTAACCAGTTAATCGCATCCCAAGTTGTTACCCAGTTGTTCGTTAATAGAAGTCCATGATGTGATAAATCTAGGAATAAACCACTAAGTTATTTCACACAAAAAACGTGTAATAACTTTTGTGCTGGTTCTTATTGTGCTGTTAATAGTATGTGTGACTGCGCTGGGACTCCCACCCTCGGGGTGCATCCCCGTGGCTGGGAGTCCTGTAAGCTGATGAAGCTTACAGCCGCAGGACTTTGCTACTTGACGCTGCAGGGAGAGTCTGGATTGTGATCCTAGGTTCCCCCTGCACTGGCAATAAGGTGTGAGGGGGATCCCACAATCGCATCTCTGGCTATGCACGTGTGGAATGGCAGGAAGCTTGATTGTGGGGAATCACACATCAGATCCCATCCCACCTTTACTTGCATGTCTGTCAGGGGCCTAAAGTTACTATCTCCTACTGTAGGTGGGGGAATCTGATGTAGGATTTGAAAGCTGTGTAGATGGGGCTTGATGCAAAAGCACTTAAAATGGAAGTACCATGACATGTCTGAGGAAGGCTGAGGTATAATTTTGGATTGAGCAAAATGCTTCAGCTGTGTGAGGTTTTGGACACTGTGGGTGTGCCTACACAAGACGCACATTTATTTAGTGCTGGTATAGTCAAGTATGAAATAAATGTGCAGTAATGCTGGCAAACACTTCTTAAGTGATGCAACTGCAGTAGTCTAATAATACTGCGCAGTAACATATTAATACTGTTGATGTTGTGACATGCTACTGTGCAGTATTATTCAGCTACCTCACAGTCAGTGTCTTGTGTAGATGCACCCTGTGTGGATGAACTGGATGAAGTTTGGTGCTTAGCGTCTTGAAAAGCTAGTGTTAGTTTCTTCAACAAATGTTTTAAACTGGCTGTTTAGGTAGGCTTGTAATTCCAAGGGTAAGCAATACAAGGAGGGCTGGGGGGGAGGGAGATTGGAAAACCTACTTCAAGCACCAAAATTAATACAAAACTAACAAGCAAGTAAGCAAACATGCAAACACTGTAGCCAGTTGCCACACAAGGGCCTTCCAATTTTGGCATGGTCTCCAGAGTCTTGCTCTGTGTGTTACTTTGGAGCTGGGTGAGGGCAGCAGGAGGAATGAAGCCTGGAACAAAGCAGGTTTTGCAGTGGAAGCTCAGAAGCTCCTTATTACAATGTGAATTGATCTGAAGGTGACATTGTATGATGCATCTTGCAACAAAATGTTGAAATTTCCAGACTCAGAGGCTGGTGTAGGAAGCTCTAATGTACTCGCTGGTTCTTCCAAACATTTTTTTTCTTGATGTTGAATCTTGAAAAGACGCAAGCTATTTTGAGTACATTGTCTCCTTTTTTCTTTTTAAAGAGATCTGTTTGAGAAACTACCAAGTTTATATATAACTTGGTGGTTTTTTCAAAATTGTGAGAGAAAGACAGACAGACTTAATTTTAATGAATAAAGAATAGCTTGGGACAGTGCAGACAAGCTGTAGACCTGAGTAAACACTTAAAACCTTAGTTCTTTTTTCCATTGGTTGTCGGATGTCTCTGTTGTCTTACTTTTATCACCTGCTGTAAGTTGCAAATCGAAAGCATCTGAAAATGAAGTGGCATGGTAATATGTATCACCACACTGTGTCCTGCAGGTACTGGAACAAGATGTGGTTCTGCAGTCTATTGATCGAGCCATTGAGGCTATACACAATGCAGCTATGAAGAATGGGGGCAAGTACAACTTGGAGCAGAGGGATGTCCTCCAGTAAGTATAGCAGATAGCTGGGGCAGATGGGGGAAGCAGTGGGCTATGTTGGTCTGGAGGAGGTGGGGGACATGACTTCAGCAGTACAGGCACAACATGAGTTTGGTTGCTCCTGTATAGGCTGTGGTTAAGAAGGGGTTGCTGGGCTGGCAGCTGCCAGTTAGGGCCCCAGCACTGCAAAGAAAGCTCTGGCGTGCTGAGGGCTATCCCTCCATTCCTCAGGAAATGGAGCCAGGTGAGCAGTCTAGCCCCCAGCCTATTCCTATATCCCCTTCTCCCAGTCACCAGCCATAGGCCCCCATTGCCCGTTGCAGAACAGCTCCAACTCCCTGGACAACTGTTTGTCAATCTAAACTTACCTCAGTGAATTGGGGTGTTGCCTCATATCCAAGGTTCCTTGCTAGCTCCTTCTGCAGGTGGGTGAAGAGGCCCTTGTTGCTCAGGCCAGGGGAGATCTCTTGCTTTTTGGCTGTTCGCATTTCCTATCTATCAAGTGCAGATCTGTGCCCTACCCCCTGCCTGGACTCCCAGGTCGCTTGGCCTTTCTCATTAGAGCTGCACCTGGTTAGACAAATTAACCAGAAGGAGTCAGTCTTGCCTGATGAGTGAGGTAGTGGAAGGATCTTTATGCTTCATTTGGATGATATTTAGCTGTGCTTGTCTCCAGCTGGGGAGTCCTCATTTCCTGATTGTAGCTTGGTCTTTTTGCCCTGTGAGGCTGCAGTCCAGGCCCTGGCAATGAAACACTTAAGACGCATCTTAAAGGCCAGCTCGTACAGTGTCATAACAGTGGTACAGAGCAGTTTTAGGACTGAATTTGTGCAGTGTATCTGCTATGGGGAAACTGCAGATAGTGGAATGGTTTGTAAATCTCCTGCCCTAGAACAGAAGGGCACTGAATGGTAGTGGCCTCTGAATTTTACACGCAACTCGGGGTTGGCTGCTCCTCTCATTGGGAAGGCTGATGAGTTGTGTGTAAGGCTTCAGGTGCAAAAGGGACTAACTTCTTCATATTGGTGTGTATATACGTTGACAAGTATGTCTGCAATTTGGGGTGGTTGTCTCTTAAGAGTGACCTCCTGGGAAACTTCCTCCATTAGAGCCCCATGGAACTGAATCCATCCCCACACCACTACACCACCCTCACAAAAACCAAACAGATCTTTTATGCATGCAATTTTCTTATTGGGGAAAAAGATATGGGAGAATGAAGCACACCTAACAAATGTCATCTATCTCACTTGTTGGTATCCAGAACTCATTGCTTTTTTATGGCTTGGTTGGGTAGGGGAGGGGGCATGGAGCACTGAGTTTTTCCCCTTTTACTGCTTCGCTGATAATTATCTGAGGTCTGCTACCCCTGAGCATTTCTCTCACCCTCCCCTCTGCTGTTTTCCACTATGCTGTGCCTGGTTCCCTGTGATTGGAGACCTGGGAAAAAATGTCTTGCACTTGAAAGCTTGTCTAATTGTCTCAACTCTACATAGTTGGTCCAATAAAAGATATCACCCTAAGAAATCATTGCCTCTACCAACTTAAACCATTTTGGGTAGTCAGCTGGATGCTGGAGATATGGAAGTCAGAGGAGGAGGGCATCCTTGTAATGCACCATTGACAAATGGTTGTTATGAGATGTGAGTTTTGTAGATTGAGGCACATCCACTTTGTGTCCATCACTGTTTGATGTGAGGCAGAGGCGCCAGTGTTCTGAAGCACATAACATGATGTTTAAACCTTAGTTCTTTGAAGTGCTCTCCTTTCTGTGAACTCTGCTTTTTGTGATGACTTTTTCTTCCCCTCTGAGGAAGCTCTTACGGAAATGGACTTGTTCCACCATCAGTAAGTAGTCTCTCTAGGCAGAGATCCATTGTAGGTACTGTCCAGTACCTAAATTTAGAGCATTGTAACCTAGAATAGTGACTTCCTGTCTCCCTCTGCATCCCTAATGTTGCTGTTCCTGTTCCATCTGCCAGGAAGTTGATCCACCATCGAAAGGAGACTGTATCCCGCAAAGGCCACTCGCCAGCCAGTCAGGGCATGACTATGACCCCGTCCTCTAGTGATCACCATTTAGATATGGCACGGCAGCCCAATGGGGTGTGCCGGACAGGATATGAGCGACACCACAGCCTCCCTAACACCGAGCTCCAAGAGAATGAGGAAAGTCTTTACCAGGTAACATCAGCATTAGCATCTCCTATGTGCCTGCTTCCAGAATTCTTCCTGCTGTTGTGTGGCACAGGAAAACTGTCTCCATAGTCAACTAAAACTGAAGAATGATTTTTCTGCTGCTTGCCTTGAACTGTTGTGTGGATTCATTGTGTGCTGCTAAACAGCTGCCTTGTCCCGTCCCAGGGTGGCTGATACAATCCCTGTGTACTGTTTAAATCTGTGAAGCACTTTGGATTCCCAGAGGATGTGAGATTTTATGTAAATGCACCAGTTCTGGTCTAGTTTATGCTACTGTCTTTTTCTTGACACCTTTTTAAAGAGCTGCTGACTACTCAGGGAATACTTTGAAAAATATCATATTTGGAGACAGTTCTGCTTATGTCAAACTTTTTTCCTCTGCTTTTGTT
This sequence comes from Gavialis gangeticus, assembly GCF_001723915.1. Taxonomy (NCBI): domain Eukaryota; kingdom Metazoa; phylum Chordata; order Crocodylia; family Gavialidae; genus Gavialis; species Gavialis gangeticus. Next base: position 24,904,023 of record NW_017728997.1, on the reverse strand, counting down.
TCTTTCTTGTAAAATCTGCGCAAAACTAGGTTCATGTTCCCCTAGAAATTCAACAGCTTCATCTGCTTGTTCCTCTGCTGAAGCTGTAAAGTGTAAAGACCCTGTGTTCGTGCGTATGTCTCTAGTAATGATGAATGTGAGGGGAAACACAGGAAGTATGACTTATAAGCAGAATTCTTTTTAAACAGAGCATGTTTCAAGGTTACTGTAGGGCATCAACAAGTCTTCAGAGAGGAAGGCCAAAGTAGTCTTTACAGCCCTTGTTCAGGGTCTAACCAATTACATTGTAGGGGTGCTGCTGGGAGGTTGGAGATGAAGCCAAGATGTAAGTGCAGTGAATTTCCCCTCCCACAGCTGTGCTGGTAGTATAGGTTTGCCCCATCTATTCAGGGTGATGGCTTGGAGTCGGAAAGTAAGGAGGTGCTTAACCTTCTGGGAGCTGGACCCAGCTGCAGGTAGTCAGCAGTTAAGAGTCTGGTTGGCTGGAAGGCTGGGAACCAGCTGCAGCTGGTGACCAGTGAATGAAGGTGGAGCTACAGGGAGAGAGGAGGCTGGCATGCTGAGGGAGTAGCACAGCGCCTGTGGTGCCCCTTTCTAGGTCTGAGGAATGACCACAAGTTTTGGTTTTGTTACTTGCATACTTTCTTATTTTGTTGTGTGCTTTGTTTGCTGTGGGGACAAACTTGTTCCATGTAAGATAACCTGACAAGGCACCTGAACTCAGAGCTACTTGTTCTCGACGAAGAAGCTGGAGAGATGACCTGCTTACCTAGATTACAGCAGTATCTGTCACCAATGGTAGGTGGGGCTTGTTATGGACTTACAAGGGAACCTGAAGTCTACGCAGATAGAAAAGAGGCTGGTAAATGAAGTAGAATATAGGCATCCATACAACTCCCTTCTATTTCTACTCTCCTCTAGGCAACAAACCCAGCCTACTTCTGAAGGTTTCTGGAGGGGAAAGCCAGGTGTGTTAGAGCAAAATGAGATGGAGACAAAACCCTCTGCAATGTTCAATCCCCATCTTTCTTTGTAAGGCTGTGCTTACCTAGTTGCAATGAAGATTTGGAGGAAACTGAAGTCCTTGATTTTAATAAGAAGGCCCAGCTCCCTCCTACACTGGGTCTCTGAGCCCACTCCAAGTTGTTGCCTTTGTAAGACTGTGCTTGCCCCTTGACCAGGCTAATTTGACTGTCACTGCTGGATGGGGATGTTCCTGAAATGCTAAAGTGCAACAGAAGCACCCTGTGTCCCCTGCTAAAAGCAGAGGCTGCCCTAGTTCATTCTTAAGGCAATCACTTTCTGAAGCAGCCTAAAAAAAGACCTATTACATTGAGAGGAGTAGATGCTTGAAGGGAGATGCCTTTGACCACTCGGGTATGCTGCTTATGTCTTGCTGTTTGCCCTGGTAACCTTTGAGCTATTTGGTGACTTGCACTCAGACTTTGCTTCCCTGCTTCTCAGGGGCTGAGCTGAACAAAATGTGTGGTGGGAGAAATCCAAGCTGGACACTTACGTAATTTGTCATCTTAGAGTGGCATGAGGGGGAAGATTCAGAGCATTTGTATAACCAATGCTAAAGAGGAGGCTTGGAATCTCAAAAGGTATAAAACCTGCTGCATCTCTGCATGCTTGGTAGGCTGCCTACCTGGGGATAAGCTTATTGTGCTCCTGCTCTTAGAGGCTTTTCTGTAGACCACAGAGTCCATCCCAGCAACATCTGGATTAAACAGGAGCAGGAGAGCTGAGCAAGCCAATAACAGCAGTGCTGTTTTAGTTCTGTGTGCGGGCACCAGCCTTATTTCTTCCTCTAGGCTGGCCACCAAGAGATCTAGTGGGTTGGGCATTCTTTCTTTCTACCCAAGACAGTCTTGGAGCAATGCTGACTTGTTTTTGTTTTTTGAGCCTCTCCCCCTTCCAGGCCTCAGCTCAGCCCTGACACCAGTGCTGTGAAGAGGAAAGTGATTGAAACCTGTTCTTGGACCTGGTTGAAGTTTCAGTCTTGTGCAAGTCTCGGGATAGCCCATGCCTTGCACAGCTCCTTCTCACTTGTTTCTGAAAATGACCCAAACTTTAGAGCCTCTTGCCTGTCTCATGCTATCTCCAATCAACTCTGGACTTTAGCGAGGGCTGGGGAAAGCAGTTGGCCTCTTGTGGGCTAAGACTGAGTGTAAGAAGTATCTGAAGGATGCTTGCCTGTAGTTTCTGGGGCATCCAAATCCCAAGACCTCCTGGCTTGAGCCTGTATGTAGGATGCCTGCCAGTGAATTTGAGAGTATCTGAAGTCCCAGGGTGAGAGGCTGGGCTCGAGGATGCTCTCCAGTTGTAGCGCCATGCATAGTGTTTAGATCTGATTGAGTTCTGCCTACTCAATCAATGCGATTTGGCTGATTTTGACCTGGAACACAAAATATATTAAAAAAAAAAAATCTCCGTCTAGCCCTTGTCTAGACATTTGGATCTTTTTGAGTTGTTGCCCACAGTTTTGCTAAGTGAAATCCATCTGATTCTTGACAGTTTTGCTAAAGATTGTCAGTTTCAGAGAAACTCAGTGCTGTCCGCTCAATACTCCTGATTGGTGAAAAGCAAAGCCTTTGTGGCCGAGGCAGGGGCTGCCTCCCAGGCACCTTTGCACCTCATCTGCTGCACACAGCTCTGCCAGGCAGGGGTGGGGAGGTGGCAGAGGAGTGCTCTGCATGCTTGAGGACCTACTGCCATCACATTTGAAAGACCTGCATCTTAACTGAGGAATCTAGATTTCTTTGGATGAAGCAGTTTGGATTCTGCTGAGATTGATGGTTTTATTGTACCTTCACTGTCCAGGAGAGAGTTCTGGTTGCCCCTAGCAAGTGGGTGTCTGTAGCTCTGTGTATGGGTTATGTTCTGTGGTACTTGGCAATATTTTACAGCCATTACTTCTATAATAATTAGAACTAAATATGGGACAAATTTGGAAGGGTACGTGAAGCCATGGAAATATTCAGGAATGAGACCATTCCCTGTAGGTTACCAAATAGTGTGAGGATGCTGTTATAAGCCAGCCAGAGCTGGCTGCTAAATGCTGCTGCTTGTCTAATCATGAGTGCACTGAGCCGAGTGGCTTTGTGTCCTGTAAAGTTAGCTCCCTCACATTCTGTGAAGATAGGGCTGACTTTTTTTGTTTGTTTTTTTAGCACAGCTGCAGTTATCAGAGCCAGGGAGGGCCTTCTGCCATGCCAGCCCTTTGCAGAGACCTCCTCTGTTCCACTGCGACTTTCACAGCTGTGCAGTCTCTGTGGGCCAAAGATTAATCATTCTTGAAGGGCAAGAAAGTACATTGCTGGATTCTGGCCAGTTCGGTGTTCAGATTCTATATAGCACTTTGACGATACGTCTGTGCGGGGATGGGAATAAGCAAAGAGCTTGGGCATTAAGTGAACACAGAGCTCAGCTTGATTCCCCAGCATAAGGTCCATATGTGGGAGCAATTTCTTGCATTCATTTACCTGACCTGCCATAGAAGTAGAAAAGCTGGGTGGTGAAGAACAATAAAGAGTACATCACAGTATTGCCTGGGTGTCAATAAATCCAGGCTCTAAACCTCTGGAAAAAGCAGTTTGCACAGTTGAGTATCTTGTGGGGACTTCTAACCCTCTTGCCATGTAAAGAGCTCAGGTGCTTCCAATTTAGTCTGAACTACTGTGTCATTCTGAGATGAAACAGGATATTTCTGAAGTACGCAGAACTGTGTCCATAGTGTACAGTCAGTATCGTGGCTGAACCTGCCAAGGAAACAGGACCTAGTGCACAGTGCAGTGCCCAGGTGGCAGGAAACAAAGAAAACGCCTCTTGGTAGGCAACTTTGACCTCCCAACAGGATCAAACCTGGCAGAATGCATAGCAATGGCCAGCTCCGGAGAAACCAACTCTTTAAGAATACGGTCTACCAATGGAGCATGGTAGATCCAGGCGGGGTACTTCCTCTGGGTCTCGGTTGTACCATTTGGGACACCATTCAGATTCTTAACACGTCTTGTTCAAGGCTGTAGGTACAGCTAATGGCTCTGAAACAAGGAGGTGAATAAAAGGAACCTCATATTTTTTTTAAATGTTATTTGTGAGCGCGGGGGATGCTGGCTTCAAACCAGATCAGGCCTTGTGGGTCCAAGCTGGATGGAGGTCAGTGGCAGCTTATATAAATCTCAGAGTTTTGGTGAAATCTGCTTCCAGGAGAAAACTACTGAACTTGGCTGAGTATATTCAGCATGAGCCATGATTTCCCAGTGGCCCACTGCATTCCTCGAAACTGTAGGTGGCAAAGGCATATTTAAGCATGAAAAGGGTCCCTGCTTTCATGAGAGGTCAGAGCCTTGGAGTGTTAGCCATCGGAGACCTTGCTGTTTTTCCATTATTTCTGGGGAAGCAGCTATGTTGGGGAAGGGCTGTTGGTAGGGAGTCTAGTGCTGCACTCTAGTTGAAGCTTCTTGTTAGGGAAAAGCCTTGGGCTTTAAGTTTGCACAACAATTCTCGCCTTAGCCTTTCTCCCTGCCCAGATAGAAATTGCTGTGAAAGTATGAACTGGGTGGGAATTTACATATCTTCAGTCCTTGGCTTTGTCTGTCTTCAAGGGTATTTGTAGCTAATGCGATGGATCTCTCCAGAAGAGCGTCTAAATATGTGCTGTTTGCTGCCTCTGTGGAGCTATTGAGAGCAGTATAAAGTCATGGCGAATGTGTGGGATTGCATCTGGAATAAGAAAGGAGTAAATGCTTGACAGGTCTGCGAGAGACAAATGTTGCACGCTGCTGAACATAGCAATTAAACAACCACTGTTTTTCCTGTCAATGGGAGGGGGGGGTTTTGGAGTTTGGCTTTGTTCTTGCGGGAAGCTGCCTATTAATATCTGTCCTCCTGAGGGATCTTTATGGAATGATGAGACGTAAGGACAAATTTACACGTGTGCACAAAGAAAGGCTTTCTAACACCGAATGTCTTTATTGTCAGCCTCCTTTGATTGCTCTAAAACGTTCCCTTCTAGATCCCACCGCAGCCACGCCGAGCTGCTCCCGTCACGCCACCACCACCAGAAAAGCGCAAGAGCACGCAGACAGCAGTGCCCATTAAAAGTAAGGAGATAGACACCCTCTTTTTGGATGTTGGGCAGGAGGGGAGGGAGAGCGTGTTGTCAGCAGCTGGGACAACGGGCTAAAATTTACCTCCTGGTTCTTAAATATAACACCGATGGGTTGGGGACCTGTGTTTTCTCCCTACCCTGTAATTCAATATTGGTCCAGCACCAATGGATTCTTCTCCCCATCATCTCCAAAGGAGTTAGACACTTCTCAGGAGTTCAGTGTTGGCTGGAGGCAGGGTTTCCAAAAGCAGCGTTTGCAACATTCTGCTCAGCTTGCTTCCTTGAAAGACACCTGCAGCCACAGTGGGCTGGGGTCCTTGTGTCCAGTAGTTTTGCACAAATACCACTGAGATTGTTTTGACGGGTGGAATGATAAGTTGGGGTGTGTGGGGGGATGTTGTTGCATTTGGATGCGATAAATCTGGTCAGTCGCCAGGGGGAGCTCTGTATTAATGCAGTGAGGAACTGGCTTGCATTCAGTTGGAGCTTTTTGCTGGCAGTCCAGCCAGCTCTTTGTTCCTCAGGTTAGAGTTTGGCAAAGCCAGTCCCTTGTCTAGCCAAAAGGCAGAAGCATGCCACCTGCAGTCCCTTGCTGTAAATCATCTGCATACATCCTGCAGACAGACCGACTGACCCCATTGTGGGTGTGAAAACTTGCAGTCCTGACGGCAGAAGTGCTAATGGGCTGACACAAATAAATATATAGTTGACACCTGTCTGAGGAGCTATTTTTAGTTGGGATATGAATGAGGAAAGCCATTCTGTTGTGACACTAGTTGTGTGGTGGTGCCTTGCCATGGTTTTCTCTTGTCCTGCCACAATTGTTCTGTGACCAAAGCCAGCTCCACCCAACCTCAGTCATGTTCTCCTCAGTGATTACATGAGATATAGGATGGAGCTGACTGATTCTGGGCAGGTAATTGAAACGTGGGACAGGCACCCGGCCTGTGCCATTCCACACTACAGCAGTGAGAGGTTGCACAGTTGTGATTAATTTTCACTACCCCTTTCATTAGGGGACATCCAGTGGAAGCTGCAGCGTATGGACTATTATCTTTAGAAAGAGGAGGAAGGTAGAAAATAGGGGAGTGCTTTTTAGGAGATAGTATAGTTCATGCAACCCTACTTGTCTTTGACCTGAGACCAAATGGTGCTCAAGATCCCAGTATTCTGTGTTTCAAAAGGTAGGGGGAGGGAGGGGGGTGCTTCTCAGCCAGTGATGTGCAACTAGTGATAGGACTTGGTTGTAGAATAAGATTATTGAAGCCTCACACAGCATGAGCATAGAAAAGGCTTTTCAATGTCCTGGTGACATAAGAGGATCTCTCTCCCTTTGCCTGGGGATAATGCTCATTGCCTGAGGAGTTTTTTATTTTCTGTGGATAAACAGGTGAGCCAGCAAAGAACAGTGAGCGGTGATGTGAATGCCGGTGCAGCATACAAAATTGGAGTGAATTCGCCTTGGGAATCAAGGTCATCCTGAAGGGGGACTTTCATCCTCCCACAGATTGTGAATCTCTTAATTTGGGGTCCAGAGAGGGAGTGATTGGGCTCTGTCACTCTGCCTGAATGACCGTGTCTCCCTGCTGAGCTATGAGAGGCCAATGTGGGATACTTTTCTGCAGTCCTGTTTTTTTAGAAATTGCAAGGCAAAGCTGTGTGAATATTGTGGCTCATGGGGGAATAAATGTCCTGACAAAGAGGCCAATTAGCTTTTGAGCTGGTTTCCTTAGAGAAATGGCATAAGCACTATGGCTGGAGTTAGCCATATCTAAAATGGACAGCACACCCCAAAATAAACCATAGCGAGTGATCATGTAGTGGTAGGGCAGCCAGCAATATGTCTTTGGGGATTAGAAGTTAATCATCTAGAATGCTTAGAGGGAGAAACCACAGGTGCCTGCCAGCTGAATGCTCTAGTGCTTCTTTCTTGCTTTTGACACTACACCAACTGCATGGTCTGTTCTGCAGGAGGGAAAGAAGATGCTTGCCACAAGGTGCAGTCTTACAGATCTTGGTATTCAGCCATGTCAGAAGTAACCATCATGCTCAGTATGTGGGGGGAAAAAGTTACTGTCTAAATTAGGGGGAAAAGATTCCTTTCTCCTTGAGCTATTTCACCCTGTGAAGCTGTGAGCTCTTTGAAACAAATTCATCTCGGTGGAATAGGATTTTTCCCCTTCACTAAAGAGGTGATTGCATTGGAATGCTCAAGAGAGAGCTAATACAATTTTGCTTTGAGATAAGTGAGCCAGGAAAAGGAATTAAACTGCTTTGGTAGCATGCACAATGAGCTTCTTAATGGACTGGGCTGTGGCAATTTGTTTCTTCCTTTTTCTTTGATGCTATTGCTAAGGCCTTTCTTTTTCAGATGCTGTGGAAATCACCTCTGGGTCAGCTTCTGGTGCCTCTTCTGTGAGCTCCACTTCCCTCGATAGCTTGTACACTGGTTCCACTCCCTCGGAAATGTGTCTCCCAACAGCCACTTCCAGTCCCACCAACACCCCGCCACCCGTGCCCAGCAGGAGTGCCCACACTACTGTATCACGCAGCTTGGATTTTGGCTCTTCTGTCCACACACAGCATGAGACTTCAGGAAAGGATGGTATAACTAGATCTCCTCAGACCAAGAGGGCTGCCCCGGCCCCTCCAACTGAAGCAGGGCTTCAGAGGTGTCTCACTGTGGATGGGGAGAAGAATCCACAGGTCAAGAAGACCACTCCGGCTCCCCCAGTAGGCTTAGAAGCCTTCAACTCGCTTTCCCTTGAAGAGAAAAAGGCAACTGCCCTGGAGTCCCTGGCCCCAGAACCCAACAGCCTGGCTGTATCAGTGCCGAAGACGATTGGTGCTGAGCTAATCGAGCTGGTGCGCAGAAACACAAACCTGAGCTATGAGCTGTCCCGGGTGGCCATCGGCGTGGTGATTGGCCACATACAGAGCAACGTCCCAGCGACCAGCAGCATCATGGAGCAGATTCTCATCTCCCTAGTGGAAAGCAAGGTAAAGGAAATACCAAGCTCTGCAAAGGCTGGGGAACAGGCTCAAGTAATGGGCAAAGTGCTGAAGGAGATCTCTAGGTAGCAGTTTGTCTTTCTGTTCTCAGCCTCGGAGCAAAACAAAGGAAGAAAGTCCCATGGTAAAATGAATTGATTGATAAAGGTGTGCAAAAGACCAGCAGGGAGGGGAGAGCATTGGAGACCAATTCTGAGTGGGACTAGCTAGCAACAGAGAACTGGCCAACTGATGCATTGCCCAGGGCCTCATTCCAGATGGGCCGCAGCAGGATGCGGAGAAGGGGCACATTTGGAGATGTCAAGGCTTTGGCTTGGGTTTTAGGTACACTGTGTGCAGGCTGCAGAGGAGGTAGGCATTTTAGGGTGGCAGGGAGGTGGAACAGGGCAAGGAATGGCAGCCAGCATGCTACAAGCCTGCCAGCAAACATGAGAGCTGGAGAGGTAAGAGCTTCTAGACCCAGAGGACAGTGCCAGCAGTAAGACATATCAGTGGATGCAGATACTGCAGGACTGTGGCACTCTGGGCAATGTTCTTGATGGAGCCTAGGGAGGTTACACTTGTCCCAGCCAAAGGCTGGCTGCCATGGCAGAGGTGGCGGTGCAGCAGG
>NW_017728997.1:24874378-24890288 GCF_001723915.1 Gavialis gangeticus | reverse complement strand
AAGAGCTTCTAGACCCAGAGGACAGTGCCAGCAGTAAGACATATCAGTGGATGCAGATACTGCAGGACTGTGGCACTCTGGGCAATGTTCTTGATGGAGCCTAGGGAGGTTACACTTGTCCCAGCCAAAGGCTGGCTGCCATGGCAGAGGTGGCGGTGAAGCAGGGGAAGGCTCTTCCTTCCTTCTCTACTACAGGGAAGGAAGAGCATGGTGATTGATGCATGTGCAGTGTTCCCCGTTGGATCACTTCACCCTTCTCTCAGTCTGTGGGTGTTTGGAATTGTTCCAGTGTATGCAGGTGGACAGCAGCAGTGCTGAATTCTCCCACTATCCATGAGCTAAAGAGCAGTAATGGAGACAAGTCTAAGGATGTGCCCTGAGGAGGAAGGAGACAAAGAGCAAAGCAAGCAAAGACACCAAGGGCAAGGAAGGTTTTGGAAGTGCTGTGGCCAGTTCCTGTCCCAGTGCACTAACTTGGTACCTTTTCAACTGTTTCCCTGGTTTTCCTACTGATCTCTCCTCCAGCGTTCAGGTGGCTTACCCAGAGATATAGCTTTTCTGTAGCTTAATGTGTAGGCCTGTTTCCTAATGTGTTCCTCAGCTTCCTTTTTAACTCTGAAGGGTGCTTTCCCAAGCCACTCAAGCAACAACATCCTCTTAAATTTATACCTGTAAAAAAATAAATAAAAAGCCAAACCCTCCTCCCTCTACATGCGCAGAGAAATAAAAGAATGCAATTTTGCAGCCATTGAGACAGATAAGTGTGCCCTCAACTTCAGAAGGAGGGATAATAAATTTCAGCTTCCACTTGCTAAACAGAGCCCAGAGGAGTACGTTTCTTATAAACATCTAAGATTAGAGTTCCATTGCTGATGGCAAGATTATAATGAAGTGTTCAGAGGCATTCAGATATGCAGAACTGCTGGCATTCAAAATTTAGATCAAATCATAATCCAGTTAATTATCTACATTGAATAGATTATCCTGTAAGTAGTCATGAAATCTCACATTTTGTGGTCCTCGCCCCATCAGGTAATTGCTTTCTCACACAGTAACAATAGACAATGTGTCTGATCTGGATTCAGCAAAAATTTTTAACTAAAATTCAGGCAGTTTGGGGCTTGTCTCACATAAGAAGCCCTTTTCCAGTTCCTCTTACTCGCACCTTGGACAAACATCTAGAAACTTGGTGTTTTGACATATTTGGAAAACCAGGGCCTTCCTTGTTTTCTTATTATAAATGCTTATTTTTTCATAACATTCTTGAAGCTTAAGAGTGAAGCCTGCACACCAAGTTCCTGCTAGTAAGCTTGAAGGTATCCACCCTCTTGCTTGAGCACTTGTCTGTCTGGGAAAACTGGGAGCTATAGGTTTGGAATTGCAGGAGGGGAAAACATGGATGTGCAATTCACAGCTCGCTCTGTCTCTGTCTCTCTCTCTCTGTTTATGCCCTGGTGATGCATTTTGTACTGTATAAAGAACAAAAGCAGACCACTGCAATTTAGCTGTTAGTGGAGCAATTTAGCTGTTAATGGAGGCTGATCTCGGTATTTATCTGGAAAGGATGTTCAGGCTGGTCTAAGCACAGCACTCATTCCAGTAGAACTGGTTTCAGTTAGGGTGTGTTTCCTTACTGAAATAGTTATGTAGGTGCAACTCCTGACATGGGGGTAATTTTATACTAGTGAAGATGGACCTTGCACAGAGACAGCTACTCATCTTCCTCCACAGAAATATTAGTCCTAGTATAAATCATGTTAATACTGATCAAATTTGACCAGTGGGGGCTTGAATGGCTTTAGCTACACTGCTATAGTTCAAGCACTGTAACTTGCATTTGATTATCCTTGTAAAGAATAAGCATACAAATCCTTCTATATTTAAACAGTATGCATGTGCATGTCCAAGGGGGATACAGGTTGGATTTTAACAATCTGATATGGTGTATTGGATCATGACTGAGTCTTCAGTTTTAAGCAAAAGGTATTCCTTAAAAACACTTCATATAACTTTGGGGTCTATTTTCCAACCTGGCCAATGCTAATATTTGCTCTTGAGAGCATTTTCAAGGGACTCTGTCTTTTAAGTGAAATGAGACATCATCTTTGATTAAAGCTTCAGCCTACCCATAGTAAATCTCATGCCTGTTTCAAGCTTCATGTTACATTCTCTAATTAGTTGTATCCTTTCTTCTCTCCTTCTGGTTTTAATTTGAAGTCAAATCACTGGTTTACTAAATCAATTTTAGAATCCATTACCTCCAGCTTATTCCCACCGTGCTCCTATGAAGGTTGAAGTGCTTGCATTTTTCCATTCAGTTGCTTTGCCTCTTGTAGACCCAGTTTACATGACTGGAGAGTGGGGTAGAAATGACTTCTTATTGCTTTAACAGCACTACATGCTGCCACCCCAAATCTGTCGGGATGCCTCTGACCAGTCATAGATTCATAGATTAAGGGTCGGAAGGGACCTAGTAGATCTTCTAGCCCGACCCCCCGCCAGGGCGGGAGAACAACAAAAAAAAACCCCAAAAAGAGAAACGGGACTCAAATGAGTCCAGCCAGGTAGGCATCCAGCCTCTTCTTAAAGACCCCCAGGGTAGGGGCCAGCACCACTTCCCTTGGAAGTTGGTTCCAGCTCCTAGCCGCCCTAACTGTGAAGTAGTTCTTGCGGATGTCCAATCTATACCTCCTCTCCATCAACTTGTGCCCATTACTCCTTGTTATGCCAGCGGGCGCTAGGGGAAACAGCGTCTCCCCCAAACCCTTCTGGTCCCCCCTAGTGAGTCTATAGACGGTCACCAGGTCCCCTCTCAGCCTTCTCTTGTGGAGGCTGAATAGGTTCAGGTCCCGCAGTCTCTCACTGTAGGGTCTGCCCTGTTGTCCCCGGATCATGCGGGTGGCCCTCCTCTGGACCCTCTCCAGTCTTTGTGTAACAGGAGACATTTCCAAAACCATGAGCTAAGATCACTAATAATCCATAATTTCCCAGTGTATCCTTAAAAGGGAAACAGTGAAAAAGAAAGACAGCATGTCCAGAATAGCAGGAGGCCCTGTTACCCCCTCCCCTCACTTCCCTCTGGAACATCAGACTCCAGGAGAAAACCTGAGTCAGTCTGGAACTGTTTGCTTTCCTCAAAGAAAGGATTGACTAGGTCTAAGAAATGGCTCCTCCTTTTTCTGTCCTTACTGCATAACCTATTAGGGTTTAATGGACAAAGGGAATGGAGAAAAATAACAATTTGGGCTTTTGCAGACCTGTTTACTGTAACAATTCCCTGACAAGTAAATTGAATTGGCTTGCACAGGAACTTGGTATGGGTTGAAAGCTTATCATAACCAGAGAGGAATGAGACACGAGGGTGTCAAGTCTGTTGAAGATGTCTAAAGCAGGTTAGGGATTCCTGGTTGATGACAGAATTCAGCAAAATTAGACATGCGCACTCTGATTCTATGGAGTGAGCCATACAGAGAAAGGGAGAACACCAAGGAGGGCTCACAGCTGGAAGGGTGCTTGATATGAGGGTGGCTGTCAGGCAGGAAGATTTGCTGGCTGTCCTGTGTATGATTCAGTATTTTTTTCTACCCTTCAAGTTACAGTGCCACCAAACTCCACTTAGGTCTCTCCACCTGTTTACAGTTGCCTCCATTAAAACTATGAACTTTTGGGCACTGCCTAGGCAAAGGTGTTCTCATACAGTTTCCTTGGCCAGCAAAGATGTGTCTGAGCTCTGAGGCTAGACAGCTGGGTCACGTTCTGCTGCAACCCTGAGCTCTCTGCTAGCCCCAGAGGAGTTGGAATCCTGTCTGGGCAGACACAGAGCAGGCTGCCTTTGTGTGTTGAGTCCAGGGTGGATGACCAAGATAGATGGGGAAACAAGGCTTTTGACATGGAGAGTGGAAAACCGAAATAACTGGCTGTTGCTAGAGCAGGACAGCATGTGGGTCCCAGCAGCATTCCTTTTGGCGAATTTATGCTGGCGGCAGGCTGTGATTGCACCTGCTTGTCCATTCAAGGGGTAGGTGTGACAGCTCTTGCCCTCTCATCAGCTGAAACAAATCTCCCTGCGCCTGCCTCCTCCATGCTGCTGCCTCTTTAAGCAGGTTGCCTTTTGTCTTGGATTGCAGTCAGCCCTGCAATTCTGTTTTGCCTAAAACAAGTGATGCTTACGTCTGGTTGGGGATTGTCCCCTGCTCCAAGTTTGGCTTTTCTCAGCTTGGTAAGGGCAGCTTGTTCCCCCAGAGAATGGGGAGCTCAGCAGAGTGAGTGCTTACAACTAGCACATTGCACTTGCATCTCCTCCCTTAATACAGGTTTTGAAAAGCAGCATTAGGACTTGGGGGCCTTTTGCTCATGAATTGCTATTGCAGCAACCCTGTTAGGGGGAGCTGGTGTCAGACCCTCCAGGTGTGCCACTTCCTCACTGCCATTCTCAATCCTGGGCTGCAGTCACCCAGAGAGGTTTGCTGCTGAATAAATCTGTGGCGTGACTGTTTGTTTGTTAGCCTGCAGATGGCTGGAACACCTGAAAGGCACTGTCTGGGAAGATGCTATTGAAGCATAGCTAATGTGGCTTGAAAGCCAAGTGACTTCTTGCTTCCTGTGACACCCTTGCACATCTGTACGCGGTGGACCCTGCCTCTCCTCAAACCAGCCCTGCTCTCTAACAGGTTTACAGCTCCCAAGACAGCCATAATTGCTATAAGCCTAGCCAGGGAGCTCTTACTTGAAGCCAGTGTACTCAGTGGGGTGACGCCAGAGAGTTTGGTACAGTGAATTTAATCTGTTTGTCCTCTACCATGCTGTTAATCTGGGCTGGTCTCTTGGGGAGAGCTGTAGAGGAGACTAGCCCTTCTCCTCATTAGTGACTTGTTAGGGCAGGTAGTAGTCCAAGGTAGTGAGATTTGTTGCAGCAGCCAAGGGTAAAATATGGGGATTGATCTTTTGTGTCTGTGCTACAAGCTGCTGTTGATATTTGCTCATCTGGAAGGGGAACACTGGGAAGATGCTTGTGATCAAAGCAACAGCGATTCTTCTCCAGTGCTGTTGACACAGTGGTGGGGGTGGCATCAAAAGCAGGAGGAGATGGAGAAAACAGCGTTGTGGAAGTGCAGCCAAGTTTGCCCCTCAGACCTGGCAATCTAGTAGCGAGCGGGTTGGGGTGGGGTGATGAGAGAGACATTTCCAAAAATAACCCTGTTCTCTTTTTAGCAGCAACAAAAGCCCTGCAGGGTTTAATAGTTCTGCCTCTGTTTGGAGGGGACCAGCTGTTAGCGAAAGACAACACAGTCATGGGAGGCAAACTTCATTACAAATCTAGCACTATCCACTTGCTTACAGCTACCTTCTGGGAATGGTCTGATTTCCCAAAGCAACATTGCAGCAGGCATAGGTGTAGGGGAGTGGTAACCGCCAAACTGCCTAACAGACGTAGACCTGGCTCCAGGGCTGAGGCTGTGGAAATTGAGACTGGTGCTGAGATCCTGTTCAGACCGTACACATACAGTTGTACTGGTTAGACAGAAGAGCTATGCTAATAGATTGATCTCCTTCAAGCCCATTAGCAGTTCAATGGACGTTGGAATTGGAAAGGCTACAGATGAGGGATGGTAAAAGTTGAGATTTGAATGTTGAGAAGTTAAAAGTAAGCATTTAAAACAAGTAAAGACAGGTCCGCCTAGTCTGATTACCTGCCAAGGGGATGCTGGATACGTTTAACTCAGTGACCAGGCCTTGGGTGTAAAATAGTCTCTGAAGAAAGCCACTTTACTTGGGATGCTTGAATAGATGCCAGCCGGAGCCCTGGAGATTGTGTTGAATGGGCAGAAGGAAAAATCAGATGTGGTCAAGTAGGTCTCTTCTCTCTGCCTCCTGTGATAAATCACTAATTCCATTCAGTTCATGCCCTGCGTTGCTGGAAACCACTCTAAGCCTAACACCAACCTGCTGATAATCTAGCCAGCCGCCTCCTTGTCCATCTGTAGCTTCCCAAAATACCTCTCCAAGAACCTTCAGAGCTTTGTGTGAAATCCGCCTTCGTTATCTCAGCCTGATGAAGATTATATAATTAACAGCAACAAGAAGAATACTTTGATTTGGTGCTTCAATTATGTAGTGAAAAAGGTCCTAATTAGATCACACCTCAAATGCCATGAAGCAAATTATGAACAAGTGTCTCTCTAATGAAACATCTTAAAACACTGGAATTAATAAGTTAGAAATCATTTTGTAATGTAGGGTTGCAGTGTTTCGGTACACAAACGGACTGCTTTCCTGCTCTGGGACTTTTGAGCCTGCTTAGGGCAGGTACTAATCCAAACTCCATATTCTGACTTGCTTCTCTAACTTAAACTAGTGCCACTCTGGCTTCTGACATAAGCTGCTGCTTGAAAGATTGATGGTTTGAAGGTCCATGTCAGCAAAAAGGAACCTGAAGCCTTCCAGAGTCCAAGATCCTACCTTTAAATATGTTCTTCCTTGCATTTTCTAAGTAGTGATGAGATGAGCAGTCCTCCTTTTCTGTTACCTGGAGGAGGTCACAGTCTGTTACTCATGCATTGGATTACAAAACCCTTTTTGTTCTTTTGTTTCATTGATTTGGTCCATCAATGACTATTGTTCTGAGCTTGGGATCTCTCAGCAGGTTCAGGCTGCTCTTCCTTGTCTTCTGGGCTCTGCATAGTTCTCTTACTAGAAAACTGGCCTCTTTTGGTGTCTTGTCCCAACATGTTTCCTCTCTCAAATGGTGTCAGTCTTTGGATGCTGTTCATCCTGTTCTCTCCCAGGCATTCCAGTGCCTCCATTGCTGCCCTTTTCATCCTGAATTGTAACTTGAATTGCTCTGAGGGTATTTTCATGTTGAAATTTCTCCTAAAGACCCATTGCTCCCCTGATACCTTGAAGAAACTAGCTCGTTTGTAGGGTAGGATAATCGGGTTCTGTTTCATTACAGAAACAAGGTAGTACTTAAAACTATCAGGACATGACTGATTACCATCTGACCACCGTGTCTTGCTTTTGGGCCTTTATTTTGCCTTCGCTCACTACCTTTTGAGGGAGCCAGCTCTTTAGCTCAAAGGCTTTGCATAAAACAACAGGAAGGTAGTGCCATGCAGGCTGTGGCTGCCATTGCATACAGACTTTATAATCAGAGAGAGAGATCTGTGCTCAGTAAGACTGGTTGATGACTGTGAATTGTCATCTAGGTTGAATATCTGAGGAAAGGCAGAGGTGAAGCAATTTGGAGAGAAATTGATTCCTGCCTGTATTCGTAAAGCTTGACACTTAAGGTATTTATGTTGTCAAAGTGTGATGCAAATAGGTAGCCATCTGTTATTAATTGACACAACTGACAGATGAATGAAATGAAAATCTGTCCATTTGCAGTTGGAGGGAAAATGGGACCTCCGCACTGGTGTGATCACATTCAGAGCTTCTTATTGTTGCACTCTTACTCTGAAATACTTCTCTCTTGGGAAAATGTGTCATGCAGCCCATGCCAGAACAGCTGGGCTTACCACTCAGATCAACTTCTTGATCCACCCTGTTCACCTATATCCTGTTCACCTACATGCTTCTATGATGGAAAATGGGCTTGCTGAAGCACTAGCTTTGTGTGTTGGGAGCAACATACTTTAGCTGGGTGCCAGGAGGCTAACTGATGCTTTTAGCATATTGAACTGCTTAAGGAAAAGGAAATTATTCTCCTTATTCCACATGTTTCGAAAGTGGACATGTCTGGCAAACTGGTGCCTTTCTGGTGCCACCAATATGGCAGCTTGGGTTTTTTTCCTTGTACATTGCGAATCTGCTAGATTGCAGTGGTCTAAGGAAGCAGAAGTTAGTTCATCTTGAGCCAGTTCCCAAATTTCTGCTTCTTCTGGTGGAGAACAGCTTCACCTCTTCACTCAGCAGCATTCCTCTATTGCAGTGCAAATAATGTGCTGTTTTTCCAAGTGCTCTGACTCCCTGTTAAGAAATGAGGAAAGAATGTACGTGCCACATCATAATTATCTGATCCAAACAAGCCCCAGGTATAAATTCCCCTGGCTGGAAGGATGCTTGCTGGAGTTGATCTGAGTGTAGGCTTCTCATTGGTCAGGGTGAGAAAATCAGCTGCTCTGGCATCCAGCCCACATCTTTGTAGAGAAACCTTTAATGAGAACTAAGTGAGCCTCTCCCACCCTGTGAAGGCAAACCAGCCAAGTGTGGGAGGCTTTCAGATGCAAAGCTGGTTTCTAGGAAGGTTTCACTGACTTCTCAATGCCATGAGCTTCACAAGAAAGGGGAAAAGAGAGAACTGGAAAATGTTTTGAAGTGTAAACTATCCTGATTAGAAGGTGGGGTCTTCACCTGATGCCCCAACTGCCACCAGTTATATTGGCTATGTGAAATAATCTGTCAGTATTGAGACCTATAAAACTTCTCGCTAACACAAAATACTGGGATTCTGTTTGCTAGCACTTTGTCATCTTGCAGAATCTGAGTTCTGGGCTGCCATCGGGACAGATCTGCCATGATGAACAGAGGCTTGAGGTGATCTTTGCCGATCTGGCCAGGCATAAAGATGATGCTCAGCAGCGCAGCTGGGCTCTCTATGAAGACGAAAATGTCATCTGCTGCTACCTGGAAGAGCTGCTTCGCATCCTGGTGAGTGTCTGCATGTTGGTTCTGTGGAGCCTGGGGCCCTTGTCCACTCCTTGGTGTCTTTTCCTTGTTCCTCGTTCCGCCCCCAGCTCAGCAGCTGGCTTCTATCTTGCACCCATTATTCCAGGTATGTAGTCCTGTCATTACTCCATTTATACACAATAACGTAGTCTGTGATGGAGGGTGCTGGCTTCTGAGCAGTCTCACCTCTGTACAGTCTACCTTGCTGGGTAATTGTGTTCAAATCCACCTTGCAAAATTGTCATGAAAAACATTTAGTCCCTGCTGTCCTACATGCCAGTGAGCATAGCAGTAACCCATCTTAGTCACCCAAAATCCTCTGCCCAGGCAGAGGGTGGGAGTGAAACTCCATAAAGCTCATCTGAAGCCAAATCTGTCAGAAAACTATGCTGGCTTAGCTGTCCAACCAGCTCATGTAGGGCAAATGACATTAGAAACCATGTTCTAACTATAGCTTGCTGTGTGCCCACAGAGTTTTGCAAGGTAAGAGCTATCCTGTTTGCAAAGGTACAGAAGCCCTGAAGGTGAATTTCAAAATTTTTAATTAGCAAATGTGAAATGTCCTCCCAACATGTGGCATAGGTGGAGAGCTGCATTTTCATTGGAAGCAGCTGTTGTGGTCCACGCAAGCTTAACTTTGTGTGGGAGCTGGATTACATATGCATATATTAAATTTTCTCATGACCATAGCACAACATGGTACTGCATAGCGGTAGTTTCAAGAAGCTGCTCTTTAGTTTATAGGACCTGGAGGCGGATGCATTGGAGTGGCATTTAGACACCTCCAGAACTTTGATTTATTTTTTTATTTTTTTTGTATTTCTAATGCAGCTGTGCTCTCAGATACAGGTTTCAGGCATTGCCCTTGATTTGTTTATAAGGTATTTGGCCTGAGAGCACAGGAATGTGAGGCCTGGTTGAGTGGGAACAACCTTTCACACTGCTGAAGGACAGTCTGACCCCAGCTCGCTGCAGATTCTTGACAGTCCATCCTGCTCCTGCAGGGTCCCACCTGTGTGACCTGCCCATTTGTATTTCCAGACAGATGCAGATCCTGAGGTTTGCAAGAAAATGTGCAAGAAGAATGAGTTTGAATCAGTCCTGTCCCTTGTGGCCTATTATCAGATGGTAAGAGATGTTGCAGCCTGTTTCTTCTATTGGAAGGTCTGTAGGCTCAAGAGAAGGGCTAACAAGGGTGAACATATGAAACTTTCCCATTTGGGCACTTTGCTCTTTAAACTGGGCTGAGTTTCAGAAACGCCTCTCCTGCTTCTGGTGTACTGTAGTACATATATAGGTTACATGCAGGACTGGACCTCTGGAGTGGCTTCAGTAGCAGTGTCCAGTTTTCTGTGCCAGGAGTCTGAAGGGTATAGCTTGCTCCTTTTTTTTAGCTCCACTCGGGAGCAGAAGCAGCAGTTCTGCTGTCACTGAGAGGAAGGGCTTCTGAGAATGCCATGGGAAAGCTGACTGGCTGCTACTGTTCCTCTCAATTGACGTACGTCTGTGCATTAGTAAACAGCTTTTCTTAGGAAAGTAGGTTGTGAGGAGAAGCTCTGGGACTGAGGAAGGAAATCAGTATTCAGAGGAAGAAGTTTGAGTTTGCCTTCAGAGCCTACGGAAATGCTTCTGTGCCCCATTCCTTTCCGAAGCACGCTGCCGTGGGACTTGGACACGGACAGGGGCCTCTTTGTTAGTTTCCAGCTGTAGTACATTCAGTATTGTTGTGCTTGGCTTTTAGTATGTTCTCTCTATTTAAATTCAGCTTGGCATGAAACGGCTGCAGCATGTTTCAGAGAACTGGGAAGAGCAATGGGAAATGGGGATCTGCTGGCTTCCCCACCATGCAGTGGTGCTCTGCGCTGCCCTGCTCTCTGAATGCATCTGCACAGAAGGGCTGACCGTACGGAGAGCAGTAAGGCTGCCCACATAGCAGCTAGGGCATCACATGCCAGGACTTAGCTGCCCTTTCATCAAGCTTTCCTTCTGAGCAGTTTCTAGGCTGCCTTTTGGAGCAGTGGCAGGCTTAATGTTGCACCGTGGTGTCTCTGCGCCCCAGGCTTGAGCACAGAGTCTTGACAATGGAGCTCACAGAACAGCATTCTAAAGCCTTCTGATTAAAATCCCATCCTCTCAGCATCAAACCAAATAACTTCATAGTAGCCCCTCAAGATCCTGTTTGAGTTATCAAAGACACTACAAGGGAAAGGGAGGCTTTGCAAGCCTCGTGCTCCCAGGGGATTTGTTTGCCCTCTCATACCAGGGCTCATGTAGTCTGTCTGCTTGTTCATTAAATCAGACCAGCTTTTGATGGGGGGCATCACCTATCTCATCACAACAGCAGAGTTGAGTTGCATTTAGAATCTGAGCCTTTGCTGCATGTGCAGTCTTTGGGATTGTCTGAGATCAATCTAGCCATGAGGGTAGGTCTTAAAGAGTTCAGACTAAAAGCTGGGATGGGGGCACAGTCTAATCTTATTAGACAACCCTATGCTGTTCCTGATGATGTGCTGAAACTTGGGGCTACTCCCACGTTAGAACTAAATGCAGACATTGATGTAAATGCAGGTGTTTGCATGCTTACCTGGGCTTCTGTGTAGAACTGAATGCCCAAACCTGGCATTGTTTCTCCTGCATGTCAGGGTATTTTTAAGCGTTCCTCAGAGACACTGGGTGTGGGCTGGAGCCAAAACTGGGGATTTTGATTGGGGTGTGCCAGTGTTCCTGCTGGCACTCAAAGCAGTGATTCCTGGCTAGAGGGTCTTGCCCCTCTGCTCAGGGTCAGACCGATTGTGGTATTTGGGGTCAGGAAGGAATTTTACCCCATGGTCAGATTGGTATGGACTGAGGGCGTTTTTGCCTTTCTCTGTAGCAGAGGAGCATGACCCTCTACTTGGGATCTCTTGAGCATATATTAACAACCTTTTACAGAAACAGGATATTGGCTGCTGTGGTTCCCCTGCCTTACCCGTGGCAGGTTAGTGTGTTTATGTCTTGTGTCTGGGTTGATGGTGGTTTTACAAAGAGGTTAGTTTATGGATTTGTGTAGGATGGTTTGGATAGGGTGATCCTGCCTCAGGCAGGAGGCTGGACTAGGTGACCTCTGGAGGTTCTTTAACAGCCCTGCTTCTCTATGATTCTCTGAAGGATGCTCTCCTTTCCAGGAACACCGAGTGCCACTCCGCCTGCTGCTGCTGAAGTGCTTTGGAGCCATGTGCAACTTGGATGCTGCTATTATCTCCACGCTCGTTAACTCTGTCCTCCCCATGGAGTTGGCCCGAGACATGCAGACTCATACACAAGGTGAGCCGCAATCTCTGAGCTGCTCTGACACGATTCCCCAAGGGTGTGTTGTTCCATTAGATGCATTCCTCAGCAGCTTGTAACAAAGCTTTGGTGCTCTAACCTCTCACAAATTGTTGGCGGGCTGCTGGAGGCTCTCGGGGAGACTAGCGTATCTGTTCTTATGGTTAGGCAGCTTGGTTTCTTTGGTAAAGCCAGCTGGGTTTAATCCTCTGAGTGAAGCTATAAATAAATGTGGAGGTAGCATCCCACTGGCACAGGCTGCCTCGCTCTCCAACGTCCTGCTAAGCAGGAAGCTGCATGCATTGGTATTCTGTGTATCTACCAGTGTGGCTTCAAGTATTTCAGCTTTCTGTCAAGGCTGTGGTGGAGGATGCATGCAGGTCCTTGATGCAGAAATCTGGCTGCTTCCAGGCCAGCTGCATCTCTGAGCCCCAGCCTTTCCACCCCTGTGCAAAGTGCCCAGTTCTTTCTGACAGATGCAGCAGTTCAAGTCAAGCAGCTGTCCCTGACGCTAGATTTACTGCTTGTCAGTACCACCAGAGCACTTGGTGTGGATTGTTTCCTTCCCTACTTTTCCAGTTCTGCCTGGTTTTGAAAGCAAGCAGTGAAACTTCCCTGATCCCTTGACAAACATACTGCAAAGCATCTTGTTCCTCTGACAGTTTCCTTGTACTGTTCTGTAATTTATCCCCTTCATTTGTTTATATGCATTGCTGGTGGAAGGTGGTGATAAGCCAGCTGTATTGGATCTTAGTAGGCAGATGCCTTCTAGGTTGGCAGCAATTATGACCTTTGTTTTGTAGAGCTGCAGATGGGTAGGTTTTGTTGCTCATGGCCTCTAAAGGTAAGATTTCCCTCCCCTGCAAGGGGTCTGCATCTTCTGCAGAGAGACTGACAGCACAACCCTGACCTGCTGGTCTAGAATCGGAGGTGCTTTTCCTTCTCTCCAGCTGTCCTGTCACCAGTGTGGATGAGGGCATGGAAACAAACCTGTTTCCTGTGAGGGCATGTGCAGATAGACAGCACCTAGTAGTGCTTGGGAATGTGCTATGCAGAGTGTATTCTTAATGCATATACAGCTCCCAGAGAGAAAGCTACAACTCTCCTCTTACTCCTAAGGGAAGGCTGGGGTCCTCTGGCATTAATACAGGCAGCCCTTGTGCCCTGGAACATGCATGCTGCTTCTGGAGGTAGCTGCAGCTTGGATCCTTCCTGTAACCTTAGCACAACTGAAAACTGTCCACGGCTGTAGGTACCATGCAGTGCCACAGAAATTTTCTGGGCCTTGTGTATAAGACTTATGCCCCAGCTCCTCCCAGTTCAGTCCCTACTGATGAAAGCTGCTGACTTCTTTTCTTCTTGGCTAACACCTGATGTGAAATGACAGCAATACATCTCCACCTTCCTGAAGACCCGGTTTGAAGGAAGGGAGCGGGGGAGGCACTTGAAGCCAACCTGCCAAATGGAAGTACAGCTTAATTGAGGTAATGGGTGGCGCTTCCATGTCAAATACAAAGAGAAAACTGTTTAACAAGCCCCTCTAGGCTCCTGGTGCAGAGATGAAACAAAGAATAAAACTTAACAGGAAGCTCCCCAGGGAGGCTGCTCACTTTGAGCTGCCTCTCTTTTGCTGGGCTTACTCTGAGGCCAGAGCTTAGCCTGACCCAGGGCAAGGGGGCACTGTCACAGCTAGGCTGGCCCTCCCCTGTGTGAGCAGCCAGATGTGACCAAAATTAAGAAACCATTCATTAGAGCTGGGCAAGAAGGCAGCAAGAGAGCTATGGTGTTTGCCTCTGTATTGAATGCGACTTGAAAAATCCCACTGAGCAGGGAGGGAGCGGTAGGAAGGTCAGTTGCTTCTTACCCTGCCCTGAATGAAAAAAGCTGCCCTGCACTGGAGAAAAGTGTTAGGGAGCCACCAACATCTGTCAGCAGCGTGGATTCACTGGGCTGTGCTGGAGACTAAGTAGTGACCTAACAGAAAACCTGGAGCTGGGGCAAGAGAAGGGAAGACTGATTTTTTCATCTTCCCATCAAAGTGCATTGGAGGGTACAGTGTCATCGAACTATGCTGCGGCCAGGGATTGCCTCTTCCTCAGCTCCTAGCACTGTCACCTCTTAACATTCCTCTCCTGTGTATTGCATGTTTGGTGCATGTTTTTCAGAAATCTGACCCATCTCCTGTTGAATGGCTTAGGTGTCAGTGGGAAAGCCCCACCTGACAGGTCTGACCTGTGATGTTTTGCTGTTGTGGTGTTCTGCCATTTTATGCCTGTCTGCCTTGTATCCTGAGATCTAGCTTCTGAGTGGAGCTGTGGGGTGAAGAGAAGTTGTGCATTTTTTTTAAAAATATTAAAAGAACTCCTCAAAAAACCCAGCTCTCTCTGTATGGTCTCAAATGCTTCAGGTATTGACCAATTTAATCAGCTGATGATGGTGATAGGCACCATAGAGAGAGTAGTTAAGATCCCATCTATTTGCCTCTGCAGTCACACTACCTGGAGGTCAGACTGTGCTTGTTATAGCATTGTAACAGGGCAGCATCTTGGGTGGCTGTGAAGCCCCTGGGGCCTGAGCAAATTTCTTGCACTGTGCTCTCGGGGCAGTCCACCCTTTTTTTCCTGCCATGGCTTGAAGTAAATTGTTAACAAAGTACAGGAGGCTGTACTTACACTAATGATCCCCGGGTGTTGGGAGTCAGTGCCTTGTAGGCTAATTGTGTGGCTTCATTCTACCCCTACACCATGGCTCATGCCTTGCAGGTGTTTTGAGTCCTCATTCAGGTGGGATACTTGTCCCTACCTTGCCAGGGTTTTAGCCTTCCTGGTTTCTGCCCCACTACTCTGGGTGGTCCCATAGCCAATACCCACTGTTCTCAACCTTTGGGCCCCAGCCCTGGTTTTGGCCTCTTGGGTGCCAGATTCATGGGCCTTGTCTCTGCTCTGCTTCAGGTTCTGGGCTCTGCAGCTCCATGCTTTGCCCTGCTCTGGGCTCTGCAGCTCCATCCACCCTTTATCTTGCTCTGGGCACAGCACCTCTTCTGCCTTGAGCCTACCGCCAGCAGGGCTCAAGTCAGTCGCACGCCCCTAGGACACCAACGGGGCCTCCAAATCATCCCTTTAGTCCCAAACCCAAGCCACTGGTGTACCTTAAATCAAAGCACTTCTGCTAGGCACCCAAACCCTTGCTGGGCTTATGATAAAATAAAGGCCACTTGTCTGCATAACAAGTCTCTCCCTCTCTGCTCTCAGATAGCTCCTCCTTGCTCCCAGGCCTGCATAGCTGCTTCCTTCCATCCCTACTGTAAAGTCAGGGGCCCTGCTGTGCTGCTGTCAGGATCTCTGTACTCTGCAGCTCTCAGGGATGGCCTCCTAGACTGGCTCGAGCCCAGGGCTTGTATAGCCTGGGCCTGAGCCCTCTTCCAGTCATGTGACACCCCTGTCAGCTAACATGGCTACAGGGCTGTCCCTTAATCCCTGCTCTGCTGGCTGTATGTGCTACAAAGACTGCCCTTTAAAGGGGCTGTGCTGCTCTTCAAAAACAGGGTCATGGTTCTGTTGCAAGCATGGGCAACTGGAGCCTCCCGAGTCAGGGGGCACCAGTTAGTGACCGGGGAGGGTCCCCTGATGGCTAATCTCACTGACTGGGGTGCGGGGCGTGTGCCCCTGGATCTGCATGGGACGTGGGCAGGGTGGGCTGCAGCTGCACAGGGTTCTTCCTGGCAGGGGCTGGGCTGCACTCAGGATGGGTGGCAGTGGCACTGGGAGGGGGAATACCAGGGGGAGGGGCTGCAGCCATCCCAAAATTTGCCATAGAGGCCCCAACCCTCTCTCAGCACAGCCCAGCCCAACACCCCCACCAGGAACAGCCTGGTGCTGCCTCAGCCCCAGCCCACAGCAGCCCACAGCTTGACCTGCCCACCTGCTGAAACGGGGAC
>NW_017728997.1:24868585-24869378 GCF_001723915.1 Gavialis gangeticus | reverse complement strand
TCTCCCAAAATTTGCCATAGCCCCCCCCTCCCCACCCTTCCTCCCAGCACTGCTGCTGCCCACCCCAGACACCACCCTGACCCAACTCTTCCCTCCCCTCTCCTCCCCTCCCCCTCCATGCTAGGAAGAGCCCAGTGCAGCCCTGGCCCCAGCCGGCAGCTACAGCCCACCCCACCCACACAGATCCAGGGGCACATGCTACCCCCCCCACCCCCCAGGTGTCCACAGCTCTGTCCTGGTCCTCACCCCGCCCTGGTTGGGTAGTACCTGCCCTGCCTCACTCCCTCCCTCACCGTGGGGGCCTTGATCTGCTCCCCACATTATTAGATTGGTGCCAATCCCATATCAGACCGATGTGTCAGTGCACCTCTAGCTGCTTTGTTAATCTCTTTGAAACCAGGTACCTTGGAGCTGGTGGCTTCCACTGGAAGCAGAAAATAGGCCATTTGGGGGGTGGGGGGCGTTGCTCAAGGTTGGGTGAATGGGGTATCAGGCTGTTGGCATGCTGCCTTGGAGGTCCTGTAGAGATCAGTGACAGGGTCATTGATGGACAAAGGAACAAGGAAGTATGTCAAACAACCTCTCACCCACTGAACCAGGGGGAGCAAAACTGGAAATTCAAAGAAAAGAGCTGCTCATAGAGGGGCCCTTGTCCATTCCGGATCACCTGAATTTGCAGTAGGGACATGTACTGGTGAAGGCTCTGTCTGGCAGTCGCATTGGTGCAAGTACACAGCACCTTCCTGACTCAGCAAGTGCAACAGAGCAGATGCTGAGAGCTTAGATGCATGTT
>NW_017728997.1:24838845-24868541 GCF_001723915.1 Gavialis gangeticus | reverse complement strand
ATGCTGCCTTGGAGGTCCTGTAGAGATCAGTGACAGGGTCATTGATGGACAAAGGAACAAGGAAGTATGTCAAACAACCTCTCACCCACTGAACCAGGGGGAGCAAAACTGGAAATTCAAAGAAAAGAGCTGCTCATAGAGGGGCCCTTGTCCATTCCGGATCACCTGAATTTGCAGTAGGGACATGTACTGGTGAAGGCTCTGTCTGGCAGTCACATTGGTGCAAGTACACAGCACCTTCCTGACTCAGCAAGTGCAACAGAGCAGATGCTGAGAGCTTAGATGCATGTTTCTGCTACCCTCAGCCTTCCCTGTGGGTCCAATATACATCATACAACCCTGCACTATGGAGACCGAGGTTTGACACTAAGGATTCATTCTAGTGCTTGACATGCAGCCCTGGTTGCTTTGCCAACGGGAAGGAAGCAAGCCACAGATATGTAGGCTATCTTTCCTCTTCTTTGTTGACAAGCCTCAGTTGTCCCTTGGAGGAATCCCCTGTAGCATAACAGAAGGGTCTCGAGTGTGTTATCCATGTGGGGCAGTTCCTACACAGTCAGATGAGGTATACATTTACAGCACAGGAGCTGCTCAGCACTGGCTCCCCGCATGGATCCTTAGCTTGCCCAAAATGTGATGCCCAGAGGCCCTAGTGAACTGTATACTGAGTCCAGCCTGTGCCCCATCAATTGCCTGCGAGTAGTATCGACGTGCTTAGGTAGCAGGAGTATGGTGGGTTTATTCCCAGCAGTAGAGGAGAAAAGGTTGCCCCTTGCTGCCTGGGCACACTGGCTTGAGCGTAGCCTTACAAAGAGATGCTTTGGCATAACTGAAACTGAAGCCCTGAGCCAAGTCCCTACTGCTGTTGGATCCTGTGCAAGTGTTGTCACCCATGTTCCAGGTGGTGATATGGTCTCCAGAGGGGCTGGTAGGATTTTAACCTTTCAGCTCAGGACAGCTCCTTACCTCCATTTTATGTCAGTGATGGATGTTCCCTGTGGGCTGCCTCTGAGAAATGGGGTAATAGGATGTGCTGCCTCAAGGCACTCCACCCACTGCCCATAGCAGCCAAGCAGCCTGTGCAATGGGAAGGGCTAATGTATCTAATTTAGCATTTGGATGAGTGCCTGGTGAAAAAAGGGCTGACCCTAATGGAGAGCCATTGTCTCTCCTTGAAGAAAGCCACAATTTGACTGCGTCAGCACAAGACAGAGTGATTAAAAGATACTTTAAGCTTGGGGGTAGCACGTGGTATGCTGGGTTAACATGGGGAGCTCTGTCCTCTTCATGTTTAGACTATATGAACAGTCTCTCTGTTCCTGGGGCTTATCTATCCTGCACAGTGCATATAACATGGCATCAGTGTTTTTTTCTGGGTTTGCACCAAAAGCACCTCTTGTGTAGGTTGTGTTCCTTTTCATCTGAGATGGAAATGAGCAGTGATGGAGCCCCACTTGTTAGCACTTGCCAAGAAGCTTGCCTCCAGTGCAGGGTTACTCCTAATGGGCTGCTGTCTAAAAATAAACTTCCCCTTGCATCCATCACTAATTCATAAAGCCCATCTGCAGGCGGATGTTTTTTTGCCATACTCCGCATGCAGGGAGTGCTGCATTCACTTTGGCGTTCATCCTTGCTTGCCCTACATTTATACAATACCATGTACTTCCTTGGGCTCTCACCTCCTTGGGAGTACTTCATTATTGCTCATCAACTGGCCAGCAGCACTGCTGGAAAGGAAAGCCTCTTGTCCCAGGGCTGCAACGTGGCTTGGCAGCACAGTCAACCTTGGTGTAAGCAGTGAGCTCTGATAGCAGCCGACTCGTGTGAAGCTTTGCAGATCTCCATGCAGATGGAGCAGCGTTGTAATCTACTTGGACATGCACACAACTCTCTCAGCTCCTTTGGTTGAATGCGACTTCCCCTACAGCATCCTGGGCATTCTCTGAACTACAAAGCTTTGCTGTGATGGAGGCGAGGTGGGGAGGTGACTGAAATGCTTTGAGGTGCTGGGTACGTTGCCTCCTGCTGAACTCCTTGTGCTGCAGCCTCTTGGTCTCTGTAATGGTCACCTGATCTCATAAAAGTGAGAGCTGCCTTCTACTGATAAAAAGGCCCTTGCTCCTCTCATTGCTATTCCAGGTAGTATCAGAGCAGTGATCATGAAAGGCATCCCTTCCAGATAGAGGAGGTGTCTGTGCTTTCTCCTCCCTTACTTAAGGGGGCAAGAGCTAGAGAGAGCTCCTTTATGGCAGCCTTACAAATCAGTGCCTGGATCCTGTGCTGCTTAAACCTGCCAGGTTCACCTTGGCAGGTAAGTAGTGTCTGCTTTTGCCAAGCAGCCTGTCTTTCTGATGTTCCACTCACTTCAGTGGGAAGTGGATTTTTAAACAGCAGCTCGCAAAAAGGTAGGGGCTCCAGCTCTAGGAAATGGAGTTGGGTGTGGCGGGGCGGGGCGGGGGATAATATGGGTATCTGTTCTTGCCTCAAACAGGCCTGCTTGGGGGCCTTTAGACCTTCTGTGTACTGTTCTGGAGCAACATTTGTGCTGGAATATGGCACCTTGAGTTAAAATGTGACCTTGATTCCTGAAGTGGCTTGAGTTTCTTTTGGCATGAAGAATTTGGGAGCAGCAGCTGATCCATTATCTGATATGCCGCAGAGTGTCTAATCCCTTCTGTGGATGGCAGGGACCAGAGCCATTGGTGCCAGCACTTGGACAACTGGGGATTGCAAAGCCGGCTGCAGAAGTTTGACAGGATCCTGCCTGACTCGTTACAGAGGCACACTTGAGGATAAAACTCTCGGCATGGATTCTGGATGCCTTTGATGAGAAAGCACTTTACCCTGGGGTTGATGCAGGCATCTTGGCTGCCATCCAGTTCTTCTGCCAGATGCCTTGGTTTTATTGCTCCTGGACAGTCATTTTCCTGAGATGCTGCTGGCCTGCAGATCTATCTCTGTGTCATCAGAAGAGCTTATAAAAAGACAGTGAGGCAGAATTAACAACATTTCCAAGGAAAACAGACGGCTAATCCGCTCTGTAATCAGCACTGTCCCCTGTTGCAGTTCAAAATATGTAAAACTACTGTCAGAATCTCTTTGCTTGGGCTGTAGAGACAGTTCTTGTCTCTCCCTCCCCTGCCCTTCTCTTCCATTGTGCATTTTGAGCTGGGAGAGGCACGGTTTGTAAGGGTCTGCAAGAAAGTCTTTAAAATGTATAGGAACAGACATTTTTGTTGCAAAATGCTTCTGCAATTATGTGCCTGCCCTGCCTCTACTGTCCTTCATAAATAGTTGAGCTGTATTCAGGTGAACTGTCAGCAAAACCAGTCAAATAAATAACCATCTTGTATTCTTCCGAAAGAGCTTCACTAACACTGAGTGCATTTCTGCAGCAGTTGGTACCACCCAGAAGAAGTCATGCTTTTGAATGGCAGATGCTGCTCTTCAGGACAGTGCCGGCGTCATGAAGAATATGGCAATGAATCGCCAGTCCCTTGAAAGTGATTAGTTGGAGCTGGAATGCCCCAAAACATCTGCCCATTGCTCCATATACCAATAAACCACATATTCAGATCTATATTGAATAATTGCACTGGTTTAAAGTCCAGCTTCTCTTTGTGTTCCACCATTTTTACTCCAGTTTTAGAACTGAAGAAGCCATTTGTGGCTGGAGCTCTGATATCTCCTCCCCCAGGTCAAAAAACTGTTAGGCTGAGGGGGCTGCAGGCAGCAAACAAAGCCAAGATGGTCCAAGTTTCTAATGCCAGTGAATTCTTTGCCTTTAGCCAAACCTAGTTAAAGTGTATCTGCCTTGCTTTAATTGCTGGGGTTTTTTGCTCTCTTCCTGGCTAGCTATAATGTAGAACAGATGTGCCAGGGCAGCATCAGTCTAAGTTTTTCCTTTCCCTCAGCCCCTCCTTAACTGGGATCTTTTCTTCCAGGTTTGGTTTCCAGTTACTGGAAGCAGAATTGCTCCCCACACTTTCAATTTCTGATAATAGCATTTTTGTCATTATTTCATCACTTCAAATTTCAAGGAAAGCTCCTTGCTGTATTAGGAGAATTGGAATTGCCTCACCAATGGCCTCCTCAGTTCAGTACCCTGTCTCTGACAATAGGCAGCACCAGCTGCTGTAGAGAAGCATGAAGGATCTTCATGAATAATTATGGAATGACATGCCCAGGCAGGGAGATTCTTCTCAGCATCAAGCAGGCAATGATTGCCTTGTATCCTACCAGATTGTTTACCTGCTCACTATAGCTGCATGTGTTTCCATTATTGATATGAGTGTCCAAGCCCTTAACTTAGCTGGGGCTTGATCCCTTTTTGTGGACAGTTTCACAAACTGAGATGTAGCCATGTGTTTTAAATGGTCATTGAATCTCCTTGTCCTTGTATAATGAGAAGCTAAATACTCATTTTGCCTGCTCTGTCTCGTGCTGCCAGGTCATGTGTCAGACAGAGTAGCTGCTTAGACTTGGATGGCAGGAGTTAACATCCAATGGGCAGTTAGATGTCATTAGTTTGCATTCAGCACAACACAGCTAAAAAGGGTCACTTAGAGGTTGCTGTTGTCCCCTGATGCAGGGTGGTGACTCAAACTCCATAGTGTAAATGTGGCAAACTTCAAACAACTGAGTAGGTAGTAAATGCCTGCCTGGAGGATACCTTTCCTGGAGGAGTATTGGAACTTCCCATGGCATTTCCTACAGCTCTCAAATGGCTAGCAAACCTCATTCTTGGACTGTAGTTGTTACTGTTCTCTCTATGAGAGAGGTGGGGGTAGTATAGTAATTTTATTGATGCAGTGATACACCAGTGATCTAGCAATGGTCTCTGTCCAGGGTGCTTACAGTGGACATCTTCAGCAGTTTGACCCCTCCCATGGCTTGAATGGATCCTTCTCAGACAGCATGTTCAGACCTAGCAGAGCAGGGGACTGAGTGAGGGGCCTTCAAAATGAATTGGCAGGAGTGAGTGGGGGAAATAGACTGCAGGGACCCCTGGTTCACTGTGAAAGTACTGTGCCGAAAGGACAGTTTTACTAAATTCACATTCAGGTAGTAAAAAGGATCATTCTGGCCTGCCTGCTGCTTTAAAAGAAAACCAGGTTTCATTTATTTCATACATAATAAGTGACCCAACCACTGCCTGAGAGATGAAACTGAACGTACTTTATCTCTCTGTATCCTGCCATGCTTGCAAAGCATTGTACTAGCATACACATACCTCTTTCTAAAATCTTCCAGACTCAATTAACTGTGTTTTGTTATATACCCTTTCCTGTGGTTCTTCTGCAAATCCCTACTGAATTGGATTGGCTAATTAAGATTCAAGCAAGACAATGGTTATGTTCTGGTGGAGCATTCATGTAGAGCCACTTCCAGTGAAAATTGTGCTGGACCAGGAGGCCATAGGACACAGTGATACATGAGATGCCAGTGTACCCCAGAAAGCTGGCAAAATGCACACCTGGAAGCCAGAGCATTGTTTCAGGATCTTGTGGGGGGACTTAATTCAGCCAGAACCAATCTACTGAAAACAGTATCATGCAGAAATGCTTGCAAACAAATGTAGCTGTGATGTGGCAGGAAATATTGAGCAGGAAATCCTTTGCTGAGCAGGAAATACTTAAAGATAGCTGAAGGGATGGATACCTTCCTGGGTTCAGTTTTTCAATGAACTGTTGAAAGCTGTGGACTGTGTAGATGAGGGTTTTAAAAAAAAATTATTCATCTCTTGTTAGTTAAGATGCTCTTTTGAAGCAGGAAAGGAACTCAAGAGCTTTGTTCTGATGTGTTGAGAAAAGATGTCTTCCACACCAACTCCCTCACATTCGTCTTCTCCTTTCTGTTTGACTGCAGTAGGTGGTCCTTTACATTGCTATAGGAAAGGAGTGATTACCACAGCTAGATAAACTATGGGCTTCCAGTTGAGAGTGTGTATCAAAGGACATTTCACCCCATCAGACTCTTGTCTTTAAGTGTTCATTCATCCGGTCAGTCCAGTGGCACATGAATGTCCCATGTGCTTGAAGGCAGTCTTTCCATTCAACATTGCCCTCCTATTGGCCATGCATGTACCCTGGGGATCCTTCTGCTCCTATCCATTGAGGCAAAAAGACCTCAGGGAGGCATGGAGGCAGACTTTGTCATCGCTTCTGCCAGCCCATGCTTTAGTGAGTAACGCATTGCTTCTCTGATGGAGCACACATGGGGTTGTGAGATGGCTGACCTCTGTAGAAACATATTGGAACATACAGCAGTTGAAAGCTCTATATCAAGTTCCTACCATTGATTCAGGAGCCAGCTGGTCAAATGATAGCCCATGACACCCATGTTCATATAGCCAGACAAAAGGAAGTCAGATCATGCCTGGCATGCCAGGAGGCAGCATGGAGCAGGTACATTCAGCATCAACATTGGTAAACCTAAGAGCGGGATCTCCAAGAACTAATATTCTGACAAAAAAGGCTATGTGGTGACAGGAGTTCTCAGAGGCATTTTCACAGGTGCACAGTCCAAAATGTGCTTTTTTCCTTGCTACTGCAGAGTCCTGGAACCCTGGCTTCTCTGATGGGGAGGGAGTAGAGTGGCCATTGGGCCATGGTGTTTTTCTCTCTATGCCCTCGGGGTCGTTACATGAAAGCATAGGCATAGTTCTGCTAGGCACCACTGGCCCAAAGAGTCTGCTTTTGAGCATGTGGTAGATTATTGCTTGCATACATGTGCCCCATCCTGAGTGAGTGGCTTTTCTACTTCACTAGTGCAGTTTTAAAGTTGTGACTGAAATGCATGTGAGGGGCCATGTTGCACTGTAAATGAAGGTAATGACCTCTTGTATGCAGACCTGGGTTCAAATCCTGTGTCAGTTCATGGCTAAAAATGGGGTTTCTCTTTTTCTTTTTAACTGCCTCTCATAAAACTTGCATTACTCTGATTTGTCTTGTACCTATGGATGTTAGCTGATGTGTAGCTTAGTGGTAGCACACACTTGATAGCTGTCTTGTTCATGAAAGGTCCAAGACCAGTCCCCTTGGCGTGGTGTGTGTCAGAGCGGAGGTAAAGCAGGGTTTGCGTGGGCGAGGGCCTGATTTCCAGACTGAAATTACAGGGGGTAGATGTGGTCGGAGCAGAGATGCTTGGGAAGGACTGTAGAAGAAAATGGAACTCTTTCCCCACCTTTCTTTAAGCTGTGGTAACTGAACCAAAAACTGAACAAGGCTTCCAGAGTCTTCATCTTGTATTGCCTTACTGAGTGGTGATTAAAGGTGTGTGTTACTGCAGTGCCCTGAGACCCAGACAGTTCTACAGTCTGTTGTGCTGGGTGGAGAAGGGGGTGCAGTTAACTGCATGTCTCACACGTCAGCCTCATTATATTCCTCAGCATGGTCATTATTAATTGGCTGGATTTTTATTGGTGTTGCAGAAGACAAGGGTCTTATAAAGGAGATAGCTGTTGTCTCATGGATCAATAAATACGAGACGTTATTCTTTCCTATATGTACTGAAATGACTTGCACTTCAAACCAAAGGACACACTTTGTACCCCTGAGAGTACTAACGACCAGATCTTTGGATTTATCTTACAGATCATCAAAAGATGTGCTATTCTGCACTGGTGCTGGCAATGATATTCTCTATGGGAGAGCCGCTGCCATATCATCACTACGGTAGGAACTGGAGGCACTACAGAAAGGAAAAGCCGATACGCAGGCATCCTGCAGGGTTTTCTGGTGGCCCTGTAGCTAAGGAGAACCAAGTTCCTCTTACAGCATAGGGGAGGGCTACTGAAATACGGGACTACAGTGATCCTAGATCTTGAGGGAGGGGAGAGCAAACAGGTGTGGAAACAGCTTTGCTACCTGCAGGAATAAGTGCTGTTACCAAGCAGCTCTTCTGCAAAGAAATCTGTTCTGCTCTTTGTTAATGCTGCTGCCTGGCTGTCCCCTGCTCACCTCAGCCTGCTAAAATATTGTTCTCTCCTTGCCTTTTATTTAATAGAAGGGGATAGAATTTGCCCTCCTGTCCCCTGTAGCACTGATGGTATTAGTCTGCCTGACAGTGTCAGACTTGGAGCAAGGCATTGCTTTCAGGGGGTCACCAAAGTGGATCCTAGGGAACTACTCTGTGGTCACTTCCTGTTTTAACAGGAAGGGGCATGTACAGACCATGGATCCCAGTCCAGAGTTCCACTAGGAATTTTGGCTTCAGAAGGAGCACTGCATGCAGGGATCTGTAGCCTCAAGGACCTTAACTTTGTTCTCAGTAAAACACCCCCTTGCATTAGGATGGGTGTAGTCTGCCATACAGAGTGGAAATTAGGCTGAGCCCATGATAGCAAGGGCCTGGACTCCTTGACCAGGGTTGTTTGTTTCAGTCCTAAATTCTTGAGGTTGTGGTACAGTCCTCATCTGGGCATATTGGGATGCCTGCAGCTTTAGATTTTTTGAAGCTACCTCATAACTAGACCCTTTAAGCTTCTTGTTTTTAATGAAAGCAGAGATTCTTGAGGATCAACAGGCAGATGCCAACTGTGCTGTTGTCTTTTGAACCCCATTTTGGTACTTGTTAACCTCTTGCTCTTATGCAGCCTTTGTCTCCCAACTGCATTCCCTATTCTTCCACAGACATGCACGCACATGCGTGCACATGCACACATAAATGCCCTTCCACTTTGCTGGATCCAGATGCTCTCAGTGTTTGGGAACCACTGACCTTTGTTTTCTACGGCTGCTGTGGAGAGTTTTGCCAAAGAATCTCCTTAGCAGGTTCACTAGACCCTGTGATAAATGTGCAGGCTTTGGAACCAGTGCTGCAGGGACCAGGGATGTGAATCGCTTTGTTCAGGCTTCTGGAAATAATTGTTTTGCTCCTTTAGCATGACCCTGGCAGTTATTTCTTGCAGGTGGACTTGTTTGCATGAGCCACGAAGCCTCCCTAATAGCTAGATTAAAACATGAGCTATTACAAAGGATTTGGATTAATTTTTAAATAGACAAACCAAACCACTAGGTACGAATACAAATCTGTGCCAGTGATACTTCAGTGGTTGGTCTGCTGGTGCAGGTTCTGGGATTTCATTCACTCAGGAAACCAGCCAGCTGGTTTCTTGCTTGTAAAAGGTGGGTTATGTTTTCTGAGCTGTTTGTATCTCACAACTGGCTGGGTCTAGTCCAGCCTGCTGGTGGGAATCACTCCCCTGATATGTGACTTATCAGCACTGCATCAGCTTTCCTTTTCTTCTCATGTACAGAACACCTTAACTCACAGTTTGTCCAGTTCTTGTTGGAGGTGATTGAGGATGGACTGCCCTCAGACACAACAGATCAGCTGCCTGACTTATTTGTTAATGTCCTGCTGGCCTTCAATCTCCACATTCCAGGTTAGTGATGCTCCTGTCACAGGTCCTTGCTGTCACAGATGAGAGCAGGGGAGATCCTAGAACCATGGGTAGCATTGTGTTAACTGGCCAGATGCCAGTCTCTTTCCAGATGTGTGTGATGCCTTCTCCTGGGCTCCCAAGGCTTTGATAATAGGTACTGAGCAAGGTCATAGACAGGGAAGGAATTCCTTTGGAGGAAGATCATCAGTTAAAGAACCTGTCCATGAGGACCTGGTGCCTTGCTCCTCTGCTCCACGATACCTGTGCTTATGGTTGAGAAGGAACAGCAAAACTCCAGCTTGGACTCTCAGGCTGAAAGATGGTTGTGATTAAATTAGAGCCTGTAACAAACTACTTAACCTGCCTGGGCCCAAGGGGTTATTGCAGCCTCTGGTTTTTTTTGTTTTCCCCACCACTCTCACAGTTGGATGGTTCTTTTCACACCATAGAGAAGAGGCAGTTAGCCATGTTACACTGAACTGCCTGACTTCAGACTGTCTGATGAAGTGAACTCAGTTTCACAAAAGCTCATGTTCTCTCTAGATGTATCTTATTTATTTGGGCTATAAAGTGCATTTCTACCCTGCCTCTTCATACTGTGCCACATGCATGCATGGGTTAATGTCACAGAAATACCAATTTGGGAGCAGCAACACTTTCAGTGGGTGCTTAACACCTCTGTGCCTCACCTCCTGCCTGCCTTAGGGGTTTGGTAGGACTGCTGCTTAGCCAATCCCTGAATCTCATTAAAGGAAGATGTGATAGGGTCTGTCCTGGCATCATTCTTCCAGTCAGCACATTCTCCTGGATGCTCTGATTGAATATTGAGGTACCTAAGAATGAGCAAAGCCATTGGCTGTGAAGAAGCCAATGCCTGCCTGCCAGGCCAAACCCTGCCTGCCACTGCTGCTTGCAATTCTGAAGTTAGTCCATAGGCCAAGTGCAATGGTAGGCCCTAGTATGGGATGCCACTTGTTAGTCCTGAGCTAATCTGTGGAATCTCCTGCTGCTTGGTCATAATTGTCTTGCATTAATTACTTGCCGCTGTTCCACATGATGCCTTTATCCTTGGCTTCCCCAGGAGGAGAGGATGAAGCAGCAAGGACATGTCCTGGAGCTCACCTGGTCATTGGAATTGTTTCATTAACATTCATGTGGAAATTTCCAATTTGTGCAAGTTTCTCACTCGGAGACTGAAGTGTGTTCTCCTCTGCTTTCATCCATTATCACTTCTGACTTACCTGACACATTGGCTGGCTTCTGTAATTAGGCAATAGTGCATGAAAGGCAGTGTGTTTCTGGGGGATTATTGCCCACCTGGGGTGCAGTTGAAAGCAGAGCAACTTGTCCTCTGATTCCAGGAACTGGCTAAGTGATGATTGGGTTCCTTATTAGCAGGTTGAATTTTTATTCCCAGGACTTTAGGAGATCTCAGAATATTTGCAGTTGGCTGGTGCAGCATTAGCTCAAAACTGTTCTGCAGACCAGTTGATACATTCATGTTATTTCAGCATGAAGGACACTGAAGTACCTTGATCCACACAGTATAGATGGGGGTCACTGCCCCTGAAACAGCAGCCTTTGAGAGATTCTCTTAGTAGTTTTGAGACCCTGCATGCACAGCCGTGAGGCCTGTGCAAAGCAGCAAGTATTTGATTCAGCTTTGGATTCGGCCAATTTGAAGAGACAGTGATTTGATTCGGTGATTCGGGGGGGAATCCCCACATTTACTGGCTGCAGCAGCAGCTATCGGGGCCCCTGGGGGCTCATGGCAGAGCCCCTCAGTACAGTGCAGGGCGGCAGGGATCGGCCCCCCCGCCTGGCACCTGTGCAGCAGCTGTCACATCACGCGGGTGCAGCATGGCTCAGCAGGGTCCTGCGCGCTGTCAGTCACCCAGCAGCGCTCAGCCCAAGTGGCCCCAGCTCCTGGACAGCACGTGGAATACTGCAGCGCCCTGCTGAACCGAGCCGCACCTGTGCAATGTGACAGCTGCCACGTGGGTGCCAGGCAGGGGGGCAATCCTGCATGGGGGGACTTTGCCACGAGCCCCCAGAGGCCCTAATCAGTGCTGCTGCAGCTGGTGAGTGCAGGGCTCCTTTTAGTGCCAGGACTGTCTAGGTCAGATTGTAGCAACAGGCTACAATCTGACCTAGACAGGTTACAAGGGTGGGTGAATGAGAATAGGATGGGTTTCAATACAGACAAGTGCAAGGTGATGCACCTGGGGAGGAACAACCGGCACCATACCTACAGGTTGGGGAACTCCCCTCTTGTCAGCACAGAGGCAGAAAAGGATCTTGGAGTCATCATTGACTCCAAGATGAACATGGGTCAGCAGTGTGGGGAAGCAGTTAGGAAGGCCAACCGTACCTTGTCATGCATCCACAGATGCATTTCAAACAGGTCAAAAGAGGTGATCCTCCCCCTTTATGCGGCACTGGTCAGGCTGCAGTTGGAGTACTGCGTCCAGTTCTGGGTGCCGCACTTCAAGAGGGATGTGAACAGCATCGAGAGGGTCCAGAGGAGGGCCACTCGCATGATCAGGGGACAGCAGGGCAGGCCCTATGAGGAGAGGCTACAGGACCTGAACCTGTTCAGCCTCCAAAAGAGAAGGCTGAGGGGGGATCTTGTGGCCTGTTATAAACTAGTCAGGGGAGATCAGCAGGCATTGGGGGAGTCACTGTTCCCCCGAGCACCGCCAGGAGTGACCAGGAATAATGGTCACAAGCTGGCAGAGGGTAGGTTTAGGTTGGACATCAGGAGGCGATATTTCACAGTCAGGGCGGCTAGGGTCTGGAACCAACTTCCAAGAGAGGTGGTGCAGGCTCCTACCCTGGGGGTTTTTAAGAGGAGGTTAGATGAACACCTTGCTGGGGTCGTTTGACCCCAGTACTCTTTCCTGCCATGGCAGGAGGTGGGACTAGATGATCTGCTCAGGTCCCTTCTGACCCTAGAAACTATGACTCTGGGGCCAGGCAGGGCAGCCATGGTGGGGGCTGGGGGAGCTGGTGGGGCATGGAGCCAGGTGGGGGTCCCCCCATGGCCCCTTCCCCCCTGCTCCCTACTTATTGGCATGGAGCCTGAGTCCAGCTCCCTGTAGCAGCAAGCAGTGACCGTCCAAATCTCCAAATAGATTTAGAGGCTTCCAAATCGATTCAGACCTTTTAATGGGTTTCCCAATTTGATTCGGAGAGTCGGCCCCCGAATCGGGCCGAATGTCCTCCAAATCAAATTGGCTACTGAAGCTTTGCACAGCCCTAATAGCTGCAGCAGTCTGGGCCTGCAGGGCACAGGAAAATCCATCTCCATTGAAACCTGAGGAGGAGCATAGGGAGGCAGGCTGTGACTTGGGTATGAATTTGGCTGGGGCTGAAAGGCTAACTCCTCTGTCCTGCAACTTTTCTAATCAGCTGTACATCTTGGAGGAAAGAAATGTCCCTTGTTGGACCCACCCCCTCTCCCCCTTTCCCTGCATCATCATTCAGGAGCTCAGCAGCACCTCTCAGCCTGGAACATCACACAAACATTTGCCCACTGCTTATTCACTTTTGTAAGCTGAGCAGGTGATAGCCCCAGTGATGCACTGCCTACCTGGGGCAGGAGGAGAAGATACTGGGTAGGATGTACTTCAAAAGGCTGGAGCTGAAATGAAGCTGAAGTGGTGTTTTCAAAATGTGTTTTCCTGCAGGGCATGGAGGCTACTCTGACCTCGTGGGGGGACAGTGCCAGCTGTAAGGCAGCTGGTGGGGTACAGGGAAAGAGTGAAACTTAAGCAAATCTGCAGCCTGTTTGGAAGGGATCTGTGGCTTGGAGTAACCACCTTTTCCTTCTCTCAGTCCCAGAGCACAATGTGATCATGACTACGATAAGCAAGCACTCCAATGTCAAGACTTTCACAGAAAAGCTGCTGCTACTGCTGAACAGGGGAGGTGAGTATCTCTGTGGCTTTATTACTTTCCCAGCAGGAGGGAAAGGCTAATAGCAACACAGATCTAAAGAGATGAGCGTGATGCTCATTAAGAGGTGGGGAGGGGTGGTCAGCTGGCAGATGAGCTGAAAAGCCTGCTTAAGATTTGCTGCCTTCATCCAAGGTGCAGTCTCCTGTTGCTGAGCTGCATTCTGAAGGGCATGGCTGCTGGAAAGAAATCCTGCTGTTGACATCTGCTAGCTACATGATGATGTCCATTGAGCTGATGTTTGCTTGCAAGCTATTCCCCACTGGTTTCTGTGGGCTGAGACCCTTGGAGACAAGGCAAGGAGCTGTCTTGAGGTGCAGGGGACTTGGCTTCTCCCTGGCTTGAAAGCCAGTTTTCCCCTTACCACCTGAGAGTGCATTGTGCTTCACAGCCAGGGTCTGTGTGACTTTGACCAATGGATTGATGGGCTCCTGTCACTGCCCTGCTTGGAGTCCAGCTGGCAGGGCTGCCTGCCTTGGTGAGCTCTGCTTACAGGGCACTGTCCCATTCTACTTCCCCCAACAAGAGTTAGTTCTGCTGCTGCCGGAAGCATGTTAAACCCAGTGTTTGTGCAGAGCCTTTATACGGCAGGTCATCAGACTCCTGAAGAGCTCTGCTCCCCCCACCGTGCAATGCCAGGTCTTTCTACCTATTCCTGCACCCTGGCACAGTTTCCTTCTGCTGCCTTCTGGAGTGCTGGATCCTTGCTGCTTTGGTTTTCTCTGTTGACTTTGCTGTTAAATAACCTGACCCATGTCTATCATCTCTGGAGTTCTTCAGTCAGGTTTTCATTCCCTTCAGGGCTGTGAGTCACAGGCTGTGTACAGCACCCACAAAGGCTGCTGGCAGCCTCAGTGCTCCTCCACTTGGCCTCCTCCCAAAGACTCTGCTTAACCCTTTCACTGTGTGATTACCTGATGCCTCCACCTTGTCCAGAGAGACTGTAGTAAGCAGCAAAACTTGGGTAGCCACAGACTCCTAGTGAGAATCACACCAGCCCCCTCCTTCTGCTTGGGCAATGAGGGTGGGGTTGGGGAGGGGAGTCCCTGTGGTCCGGAAAGCCTTGTGAGGTCTCTAGCACTAGCTTGCTCCAAAAGGGTGGGGAGGGGGAATACAGCAGCCAGCTGAAGCCTGGAGGGGTGCTGCTGGCTCCAGGTAGATGGTTAGGCTGGTCCCCATGGTGAAGGCTCATGCTAGTCCTGCTGGCTGCTTGGAGGGGTTTGTAGCAGGATTAATAAACTGGGGGGAAGTGAGCCGTTGTGGCTCATCCAGGCCAGGAGCAGGGCAGCACTTTTCCCTGCAGCATGCTAGGTACAATGCAGACTGGGATTAAGTGAATACCAGCGAGCCCTTAGGCATTCTGTTCTCTGCACGTGTCATAGTTTCATAGTTGGTAGGGTTGGAAGGGACCTGAGCAGATCATCAAGTCCAACCACCTGCCATGGGCAGGAAAGAATGCTAGTGCTCAGGTGAAGCCCTGGCAGAGGTGCTTCACCTTCCTGCCCTTCTGGTGAGAGGCTGCATGTGTATGTTAACACATGTCCTCCTCTGTCTGGACACCAGATGATCCTGTCTGCATCTTCAAGCACCAGCCCCAGCCGCCGCACTCAGTGCTGAAGTTCCTCCAGGACATCTTTGCCAGCAAGGACACGGCCAGCATCTTCTATCACACAGACATGATGGTGATGATCGACATCACGGTGCGGCAGATTGCAGACCTTTCCCCAGGAGACAAGGTACCAAGCACAAGGCTCTGGGGGTAGGGGCAGGGGCTGGGGCCTCAGGAGGCAGAGTTACTGTGTAGTGGTGCTGTGCAGCCAGGGAGGGGCACTGGAGCAGAGCAGTCTGGAGCAGCGGTGGGTGATTGGGCTGGGTGGAGCACTTATTTCTGGACCCTTCTTTCCTGGCTTGGCAGGACTGGCCAAGCAGCCTGCAGGGGCTCTCTGCAACCTTGTAGTCTCTTGCCGGTCCAGCAGCTGACAGGCAGCCGAGACTTCTCGACAGCAGGGCCAGCAGGGAGGCCAGCCCCCTTTCTGCCTGTTGTCTGCTGAAAGAAGGACATGCTTATGCCAGGTTCTGGAGGCCCTGAGAGTGCCCTGACTGTTTGGAAACAGACACATTCAGCCACACACCTGCCTTCTAGGGAGCTATCAGGGCTCTGTCAGAGAATCCCCACATTCCTGTCGGCATGGGTGGCACCAGCTCTCAGGAGCACTAGTGGCCTGGATTGTTCTGGAGTGCAGGGGGGCAGGGTCGGTTTCCCTCCCCAACAGAAAGTGGTCAGAAGTGCTCGCTCAGGGTACTCTGGGGTTTTGGCTAATGCGGTCATTCACCATGCAGGCCAGTGGGCTTTCCTTGGGGCTTCCAGGAGAAAAGCAGTTGCCTTTCTTAGCCCCTGTGTGAAGCAGAGACGGGAACATGCTGCTGTAACTATTGCCAAGGCTGGGGGAAGCGAGATGTGTGATTTTGGGTGGGGGCAGGGGAGGTATGGGTGATGGAGTCCCCTCCTGCTGGTCACCTGGCAGCAGCTGTTCTGATTTTAATGCTTTAATGGGAGCTGGTGCTCTGGCTTATCTTGTATAAAGTCTCTCCCTACTCTCTGCAGCTGCGGATGGAATATCTCTCTCTAATGCATGCGATCATCCGCTCCACACCCTATCTGCAGCATCAGCACCGCCTCTTGGACCTCCAGGGGATCCTGCAGCGCATTCTGGCTGAGGAGGAGGAGGGGCAGCAGTGCCAGATGGACAAGATGATCATCTGGGAGATGTATAAGGAGTTCCCAGAGATTGCTTCTGGCACCAGCTAACCGGACCTCGCACTGGACCAAGAGAACCACTTGGATCATAAACATCTCTTGTTGACACTTCCTCCCCATCCCTGTCCAGTACAGCTCATACCTTGTTATTCCTTCAGGTGAGGCCTAGCGTTCAGATAATGCCAAAGGGCCTTTTAGAAGTGTCTGCAGTGCAGGACCCCAGTGGAAAGCGCCCCCCTGAGTTCTTCCTCCCCTAGGAGAGCTCTGACACTGAGTTGAAAGCGGATTGGCACAAGGGTGCGGATTCGTTACTGGGCCTGGGATAGGAGGGTGGTTACCTGTCTGAGTGTAGACAACAGGGGCTTATCAGGCTGGCCGGCCTTGTGTGTTCAGCTCTGCTGGTGTTTTGAGGTCCTAAAGCAAGAGGCCTTTGCCTTAGCCTATCCCTTCTCCATATGCATCTCTCCCTGCAGTTACCCAGGTGAGTCCACCAGTGCTTGGAAGAAGCTTCTGTAACATCTGTTTTGTTCGCTGCTAGTGCAAAAGTGCCACAGGCCTGGCAAGGGAGGCACTAACTGGATCTCCAGTACAGTGTCTGGGGAGCCATACCTGCTTCACCCCAGGCTTCATTCTAGGTTGCAGCCTGCCAGCCTGGCTGGGGTCTCCCCCAACAGCTGCTTGCTCTGGTTTGCTTCCATCATGCTGCTTAGGTTTGAATCCCATGTGCACTGTGCTGGCACAGAAGTAATGGTTGTCGCAGCGACGTTGTTCCCAGAAGCCTCTGGCCTCAACACAGGCCTGAGGCATGTCCTGCTTGGTGACAGCTGTAGCCTGCCTCCTGCTGTCTGCCCAGTTGTTTCCTCTGGTGTGTAGCTGGGAGCAGGGAGTGCTGCCTTTACCGCCTGTGGATTTCTTGCCTTGAGCTTAGTAGTGATTGGCTCTGCCTTGCCGTATCCCCTCTCCCTGTGACAGGGTGCTTGAGCCTGGCATTGTCGCTCTGTGAACGTGCACGTGTGGAGACCCCTTTAGTTCGATATCTTCTAGGGACCTAGCAAAAATTCCTGTCACAGATGTGGTCCCCAACTGACCCGGGTCTGTTGAGCATGGCACTCTGCCCATGCTCTGTCACTAACCAGAGGACCCTCTTCTGGAGCTTGGCAGTGCTCTGCATAGAAGCCATTGGAACTGGATATGCTTTAAACAACAGGTTGTTAAAGCATAACTAAAGCCACGGGCCATGGGTGTGAAGCCCTGGGAAGGGCACTGGTTGTAAAGCTCAAAAAGTGGGAGTGGGACGGGAGGTTGTTTTTGGCCTTCCCACGGTGAACAAACAGCCCCATGAGAAACCTCTGTTCCCCTGTACAAATGTATGATCGTCAAAGCGACCTGTATTTTCTTAAACACTAAAGTGACTGTAACTTGCAAAGGAATAAACATCTTAACTGTGCAAATGCGTCTCCTGCTTGTAGCATCCAGGTACTGGAGGGGAGGGGTGTTCCCGGAGGTTGGGGTTGGGGGGAGGCTGTGAGAAAAGGCTGTGCTTCTGTGTGTGAGGGGTGCCTACTGGGGAGGCTGCAAGGCCCATTTCAGAAAGGCAGGCAGCCCTCCATCTGCTGCCACGTGGTGTTAGCTGTGAAACCTCAGGCCATTGACCTTCTACATGAGAGGCTTTGCAGTGCCAGAGCTGATTTTAGACACCAGGGGATAATGCAGGGCAATGCCAACTGGGCACCATGGCCCACAAACATCCAGCACCAAACTCCACCAGCCTCCCCTCCTTCCCTGACAGGATGGGCAGGAACTGGGGGAGCCAGTCACCCTGGGAGCTTCTGATGCAAGTCAGAAGGATGTGAGTTCTAGCAGGGAAGAGAGCAGGCCCAGCCTGGGCTGGGGACAGCCATGGCAGTGACTGTGACATGACCTGTGTCAAGGCAATGTCTCTGCT
Source organism: Gavialis gangeticus (assembly GCF_001723915.1). Lineage (NCBI taxonomy): Eukaryota > Metazoa > Chordata > Crocodylia > Gavialidae > Gavialis > Gavialis gangeticus. The sequence goes on along the minus strand of NW_017728997.1, from coordinate 24,850,493 downwards.
GTTGATGCTAAAGCAGCTCAGCTCACATGGTGTGCCCACTGCTTATGTGTTCCCCCAGCAGAGCTGCTGGTTCAGCAGGCATTGAGGGTTGACCTGTCTGCGGTAATGAAGCACTTATCAACAACTGAAGCTCAGCTTATAAAGTGAGTGCCTGGCACCAGACCTCAACCCTGCCCTGACCCATTGTTCCTTTGCGTATACCATGGCCTCATGACCATGTGGTGGAGAGGGAGGGTGGAGGAGTGCTTTAACTCTGTTGTAACAGAATCTAGTGCCTGTGGCCTGACAGGAGAGGCACAGTGAAAGCTGCCACCATTGCCATGGACAGGCCTCCTTTGCCTGGGCTGTGGGACACTGGGCTTCAGAAAGCTGCTGTAAGGGGTGTCAGGGGAGCTGCCTGCAACTCGATTTGGCATGAAGCCCACTGGGGCAAAATGCCCCACGCTGTTACTTACATGATAGACAGCTCCATCAAACACCACCCCTTGGTATGTCTGTGGCCTTGGTGCTAACAAGCTCGGCCTAGGTGGCTGCAGCAGGATCTCTTGCAAAGGCTAATGTAGGTGCTGAGAGGGAGCCAGGTGCTCCTGGTATCAAAGTCCTTGGCCATGGAGCTCTTGGGCAAAGCCCATGGCTTCCCTCCACTGACACTCCAGTCCTAAGCAGAGGCGAGGTTCTTGGGTAGTAGTACGTGCTGTGCCTCCTTGCCCATTGATGGCTATTCCTTCAGGCTGCTGTGAAGCTCGTGTTCCCAGCTTCATCGTGCTGCACAATCCCTGCTCTACCTGGTGTAGGGCTTTCCACCTCCCCACCCTCCAGCTAGCTGGGGCACTTGTACCAATGCAGGGCTTGGTGCTGGGGTAGGTTCTTTGGCCCAGGAGGCTGTGTTCTCCATGGCAGCGAGTATCTGTCCCAGAGCCCTTCAGATGCATCAGTCCCCCTTGTGCCTAGACTGTTCCAGCTGCCAGAGAAGTTGCAGCATGGGGAGCAGGGTGTGACGTGGTGGCTGCCCTTTGGATGCTGTGAGCTGAGGGACTTCTCTGAGGCCCAGTCCTCTTCCATAGTGAAAGAGCAGCTATTGACTCGGGGTTAGGCAGGGGGAGAGGGGAGGAAAAGCTGCAGGATGGTGTACTATCAAACCTGTCTAGCTCATGATACATGGGGTTCACCTGTCCAGGTAGAAAGAAATGGAAGGGGACCAGGGTGGGTTGGGAAAGCTCATCCCTTCCTTGCAGTCAGCAGGATCTCACTAAGGTGAAGGAGGAGAAATGGTTTTCACAGAGAGGTAATGAATTGGAGCTGGATGCCCTCTGCTTCCCTTGCCAGTCTGGATGGGGACAAGAGTATGAGTGTTTCTGTGCCAGGAGTGTCCTGGCAGGAAAAGGCTGGTGTTTAGCAAATCAGAGCAAATCCAAACCTGCGTTCCCTCTGCAAACTCATTATCTGGGAGCCTATTCAGCAGCTCTGTTGTTGGCAACAGGCACAGATAAAGCACTTGAGTTTTCATCATGGACCATTATTAAACCCGTATCTCTTCAGATCAGCATGTTTTTATTACATCTCGGGGGTGAGTGGCATCAGGATCTGGCACTGGAGAAGCTCTCTGGTATAGGTGACCCAGCACATTTGTTTTATTGTCTGGAATGATTCAATTACAGCTCTTCTGTGGTGGTAATGCCCTGATGGCTTGCTCCCCCTCCCCCATGCTTTTGCCCGGGTAATTAGAACAAATAAACTTGAAAGCCTTCATAATTTTTTAAAAGCATTGCTACTCTTCCAGTTAGATTTCCTGACATCAAGCCCTGTGGTAAAGGAGGGTGCAAAGTGTCATCAACTCAGTGTCTGAGCCTCTTGCATGTGCTTGTCACACACTGGTATTTACACTTCCAGCCCTTTGTTAGGAGCGATGGGGAGGTCCAGTATGGTGGCAGGCACTGGGGCACTGTCTGCCAGGACCTGTAGTCTGCCAGTGAGACCTCTGTAGAAGATAGGGTGGCCATGCACTGCATTGTGATGCCCCAGTCCTGCCATCTGCCCACCCAAGATCTATGGAGGGGGTTTGTCTTGGAACAAATTCATTAGGAAACTTCATTTCTTTTTGTTAGGTTGGGATCAAATGCTAGCCCCAGACCCGGGACTTCAATGTCACCCAAGCCATTCATGGTGCTGGTGGCTGATAATGATCTGCCCACAGATATTTCAGCATAGATGGTACATACTGAATTGCTGCGCTTGGCTGCCAATCTTTGTTAGTCGGTCCTCTGTAACAGTGAAATATCACTTTAATGTGCTGAGAAACAGCCAGTAATGCAGAGAGGCGCTTGATAAGTGTTTTCCAGGGCATTGTCTGAAAAAGATGAACAGCTTTTGTGAAGCTCTGCTTTTATGATTCCTATTTGCTGTGCTGGGTTTAACCAGAGTCTCTGATCAGAATGGACTTGGACACTGGCCAACATGCTGTGGTCTATCAGATGTGGCCTTGTAATGATACCTTGAATTAAAGCTGTTGAGAAAAAGGGCTCTGTATTTTCCCATGTGCTTGCATCTGTGTCCCTGTCTCCTTCCTGATCCCATAAGGGAGCTGGGAAAATGGCAGGTTGTAAGGGGGGGGGGCCCTGAGCCCCCTTTAAAATGGTCTCCAACAGGTGGCTGTTTCCTAGTCCTTTTGGAGCCATGCACATACCTCTTCCTCACCGATGGTTTGTTCCCATCCTAGAGTACTGATTTCTTTCATGGTCATATGTCTCCTTGAGAACCAGCAGGGCTCATCTTTTTGGGGGACCAATGTGATCATTGTTGGTAGCGATTTTTATCAGATGCTTAGGAATAAAATGGATTTGGTTTGGATAAGGCTGTTCCTGCTTCAGGCAGAGGGTTGGACTTGACTTCTGGAGGCTCGTTCCAGCAGGACTTCTCTGAGTCTATGATTCTTCCTGGATTCGAATAGTGCCCTCTGGCTTGCTTTGTGGTGAGCCAGGCAGGTCACATTATACAGAAAAAGCAAAACCCTCCTTTTTCTGGCCCTCTGGTTTACACACAACACTCAGCACAAACCTATCCTTCTATGGTCAGCCAACCTGGCTGCAGTCTTCTGGGGCAAGACCAAATTGAAACATGAGCCATAAATAAAATTTCCTCCAGGAAGCTTTATTGAGGACTGTGCTATACAAGGAGACCAGGCTAAGCTAACAGGCAAACTTCAGTGCACACGGCAGAATCCTCAGTTTGATAAAGCTTTTCCCTTTGAAGTCAGTCTTGGTTGCTTGGTTTTTCTTTAACCAGAGAAAGCCAAGCAGAGGATGTCCCAGAATCTGGGAAGCATGAGGGGGCGGCAACGCGGGCTGATAGAACGGGCCTATTTCACACTCGGCATTTTTGGGGGTAGAGAAGGAGGGGATGTCACTGAAGAGTCCTAGATCAGGAAATCAGTGGGTATCCCCTGTCACTTAGAGACAGCCCACAGCAGCCAACCAGAGGGCAAGTGCCTGCTCAGAGCACAAAGAAGCAGACAAGGGGCAATGCCTTTTATACTTCACCACTTCTGCTGAATTCAGCCCTGTTGCTGAGGTAGTGGCTTGCTGTTTTATAGATAGACAGTGTAGATTGCTTTAATTTCCACCCAACTATTGGTATAGATGACAGCTGGCAAGTTAGACACCCATTTCCCACAGACTTTGATGCTGGCGTGCCGCAAGGATGATAGGACCCTTTGACAGTGTCAGGCAATGAGCAAGGAACCTCTTAAGGCTGCAGAGTCCAAAGTCCCTGTTCAAGGCCAGAACCCAGGCTGCCCATACAAACTGCTTGGCCCCATTAGCCCACGTATTACCATGCCACTCTTTCTGTGGGATGCCTACCTTGATTAGGGTGCAGGGAACGAGGCAGTGATGGGACATGGTGGGATTCTCCAGTTGTTGGTGACTCATTGACTGTCTTACTGCACACTGCCCAAACCATTGCGTATGTCCAGGACACCATTTGCAATCTTGAAGACATGGGAGTATGGAAAGCTCTTGCCACTCTTGGCAGGGTGCGATGAGGAGGAAGTGACCTTCTTTGCCTCCTGCTTATTCAGTCACAGGAAAAGTGAACTCGCCCCAGCCTGTGGATGGACAATGCCTGGTGAGTACCTACTTCCTCTGAGGAAAACTGTGGAAAGAGAGGACTGAGCACAGGTCTTGGCTCTCCTCGCATTCATTTCTCTCTTGGTATCAATGGCTGGAGCCCTGCAGGCCGGCAGTTTCCTTTGCTCTTAGTATTTGTTGCCACAGTGGTCCCAGCAGACTAGACAGGAAAGAAAATCCACTGCTGTTCCGCATCTCTGTTGAAGCTGGAGCAAAACCCCTGGGGAACCAGACCACATATCCCAGCAGTCCTCTGCCTGTTCTATTGACTTGAAAATCTACAAGTAAAAAAGGCCTTTCGAGCCATGAGAAGCAGGTGCAGCCAGTGCTGCCCTCTGGCCAGGCCTGAGGGCTGCTGCACCATGGCAAATGCCATTATGGCTGAGAGGGGGGCCTGACTAAGGCTGTGGGCTGAACAGGGCTGAGAAGCCCCCCCCCCCTCCTTTTCTGCTACATGTGTGAGAGAAGCTTAAACACATTCTCAGCAGCAATGGATATCGGCTGCAGCCAAGGCTGGGGGTTTTGACTGGGATGTGCCAATGTTCCTGCTGGGACTTAAAGCCAGAGTTTCTTGGCTGCAGTCTTGTCCCTCTGCTCAGGGTCAGACTGATTGCCGTATTTGGGGTCAGGAAGGAATTTTACCCCACGGTGAGATTAGTATGAATGGTGCGGGCTTTGCTTTCTTTTGTAGCAGGGGTGAGGCCTTGAATCTTTTAATTGTATATGAATAAAGGCAACCCCAGGCCATGGATGAAGGTGTCACTTCAGTGTAAGTCAGTGCTGCTTGTTTTGGTGTGAGGTGACCTCTGAGAAGAGGAGGCTGCTGCCTCTGCTCTTGGTTTGTTTTCCATAAGCGGTTGTTCCTGTTGTCTATCGCTCTCGTTAGGCTCTGGCCATGGCTCTGGAAGACGGGAACCAAACCGTGGCAGTCAGCCGTGGCAGCGCAGATTAGCTGAGTATAAATGCGAGTGGTGTCCTGTGGTGAAGGTAAGCTGCCCTGTCCCAGATCCTATTATCCTCGCCTGTGTCCAGCTGTTTCCTAAGAACATCATTGCTTCTGCTGCTGTGCTCTTCAGAGCAAGGACCTTCTCTCCCAAAGGCTTTGTGCTCAGCCCCCCACACATCATGCAACTGAATTGCCCCCTAGGGCTGGTCTGAAGTGCCCTCTGGCTGTCTTTGTTTTAGGAGATTGTCCCTGCCTTTGTCTTATATCCTCTTGCTGGCTGCTTTGCTCAGGCCCAGTGGTTAATGATACCAGACTGCAGCTGTACAGACAGACCTCCAACCAGAAAATGAAATGCTGTGTGTTTGAGGGGTTCCCAGTGAGCCGTCAGCTCTGTAACTGTGTGCTTGTCTTGGCTACCCATCTGCCTAATCCGTGATTGTGCAGGCAAGGCGTACAGCGAAGCCATGCTGGCGTCCTGCTGTCCAATTAAGCACCCGCGATAAAAGGGAAATGTATTTAACTATGCTGGGGAACTGCAGGCTGGGCAGGGTTTAAATGTGATCTTAGCCTGAAGCAGAACTCTGCTGCTCTTTTGAGTTCCCTGCTCTTTGTGCAGCAGCGAGGGAGGTCGCTTTCCTCTCCTAGGTCAGGATGCCCTTCTAAAATGGGCTTCTCATTCTCTTAGAGAAGAGGTTTTTCTGCCTGGAAGGGGAGAGCGCATTGCAATCTGGCTCTTCAGAAAAGTGATATTCAAAAGCCTCTTGAGAGTTGGGAAGGAACAACCTCAAGAACAATATTGTTCACAAAGCAAAGCAGTCATGGTAATAAAGGCTGCCTGCTGTCAGCTCCAAAAACAAAGGATTAAGAGGAGCCAGCGGACAGACTAGCCTGGCTGGTCCCTGTGAGGGCACTGGAGGAGACAGAGCATTCAAGAAATGGCATGCCTCCCTCACAGCTTGGCAAGAAACAGCCCTGGAAACTACAGCACCCATTTCAAGAAAGGCCATTATTGGTTTGGTTTGCAACTACAGCAGTGACAACTTTCTCCTCCTGGGCTTGCCCAGCTTGGGTCCCTCTGCACGTTGCTACGCTGAAGAGCTGTGCCATTGTGACTGCTCTTGCTTAGACATCAATTGCTGGTGAATTTTCCCACTAGTGCCTGTAACTTCTGTAATGCTCCCATTGCTTCCCAGATGACAGGGGGTCAACACAGAGCTGTGCTTGTACATCACTTGGCTGAAAAACAGTCTTTGACTCTTCCTACTTGAATGAGAAGCCTCTGATGCCCTTTTAAACATCTGGTGGAAGGACCTGAGTGGTGATCCTGGTTTTCTCTGATTAAAAAATGCCAAATGCTCCGATTTAAAACCTCCAAATCTGTGTTTTTCCATTATTAAAATGAAACACCACTATATACATAGGTATCCATTGAACACAATGTTTTATTGATATATTTACAATTTGAAAGTGGTATGGAAGCCTACCAGTGCCTCAATCACTATAATAAAATAAATTAAAAATACCTATAAATTTTGGCATTTCATTTTCGGTCTTTTTATCATGGAAAATCAGAGCTCCCCCTGCTCCCTTTGCTCACCAGGATGCGGGTCCAGCTGTGGATGTTGTTGTACTTCCCTTCCCCCCCACTGCTTTGTGGTGCTGAGTAGCCCTGATATACTTGGGCCCTGCCAGTGGCCCTCAGTCTCTACTCAATGCCCCCCTGGCCCTGCTGGTGCCCCTCACTACTCATCCTAGCCTCCTGCCTCCCCCAGCCCTGCCACAGGGGGTCCCCAGCTGCAGCCCCCTGCTCCCCTGCAGCAGTGCCCAAGCCCTAGCTGCCACATGTGGGAGGCAGTGGCTGCTGCAGCAGAGCAGAGTGGAACCCAGCTCCCCCTCCCCAAAGGGTGGCATGGGCAGGGCAAAGGTCGTGGTGGTGGTGGACAGGAGTGGGCTGCCTGCCTCTGTGCTGCTGCCCCTGCTGCTTCCAGGTGGGCATGGGCAACTCTCCATGACAGCAGGGGGCTTGTGGCAGCAGCACTGAACTTCCCTACCCTGCTCTGCCCTGTCACCCTGGGTCCTGCCCACTGGGTTGCTAAGGCCCCAGGGGGAGGGCAGCAGGGCGGGGAGCCCCAAGTCCTCAGTAGGCAGCCCACCCCCACCCTGTACACAAATCTGGGGGGCATGTTCCTCCCATGCCCTCCCCCTGAGAGTGTGTGCAGTGGTGGGGAGCCAGCCCCCACTCCACTCCCTGGATGAGCCACCCGTGGCCCCATCCCACTCCCTGCTTGGGCCCTGTGGCCACACATGGTCCTGGGCCCCAAGCCCCATGCACTGCCCCAGCTGGGCAGCAGCCCCAGCCCTGCCCAACTCCCTTATTATGGGGGCCTCAATCCCCTCTTCCCCCTGCCAGATTTACTTGTGGAGAGCTGCTGTCCAGGCTGTCTGGTGGCCATGTGCATGTGTACATGTGCACGTGCACATGCATGTGACACCCCCTGCCTAACTGCCTTCCTCCTGCTCCCCCCAGCCCCTTGCAGCCTGAAACTCTGCCAGCCTGCATGGAGAAATCCACCATTTCCCATATTTTTCTCCTTTAAAAGGAGAAAAATCTGAGTTTTGCTCCTTAAAATGAAAATTCTGGGTTTTACTGCTTTTCTCCATGGTGAATAGAAAATCTGGATCCCTGGTGATGAGCCTAAAATGATCTTGTGTGAATGAATGATGATGCTGGCCAGACAGGTTCATGGCACCACATCTCCTGTGTGTGGGGTCGTATCTGTTATCTTCATGTCCTTCTGCATTTGTATTTTAGCCATGAAAGTCTCCCAGATCAAAATGAATGCCATCCATGTGTTACTTTATAGAGGGTGGACCAACCCCCTTTGCATGGGAGGCAGATAGTCTGCCCCTCAATATGCTTGCATCCAAGTGGCAGAAATAATGCAGTAGATGAGGGTGGGTTCTAATAGGACCAGGCTGCACTGGAGAGTCATGAGAAGCTAACAGCAGCAAGAGTGTCTGGTTGTTCTTTGCTGTCTCTAAGTACAAAATAGATGGAGTTTATACCTGAAAAAGTATTGGCAGCACAGGATTCATATGTGACAATGATTTAAATGAGGGAGAGAGTAGCAGCTTGGTAAGTTAAGAGCCATTTTCACAAGTCAAGGGCAGGCTGAGGGGGTGGGGAAAAAAAAGAGGAAGCTTGTGGGAGATGCACTATCTGCAAGTGAAAGTGTCCTGCTGTTGTTTGTTTTTAACTGGGAAGAGTTTAGGCTGGAATGTAAAACCTGGTCCCCAAGGAAATAGATGAAAAAATTAACAGGATTCAGTGCTTTGTCAACCTAACGCTAGAAGTTTCATAGTTTCTAGGATCGGAAGGGACCTGAACAGATCATCAAGTCCGACCCCTTGCCCTGGGCAGGAGCGAGAGAAGGGAGGCGTGTGATCTGAAGTTCCCCATTCTGCATCCTCCACCGCCATAGCGATGCACTTGTCTGGCACTCTCCTTGGAGCAGAAGCAGAGTAGAAAAGAATGTTGTGCCATGTCTGCCTAAGCGCTGGTAAGTATGGTGTATTTGTGAACTGGTGCCTGTCAAATGCAATGGAAGTTTCTAAGTTGCCATACAGAATTAAATGAGATGCCCCTCCCTCCCCCGCAAAGCAGATCTCACCTAGGACAATGTGGCATGAATATTTTAACTACTCTTAAGTAAAAAGAAGGGGACTGGGGCATCAGCTGTTCAGTTTGAGGTCTGGCAAACTTGCTTTGTAGTGAGAATAAAAAATTCCCCTCTGCCTTTTTAGTTTACCCAAGAGAAGGCTAAGATGTGGCTTGATCATGGTCTTACAAATACTTGCATTAGAAGAAATCAGGTGGTAGAAGTCTTTAAACTGGCAGACGAGGATAATGCAATCCAAGCAACTGGGCTGAGAGCTGAAGCTAAGCAGGTGCAGGGTCAGTGGTGACATGCAGATTTTTATAGTGTGGGTAAGTAGCCATTGGAGGAAATGAACTCTGAATGTAACTCTCCAGCATGCGAAGTTCTTGGATCCAAGCTTGACGTCTTTCTGACAGATTTGCACCAAGTCATACCAAAGTTATGGTCTTGATGAAGGGATCACTGTTATGCAGGTGGTCAGACTAGATAGTTCTGGTTACTTCTAGCTTGTGAATCTATGGGCTATTGTACAGATGGGTAAACCAAGCTTCAGGGATTGGCCCACTCTGCCCCAGTTACATGCTGACTCAACAGCAGAACTGGGAAGAGAATCTTGGAATCTGGGCCCAAATTCTCCCAGGTGCCAGTGTCTGCATTGAAACTCTTCTGTTCTTAAACCCTCCAAGAAGCGGCCTGAATTTCAGAAACACTGAGGAGTTGAGCTCCTGCTCACTCGCTGTAAAGTGTTTCTGAGAATCTAGTTCTGCATTTAAGACCTTATAAATGTAGAGGGAGGCTGGTTTTAGGCAGCCATTTTTCACTGTTAAACATTGTACCATGGCTCCTGCTCATTTTGTTCATATTCTAATTACTGCCTCCTGTCAGGCCCAACGGTCCCTTGGCAGGACACTCTCCAAGCACTGTGGGACCAGGAGCACAGAAGCATCATGGGCAGAGACGCACAAGGTCTTCAGCGAAAGGAAGTTTTCCCACAGACTGCAAAGATAAAAACAATGCTGAATATCACAAGATCAAAAAGTCAGGCATCTAGAGGTGGTTGCCTGTTCTGGTGAATGGGCTTCACAAAGTTCTGCAAATTTACTTCAAGCAACCCTGTCAACCTGGTACTTAGGACTCTACTAGATGTCCTAATACTTTATACAGGCTGCTGTGGAGAAGCCTCAAAGGTATGGACAGCAATTGGGCACCTAACATTCAATGAAAGCCAGTGGCAGTCACCTAATTTCCTTTTACCCTCATGGCTCCAGCAAGGAAGAAGGTCCAGCCCGTTGGAGGTAACTTGCAGAGCTTGACCAGTCAGCACACCAAAGCTTGGGTCTGGACTCGATAGCTGTACATTGTGGGGGACACTATTGATATGTTGCATCATATACAAATCAAGGGTCCTACCAGTAAGCTCATTGCTCAGCAGATCTTAGCTGGGGGAATTGGTCCCTGCCTTTCTAACCCTATGGCTGGCTGGCTTGCTTCATATTTGCTGTCTTTTGATTGAATGGAATTAAGTTCATGGTAGGTGTGTGCAGTGTCAAGGACTTCATCGCTTCCAGTTCTTTGTCATGCTTCCCTTTCCCCTTCCTATGGCACAAGTTGAATAACAATAATAATCCTCTCTGGCTTGTCCACAGGCCTTTGGACCCTGCTGTCTTTCAAAGAACTCTTCCACTGTTACTTTCTTCTGACATCTAGTGCCGAACACTAATGAGGATGTAAACCCCTGTTATTCCTAAGCCTATTATAGGCTTTGGTGGATTATGTGGTGATATTAGTCAACTTGTAATGGCTACATTACAAGACTGGCTAATAACCCAACATGGAAAAGAGTTGGGTCCTTTTTCCCGAAACTAAAATGACCAGTTTTGCTCTGCTCTCATCATTCTCATTTGGAGGCTAAAAGAGAGTCTCCTTTTGGGGAGCAAGAGCAGATTAGCTAAATCACTTTTTTTACATGCAGACAGACTTGCCCTTGGAGCAGAAGCCAACTGGGCACAGCTGTGATAGGACACCAGGTTATCTGGGATATAATGAACACTGTCCAAGAGAATCTCTTCCCTGATAATATCTACCTCTGCTCAGCTCTTTGGCATAGAAAAAAGGGAATCTCTTTGCCAGAGAAACAACAACCTTTTCTCCTGCATGTGATTAGAAATCAGCTCTAGTGGGGGAAAAAAAAATTCAAAGTCAGTTGTGATGCCTTGCTGATAAGATCCAGATTGAATCACAGACACTTTGGGAGCCATGAAATTTGAAACACTTTGGGAGCAGTTTTTGGCACAATGATTTGTTTCTAGAGCATACTTTTTTATTGTGCTCTTGATCTTCTTTATGGTCATCTGGAAGCCCTGACTAATGCCATTGTGGTACGGTCTGGATAACAGCCTACCAGACAGTCTAGTCCTGGTTAGCACTGTGTGCCTGGGTCTCCCTATTACTGCTCAGTTTTTCAGAGACCTAACTCACTCCCTAGACAAAATCTGATGTCATTACAAGAGGGAGCCTCATAAAGCTGGCTAGCTTTCAGAGCGGAGGTGCTTACATTTCTATGGAGGCCAGAATATCCCGTCAGCTGACTAGGAAAGGGTGTCAAGAACAACATCTGTACTGCACAGAAGGGGAAGCAATGGAGCCAGCAGCCTTGCTGCCATGGAAGGGAGTGTTCCCAATATATTTACTAGCTGTAGCTATTTAGTGTGTTTGTATGTGTTCACCAAATTGTCTGGAGCCTTTTGTTCTGTAAATATGCTCTGTGGACAGAAGATTAAAATGCTTTGTGGACAAATTGGAGAGAATCCAGTGGAGAGCAACAAAAATGGTAAGGGGGCTAGGGGACATACATGCTGAGGGAAGACTGGGGGAACTGGGCTTATTTAATCTAGAGGAGAGAAGACTGAGAGGGGATTT
>NW_017728997.1:24834715-24838789 GCF_001723915.1 Gavialis gangeticus | reverse complement strand
GTGGTGGTAGATGACTGAACAAGGAGCAGTGGTCTCAAGTTGCAGCAAGGGAAGTTTAGGTTTGAAGTTAAGAAGAATTTTCTCACTAGGAGGGTAGTAAAACACTGGAACCGGTTACCCAGAGGTGGTGGAATCTCCATCCTTGGATGTTTTCAAAACCTGGCTAGACAAAGCTTTGGCTGGGATGATCTAGTTGGGGATGGTCCTGCTTTGAGCAGGGGGTTGAACTAGATGACCTCCAGAGGTCCCATCCAACCCTAAATTTCTATGATTTTATGAAATAGCACCTAAGGGCGGTCGTGGAGGGACAGAAGCATTCTTCGGTTGCCCGTTTCCCCCACTACTGCTACCTTCCTTCCAGCAGCAGCTTGTTTGCTTGTGTGTCAGCAACTTGGATCTTTTTGATGGGCTCTTCTAAAGGGAGCTTGCAGCTTGATTCTGCTACTGATGGAGAAGCCCACAGTGATGCTCATGTGAGAAGTAGCTTTACAAAGCCTTCTTCAACTTCCTTCCCAGGGCTCAGCTTGCCTCAAAGCCCACCTGCTACACTGCTGGAGGGCTTCCCTCCCTTGCACCTGAGCCCCTGTTTCTGTATTGCTCCCTTTCTTCTCTGGTTGGGGCCCAGTTATGCCCATTTAGAAGCCCATGCCCAGCTTGTTGCTGCATGTGGAGGGTTTTGTGCAAGCAAGAACCAGGGCCCATTGGGTACTTTTAGCGTCTACCTCTGGCTGATCTCAGAGAATAGAGAAGATGACTCTGGAATGAGAGGACCTGGGATACTCAGCTGTTGAAATGGACAAAGCACTGAAGGGATCATCCTGACCTGGCCTCTTGGAGGAGATGGGCTGACACAATACTGCCATCCCAGCCTCTTCTAATTCTGTGTTCACGGCTCTCTCTGACAGAAGCAATTTGAGTTCTATTTTTCCCTCTTTTTTCAAGTGTCCATGAGGAAGACAAGTTGGAGCAGAGCCAGTGCTGAGGCTTTAGGCCTGGACATGGAAACAAGTCCTGTGCACATCTGTAACACCCTTTTATTAGCACATAGTTTTATTGCAGTGGTACATATGGGCTCTATGCAGGGGCCAATCGCTTCTGGTGCTGTGCCAAAATAAATCCATGATTTCAGTGCTTTGCAAAGGTAAATACATGTGTCCATTGTACAGATGGAATAACTGAAGTTCATGGCAGCTAATGGACTTTATACCAACAGGAGTAGAATCCATATCCTCTCTTCATACCAGTCAATCACAGTCTTTCTCTGCAAAGATTTACTAACTCTCTCCCATGTCCAAACTGTTCTCTATCCATGTTGTACTCTTTTCTTACCTCTTCTGCACACATCTGTGTTCACTGGGGGTGGTAATAATGCAACTGCTTGTTTGGTGCCTACAGTTGGGTTTTCAGTGACTTACAGTTTGCAATGAGATATTTAAGATACTAATGAGAGGCTGCAGCTTGCACCCTATGTATATAGCTTGTGATGTGCCCTAGCAATACAAACTAGTGAGAGCTGGTCGTCTTCAAGTTTCCATCTCAGCCAGAAATGTAGATAATGCTCCATAAAAGCAAGACATAGCTTTCTATTTAACCTGCTCCGCTCTTCTGGAAGGTCAGGTTGGAGTCCTCCTTGTCTTCTCCTGCCTAATTATTTCTCTTAGCAGTAGAAAATTAAACTAAGTTCCATTTCGTGTATCTGATATCCAGTGCATAAGATCCAGCTCCTGTATATCCTGATTGGTTGCTTATGATGTAATGTCACCTGTGGTGGGACTGGTATTAACATTACCTTCTAAAATGCTGATGTCTATGTGTGTCTGTGGGATTACAAAGCAAACAGAGGCTCTCTCCCTGCCATATAGATTTCCCTTTCAACTGGGAGACTTAAAGGAGCCTCAGAGGCAATGAGCTGCAGCTGCCCCTTGCCTGCTTTGTGTTTCTCTGTTTAAACAGGTGCTAAAGTGTAATGGTAGTAATGTGCCAGACTGGGCACAGTGATCTCTATCTGTGTTGCATAATGGGATTTTATGAGTTGGCAGGATTACTCTGTTATTTCATACAGAAATGTGAATGTAAGAATAATAGTGACACGGTAGCATTTAATGGGTTCAAGCCTATTTTCTTTGAGTAAATAATGAGTGGCTGGCTCCTCTTCTGTATGCAAGACCTCAGGCTTTTCTCAGTAGTTATTGCTGTAAGCTGGCATTTTTAAATGTGAATAGTGCCCTGGTTTTTGCAGGTGGGTGTAGGGCAGTGACCATGGTTTGGGAACTGGGGAAGTTGGATTTATAATGCAAGCCACTACAGCATCTGCCTTTTTGGCTCCACAGGATGAGAGGGGAGGTCTAAACTCCAGCCTTTAAACCTCCAAGACAATAAGCCAGGTGACTCAATGGCCAATGCTAAGCACTGGTGAGTGAAGAGGGGTGGTTTCTCTCCATTGTGATAATAGGGACAATGAGGCTCTGATTGGAATTCTCTTCCTAGCTCAGCTTCTATTAAATCACTGCAGCAGCTGAGCATTGGCTTGTGCCATCCACATGCCAGGGCCAGGGGTGGTCAGGGCTGTACCACTGGAAGCCATCATTGGAACTGGCAGTGGAGTATTAACTGTTAGGATGCCACTAGCCTTTGTCAACTATTTGAAGGAATAAATGTGGATGGCTCTTCTCCAGCAGCCCAGCTATGACTGGAAGGCAAATTCTTGGAAAGGTTTCAGTTCCCTAAAGAAGGCTGGGGTTGAATATAAAGTCTCTGTAAGAACCAGTTTGGTTTTGCAAGTATCAGTTGATCTATGCCTCTCTGCCCTGCGTGAGATGTTGTGTCCCCCCACTTCTTCAGGCTGGGAGAGGGAAGCAAAAGGCTACTGTGTAGCCACAGCCAAAGAGGAGATCATTGTGGGGCCAGAGTAGATTTTAGCAGTTGCTGGTTTAATCTCCTCTGCCAAGCCTAATCCAGGATCCTAGAACCGACTCAGTCTTTAGGTGGGGAACAGTAGGACCCCCTGCTTGAAGCCAAGATGGGCTCTTCACCATGTATTTTTAAAAGATCCTCATCACTCAGAGCACAAATTGATCACTAACTGCCTGGGCTCTGAAACAAAACATTTGCCTATAGGGGAAGTTGGTTTAATTGCCTGCTGTGGGAGTTTCTTGTGCTCTCCCCGCGGTTCTGGGATTAGCTGTTGTCAGAGGTCATCAACAGAGGCAGGATGCTGGATCCCAAGTCTCATCCAGCCACTGGTCCGAGGCTCAGGAAGCAGAGGGAGGGCTGTAATAGAAGAGTGAGAGATGTAGGCAAGCCCGAGCCTGTTTTAAGGAGGTTTCCCTACCTCTTTTCATGTACTACACGACAAAGACCATTCTGGCAGGGTAGGCAAGCTTCAAGAAGTGCCTGGGTGCCATCCTCCATTAGATTCGAGTCGAAGAGGGCTGCGCTGTGTAATTTGGCTGGAAGGCTGTTTCCAGGAAACAGCTGATGAAACGGAGCCCGGAGCTGGCTGTAATACATCAATTAGCCTCCTCCGAGAAGAGTGATTGCATCTGGCGATTAACGGAGGCTGGCTCTCGAGCAGGGTGTGAGGCAGTGAAGGAAAGATGATTTCTTTGCGGCCGTGACCTGCCCCGACCATTCGCTTAAACACGGCTCTGGCCACCCGCTTTCTCCTCGCGGCTCCCGGGGCGGGTGCCGGATTTTCTGGGTTTAATTTCGGCTGATAACGAGAGCCGGGACGAGGGTCAGGGTCACGCTGCGGCTGTAGGAGGAGCCACGGTGGCCAAGTGGGAGCATAGAAACTAGGGTCTGGATTAAGAAGTTAGTTACTAAGCGCTGCTGGGAACAGGTGCCAGCGGGGATGGAGGGGGCGTAGCCTCCCTGGAGCTCGTGTGTGTGTAGGGGTTGGGGATGGGGAGTGCTGGACCTGCCGGGATGAGGCGGCGGCTGGCGGCGCTCGCCTGAAGTCGCGCAGGAGGCAGGGCAGGGGCCCGGCGGCGGCTTCAGCACCGCGGCCAGCTCCCGCCCGCCCTTCTGCCCTTAGCCAAGATGGCGGCGGTGGCGGCGGCAGCTTCATGCCGC
>NW_017728997.1:24826577-24834665 GCF_001723915.1 Gavialis gangeticus | reverse complement strand
GGCCGGGGCCGGGGCCGGGGCCAGGGCGCGGCGCGCGGCCAACCGGCACCCGCAGTTCCCGCACTACAACTACCAGGTGCAGGTGGCCGAGAACCAGCCCCCGGGGACGCCGGTGCTGGCGGCGGCGGCGGCGGACCCGGACGTGGGCGAGGCGGGGCGCCTGGCCTACTCGCTGGCTGCGCTGATGAACAGCCGCTCGCTGGAACTGTTCCGCATCGACCCGCGCAGCGGGCTCATCGCCACCACGCGGGCGCTGGACCGGGAGAGCATGGCCCTGCACTACCTGCGCGTCACAGCTGTGGACCACGGCACGCCGCGCCTCTCAGCCACCGCCATGGTGGCCGTGGCGGTGGCCGACCGCAATGACCACGACCCCGTGTTCGAGCAGGGCGAGTACCGCGAGACCATCCGGGAGAACGTGGAGGAGGGCTACCCCATCCTGCAGCTGCGGGCCACGGATGCCGACTCGCCACCCAACGCCAACATCCGTTACCGCTTCGTGGATGAGCGCGCCGCCCATGCTGTCTTCGAGATTGACCCCCGCTCGGGGCTTATCACCACCAGCGGCCCAGTGGACAGGGAGATGATGGAGAAGTACGCACTGGTAGTGGAGGCCAGCGACCAGGGGAAGGAGCCTGGTCCCCGGTCAGCTACGGTGAAGGTCTACATCACCGTCCTGGATGAGAACGACAATGTCCCGCAGTTCAGCGAGAAGCGCTACATTGTCCAGGTGCGGGAGGACGTACGGCCCCACACAGAGATCCTGAGAGTGACGGCCACTGACTTGGACAAGGACAACAATGCGCTGGTCCATTACAACATCATCAGTGGCAATAGCAGGGGCCAGTTCTCCATTGACAGCGTGACCGGGGAAATACAGGTGGTGGCACCTCTGGATTTCGAGGTGGAACGCGAGTACGCCCTGAGGATCCGTGCCCAGGATGCAGGGCGCCCTCCCTTGTCTAATAACACAGGCATGGTCAGCATCCAAGTGGTGGACATTAATGACCATGCCCCAATCTTTGTCAGCACCCCATTTCAAATCTCGGTGCTGGAAAATGCCCCCCTGGGCCATTCTGTGATCCACATCCAGGCAGTGGATGCGGATTATGGGGAGAACTCTCGCCTGGAATACAAACTGACAGGGGTCTCAGCCAATACCCCCTTTGTGGTGAACAGCGCCACCGGATGGATCACAGTGAGTGGCCCGCTGGACCGAGAGTCAGTGGAGCATTACTTTTTTGGGGTGGAGGCTCGGGACCACGGTTCTCCATCCTTATCCGCCTCTGCCAGTGTCACCATCACAGTCATGGACGTGAATGACAATCGCCCTGAGTTCACCCAGAAGGAGTATTTCATCCGTCTGAACGAAGATGCCGCGGTGGGGACCAGTGTTCTCAGCGTCACCGCAATCGACCGGGATGTGAACAGTGTCATCAGCTACCAGATAACTGGGGGGAACCCACGCAACCGCTTCTCCATCAGCACTCAGGGCGGTGTGGGACTGATCACCCTCTCTCTGCCCCTGGACTATAAGCAGGACAGGAGCTATGTGCTTGCGGTGACTGCCTCCGACCGGACCCTGCATGATATCTGCCATGTCCATATCAACATCACAGATGCCAACACCCATCGGCCAGTGTTCCAGAGTGCCCACTATTCGGTGAGTGTCAATGAGGACCGTCCAGTGGGCAGCACAGTAGTAGTGATCAGTGCTACTGACGATGATGTGGGGGAAAATGCCAGGATCACTTATTACCTAGAGGACAACATTCCTCAGTTTCGCATTGATCCAGACTCGGGGGCCATCACCTTGCAGGCGGAGCTGGACTACGAAGACCAGGTGACCTACACTTTGGCCATCACTGCCAAAGATAATGGCATTCCTCAGAAAGCAGACACCACCTATGTAGAAATCATGGTGAATGATGTAAATGATAATGCCCCCCAGTTTGTCAGTGCTCACTATCAGGGCATTATCTCTGAGGATGCCGCGCCATTCACCAGCGTGCTCCAGATCTCTGCCACTGACCGGGATGCTCACACCAATGGGCGGGTACAATACACCTTCCAGAATGGTGAGGATGGAGATGGGGATTTCACCATAGAGCCCACCTCTGGGATTATCCGCACCGTCCGCAGGCTGGACCGGGAGAGCGTTCCTGTCTATGAGTTGACTGCCTATGCTGTGGACAGGGGGGTGCCTCCTCAGAGAACCCCAGTCCACATACAAGTCACTGTTCAGGATGTGAATGACAATGCTCCTGTTTTCCCAGCTGAAGAATTTGAAGTCTTGGTGAAGGAAAACAGCATTGTAGGTTCTGTGGTGGCCCAGATCACAGCTGTTGACCCAGATGAGGGGCCCAATGCCCAGATTATGTATCAGATTGTGGAAGGCAACATCCCCGAGATCTTCCAGATGGACATCTTTTCTGGGGAGCTCACTGCCTTGATTGACCTGGATTACGAGACAAAGCCTGAGTATGTAATTGTGGTCCAGGCCACATCAGCTCCTTTGGTTAGCAGAGCCATGGTCCACATCAAGCTCATTGACCAAAATGACAACAGTCCAGTCCTTAAGAACTTCCAGATACTCTTCAATAACTATGTCTCCAACAAGTCCAACACCTTCCCTTCCGGTGTGATAGGGAAGATCCCTGCCTATGATCCAGATGTGTCTGACAGGCTTTTCTACACCTTTGAAAGGGGAAATGAACTGCACTTGTTGATTGTAAATCAGTCAAGCGGTGACCTGAGGCTGAGCCGAAAGCTGGACAACAACCGTCCCTTGGTGGCCTCCATGCTGGTGACTGTGACAGGTATGATGTTTAAACTCTTTGTGTGACTGAGAAGGTGGGAATGTTTCCTAGACATGCCTGAGTGGTTCTGGGCTGGGTGCTCCAACATGTACATTGCAATGCTGCGTTGTTAGTGTTTGGACCATTATTTCATTTAAAATGAGACATGCTTAGGGGCTGTGAGAGCATTCACTTTACTAGAGTACCTTTGTTTGAGCACCAAGGGTGTTGATGACATGCAGAAACAAAGCACTGTTATTCAGCTAGATGATCAGTTAGTTCCATCTGAATCTGGTGGCTAGGTGGTTTATTTGACATACTTTCTAGTCAACGTGAGTATCTGTGACACACTCCAGAGGATACTGGCCTGCAAAGCAAGCTGTTTTCCCTGGTGGCTGAACAGACTGCTTCTGCTAGCTCCTGGGTGCATCTCATATAAGGCTGAATATACTACATCTACTTTGCTTTGAGTCCCTGCTGAGGCAGGGAGCAAGTCCACTGTCTGTGCTGTGCTCCCAGCCCTTGTTGGTTCAATTTGGGTGTCAAACTCATCCCTTTTAAAATGAACCGGTTCATGTATTTATAGTCAACATTTTCCTCTTGGTTCCAACTCCCCCCGCTTCTATTCTCCCCCCTTCCCCCAAACAGGGCTTTCATTGACATTCTGACTATACAGAGGTGGTGACTGCAGGCGTTTTAGGGTTAAAGGCTCCAGAGCAGTTTCACAAATGTTGACTTCTGGTTTTGAGTCTGAGTTACTGCACGTGCAAAAGCTGGGTCTATGAACAATCTCACTAGAGGCGTAGAGGAAGGTGTTAATTGTGCTCCCTATGTTGTCTGTGTGGGCTGTTCTGCGGAGTACATCACACGTTCTACTGACTGTACCTGTAACCCTGTAATTAGGCCCACTGTACAGGTGAAGATAAGAGGCACAGGCAGACAGAGGCACTCACCCAAGGTCTCACAGGAAACAGAGCCAGGATTTGAACGTAGAGCTCCTGAACACTGATGCTTTGCTTTTTACCACCAGAGCATCTTGCCTACCTTGTGGAAGGTGTTCTTTGACACTGAGTCCCGATTTGTGCCAAGTAACCCATGTGTGACTTGCTGAATGAGATCTGGGAGGTGTCCATTTGAAGGGGGTCACTGACACTCACGTTGAAGTTCTCCATCTGTACCTAGGGAGGCTTACATTATTCATGCCTTGCCACAGCTGCCGTCTAACCCTCCTCCCATCCCCCACCCACTTGCTTAGCTGGGGGGAGCTGGAAAAATAAAGATCTCATTCCCTTCAGAAGATGGAGCATAGGCTTTATGTGGTGATCCGTTTCCGCACTGCCCTGTGGAGCCAGATACAGCTCGTCACTAAATTGGGGTTCTTTAGGGGTTAATTATAACTGCAGGGCAGGGTGATATCACATTGAGGCACACACACTCACACACACTGATTGCTAGAGATGGGGGAAGCTGGGCTGACCTTTCTCGCTTCTGCCTGAGTGTGTTTATGCAGGCTCTGCCTCGGCACTCACTTAACCCTGCACAAAGGCGGGCGGAAATCACGTCCTGAGGTCTTGCCATCAACTGCCTTAAAACAAGAAGGCTCTTGAAATTACTGTGCTGTCATTTTCCAGCGGAAATGAGAAGAGAGAAGGCTGAGCTCATGGATGAGAGGAGGAGGGTGGAAAGGAAACAAGGGAACAGAGCCTTAGGGGGTGGAGGGGGGGCAGGAGAGCAAAGCAGGGATGTGCCTTTGTTGGCATCGGTGTTATCTCAGAGGTTAGGCCCGGCTCTGTTAAACTCTCACTTTCTTGTGTCCCTTCCATTTTATTATTCTGTAGTTCACTGAGCTCTACCAGGCACATGGTAAATGTGCGGGGGAAGCCCCATGGCTGCAGCCTAAATTGACACCAAATTATCACTGTTTTAAAGAAAGGACTCAGAGCCCTGGGCAGAAGTGATTGAAAAGAGATTAAAATTTCCCTGCCTTCTTTGTTAGCATCCATTACTTCCCAAAGTGCCTGTAAGGACACCAGATTCATTTTGTGAGCCTATTTGCTCCTGCAGATTCACAGTAATGAAAGCCTGTTTCCACGGTACCCTGAGCTCTTAGACCATAACTGTCCAAGAAGGTTCTGTATATCCAAGAAGCTTCCATTTCTGTTTGTAGGATTTTGTTTGGTCTCTGGGAAGGCACCAGAGGGCTACAGGCTGGACTGAAAGCTAGAATACAGATAGATACTATTCAGTCAAAGGGCAAGTGCTTTTTCTGTTGCCATCTCTGGTTGGTTGCTTTGCTGCTTTTATTTATTACCTACCACAACCTTCTGTCTGCCAAGGTTCATAATGTGTGAAGTGGAATGGAAGACATAAAGCGGTGTTATTCCACATAGACTGAAATGACAACTCCCCTGACTGACAGCACAAATGACAGAATTGTTTGGATCAGGGAAAGGGAGGGTTTCAGTCAGAGCAGCAGGTTTCAAAGAGAATGTGATCCCTTGGGAGGGGATGGGTAGGTTCTCCTGCAGGCACTTTTATAATCCCTGTGGAAGGCTCTGTCATAGATTTCATAGACGTTAGGGCTGGAAGGGACCTCGGAAGATCATCGAGTCCAGCCCCCCGCCCCGGGGTCAGGAAGTCAGCTAGGGTCAAAGGATCCCAGCAAGATAAATGTCCAAATGTTTCTTAAAAGAGTCCAGAGTAGGTGCTTGCACCACGTCTGGAGGGAGTCTATTCCAGGCCTTGGAGGCTCGGACAGTAAAGAAGTTTTCTCCTTATGTCCAACCTAAAATGGTCTTGGAGGAGTTTGTGACCGTTTGACCTTGTCATCCCTTGGGGCACTCTGGTGACCAGGCATTCCCCCAGATCCTGATGCACACCCCTTATGTACTTATAGGCAGCCATTAAGTCTCCCCTGAGCCTACGCATTTCCATAAGGCCTGTTCTCCTGCCCTGTGATCATGCAGGTGGCTCTCCTTTGGATTCTTTCAAGCTTTTCCACATCCTTTTAAAATTGTGGAGCCCAGAATTGGATGCAGTACTCCAGCTGTGGCCTAACCAAGGCTGCGTACAGCGGGAGGATGACATCCTGAGATTTGCTTGAGAAGCATCTATGGTTGCAAGCCAAAGTTTTGCTCACTTTACCAGCTGCAACATTGCATTGGTGGCTCATGTTCGTCTTGTCATGACCCCCAAGTCCCTTTTGACCATAGTGCTAGCAAGCATCGCACTGCCGAGCCTATAAACATGATGCAGGCTTTTTTCCCCCGAGGTGGAGTACCTAGCATTTTTCAGTATTGAATGTCATTAGGTTTTTATCTGCCCATTTTCTGAGCCTGTAAAGGTTGGCCTGGATCAGCAGTCTACCCTCAGGTGTGGACACTTTACCCCAAAGTTTGGAGTCATCAGTGAACTTGGCCAGTCCACTTCTAGCACCAATGTCTACATTGTTAATAAAAATATTAAAGAGTATAGGTCCAAGGATGGAGCCTTGCAGGACACCACTGGTCACTGAGTGCCATGATTATTTAGTTCCATCAACTAATACTCTCTGGGTCCGACCTTGGAGCCAATTCCCCACTATCAGACTGTGATGTAGCCGAGGACGCAGTTGGCCAATTTTTCCATGAGGAGATCATGGGACACCAGATCAAAGGCTTTTTTAAAGTCCAGATATATGATGTTAATCTCTTCTCTCTTGTTCATGTGATATGTTACCTGGTCATAGAAGGTGATGAGATTGGTCAGGCAAGACCTACCCATAACAAACCCATGCTGGCTGTCCCTCAGGATGTTGCCATCTGCCAGTTTGTCAAGGATGGTCTTTCTGATAATTTTTTCCAAGATCTTCCCAGGGATAGAGGTCAGCCTGATAGGCCTGTAGTTCCCCATACCTACTTTCCTCCCTTTCTTGAAGATAAGGCACCACATTGGTGCTTCTTCCAGTCTTTGGGCACTTTGCTTGAGCTCCACGAGTTCTCGAAGATCTGTGCCAGTGGCTGAGCTGTGATGCCTGCCGGCTTCTTAAGTATCCTGGGGTGCAAATTGTCCGGACCAGCTGACTTGAAGGTGTCCAGCCTCCCAGGCTGTTCATTTACATAGCCTACAGCAATGTAGTGTATAAATTCACCCTCACCCTGGCCATGTTAAGCAGGGCGGTCCCTTTAGGCTGGTGAAAAACTGATGCAAAATACCCATTAAGCAGGTTGGCTTTTTCCTGGGTGTCGGTTGTCAGTTGTCTCATTTGGTTTAGCAGGGGTCCAATGTTACCCTTGTTTTTCTTCCAGCTCCCCACATATTTAAAAAAGGACTTTTTATTGTCCTTGATACAAATAGCCAGCTGGAATCCGATTGCAGCCTTGGCTTTCCTGGTTCGCTCTCTACAGGACCAGTGCAGAGTAATCCTCCTTTGGAATGATTCCAGACTTCCATCCCTTATAGGTCTCTCTTTTTAGATGCAGGAGATCCACTAGTTTCCTGCAGAGCCAAGGGGGATGCTGTGCCCTTTTGCTGCCTTTCCTCCAAGATGAGATGGGCATCACTTGTGCTTTCAGGATTGATCCCTTGAGGAGCAACCACTCATCCTGAACTCCACTCCCCGTCAAGCCATGGTCCCTTAGGGCCTCACCAACAAGCCTCCTGAGCTTGTCAAAGTCAGCTTTCCTGACTGTCAAACATGCCCAATACCCAAAGAGACCAGATGCATTTTTCTACAGAGCCAGTCAGTATTGGCCTCATCTGTAGGTGAAACCCACTCTGTGTGCTTGGGTCTAAGTATCTGTTCATGGCTGCTGTTGAGACAGGGTGCTGAATTAGATGAGCCATTGGTCTAAACTAGTAGGGCAGCTCCCTTCAGCAAGGAGCGTGGTGGTAGCTGGCATTTCACATGGGACTTTCTTAATCTCAGCAGTGCTTGAGGTCTTTCACAGTGGGTACAGGTGCCCAGGACTGTCCACTTCTTGGAATATGGCAAGGGCACATGGGTTGTAACTTGTGAGTCCTACTGTAGCTATTGTGGCTTGTGTTCTCTGCACCAGTGACTTGCTTCTACCACATAGCAGGAGCCCAAGATCTTGCAGTAGCCAACCAGGCTGCTGGTATTTCCAGGCTGGTCTGTTGCAATGCACTTCATTTAGGGCTGCTTCTGGAGTCCATCATGAAAAACCAGCTGAGCGTTTAGCTACTTGCAGCATTAGAGGGAGGGCTTGTGGCAGAAAGCCACCTTGGTTTCTCCCCAAAATCTCTGCCCTGTGACACTGTGAGTTAGATCTCTGCGCTGTGACCATTTGAA
>NW_017728997.1:24821222-24826071 GCF_001723915.1 Gavialis gangeticus | reverse complement strand
AGACAGTCCATTCTTGGGGTGGTGGCGGCACGTTACCCCCAGACTAGCGAGTGTGCTCCAGGAGAGGGGTCGGCCGGACATAAGGCGCCCCTAGGGAGGCATTCGGAGCCTGGAAGGTGGTCGGGCGCAGGGAGGTGGGCGGCTCAACGCAGAAGCGCCCCCTACTGGCCCGCCTCACATGGTGGAAATAGCGGTGGGATACGAATACCCAGCTGTTTTCCTGAGGTGGGATCTCTGCACCCGCCACAGGGCTCACAATGAGCATTTAATAATTGTGTTCAGGTCTCTGGACTAGCTGCCCTTTTGCTTTGGTTTCATGGACACAGTTTCATGTTGTTCATCATGTGCTAGACCTGAAAGGGCTAGGGCACAGTTATCCAAGGCAGTTTTCATTGTATATCCCAGCCTAGCAGCTGAAATCCTCTGGGATGAATTTGTTATTGGACCCTATGCTTAAACACTTTGAGTCAAATCCCTCCTCTGTAGCAAGCAAAGTTCCTCCAGGGCTTATTTCCCTCTCCATTAAAGTTTTCTTATGCAGGGCCCCACCTCTGGTATTTAAGTCCATTAGAGACTACTGGCTGGTGGGCGCAATGCAGAACTTGTGTATTTAGCTTAGCTGCTCACTACCAGTTTTGTAGCATCTTTGGAAGTGGTATTTTAATCTCTGCATTTAAAGATGTCAAGGTTAGAGGCATAGTGATTAAATTAATGACAATACACTATAAAAGTCCAGTTTGACCAGATTTGCAAGGTCTCTTAATTCCCTGAAATGATCATCAGCAATTTAGAAAGAGCTGAAGCTGATACCTCATGGAAAATGGTGAGTAACATTCATATAAATAAAAACTCTCTTACTTTTTCTTTTTTCTTTTTTAAATTCTGAAGATAGTTCCACAAACCATCATCTTAGGAGTTTCTCCTGCTCCTTATTCCCACTCTTTAAAGTCATCCTTTTCTACTTCTGAGGTCGTAATCATCTCTTTGGCAACTAATTGTGATGCCAAAAGAATGATTATGACATAGAACAGGGAGATAAACATCAGTGGTTACTGATTTCCCTAAAAACTAAAATCCTGGAGGAAATGTAGAAAAGCTTATTTTTAGGTGACTTTTTTCTGAATGAAATGTTTTCTATGAGGCATTGGTTTGTGGGTCCCTGCCTGGAGAGCTAGGTAAGGTAATAGAAAGGTAGGTGTGTTGCAGCCTTGGTATGTAGAGACTATTTTAACATTGGCTTTGCTCTGGGTGCCAGGAGAGAAGGTAAGATGCTGTTTGGGGGTGAGTGACTACCAAGATATTTAAGCTTGAATGTTCAGCGCATAATGGCATCTGACTACAAGCTGTTCCCTGCCTGCTGCTTCCACAGGTAGCAGTGGTTGTGATGTGGGCATAATCATCTCATAACGTTGTGTCTAAGGATGGAGGGATTGAGTACAGAGATCTTAATGGAACTGGAGTGGGGTGGTGCTTCAGTTTTTGCTGGCTCTGCCTTAACTCCTGTCTTTAGTTTTGTGCATAAATATGTTTTGCTTAATATAACTCATTTAAACTGGCAACTTTCACTGAATTCAAGGAGACAATGTAGAACTATAGCAGCCAAGAGCCTGCCGGAGGGTAATTGGTACCCTGAACATACTGGAGGGAAACCAACAGAGTACCTCTGTCCTCACACTCAACAAGAGGTCACTTTACTGACAGTCTTTTAACCTGGACCTACAGTTCTGAGAGTGGCCAACAACCATGGCAATTGGGTACGTTCTGTGAGACTAAGACAGTGATTACTGGAGCTGGTGGTTGTGGGTTTGGGAAGAGGAACTCTGCTTGCAAAGAGCACTGGGACAAATCCCAGCCTCAAGGCAAGAGAACAAGGATCTGGTTAAACAGTAAAATTCTACTGAAGAACTGCATGAGACAGCCCAGTGTGATGAAGCTGAAGGATAAGTGTTATGTTGCTCCTCACCCTTCCCTGCTGGCTGGGGCGGGGAGTGGAGTAATGCCTTTCTTGCTTTTGACACCGCATGGTGCTGGTTGCTGAGTACTGTGGGGCTAACTGAGACCTCTGCAACCAGGCTGAATCTGCTTCACCTGCCTTGGTCAGCTGTAAATGCCAGCAGTACCATTAAAAAACAAGGACAGCCAGGGATGTACTAGAGCCCTTCTCTAAGCTGTCCCATGCTCCATGTGAAATACAGGAGTGTCCTCTCCCTCACTGTGGCTTCCATGATATACGCTGTCACTCCAGGGTATTTCCATGAGCTCCTGTTAATATGGACAGGTGTAGTTTTTCACTTCTCATTCCCTGGGTGCATGGTAGAAGTGTACTTCCTTACTCCCCTGCCTACATCTATTGGAAAGCTTTCCTTGGCTTTCCTAACTGGCCAGGCTAGGAGATGGTTGGGAATGTCCCCTTAGAGATTGTTTATGCCCTCCTCTGCTATTTCCCAGCCAGATCAGATCATGGTGTGCTGCACGTGGAAGAAGGGTTAACTCCCACTCCCCCTGGCCCCGTCATGCTTGCCCACAATCATATCTGTTTGCTGGCAGCCTCAGCAAGGAGCCTTGAGTCAGGGATTGCAGTGTGGCATGCCAAGGAGAAGACCAACTTTCACTAGCAATAAGGAGATGGAACGGACTTGGCTGGTGGATCTGGTCAGGGGTGAGCTAGTGTGTCTTCCTTGTCTTTAGAGAGATGAGGAAGGGTTATGAAGACAAAGAAATTTGCCATAAATAAAGGCAGGTTTTGGCTGTGACTCCCAGCACGGATGGACCCAGCTGTGTTATTATGGGGGTTCTGGCCAGAGGAGAGGGGACACTGGTGCCTACATGTTCATGAAAGCTCTGTGCTTCTGGGCTCTGAGCAGCAAACCCAAGGGGGTACGCATGTGCAGTGGGAGCCCTGGGATGGGCAGTTTCACAGCTGGAGGAAATTAAGAGGCCCCAGGGTGACTGGAGAGGAGATGAAGATCCTGGAGTGCTACAGCTAGCACCAGCTGTGTGGGGTTGACAGCTGCTCTGAAGGTGTTTTGCAGAATGTGGCTGTGAGCTTGGCCTCAGTTCTCAGGCCATTAACTCTGGCACAGCCTCAGAGACCTTGCAGCCTCTCTTCACTTGCAAAGTTACCAGGAGCCGGTCCTTCCTGATGCCACATTGAGCACCTCATGGACTGAGGCAAGGCCAGGCTGCTCAGTGAATGAAAGAGGACCCATCCTGCTCCCAAAGTGAAGGCTAATCACTCTCGCCATGTCTGACACAAGAATGAGGGATGCAGCTGGGAAGAGGAAAGAGGGGTGTGCAGCTGACAACCGATCCCCTCAGGCCACAGAGATGGGCATCTCTTTAGGGAAAAGGGAGCTTGTGGCAGAGCCCTTTCCAGCTGCATAGCTGGAGCTCTCCTGGGAACAGGTGCTGTGTGGGGTTACTGGGGGCTTTCTGTATGGTTGGTGCAGGAGTGAGGGACTGTGAGCTGCTCCTTCCCTGTCAGTAGCTGCACCCTTCTCTAGCTGTGTAACTGTAGACATTTATTAAATGCTCAAGAAACAAGCCTTGTCCTCCTCAGTCCCCACTGCCAAACCTGGGGTGCCCTGGGTGCGAACCTCCCTGCTTCCCACCCATTCCCCTGTAGGTATGTTTCCCAAACACCCTGCTGAGCAGTGCATGAATAGCATGAATATTCACCAGCCACTGGCTCTCCAGCCCTCCGCTTGCTGGTGGGGCCTGGATTTAATCAGCATGGTGGAGGATTCTGTGATTAAAACTGCTCCCAGGGGGGTTAGTGGCTCCTGTCAGCTTTGGGCGTCCTTTGTTTTATTTCGAGGGTCATTCTCTTAACCATCTGCTTCCTCTTCGTGCAGAGCAGAGGCAGAGGCTTGGCCAAGGCAGCATGGTCAGTGGCACGCAGTTCATTATGCAGGCAGCAGTCATGTGACAGCCCATCTAGGGTCACGCAGAGCAGCAAAGCAGGGCCATAGGGATATGTTAAAGCAAGGCGAGGCGCTCATTGCTTGCACCCTGGAGTTTGACGAGCAGGTGGCCTGGGGGCAGTGGGGAGAGCGCCCTTTGTGACCTGGATTGAGGGGTCAGGTGTAGGCAGCTGCTTGAGGTAGAGTGAATTTGGCAGCCCTGGCAGCAGACGGAGCCTATAGCACCAGCACAACACAGCACTCCTTGAGGAGACTGGAGGAGGAGAGGAAAGGGCTCCTCCAGAGTCTGGCTCTGGGCCACCTTCTGTCATGGGCCAGTGGCCTTTTGAGCTGCCCTCTTGGTGCCAAGGTGGTGGGGGAGCAGTTCACATGCTTGGCTCCAGGGGAGGGGTCCAGTGCTGATATATTTGAGATGCCAGGCAGGCTGCTTGCCCTCCCAGGTCTCCATCCCAACAGGACAGAAGAGGCCAGGACTGCCCTGCTCAGAGTGTGACAACAGCTGTGGCTGTTGCTCACGTATCCCTAGGAGCACGTGGGCCATGTCAAACTGGGTCCATTGTGCTGAACAGACAGCTCAGAGCAGCTGCTGGGCCCCAGCTGTGGCATGGGGGGTGGAATTCCCTCCTTCCTTGCAGTTCCCCCACCCGGCTGGGGCCAATCGATCCGTGGCATTGAAGAAGCAAGTCACCACGCTCACTAGTGCTGCATGGCCGCTTTGTCCTTCCTGGAGTGTACTGCTCCCGGAGGATGGGGCTGGGGAAAGTGTAGTGGGGGTGAGGGGTGGGAGAAGCTCTTTCCTTGTCAGACAAGATGGGGGCAGCTTGGGTTGGCAGGGGCAAGAGTTGCTTGCTTCTCTTCTATGCTGTTGTGGTGACTTCTGCATTTCCTTTCCCCTCCCTTCCCTAGAGCTCAGGGCTTTTTTTTTT
>NW_017728997.1:24818859-24820993 GCF_001723915.1 Gavialis gangeticus | reverse complement strand
TTTTTTTTTTTTTTTTTTTAATGACATTTTTCATGTTCCAAGCCAAATCAGCCAAAACAAATCCAAATCCATGAGTCAGTCCAGAACCATAAGTGACCTTACAACTGGCAAACTTCCTCCACCCCCACCAAGGGCTTCAGATATTTCCAGAGACTTTTGTCAGGCATCCTGCATGCTGGCCCAAGCCTGGAGGCTTGGGATTTGGGTGCCCCCAAGTTTCGCCTGCCCTGAGCCATATGGCCACAGGAACAAGCTAGGGAGGAGTCTCCCATTTCCGTAAAATGGGCTTTAAGCTCTAACACCTCAGTGAGTACTAAACCATGCCAGAAGAACAGTTATTCCTGGTGGGGTTTAAGGAAAACTGCCTTCATGGACCTAGATACATGGTATTTCCCCAGGGCCAGGGTGGTGGGAAGGAGGGGATGTCTGCAGTCCAGCCAGTGCAGGAGAGCTCCTTCCCGTTATGTAAAAATGGCCTCCCTAGCACAGCAAGTGCTAATTGTACTTTCCAGGCTCAGTGTAGGCAGGGCAGAAGCCAAATGCAGACTCCCCTGCTGCCCCCTCCCCCAGCCCAGCCTGCAGGCTTCCTGCTCCTGAGAGGCTCTGCTGCCAGCAGCCTCCTGCCCAGCCCAGCACCAGGCTAGCCAAGGCCTAATAGCATCCATCAATCAGGCAAATGCCTCTTCTCTTATTGATTGGCGTTAAACTCTCGGGAACACAGTGGAGGGAGCTCCCCTGTGTCTCCGCTGAGCCTGGACCGAACTGTGTGCCTGCGCTGAGGCGAGGGGGGGCAGGGATGATGCATAGACCACATGCCATTTCTGCAAAGAAAAATGCAGGAAACAGCAGAGGAGAGTGGGGCTGCTGTGCAGGGCCCCATCCCCTTCCCTTCCCTCTCCTCTGCTCTGCTCACAGCGCTGTTGGAGCCACGACCCCCAGAGAACTGACAGAACTGGGGGAGACACAACGGCCGCATGTGCAAGCGGCCCCTGAGACTGGTTCAGAAACCACATAACATTTAATGTTTCCCTCCTTACCAACACACAGCACTGGCAGGGCACGGACGTGGGGACCTCATCTCAGTGCTTGAATAGAGTGCCCTTGGCTCTGTAAAAGACAGTGTGGGGCAGGCATCACTTCAGCTTTTAAGGCTAGTATGAGAGCACTCACCCACTGTAGTGTACCCGACCAGGAGGAGATGTGATGCAGGTCTGTACAGGCAGTCACAGTGTTTTGTGACACATGGGCTGGCCTGTCCCTTAGGCATCAAAAGTGGCTGCATTTTCAAGGTGGTCAGGTAAGTCTTCCTTCCTCAAGGAGAGGCAGCAGCAGTGAAAACTTCCCAGCTACCTTTGTCCAGTCAGAGTCCGTGTGGTGGGGTCTAGTCGGTACTTCATCTCACTGATGAGACTCTGACCCTGGAGCCCAACTGGTGCCCGGAGCTGTGGAGTTTGGTGGCCTTGTGTAAGTGCAGCCCTATGAGTGGGATAGTGCTGCATCCCTGTCCTCTTGGTGGGCTCTAGGTACCAACAGGTGGGAGAAGCCCAGACATTCAAGATACCCAAATGTTGGAGCCCCAATATTGAGTCACTTCCCTCCCTGAGACCCATGCAGGTTCTCAGCCCCTGGCATGCCGTAGGTATTGGATCTCTCCGCTTCCCCCATCCTCTCTTCCTCAGAGCCAGGAGGGGTTACTGGCAGAACTGGGATGAGATTTCCTGCTTCGCTTCCCCGTGCAGCTGCTCACTTTGATTTAAAGAGGAAAGGGAAAGCCAACCTCCTGTCAGGAGATTAGCTCCTGGGTGCCAGCGCTGGCACCCCTGCTTTGCCTCCCCTTTGAATCTTATCTCCAGAGCTGCAGCGCTGACGTCTGTGGCTGAGGCTTGCTCTGGAATTTTCAAGGTTGCTGAAAAGCTTTCACCTTTTAAAAGGGGGGAAAAAAGGAGTGGGGGAGGGGGGAGCATTTCAATCTTTAAATCCTCCCAAGCTCTGAACTTCAAACAGGGCTGCGGAAATCAAAAGGTTGGTGTCCCTGAGCCGCAGCCTAGGGGAGAGAACAATGATTCCACACGAGGCTGGCAGCTCAGCTCAGCTCAGTCGCTGCATGCAGGGAGTGTTGGGGGGTGCCGTGGTT
>NW_017728997.1:24813094-24813859 GCF_001723915.1 Gavialis gangeticus | reverse complement strand
GGTGTCCCTGAGCCGCAGCCTAGGGGAGAGAACAATGATTCCACACGAGGCTGGCAGCTCAGCTCAGCTCAGTCGCTGCATGCAGGGAGTGTTGGGGGGTGCCGCCATGGTCCTTAAAGACACTGGCCCTTCATCTCTCAGACCCGCTTCCAACCAGGCCCTGGGAGGGGCTGCAGCTTGCAGCACTGCCTATAGACCTGTAGCCTGGCCACAGGTGAGGCCGCTTATGCCTTGTGATCCACAGTGAGGAAGATGATTGGGCAGGGATCCAACCGAGTCCTTCAAACTTGCTTCACCTGTGGCCTTGGCCAGGCCTGTGGGAGCTGTCTGGCAGTGAAAGGTGAAAGGATGGAGCCTTTTGGTGCCTGATGATGGCAAGGCTCACTTGTGGCATGCAGTGCTTCGAAGTTCAGGTGACATCAGTGCTGTAGGAGATGGTGGATGCAGTTCTCTCCTGTTCGCAGGGTCGTCAGTGCAGGAGCAGAGAGTGGCACTGACGAGATCCTCTCTCTGCCCTGTCCCTGGCTGAGCTACAACGCTGCCTGCCACTGCCTTCCCCTTTACAAGGCCCTGGTGTGAGAAGTGTGGGGGCTGTGAAATGCATTGGGTCCTGGGTCTGTGAGAACACAGAGCTGCTCTTTGGAGCAGAGCAGTCACAGGCTGTCGGGAAGGAGACGCAGAGACTACAAACACATTTCCAGCTTACACCCATAATTAACTTGGCTCTCCCTGTGGCGGGTGCAGAGATCCCACCTCAGGAACACA
>NW_017728997.1:24812291-24813083 GCF_001723915.1 Gavialis gangeticus | reverse complement strand
GAGATTTTTGGGGAGAAACCAAGGTGGCTTTCTGCCACTCCCCTTGGCAGTGGCTTAAGACATCCTAGCTTGGTGCGGGGGCAGTGTCACGCTCCTGGTGCACTGTCCTGCTGATGGAGCTGCCGCGTTGGCTGCATGTCCCAACGTGCTTTGTTGGAGTGGCAAGGAGCAGCGGTGTGGGTTATAAATAGGCAGAGTGACTGGGAACTCATCTTTCACTTCTCTAGCTGCAGGAAAGACAGTATGAAAGGTGTGCACGTAATGGCACTGAGAGAGCAGATGTATGGGCCAGAGTGGAGCAGCCCGACTTCTTATTCTCTAGAATCCCTTTGTAGGGGAGAGACCGTGTATCACCATCACGCTGTGCTGGGGCTCCTGCTGTCACATGCAGAGCCAGTGTGTGTGGGGCACAGAGGACAAGGCTAGGCAGTGAAAGGGCTGCGCCTGCTCTTCTGACTCATCCATGGCTCTGGAGGGAGTTGGGGACCTTGCAAGCCTGCAGAAAAGCAAAAGGGCCCTGCGTCTTCAGTGGAGTAGTTGCATAAGATTAAGTGACCGTGTGGAGACTTTCTGACTGTGTGTTGTGAGGGGAGGATGTTGTGGTGGGGCACAAAGCAATCACACTGTGGATGGCAGTATCTCCTTAGGGCTCCCCACAAAGAACACAGTGGGCCCAGCACCCAGGCCAACAAGATGCTGGGAGCAAAGTGTTGGTGCATTGTGAGGTTGCAAGGCCTGGCAGGGGTTGTGGCCTGTTCATGCAAGCTCATATTTCCAAGAGGAGGTCAGTCC
>NW_017728997.1:24802457-24807291 GCF_001723915.1 Gavialis gangeticus | reverse complement strand
ACACAGTGGGCCCAGCACCCAGGCCAACAAGATGCTGGGAGCAAAGTGTTGGTGCATTGTGAGGTTGCAAGGCCTGGCAGGGGTTGTGGCCTGTTCATGCAAGCTCATATTTCCAAGAGGAGGTCAGTCCCTGGCATGTTCTCTGTTTCCTCTGAGTGCAGCTGGCATGTTGATGTGGGTTTTGCTGCTGGTGTGAGTTATGAGGGGGATGGGGTTCCAGTAGGACCCTGCACTCACCAGGTTCACTTCTGGAATGGAGACTTGTCCCCTTTGCAGAGCATGATGTCCATAAGTGTCCTGAGGGACCTGCAGACCCAGTCAGTCTCTGAGCATTGCACTGAGTGGCCAGTGCTCATTTCTGTCCCTCTTGAAGAACCCAAGTGCCCTCCTGGGGGCTGTAGTAGGTCCTGGCTGGAGGAAATGGAGAATCCCCCAAGCTCCCTGGTGTGGCACAGGGAGTAGGAAGGGGGCTGGGGGAGCTCCCCCAGGCCGTGTGACTTGTCTGCTTCATGGTGGCAAAAGGTGTCATAAATCTGCTCAATTATCTCTGCTTCCCCTGCACAGACTAATGTGCTCTTTGAACCCTGAGCGCTGTCAGAAATCTGAGCTCCCCCCTCCCCACATACCTGTTCTGAGTCCTGACCCCCAAGATGGCCCTTGGCATGAGTAATGTGAGCTATAGCCGAGAATGAAAATGCCTTGTACCCCCATGAGGGAGACCGGACAAGGCCCCTTTCCCTGTCAGACACTGGGCCCAGGGGTTGTGCAGTGCCCCTTCTTTCTTGGGGCAAGGCTCTTCCCCGTGGTGCTTGGCAGATGGTTGCACCGAAGTGGGAAAGGAGGGGCTGGAAGGAAGGACTGTGTCTGCAGGTCTTTCCTGGGAATCAGATCTGTCATTTCCCAGCACCCTTCCAGTGCTGGCATATTCAAAGGGCCTTGATGCTTCAGGCAGGGCTGTGAGAGATTTGTCTCAGGTGGGAGCCACCTTCCCCAGCTGCACCCTTTCTGCACCCCTGAACACGGGGGTTAGTGGGAGCATTGACCTATGTGGTATTGGCCTCAGAGCCAGGTTTCTGAAGAAAGCATCCTTTTTGGTCCCAAGTTTTCCAGGCTTTGTGATAGACTGAGCTCATGTCGCAGCTCAGCAGTGCAGCCACCGACTGGAAGGGCACGCAGGTTCAGAACAGCCCTGCGGAGGCGGGTAGGACAAGCGACAGGCTGCTCCCAGGTGACTGCCTGTCAGGCCTGCAGACACATTGTCCTGTCAGCAGGGCTTCTCATGGCTGCGATGAAGTGTTTCTGCAGCATCCTCAGTTCCCTCAATGCCTTGCTTGGCATCACTAGTGCTTGCTCCTTGCTGTGAGGACCCTACAGTGCAGGAGAGGAGGAGCCTGTGCACGGGCAGGAAGGGCATGGGAGTGGGATTACTCATGAAGAGAAGGGGCCAGTGCATAACTGGGGTTGGTCAGGAGTGTGGCTGGAAGCCGGGAAGAATGCAGGAAGTGCAACAAGGCAATGAATACCTTTGACACTTCCCCGGATGGGGCATGGGGCTGTTTCCCAGCAAAGCCTGTGGCTCAGCCCCATGTGCACAGAACTGGAGCAGATTAGAAGTAGTCACCAGCAAAACTCCAATCCTCTTCAAGGAACATCTGGTGCCCTAGAGCCAGTGAGGCTTGAAGCTGGACAGGAGAGTCCGAGGGACAGCAGATCTGGGCCTGGGCATTCCCTGGGCTGAGAGAGCTTGGAGCGCATTGGCTGGACTCAGGCCTTAGCTTTGCTGCCCTGTTACCCTGCAGGTAGCTGCATTTCCCCTGTGGCCAAGCGTAGCAACGTGGGCTGATCTCTCTGCATCTTGTCTGCATGGCCGTCACTGGAGCGTTTGTGTTTTCAGCACCCCCACCGCCCACTGCTTGTGTAGTATTGCTATGTAGTATGGCTGTTCCACCCCAGAGCCAGCTGCCTTTGGATAGCATGGGGGAAGCCTATGTACTGAGCTCTGTAGCATGTTAGTGGCTGTGCAAGTCACTGTGGGATTCAGCTGATTCTCCAGGTCTCAGATGCAGGAGCCAGACTGTGCCCTTGTGTTCACTGCCCAGGGCAGAATCCTGCTGCAGGGAGGACAGGGTTCAGGGTCCTGGCAGCTGGAGCTGTGCTCTCTCCCTGACATCCCTTGAAGGGAGTCCTGCTTAAACCATGCCTTCATCCTCAGGTGGCCCTGGGGACCTGAGGTCTGGGGGAGGCACTCTGTATTGCCATACTGGAGCAGGATGGGGCTGTGGGAGTGTGATAAGAGGGGAAGCTCTGGACCAGCTACTGGCAGCCTGGGTATGGGGGAGGGGGCAGTTGGCCGGGTATGCACATTGCGTGCCTGTGACTGTGCTCTCAGACTGCAGGTTCTGGGGGGTGGAGACAAATAGGATGGCGGGGGTGGCAGACCGGGACTTGTTCTTTAGAAAGAGTAAGATAAAAGAGAATAAAACAAGCGGAAAGAGTATCGGAAGGAAGAGCGGAGCAAGATGAGAGCAGATGGTGTGAAGGGAGGAAGCAGCGAACCAGGCATCAAGTCTTGGAGACCCCAGAAAGAGGAAGGAAAGGCAGAAAGGACAAACTGTCACAGCATCCACAGGCCAAGCGCCCAGACCAGGGCCGGGCAATTATTTCGGGTGGAGGGCCACTTCCTGAGTTTTGGCAAGCCATCAAGGGCCACGTGACAGGCAGGCGGGGGCAGATAAATATTAATTTTCTAAATTTTTTTATAGGCCCCGTGGGCTGGATAAAATGGCCTGGCAGGCCACACCTGGCCCCTGGGCTGCATTTTGCCCACCCCTGGCTCAGACCCTTCCCGCTGCCCGGAGAACTCAAGACCCCCCAGGCTGGCTCCTTATTCAGTGTATTACCTCTGCCTAGGCAGCCCGGGTGTCTGTGCTCACCTCCAGCTGTCACTCTTGCCTCCCCCTCCCTGAGCACCCAGTCTGCTCCCACACATGCCAAGACATTGCAGTTAAAGGGCAGCATTCAGCACATTTACTAAGAGGTCAGGTTATGGATTCATACAGGACGGTTTGGATGGAGCCGATCCAGCCTCAGGCAGGGGCTTGGACTAGGTGACCTCTCTCTGGAAGTCCCTTCCAGCCCAACGTCTCTATGATTTCTGTGATTTACGTCTGTAATAGGGTGTCACCAAACCAGTCACATCCTCCACTGCTTAGTGTAGCAGAAACTGCTGTCCAGCCTCTGCTCTGCGCACTGGGAATTGGGTTCCTGTAGGGCATAGGCCAAGGCAGGGGTGGGAGATGGGGCACTGCGGTTGCTACTGGAGCTCCGTCAGGGGCTCTGTGCCTATCAAGCAGCAGTGATGCTCTAATGCTTCCCTGCTTCCTTCTGCAGATGGGATCCACAGCGTGACGGCCCAGTGCGTCCTGCGCGTCATCATCATCACAGAGGACATGCTGGCCAACAGCATCACGGTGCGCCTGGAGAACATGTGGCAGGAGCGCTTCCTGTCCCCGCTGCTCACCAGCTTCCTGGAGGGGGTGGCCACCGTGCTGGCTACACCCAAGGAGGACGTCTTCATCTTCAACATCCAGAATGACACGGACGTGGGGGGGGCCGTGCTTAACGTCAGCTTCTCGGCACTGGCGCCCCGCGGCCGGCACTTCTTCAGCTCTGAGGAGCTGCAGGAGCAGCTGTACATGAAGCGCATGGCACTGACAGCAGCCTCCATGCTGGAGGTGCTGCCCTTTGATGACAATGTCTGCCTGCGGGAGCCCTGCCAGAACTACATGAAGTGCATCTCCGTACTCAAGTTCGATAGCTCAGCCCCCTTCATTGCCTCCCCATCCACCCTCTTCCGGCCCATCCACCCCATCACAGGCCTGCGCTGCCGCTGCCCCCAGGGCTTCACCGGGGACTACTGTGAAACTGAGATCAACCTGTGCTACTCCAACCCCTGCCGCAATGGTGGTGTCTGTACCCGCAAAGAGGGCGGCTACACCTGCATCTGCCGCCAGCACTTCACAGGTGAGGGCAGGCAGGCAATCCTCAGCAGGCAGGATTGGCTCCTGTGGGTGCCCGTGCTACATGGTCAGGCCTGGTGGTGGGTGGGGGAAGAGCTGGGGAAAGGCATCTCTGTTTTCCTGGGATAAATAGGCCATTGGGTTTGTGCTGTTACCTTTCCAGCAAAAGCAGGGCCAGTTTGTTGCCTGTAAAGGAGCCAGAATTGGAGGGAAAGCAGGGCATGGGGGCAGGGTACCCTCATTAGACCATCAAGACAGCACTTCAGACTCCCACTGGGAACAGCCCCAGACCACAGATTGGCTGGATTGGGGTAAATCTTAGTCCCTCCTGAAACTGTCCTGCCAGGCCCTGTCTGCCCTGCCCAGGCTGGCAGGAGCCCCAGACCCTCTCCATGCTGTTCTGGGACAGCTTCAGCCCAATGGAGACCCAGTGGGATAGCTCAGTACTGGTGCCAGGCCAGCCTGCAGGGAGGGTGTGGGGGCCAAGCCGTCTCTGACTACAGGTGTCTTCCGCCCATGCTGGGCAGAGCCTGGTGCTGGGCAGAGCTGCTCATTGTCTGCCAGGCAGCTGAGCTCTCTGCCCAGGCCCCTGGTGGAGGTGCCAGCCCTGGATAGGCTGGCTCAGCCACAGACTGTCTACAGTTCTGCATGGTGCCTGGGGGGAGCTAATTAGGTCAGATAAAGCTGATTAGCAATCCCTCAAATTAATTATTTTGCTGTGCCCTTACACTGCTGCCGGTTGAGGGGTAGCCTGCCTGGAGCAGCACTGCGTTGGTGGAGGGCTGATAGGGCTGCCATGGTGAAGAAGCCTGTAT
>NW_017728997.1:24768214-24802155 GCF_001723915.1 Gavialis gangeticus | reverse complement strand
GTCCTGGGGGCTTCGTTGTGTAAACACTGCCTCACCCACCCCCTTCAGCTGGAGGCGGCAGGTGCAGGCTCCCAGCAGCTGCCAGTTGGATGGACCTTTGCAGCAAGGCTGGGATTCTCTGAGGACTGCGAAGTGCTGGCACTCCTGGGAGGGGCATTTCTGGTGGAGCCTCCGGGCTGTGACTGTCCCAGGGTTGTTGGCAGAAGACCAGATCTGCCATCCCATATGAGGGACCAGGCCCCAGTGAGTCTCCCCAGAGCTGTTCAGGTCATGAGGGCTGGGTAGAGCCACACAGAGCACCAGCATGCTGGTCACTGAGGGGCCAGGTTGGGGGAGAGGGAAGGGGGAAAAGGAAGGCTGGGAGGTGGAGTCATGGTGGCAGTGGTCCTGGGCACTGCCAAGCCAAGCTGCCAGCATCCCCTTCACTTGGCAGGGACTAGGGAGGATGGATCCCACCAGCCATCACGGAGGGAAGGGATGAGACTGAGACCCTTATATGGGTGCAGATGCAGCTAGGTCTGTGCTGCAGGGCCAACCCGGGGACTGGGAACAGCTCCAGCCTCAAAGGGACTGAGGAGCACTGGACTAGCTGGGGGGTTAGAATCAGGTGGGAGGGTATTGCCAGGGAACTGGGGCAGAAGCAGGTGCTGGGGGCTGGAGCGTGGGACCCAGCTGAGCTTAGGGGAGGGCTGTGAGGCCGGGACTAAGGGAGACATGGGACTGTGATAAAGGCCTGGTGGTTTTGCAAGCTGAGGGTGGCAGGGCCCAACAAATGGAGATGTTCCTCTGGGTGGCTTTGTGCCGCTCCCCCAGCCACGCACCAGCTTCATGGAGTGGCAGCACCAAAGCCCAGGCTGCAGGCGGAGACGGCGGCGGGTCCCTTGGCTGGCTCCCAGGCCTGTCTGTCGTGTCTCCCGGGCTGGGTTGCAGTGCGGTGGGGGAGGGGGCAGCAGCTGGCAGGGTTGGAGCAGCATAGGCGCTTTGACTGGTGAGATAAGCAGAGTCAGTGGTAATTAACCCCTGGGTTTGAAGCATGAACAGGCATTAGCCCAGGGGTTAATGAGCTCATTTTCCTGTCACTTCCTGCTGCTTCCCATCCCCCCTTCCCCATGCACCCGCCGACAGGCAGGGCCCAGGACCTGGAAGCCAGGGCTGGGTGGAGCCTGTGAGCCCCAGGGAGGCACAGTGGGATGAGGCTGCTCCCCCGCGGGTCGGCTAGTGCCAGCTAGCCAACTAGCATGGTGCTTAAGTGCCCTGGAGACCTCCTCTTCAGCCCCCCCCTCCCAGCCCAGCTCTTGGCACTGCTGCTGGCTGCTCCTGGGCCCTCAGGGCTGGCTGTAATGGGCCAGCTGAGCTTTGCCGTGCTGTGGGGAGGGGTGATTCCAGCCACACAAATTCCCCTGCCCGTGTGTGTGCAGGGGACGGATTCCTCCAGAGTGAAAACATGCCCCAGACTCACTGCCTGGCCCCCCTTCGGTGCCCACAGTCCCTGGCACTCTGCTGCTCCCCATCCCTCACCTTTGCAGCCCCCTCAGAGAAGCCTGAACTCATCCCTCCGACACAGGGGTTGCCCCCCACACCATGCTCCCCTTGGGGCAACTGTGGCCCTCAGGTCATGAGCTAGGCCTTGGCATCACAGCTGCTAAGTAGCTGTGAGGCTGCAGCTTGGTGCCTGCCCCAGGGCAGTGCTGGTATTAGGCTGGCTGGGGGTTCCCCCTGCATTGGTTCCCTTGGGTGCCTGGTGGACAGATTGGCTGTGGCTTCAGGAGGGGTCCTGGGTGGCCTTGTGTTTCTGTGCTCCTGGGAGGGGGGTGGCTGCACGGCATATCACATGGGAACCTCCTGCTCAGTCCAGACCTTGCTGGCTTGTGCAGATCTGTGTCTCCTGGGGAGCCGGGGCAGTGGGTCCTAGGCTGAATTCCAGCTCCCCACCCCCCATTGTGCCCCTCCAAGTCTTTGGGGCTGGAGTCGCAGGGAGACAGGGTGGGAAAACATCACTGATTCCCTCAAGGAGGCAGCACACAGGGCACTGTGGTTTCAGAGACAATGGGAAATGACTGTTTCCAGGGAGGGAGAGAAGCTCTGTGAGCATGGCTGCTTGTGCCAGAGCAGATGCTGGGGCTGGGGCTGGGGTGGGAAGGAGAGGCCTGGGTATGGGAACCCCATCGTGGGGAGGTGGTGACAAGGCTCCTTGGTGACCACATGGCATCTGTGGGAGCTGGGAGGAATGGGACCAGAATGGGTCAAGTCCTGTGTTCTGGCCATGCATCAGGGAGGGCTGAAGGAAAGGGCTGGGGTGGGATGCAGGGCCTGGTATTCCCACACATTGGGCAAGGTGTAGGGAATGGCCCCTGGCTGAACAGATGCAGGCTGGCTCTAGGGCTCTGGGTGTGAGAGATGGATGGGGTGCTGGTTCTGGTGAGGCCCCAGCTCAGGGAGTGAGGGCCAGGGTCTGTTATCAGGGAGGTCACAGTGACAGCCTGGTCAGTGCTTGGGGGCTGCGGTGATGTGAGCTGGATGGTGTCAGCTGCTTTCCAGCCATGGATGCTGTCACCACAACACCAGTACCCATTAGCCCTGCCCAGGGAGCTTGGACCAGAGGCTGTTTGGTCTCGGGCTGCAGCACCGTGATAGAGCAGCACATGAGGGGATCCTGTCCTGCCTCTGCCTGGGCCAGACCTGCCCTCAGTGATGGGGGCTGCCCAGTCTATGCCTTTTAGTGGCACTAAGTGCATTTCCCTGAGCTGCCCTGGGAGATGTGCCAGGAGAAGTGCTCACAAGGTGGGTGGCAGGTGGGAGGGAGTGTTGCTGCCCTTCCCTCCCTTGGGCTGCTCAGCCAGGTGCCTCTCTGGAAACCCCAACAGTCTCTGTCCACAGTGGGGATGGCCATTCTGCACTGAAGCCATGGGCCATGTGGAGATGGCGCTGTGGTCTTTATAGAGCTGGTGAGGTGAGGATCTATTGGTGCTGATGGCAGCTGGTACATCCTTGGCACTGCACACAGCCCTGCCAGTGATGGGCAGCCTGCCCCGTGTTCCCCACCTTGGCTCCCCAGACAGCTCTGCTGTTGCTGGTTGAGCCCAGCCCACAGGTCCTGCCCTGGCCCCTGCCAGCTCCAGCCTGCTGTGCTCAGGTTGACCCAGCCAGGCCAAGCGAGCTGCCCTTGTTACAACTATGCCTGCGGAGCCTCCAGCATGGGGAGCAGGAGCCTCATTAGCCGAGGAGGCATTCCCAGTCCTGCCAGAAAGCCCCATGTGTGCTGGGGAGGGCAGCAGGGAGGAGCCATTGTGGAACTGGTATTTCCTGCATCAGGGGCCCGGCGCAGAGTTCAGCTTGGGTGAACACTGACTCCTGTCAAGTTCCAGCCAGGCCTTGGCTTGCAGGTGGCACCGCCCAGTGGCCACTCCAGCAAACAGCAGTGGTGCATCTGGCGCAGGCCTGCTGGGGGAGTCTGAGATGGAAAAGGTCCATTGGGTCCTTCAGCCGGTTTCCCCCAGACCAGGGCAGATCACGGCTCCCAGCCAGGCGCCCAAACCACATGGGTCCCTGCTGAAGGTAGTGGGTGGAGTTTGCAGCCCAGGCATCTCTTCTGTACTGAACCTGCCGTCAGGGAGATGGCAGCTGAGCTTGTCCCTGTCTCGTGGGTAAGCAGCCAGGCAGTGTCTGCCCTGCCTTGGCTGCATACTGTATTCTCTGTGGATAACAAAGGCTTTAACCCCTGCTCCACCCCTTTGCATTCCCTTGCAGGAGGGCTAACAGGTGCCTGTGCAGACCCAGCAGCCTGGGATGTGGAAATGGGACTGGGTTTTGGGGACTGGCCGCTGGGGTCTGTGCTTCTGTGTCCATGTGCACATCTGGGTTCCCACAGTGACCAGAAAGGGGGACCTAAGGCAGGAGCCCTGGTCTGGGAGGGCAAAGCTGGTAGCTCCCCACTGCAAGCCGTGTCCTGAGCCTCTCGTTCTGCTCTTCTCCCCCCTGCAGGTGACAACTGCGAAGTGGACAGTCGCTCGGGGCACTGCATCCCGGGTGTGTGCCGCAATGGAGGTACCTGCACCAACTCTGCTGATGGCGGCTTCCAGTGCCAGTGCCCCTCAGGGGGCTTCGAGAAGCCCTACTGTGAGGTGACCACCCGTGCCTTCCCGCCCAAGTCCTTCGTCATGTTCCGGGGGCTGCGCCAGAGGTTCCACCTCACCCTGTCCCTCTCGTAAGTCCCGTGGGGTCTCTGCCCAGCAGTGCTGTGCTGGGAGGAGTGGGGAAGTTAGCAGAGCTGCTGGCTTGGGGGCTTGCCAATGCACTCACCTGACCATGGGTGCACCCAGCCCTGTCCAAGCACCAGGCACACTGGGGTCAGCTCAGGCCAAGCTTTTTGTGATGTATCCAGGACTACCCACATGGTGGCCACCCCCCTGCCAAGGGCTCCCCAAGTGGCCAGGGCCACTCCTGCCATGAACTGCTGAAGGTCCTGGAATCCACCTGGGCAAAGCCCCACTGAAGTGCTGCAGCTCTGTGGGGGGGATGGGGGACAGGGATTCTGACAGTCCACCCCCACCTCCCCGTGCTCTGTGCATCCTTTGCTTCTGTAGCTCCACCTGCAGGTGTTGCTGGTGCTCCAGGCCTGCCTCGCTCCTGGAGGTGCTCTGGGAGTTAGGGCCATGCGCCCCACTTGATGGGAATGCTGAGCCCCTCTGAGCAGGGATTGCATCCCCCTAGGAACCGGCCCATCCAGTTCTTCCTGCGCTGCATTTTTATGGGGATGACACTGGCCTCTAGTGGCTGCTTCCTGCAAAGCACAGGTGGAAGGTCCTGTCCCCGGGGAGCTCTTGCCGGGCCCTGACTTCTGCTCAGAGTTGGAGGGGACTGGAGAGGTCACGGCCCTGAGGGGGACCTGGCCCCCAGCACTTGGATGATGTGTCCTCTGCTCCACATGCCAGGTTTGCCACCCAGGAGCGCAGCGGCCTTCTGCTCTACAATGGGCGCCTGAATGAGAAGCATGACTTCCTGGCGGTGGAGATCATCGATGGGCAGGTGCAGCTGAAATACTCCACAGGTGTGTGCAGCCTGCTGCCAGGGCCTCTTCACATGTCTGCCTGCCAGTGAGAGGCAGGGCATGTGCCTCTCCAGCACAGGATGGCAGGAGGGTGTGTGGGTGGTGAGTGCACAGTTGTGTCGTGGCTATCAGTGTTGGCTGGAGCAGGGTGTGCAGAGGCGTAGGAGTGTGCGCATATGCATAGGACTCTGTGTAAGTGGGAGTGTGAATGGGGGTGTGACCCTGTGTGTGTGTGTACACATATGCTCAGATCCATAGGTGCACTGAAGCTAAAAATCACTTAATTTCTGGCTTGATCAAAACCCAAGGGAACATTAAAGCCCCTTTTTACTGCTGTTGCTATCAGGCTGAAGGACTCAGCTCTCAGCTTCATCGTGTGAAGGCAGGGAGCCAGCTCTGTCTTGGAGCTTATGTCCAACTGATAACATATAAAATGCAACCTTTTCGTCCTGGTAGATGCCAGCCTGGTGCAGTGTGCGCCAGAACAACCCCTCCCCCCTGGGGCCTCCATGGGATTTCATCAGATGCAATAAAACATGTTGCAAGAAACTCAAGTCCTGAAAAAGCAATCAGCTTAAATAGAAGTCAGGGCTGAGATGCCCTGCACCTCTAGTGGTTGTAACAGTGACTATGGAGCAGGGACATTGCTGTCCTGAGCAGCAGTGACAGCACAGCAGCTACAGTTACTTAGGGGTTAGTGGAAGAAAAATGTTCAGGTGCTTTTCTGGGACAGGTAGAGAATGGTGGAGACTGTGTGGATGGGAGAGTCTGTTGTTGGAGGTCAGTGGGGCTGTTGGGCTGCTCGTCTGCTCTGCATCACTGTGTCGAGGCTACTCAGGGGTATCTTTGCCATGGATCTGACCAGGATTATTGCCTGAGAGATCAGGGCAGCTTCCTTTTTGGGACATTGCTACTTACTTGGGGGCAGCATTGCTTTGCCCAGTCCTGTTAAGGTGCTCCCTGCAGGGCTGAGCCCAGGATGCTCGGTGTGCTGAGAATTTCTTACTTCACCCCCTCACCTCCCACCTGTCCTCCCACTGGGACTCACTCACGGCCTTAGCACCTGAGGCCTGCACATTCCCCACTGAAAAACACTTGGATGAGGATTAAGAATGCCCCTTCTGGCCGATGTTCTGCCCATCCTTTGACTCTTCCTGGGGGTAGCTTAGTGGGACGAAGGCCAGTGGCGAGAGGGTTGGAAGGAAGATTCAGGTAAAGGGAGAATTCTTTGCTGAGGCTCCTGCCAGAGAGACACCAAAACAAATAACTGGGTGTGTCTACACATGCCGTGCTTTAGTAGTTCCTTTTGGAAGGAAGTACTAAAGAAAGTACTAATGCATGGCGCAGTATAGGTGGTTACTGCACCGTGCATGTGGCACATGGGTAAATTTCACTGCTACATTACTGTAGTGGCATGCTAAACCCAGGGAG
Organism: Gavialis gangeticus; assembly: GCF_001723915.1. Classification (NCBI taxonomy): domain Eukaryota; kingdom Metazoa; phylum Chordata; order Crocodylia; family Gavialidae; genus Gavialis; species Gavialis gangeticus. The sequence goes on along the minus strand of NW_017728997.1, from coordinate 24,795,677 downwards.
CACACTGCTATGGCGACATAGCTGGTGATCATGTGTAGATGCACGTGATTGCTACGTCACCGTAGAGTGTCATACAGCAATGTAGTGTGTTGCTACATCACCATAGGGCAACGTGTAGATGTGCCCACTATGAGCCAAAGAGCTGGGCCAGACCCTGCAACCAGAGAGACAGCTGCTCGGCCTCTCAGGCACTGATACACTCCAAGACATTTGTGCATCTCAGCTGCCGCCTAGGAGGGGCATTGGCAGCATTCAGCAAACACCTTGAACATAACCTCCAAGAGGGAAGCATCAGAGAAGCTCGTTGAAGAGCCATGGGAATGACTGGACACAGGCCTCAGAGGAGCACCAGCCACGTAGCTTATCCCGGGGGTGTTAAGGTGCAACTGGGGCATTCTCTGGAAGAAATAAGAATTTGGGAAGAGTTCCTCATACTGAGACTTGGTGAGATCTGGTGCCTGGAAGCTGCAGGTAGAAGCATTTAAGCTGTACTGGTTTGTAACAGCAGAGGTGTCATATCCATTAGACCAGTTTGAGCTGGGGAGGATTCTCCACTTGTGGCAGTTCCTAAGCTGGTGCTTCCCGAACTTTTCCTCAGCATGACCCCATTTCCTCAGCATGGCCCCTCAACACAACTCACAGCCTCCCACAACCCCAGGTGCCCCTCACTCCCTGCCTACTGGCCCTGCCAGTGCCCCTCACTCCCAATCTACAGCCCCCACTCTCATCAGGTGCCCCAGGGCCTGCAGCTCCTTGCCTCCACACCCCAGCAGTGCCTGAGCCCTGGCCCAGCTTCTCCCCGCCATCCCCATCCCCAACCCCCCAGTCCTGTCTCTTTCCCCACCAGCTGTACAGCCAGAGCAGAGCCCATGGTTGCCCGCTATGGGCTTGGGGCTCCCTGCCCTGCTGACGTTCCTCTGGGCCTCTGCAGCCCAGCAGGTGGGACCTGGTGTGGGAGAGATCACCATGCCATAGCCCCATCCGCTGATGTTGCCTCCCCATTTGGGGTTGCAACCCACAGCTTGGGAACTGCTGTTCTAAATGTGTCGATGTACAGGTCCCTGCCCTGGGCTGGGCACTGAATGTGTTTCTAAATGACCCACCTTGGTTTGACTGTGGATTTGTTCCAGGCAGTGCTACGGCCTGCGCTGTGCTGGAGTCAGAAACAACAAGCCTCTTAAAATATACGAACCTCTAAATCTCTGCTGGGGTGTGTGCGTGTGCACGTGTGTGCTACACGTGTCACAGCACACATGCCACCACTGGTGCACACATGCATGTGGAGGGACAGTGAAGGAGGTTACAGGGAGGCATTGTGCCTTGTTCACTGACTGCACAGAGCCCACCCACGATACCACACCTCTTTTAGCAGTGTCTAACCATGTGGTTCTTCGCAGGGGAGTCCAGCACCTTGGTGGCCCCGTATGTTCCAGGGGGTGTGAGCGATGGGCAGTGGCACACGGTGCAGCTTCGTTACTACAACAAGGTATGTGCCCCCTTTAAGTTACCCTGTTCAGCTGCAGTCCTGGCATTGGGGCTTTCCCCAAAGCTGCATTTTGGGAGAGCCAAGCAGCACAGAGGAGCCAGAGGTTTTGTACAGGTGGCCGGCACTTCTCTGGGGTGCCCTTGGCCATCTGACGTGCTGAGTCCAGTTGACGTGAGGCTGCTCTGATTCTCCCACCTAACATACCTGCCTTCTCTCCATTTGGGTCCCTCCGAGAGGCTCAAGCACAGGGAAGGCAATCCAAGGCAGAGGTCTTGGGTGGAGCAGGGACATCCTGCCTAGCTTCCTGGGGTGCAGCTCATAGGCATCTTCCCTGTATGTCTCTGGAGAGCATGGTCCATCTCATTCCCTTTCCTGGGGCAGGGCCCTTGCACTACGCATGGCACTGAGAAAGGATACCAAAGTGACTGGCTGGCACTGGCAGCATTGTCATCCATTCTAGTGGTCCATGGTGGGGAGGACTGAGTTATGGCCAGGTTGTGCAGCACTGTGCAGTCATTCCTCACCTGAGAAAGGCTGGGGTGTGTGTGTGTGTGTGTGTGGGGGGGGTCCCTGTGAGCACACAGGGGGAAAGGGCTTCCAGAAAGCCCTTCCTCATGTGTGAGTGGACATCCTGCTCACCCTCAGAGCCGTTGTGGGCACTGTGCCTGGGCTGCATCACCTTGGCTGAGGGCTGATGCTGTGGCTCTTGGTTTCAGCCCAAGCTTGGCTCGCTGGGCGTGGTGCAAGGCCCTTCCAAGGACAAGGTGGCCATCCTGACGGTGGATGAGTGTGACACGTCGGTGGCATTGCAGTTTGGCAGTGAGATTGGAAACTATTCCTGTGCGGCGGAGGGGGTGCAGACCAGCTCCAAGAAGTGAGTGTGCTGAGGACTGGCTCTTCTCCCTAGAGAGGAGAAGGGAGAGCAGGGGAGGGGCTGGGGGGGTGACACTCAATTGAAGGGAGCTGTAAACTCACCAAGCTCCAGCTGGAAGGAGCTACTGAGAGCACAGAAGATACCTGCTCATGTGGGTGGTGCCAGGGATGGAGGTGCCAGGGACCCAGATGTGCCCTTCAGTGCTGGCTGTCTCGGTTTTGTCCCCATGCCACATGCCTAGCTGGGAGGAAAGTGTAAAGGGGGCTGTGCTTTGTGTCCCTGTGATGGTGCTTGATGGATGACCCAGAACCTGAGCATGGCACTACTACCACCCCCGCCACCTCGCAGTGCACCTCTGCTGTCACACCCATCTCCAGCATACAGCAACCGGCTAGCTGATGCCCTGAGGGAGCCTGACCTACACAGCATGACCAAATTCTCCCTCCTCACAGACTCTCTCTTCTGGCAGGTCCCTGGACCTAACGGGACCCCTGCTCCTTGGAGGGGTGCCCAATCTGCCTGAAAACTTCCCTGTGACACACAGAGACTTTGTGGGGTGCATGAGAGACCTGTACATCGACAGCAGACGTGTTGACCTGGCTTCCTACATTGCAAACAATGGAACATCTACAGGTAGTGTGGGAGTGCAGCACTTCGGGTCTCAAGCAGGACCTCAGGGGACCATGCACTTTCCCTCTCTCCAGGTGAAAGGGGCTGGCCTGGCAGCCCAGGGCAGGGCATCTGCTGTCTACAGGGTTGTGCTGCTAATAGTGATGATAATAGTAGCATGGGTAGCAGCAGTTCCTCCCTTGGCCCCTTCCCTGCCCTGGATGTACCTCCTGTAGGCATGAAAGAGGAATGCAGTCTCTTTAACTCCTGTGGCCTCTCCTGAGGCTGCCTGCCAGGGCGACAGTGCATGCCACTTGCACGGATGTCCTCTATGAGGTGGGTGAGGAGCAGGCGATTGCCACCCTTGCTGGCTCCTCCAGACCGAGGCTGGCCCCCTCAAAAGATTCAGACATGAAAGGCTCTGTGTGTCACAAGAGCTCCTTGCCCAGCCAAGCAATGCTTCCAGATGCCACACAGTATGGGCCCTTCTTCCCAGGCACCGAGGTGGGACATGCAGTCAGCCTGTCCTCAGAGATCCTGGGGAAAGTCACGCCAGCCCTCTGCTGCCTTCCTGGCCTGGCAGATTAAGGGGAAACACCCTCAGCCCTTGTCACAGGACAGTGGGCAGGGCCTGCACTTGTGGAGGGCTCTGGTCAGGCTGGTTGTTCTGAAAATCTGCTGAGATTCCTCATCAATCCCCTTGCTCAGGGCCTGGGGCAACATGTAGGGGGTGCACATGCAACCCCTGTGCATGGTGGTGTACCCCCTGCAAAAAGGCACCACCGACACTTGGTGGCATCTGCAGGCAGTCACCGCTTGCCACCCTGCTGGCAGCACCGTCTGTGGGCAGTCCCTGATTGCCCCTGGCTGCTGCCGATGCTGCCGGCGGCACCTGCAGGTGCTTGCCGACCTGTGGTCAGTGCTCGCCACACCTCCTCCCCACCGCCAACAGTGCTGTGGGAGCTCGCCGCCAGGCTCCCACCACTGCCAGTGAAGCCATGCCGCTGCAGCCACCAGGGACACACGTTGTTCATACTAAGGGTGGTGGGGAGGCACAGCCCAGGTATAAGTCCTTGCAGGTGACTGTTCCCATCTCTCCTTCTGCCACGATGTTCCCAGGCTGCCATGCCAAGCACACCTTCTGCGACTCCAGCCCCTGCAAGAATGGTGGCACCTGCTCGGTGGGCTGGGGGACCTTCTTCTGCAAGTGCCCCGTGGGCTTCGGGGGCAATGACTGCCGGCAGGGTGAGTGCACACTGTGGGTGGTGGGGGGAGGGCAGCTGGGTGGGCACAGATGGGTGTGCAGTGGGCCAGTAGGCAAAACCTGCAGGCAGGGGCCCCATGGTATTCTGTCTGAGGCGGAGCTCACAGGTACAGGATGACTGTGCCCCTCATCTGGGGTCAGAGCAGGGGCCCCAACTATGTGAAGTCCCCTGCATGGGTGTGTGTGTCCTGTGAGGGGGGGTCTGGTTGCCCTGACAGCGGGTGCAGGAGAGAGCCCTCCACGGTCCTCATGCTCCTGCTTTCCCTTCCAGTCATGCCCCATGCTCACTATTTCCATGGTAACGGCCTCCTGTCCTGGGAGTTTAAGAGTGAGGTGAAGATCTCGGTGCCATGGTACGTGGGACTGGCATTCCGCACCCGCCAGCTGGATGGGGTGCTGCTGCAGGCGCATGCCGGCCAATACACCACCCTTCTCTGCCAGGTACCCAGCTCAGAGGGACGCAGGGCTGGAGGGAGGGAGCCTGCCCTTTGGTAGCCTAATGCACAGCCTCTGGGGCAGCTGCTGCAGCTCAGGCTGGTCAGGGGCAGGCTCCTTGACTTACTTTTCAGCTTTGGGCTCTGCTCAGTGGGATACAGGGGATGCTAGCCAGGTGGAGAGGTGGGGTGTCCCCAGCCTGGCTGTGGGTGGTCCTTTGAGGAGGGCTCCTGGCTGACATGGGAAGGGCAGGACAGGGAGTGATGTGAGCTGTCTTGGGCCTTGCTTACCACTCCTTCCCTCACCCTCAGCTGGATGCAGGCCTGCTCTCCCTCGTGGTGAACAGGGGCTCTGGCCGCACCACCAAGCTGCTTCTGGACCAGCTGCACCTGAGTGACGGGAAGTGGCACGACGTCCAGCTGGAGCTGCGGGATGTTCACAACGGACGGGACTCACGCTACATCATTACTGTCAACCTGGACTTTGGGGTCTACCAGGTCTGTGCTCTCCAGATACTGGCAAGGGGGTGTCTCAGAGGTGGCACCAGCAGTGGAGGGTTGGGAGGAGGGCATGTGAGGGCCCGGCTGCCAGCACTGGGCTCCCTTGCAGGTGGTTATAAGGTGCCTGTCAGCCTCCCTGTGTCTCCTGCTGACCTCTGGGAGGGAGCTTGGTGCCTCTGAGACCCTGCACCAATCCCCATGTACCTGGCTGGGTCTCTTCCCACAAGGCCTGCGGGGAGCGGGCGATGACCAGGGTGCCCTGCAGATCCAGACTGCGGGCAGCTCCACCTCACGCCCCCCCTTCCGCAGGACACCGTGGTTGTGGGGAATGAGCTGCATGGCCTGAAGGTGAAGCATCTCCATGTCGGGGGGATCCCGGGGCCTGGCGAGGTGCAGGGTGGTCTGAAGGGCTGCGTGCAGGTGAGTGCTCAGAGCCACCTCCAGGGCTGCTCTGTCTTGTGCTTCTGCCCGGACAGCTCTGCGTGGAAGCCTTGGGGCAAGGGAGGGCAGTGGATAGCAGCAGCCTGGCAAGGTCCAGAGCACCTGGGAGTGGTGGTGAGGGAGATAGGTCAGGCTTGCTGGCCTGGCTGGGACAGTCATGCCAGTCCCAGGCTTTACTACACGTCTTGCTGGGTTTCAGGGCGTGCACCTTGGGGACTCACCCACAGGGCTGGCATTGCCCAAGCCCAGCAGTGCCCTGAATGTGGAGGCAGGATGCGGCGTGCCCAATGCCTGTGATGCCAGCCCTTGCCCAGCCAACAGCATCTGCAGGGATGAGTGGCAGAGCTACTCCTGCACATGCCAGCCAGGTAGGGCCCTGCCTGCTTCCTGCCCTCCTCCCCTCCACTCCTACCCATTGCATGTCCTTTCCATTCCTCTCTTCACACCTTTCCTCTGTGCCTGTCTTGTATCCTCTCTCCTGTCAGCTGTGCTTGGGGCCCTTCACAGCACAAGGGAAGCACCTGACATGAGTCATAACCTTGGGCCCCTCCAGGAAAACCCCTGTGAGAAGCCAGGTTTACTTGGCTCAGCAGAGAGCCCCCACCCTATGACTCACCTCCATCAGCTCCAGCCTCTCCTTGCCTGTCCTGTGGCTGCCATCACTTCTTTCTGACAGCATCCGCTGTGTCCCCACAGGGTACTATGGAGGGGACTGCGTGGATGCCTGTCACTTAAATCCCTGCAAGAACAAGTCAGTATGTCGACGACGGCCAGGCGCCCCCCTGGGGTATGTGTGCGAGTGCAAAGGGAACTTCTTTGGGCAGTACTGTGAACACAGGTGAGTCCTGGGTAGCTCAGAGCCATTTTCCCCTGCCCCTGGGGTTGGGTCTCTCTCTCCACTGGGAGGCTCCCAGAAGGGTGCTGAAGCCCAGGCCAGGGATCAGCTTCAGCTGGCCTGGGCTCCTCTGCTGTGTTGTCACCAGCCTTTAGCAGGGCAGACACCAAGGAGAGGGGGGTGATGTCAGGTGGGGACTGAGGTGAAGAGTGAGAGGGCTGGGCACTAGGTGCTGGTCCCTGTTGTTCACAACCTCTCCCTGTTTCATATGTCTATGAAATCCTATGCTCTCTCCATGGAGGCAGGGTTCCCCCTTGGGCTGCCCCTAGGGTGCGCTCAGGCCCTGCCCCACAGCCATTTCAGGAGTTGCCCCCCCGCCCTCATTGTTCTGCCCTTTTCTAGGGGCTGCTGCAATGCCCAGCAAGCCCCTGCTCTGTCCTCCTTCGGGGTGAGTCTGCTGCTTCCCCTGCTGCGCTAGCCTGGAGCCTTGGCCAGGCTGGGCGGCTTTGTTCTCCACTCTGAGCACGATGACAGCTGCTGGCAAGTGTTGAGCTGGGCATTGAGGGGAGGGCCTCAGGTCACCATGGGTTTGTGTCCCAGGATGGACCAGCAGTGTCCCAAAGGCTGGTGGGGGAACCCGACCTGCGGGCCGTGTAACTGCGACATCAACAAGGGCTTCGACCCTGACTGTAACAAAACCAATGGGCAATGCCACTGCAAGGTAAGGAGCCACAACCTACCCTGTCCTGCCCTGCCCTCTCCTGGACCCTACATGCAGCCTCATGCCCTGTCCACCCCCGCACCCTGGGTTCCTCCTTCCCCTGGCACTGAGGGTTGGCACTTGTCCCTCCTGCCTTTGTCAGGCTGTCTGGGGTGTGTTGCTGTGCCCCCTGTCCTGTGATGGCCTTGCAGCTGTCATGAACAGATGACCTGCTAGCTCCCAGGATCCTGGGAGACTCCACCTCGGTCTGCTGGGGAGGAGCTGAGCTCCCTGAGTGCCCTGTGTCCCCTCAATCCTGCCCAGCACTTCCATGTCACCTCCTGCTCAAGCCCTGGGCAGGGCAAGGTGCTATGGCTGGGGAGACTTGCATGCAGTCTCCACCTGGGCTGCTGTGGGCAGAGTCCTACTGTAACAACCCTCCGCCCCCATTATCTGCTCTGCCCCTGCTTCCCTCAGTTCTGCCTGTGCCCTCCTCTTCCCCATGGGCTCTCCGGGCCCCTCTTCCTCCCCACAGGCCATTCTCTTTGCTAGCTGTACTGACAGGCCTCTCTTTGTCCCCGCCACTCCCCTCTCTGCACCCCAGCTCTCTAACTGCCTTCCCTGCCACTCTCCCATCTCCTGCAGGACTTCCATTATCGGCCCCAAGGCAGTGACACTTGCCTGCCCTGTGACTGCTACCCTGTGGGTTCCTCCTCACGCTCCTGCGACAAGGACTCGGGCCAGTGCCACTGCAGGTCTGGTGTGATCGGACGCCAGTGCAACAGCTGCGACAGCCCCTTTGCAGAGGTGACACCAAGCGGCTGCGAGGGTGAGTTGGGAGCCCCTGGCCTGAGTCCCACCCCTGGATCAGGACAAACCTGGCTCTGGGTGCTTAGGGAGAGTCATCCAACTCCTGTGCCCTTTGTTCATGATTCTTTTGATGAGGCACTTAGTTGCAACAAGCTCCCTCCCCCATGCAACCCATTAACTGCAGCATCTCTGTTCCCACTGGCAGTGCTCTATGATGGATGCCCCAAGACGCTGAGAGCGGGTGTCTGGTGGCCGCAGACCAAGTTTGGCTTCTCAGCCCTGGTGCCTTGTCCCAAAGGTTCCTTGGGTAAGTGATCTGGGAGTGGGGGGTGCTTAGAGGGACCCCTGGCAGGAGTCCTGGAAGGGGCCCTCTTCCTAGGCTGACTGAGGAGGCATGAGCTCTTGCAACAACCCTCCCCCAGCCCATGCTGGGTCGCTGCAGGCCAGAGCTGTGAGCAGGGCAGATCATCTGAGCTGCTCCTGCTGTTCTCATGTTTGGAGCAATGGGCTCCTGTTTCTGTGGGCTGGGAAGAGTGGGGAACGGTCATTTGAGAGGGAAAAGCACTGTCCTTGGAAATGGAGCATGGAAAGAGCTGTGAGAGTGGAAGGGCCTCTATGAACTCTGCTCCAGATGCCTCTGTGGGGCCTCTCAGTGGGATCCAGGCTGTGTGACAGGAACAGCCCAGGGGCTGAACCCAGGCAGGGGCATGGGGCTCTTGGGAGCCAGGCTCAGAGCAGGCCCAGGATTTTCTTCCCCACAAAAAACAGAATGGGCCAAAAGACCCTCCTTAGATCTTGAATCCTTCTTCCTTGCCCATCAGTGCAGCGGGTGGGACAGAGCAGAGGTGTCTGGCACTGCACCCAAAGTCCTGCCAGCTCCTGGCTTCAGTAGTCTGGAGCCAGGGGGCGTGCTCCAGAGAAGGGCCCTGCTGTCCTCAGGGTCTTGGAGCTCAGCCTTAGTGGAGAGTGAAACTCTTCCCAGCCAGCAGAAGGGCAAAGGAGTACGGGGTCCATGGCCTGAGATGCAGGAGGCATCCAGGAGTCTCGCTGTGTCCCTAGAGCCCCGGGCAGTTCTGTGCCTGGGAAATGCTGTGCCAACAGGGTGGCCAGCACCAATCCCATCCCTCCTCCAGACACCTGCCGGGAGGAAGTTGTTCCTCTCCCCCATGGCTCCTTCCACTCCTAACCGTGTTGCTTCTCTTCCCCATTTTCTCTCCCGCCTGATCAGGGTTGCGGGGTGCAGGTAAGGACCCGTTCCCTTCCCTGCGTGTTGCAAGGGCTGCTTTGCGTGGCTTTCCATTCCCTGCTCCCTGCCTGGCACCCCCATGGTTCCTGCGCTTTCCCTGATGCTTCCAGAGCTGCCAACCATGTTACTAATGCTGTACCTTGGCCCTGGCTTCCCTGTACCGCTGCCTGCCCTCAACCACTCTTCCTTTCCCCAAGAAACCTAACCTACAGAAACCCCCGCAGCCAGGCATTGCCCTGCTACCGTTCTGTCTTGCTGCCTTTATGTTGCTGTAGAGGGCTGGAACTTGGAGGTGCTGCTTTTGCTGTGCTCAGGGGGCTGCTTGCAGGTGGCTCATGGCTTCAGCTGCTAGAGCACTGATGGGGGTTGGCTAAGAGGGCTCAGGACAACAGGGAGAGGCAGGTGGCTGCTGCTGCCACCTGCAACATGACACCTGCTTTGGGAAGGGAGCTACCCCAGTGGCCATCAGAGAGGGAAAGAAGGGAAGAGGAAGTGGAGGGGCTTTGGGCAGACATAACATGGGGGAAAGAGGAGGAACCCATTTGGACCAGTCAGGTTGAAGGCAGACCTGGCAGAGAGAGAGGTGCCTCCAGGCACAGCTACCACAAACAGCAGGGAAAGGAACGTGGCTGGCAAGCACGCTTCAGGTGTCCCGGCTGCTACAGAAGAGTTCTCTGTGCCTGGTAGACTAGTTCATGGCTCTTTGGCCAGGCCAGCTGTAGACCTCTGCACCCCATGGCCTGGTTTAGCATTGCCCATGGTCTTGGAAAAGCAAAATGCTGTCAGCTGGCATCATGCCCCAGGTGTCTCATCACCCTCCAGGATGGCAGAGACCTGTCTCTCGTTAGTTCCTTTGGCAGAGGAATCTGGTTTCCACGCATTCTGCAGGATCCTTCCAAAACTACAGGGACTCTAGAAGGCTTCCCAGACTGCTCGAGAGAGGTGGGGGAAGGTATTGTTTGGCTGAAATAAAGGCAACATACAGAGAAAAAGTGAGCATACTGTGTGGCCCTAGCCTCCAGGACTGAGTGCTATCTGCCCTTTCTGGCATTGATGCTGTTGTTGATAGCACTGAGGAGAAGAAGCCTTCTGGGAAGACAGGGGTGATGGGGTTAGTGGAGGATGAGCAGGATGGAGAATGCCTGCTAGGTTGCTCAGAGGACCTTCTTGAAGCTACAAGATCCTGAAACCCAGTCCTGACTCCCCACTGACTCAGATCCTGGGCAAGTTGCTTCCCCTGTCTGAGCCTCCCACAGACACAACAGCATGGATCCACTCACCTCCCCAGAGGCACAAGAGTTGTTAGCTCTAGGACATGGCTCCCATAAGGACTGCATGCAGATGAATAGCTGACACCACTGAGGGTGATGGCACGTGGTGGGCTACTGGCCATGTCATTGGAGTGCATGGCATTGGTGTTGGCCTCCATGGCTCAGTCGGTGCTGTGCTCACTGGGCTTCCTCAGGGCCTTTTTATATGTATTCCAGGGGCATCCAGAGCTGACTTGACCATGGTCAGAGCTTCCCTGTGTTAAACGAAAGACCAGAGACCTCAGTATCAGAGACCTTGTCTGTACTAGGGTCAGTAAGCTGGCTAATTTACCAATCAAATATTGTTAGGTGACTGGTCAATTGACTGCATATTTTTTGACTGGTCAAAGATTATAAGAATTTTACAAAAAACCTACATTTTTGGTGTTTTTTTGACAGAAATATGCTTTTTGGTTGCTTTTGACACATTCGTAGTGGAAAATTTGTGCTTTTTCTGTCTATTATGTGGACCTGTTGGCAGTTTTTTACAGTTTTTGACCAATATTTAACCGGTCAATTGACTGAACTTTATTTGACATGTCAAATACCCAACCTTAGTCTGTACCAGCATCACTGCACCAGTCTGACCATAAGGCTATCATGATACTGGTGTAGCAGGGCCAGGAAGCCTCCCTGTGGGGAATTCTCTCTCAACATGTCAAATACAAGGCAGAAGAGAAAGATGTGGTGGTATCTGAGCAATGGATGAGGTGCAGGTGTTTCAGTGAATAAATGGATCTGGCCAGGCAGGCTGTGCTATGTTGGTCATATTGTTAGTCCCCTTCAGGGAGGCACAGACCCCTCCATCACTATTCAGGGGTCCTTGGGCCTGAGTCCCAGTGATGCTGACTGGTGTTGCTCACTCCTGACTCTCTTTTCCCAGAGTCAGTCATACCACCTGATACAGGAGACCGGTTGTGTGTCACAACTGGAAAAAACCTGGGGGCAAGTGATTGTGGGCAGTCCTCAGTCTGGCGGTGACTTGTCCCAGCTGATGAATGAATGGCTACAGAACCTGGCAGTATTCACAGAAAATCAGGGCTCCCTCTAATGCAACGTGGGTTGGGGTCCCAGTGGATAGCTCAGCTGGCCTGGCTCTGAGGAGGCAAACACCACCTCTTGATGTTAGTGACAGAAGCAGCAGGTTGGCTCTGGACATGACGCTCTCCTTGCAGGCTGGGAGGTGGGGACTCTGGATTCAAACCCCTGACCTTTGCATCTCCTTTCAGGTTCAGCCATCAGACACTGCGATGAGAGGAAAGGCTGGCTGGAGCCAGACCTCTTCAACTGCACATCGCCTGCCTTCAAGGAGCTCTCTGCACTGGTAATCTGCACTCTCCTTGCACAGGGCAGCAGCTGTCTGCCAGGCTCTTGCCCTGAGCAGCTAGATTCTCAACAGTGCTTGAGGCCAGATGTTGATGAACTCTGCTCTCATGCTGACATCTAAAGGGGAGCTGGAGTTTCCTAAGGGCTCAGCACCCAGCAGCTCTCCTTGTGACATTTCTGGACAGGTTTTTCACTGAGCACCGTTGTGACAAACTTTTGGGAAAATGTGGCTGACAATTCCAGGAAGGTAGCAAGGATCAGATTATTCCCCCTCCTTCTTTCCACCATCCACAGAGAGTTGACACAGCTGTGCTCGCCCTCCTGCCCCATTCAGCCTGCTGTCAAAATGAATGAAGACTACCTGATCGTTAAGATGAAATGATGAATCTTTAAGTTCACCTGACAATTCAGTTTCCAGGCATCTGGGCATATTATCACTGCTGGCTTTTTAATTTGCACTCTGCGCATGTCTGTGAAATTCTTTTACCCATCTGGGGAACCTCCTTTGCTTCTAATTTTTTATTTCCTTCTAATCCACTGTTCTGTCCCAGGGAAATGAGCCCTCACAAATCAACAGCTGTGGGTTGTCTGGGGGTCCAGATTACTGTGCTCTCCTGCTCCAAAGCCAAGTAACCGGGCATGGAACAGCTGAGAGTCAATGATAACATCAGATGCAGGACTTGGACTGCCCTGGTTATTTAGTCTGCCTCTGTCAGCAGTAATACTGAAAATTCTTGTAACTGGATGAGATTGGAGAGGCCAAAAAAGAAGTAATAGGTGTTCTTTCTTCCAGGTTCTTGATTTTGCACCCAGTGGCTTTAGCTAACATAGCCACTTTCGCTGTGTTTGTGGGCAATTTCTCAGGAGAAGAGTAAGCTATGCCCTGTGGAACAGGAAAATGCAGTAGTCAAGTAGCCAGGGCAGGTCAGGGCACATGAGGAAGCACAGCACTAGAAACATGGTTTTGTCATTGTCTAGACTCCAGGTTGATGGTGTCTCTTTAACTACCAGATCCGTCTGCATGATCCAAGTGCCTCTGTCATCAGGGGTTTTGTGTCTTCCACAAGAACAGTTTGCAAGTGCAAAGCTAGCCAGCTGTCACTGCAGGCAGTGCCTAGTCTCAGACCTGCCACTGGCCTGGTGATTGTGCCTGGAGAGAACCTTTATACTGCCTATCTCCCTGGTTTCCAAGATGGTCCCCAAGCTTGGCTGGACTTGCTGGGCATCAGGCCCTGCTCCCCTTTATCCCAGGGTTTTCTGGGGCTGGAGTGATGCAGCCACAGCATGACTTGGCAGTACTTGATCTCCTCTCCTTCCTCTCTGCTGGCAGCTGCAGGGCCTGGAGAGGAATGAGACAGAGCTGAACACCATCGAGGCGAAGAAGCTGGCCCTTCGGCTGCGCACAGTGACTGACCAGATGGAGCGCTACTTTGGCAATGATGTCCACATCACCTACCGCCTCCTGACCCGCCTGATGGATTTTGAGAGCAGGCAGCATGGCTTTGGCCTGACTGCCACCCAGGATGCCCACTTCAATGAGGTGAGTGCCAGGCGCAGTGGAAGGTGGCCTGTACTTCCCTGGCCAAAGGCAGCAGAGCCTATCAGTGCTGTTCCAGGACCAGCCTCAGTGCAGCTTCTTAGGTAGATTCTTGCCGTGTCTCATCCCACCCTGCCCATCACTCAGCCTGTGGCGGGTTCTTCCTCACTGGGGTAGGGGACTGGCCCTGCTGCTTTGCTCAGTCTGTTTGTTATTAAAGGAGTTGGATGCTTCAGGGAGCACTGGGGAACTCAGGGGCTGAAATGAAACCAGTGCTTCCCAAATAGTGGCCCACTGACTGCTGGCAGTCCATGAGGCCGTGGCACATAGCCTGCAGATCATGCCATGTGCCCACTTTTCAACTACATGCTTGCTGACAAGGGTTCAGAGTGGCCCATAAAATACTGGTGGGAGCAAGTGAACCAAGAAAAGGATGATGGAGACTCTCTAGGAGGAAACCCTTTCTGATGCTGAGAAGGTCCAGGGTCTGGGATCTTGTCTCAGTGAGAGCAGGAGAGTCTCATGGGGGCTGTGCTTAGGTGTGGACCCAGCTCTGGAGAACAGAGCATCCCAAACACCCCGGCCTTCCTGGACCAGGAGCTGCCAGCAGGTCACTTGGTGGGGGAGCTCAAAGAGAGGCATTTCACACTCAGGCTTTCTAAGGACTCTGCCTTTTGGGTCTGTCTGCAGAACTTGTTGCAGGCAGGAAGCTCAGTGCTGGCACTGGAGAACCGTGAGCACTGGGACATGCTGCTGCAGAGTGAACACGGCAGCGCTGGGCTGATGGAGCAGCTGCGAGAGTACACGGGCACGCTGGCCAGCAACATGAAACTCACCTACCTCAACCCCGTGGGCGTGGTGACGCCCAATATCAGTGAGTAGGCGGTGGCTGGGAGTAGTGCCAGGGCAGGGGAGGAAGCCCTGACACCTAAGACAAAGGGCTAACAGAGGTCAAAAGGATCAGCTGAGACCAGTGTCATGTCTCCACACCTGAAGTGGGGGCGTGTCAGCTGGCGAGCAGGAAGGGTGAGCTTTCCTTTGACTCAACAGTGGAGCGTGATGCTGTTGGAGGGGCTTCAACTAAGTAGGTATCCCCCTCTCTGGGGACCACACACACTTCCATGGATGTCTGCAGGAGTTGGGGACCAGGGACAGTTAGCCTGAGTCTCCTGGCTCAATGGCAGTAATTCCAGGCCAGCTGTGATCTGTGTCCCCAGCAGTGTCACTTGGAGAAACCAAACACACCTGCCAGTCAGTAGCCGGGCAGGGGCTGGGCTCCTGGGATGTACCTCCTCTCCAGACAGCCCCTGTTGGTAACTTCACAGGCAGCTGCTGGGGAACACCAGTTCTCTCCCAGGAGCACTGCTCCCTCCTGGTTATTCCCTGTAAACCCTTGAGTAAAATGTCTGCTCACCACAGCTCTGGGCAGCTCCTCCCAGGTCATAGCCTAACAGAAGGGGCATCCCAGGAGGGCTCCACTGGCTGGAGAACAACCGGGTATGTCAGGATGGTGCCTTCCTGCTTGACATGTCTGTGGGTTTGGCATGTGCATCCACACATGGTCCCCTCACTGTGTGGTCATGGCTTGGGGGGGACGTGCAGTGGGGAGGGGGTGCGCACATCTCACAGAGATAGGACTCAAAAGTTCCCACTCACTTCAGTTGTGGCCTCAAGCCCACTGCAACGTGCCATCCCAAACTAAAAAGCCAATGCATTAACCCTGGCTAGGTCCTCACACTGTGACATCCGATCCCTCACACTTGGCCCCCAAACCGAGCAGCCCAAGGTCCTGACTCTTCTTTTGCTCCCCACGCAGTGCTCAGCATCGACCGCATGGAGAACCACACCCATGTGCGGAGGCGCTACCCCCGCTACCACAGCAGCCTGTTCCGGGGTCAGGCCCTGTGGGACCCCCACACCCACGTAGTGCTGCCGCTTTCATTGCTCACCCCCCTCAAAGCAGAAGGTAAGCAAGTGTCTGCCTTGAGCCCCCTAGCCCCAGCCTGGCAGGGACCAGGGCTGCTCTGCTCAGGGCTGCACTGCACAAAGGGCACAGCAGTGCCTGGAGCTCAGTCCTGGCTGCCTGATTCTGTCTGAGTCTTTTCCACAGCACCCCCCCGCCCACACCACCAAGTCAGAGGGCCACTGGGCATCCTCACATGCCTCACCCTAGAGGCTCATATAGTTCTTGATGGGGCCTAGGCAGGAATGATCAGGGCCAGGCTGGCAGGCAGCTCCATCTGACTCAGTAGCCTCAAGCCAGCAGGAGCTGGGAGCCTGCCCAGTCCCTGAAGGAAGGAAGCATCTTACATTACTCTTATGGTTGTTGCTGAGACTATGCTAGACTCTGAAGGGCCTTCCTAGGCTCACAGGAGGCTGCCCTGCTGCACAGCCCCAGAGAGCAGCATCCAGGGGACAACTCCTGGTCCCTGGAGAGTAGCTAGGGTAGGAGAGGGAAGGGGCCGTGAAGCTCTCGGGGCTTCTCAGCACTGCCCCAGCTAAGGCAATGGGTTTTACCTACTCTCCTTTTCCAAGAGGCACCTCTGTGTCTGCAGCATCGTGCCTAGTGAGACAGCCTGAGGTGCCTGTCCTCACTTCCACCGGGCCCTGTGCTCTGTTCAGGACATGCCCAGACACCAGTCCCTTCTTGATTTGTGTGTCTGACCTGCGCTCCATCCACAGCGGTGCCGACACCTGCAAGCAGTGAAGGGAATGACACAATGTGGACCTCACCCCCCAGGCATGCCCTCCCAGATCCTGAGCCCGCTGTCACCATCATCATCCTCATCATCTACCGCACACTGGGGGGGCTGCTCCCTGCCCGCTACCAGGTGGATCGCCGCAGCCTCAGGTACCACCTGCTGCACAGTCCTCAGTGTGGCCAGCCTGCTTGTGCTGGGGTAGACTGCAAGCCAGCCAGGTGCTGCCAGCCATGCAGGGACCAAAACTTGGACTCCTTGCTGCTTGCTTGCTGGCTGAGCCAAGCTGCCTGGTGGCCTGTGCAAAAGAAGCCGGGGTCCCTGCCTGGGTCCCAGGGTGTGGGTGTCTGCATTGTTAATGCCATTCACACAACTGGCATTGGTTGCCCCCATGTGGCAGCTTTGAAGAGAAGACCAAGGACTGGGGAGACCTCAGGGAGCTGGCTTGAGGCAGGGCTGAGTCTGGCTGAGTCTCCATCAGTCTCTCTCATGGGCACAGAGATGCCTCCAGCTCTGGCACTGCCACTCTCTGGGGAATGGCCTGGTAAAAGCCCAGCTTCGTGATGAGGTCCCTGTCGTCTCTTGCAGACTGCCCAAGAACCCCGTCATGAACTCCCCTATCGTGAGTGTGTCCTTGTTCAGCAACCACACCTTCATCCAGGGCACCCTGGAGGCACCGCTGGTACTGGAGTTTCGCCTGCTGCAGACAGCCAACCGGAGCAAGCCCCTGTGTGTGCAGTGGAACCACTCCAGCCTGTAAGTGCCCCGCCGGTGTCCAGGGCCGGCACAGACTCCCCCACTGGGTGTTGCCCAAAGGAGTTGACTAGTTCCCTGCCTCTCCCTCACTGCCATTGGTGCTGTGAAATCCTGCTAGTGAGGGTGTGGTGGAGGAGCAGTGGGGAGTGGAACTGGCTTGACATGGCACTGTCTTCAGGGGCAAGGGGATTTGCACCTGTGTGCTGTGAGTGGAACTGGCACATGGCCATGCCCTTGCCACACCGGGTGGGGGTCACCAGCCTCAGTCATCCCTGCACCCTTGCACCTCCACATCTGGAACCTTGGAGAAATGACCCCTCCCAGCAGCCACAGGGTCCCTGAGCTGTAAGGCAGGTGCCCAGCAGGGTGTGACCCTCCCACCCCCGCTGGCTGCCTCTTCATGGTAGGAGATGTGGTGTGGAAGACTGGATCCTTTCAGAGTGCTCTGTGTTGTCTGGTTGCTGCAGGACTGACCCTTCTGGCTTCTGGACAGTGAGAGATTGTGACCTCGTGTACAGGAACACCACACATGTGCACTGCCAGTGCTCCCAGTTCGGGACCTTTGGGATCCTCATGGACAGCTCCCACCGAGAGGTAAGCCAGCCTCTGCAGAGGGGGAGGGCAGGGGCTGAGGTGGGATGCTGGGAAGGGCAGGCCAGAGTTATGAGCCATACAGTTGCAGGTAGTATCCATTGCACAGGTGTCAGAGAGAGTCCCAGATTGCTTCTCTCTTTGGTGTCCTAAAGAGAGAGGGAGAGAGAGAGAGACACCTTGGAAGCCTGCACATGCCAAGTGTCTTCCATCCTAACTCTGAAGCTTGTTTCTGACTTTCTTCTGCAGCAACTGGAGGGTGACCTGGAGACCTTGGCCATTGTCACCTACTCCCTGGTGTCTCTGTCCCTCGTGGCTCTGCTGCTGACCTTCTTCTTGCTGACATGTCTGAAGGGCCTCAAGTCCAACACCCGGGGCATCTACTCCAACATAGCTGCCACCCTCTTCTTCTCTGAGCTGCTCTTCCTCCTGGGCATCAACCGCACTGAAAACCAGGTGAGGGGCAGGAGTCAGCCCTTGTGCAGCCAGGCAGGAAGGAGCCATCAGACCAGGGAGCTACGGAGGGGCCTGCTGGCTAGGGGAGAGTTCTGGGGAGTGCTTTGTATGGAGAACTGGTCAGAATGGGGGGCACTGGAAGGAGGAGCCCTGGAATGAGCTTGCCCAGTGGGATGCCCCAAGGTCTTCTGGAAGTAACAAGGAAGAAAAGGAGATTTGGACTGGAAGGAATTCCCCCCCCGCACAAATGTCCTTGTTTGTTAAACCGCATCCATCCTTTCTGGGCTTTATGACAAGATTCTCATCAGAGACTCAGTCTCTGTTGCCCCCCGGTCCTGCCCTGGTGCTGGCCCAGGTGTTGAGTCCAGGTACAGACTCAAGGGCACTGAGGGTAGCTGGTGGGACAATGAGCTGCCACCTCTAGAGGATGTGGTCCCTCCCTCCCAAAAGCAAAGATTGTGCTGGTGGCAGGAGAGATTCCCAGAGCCAGGATGGGAGAGCTTCAAGGTCTGAGCTCCAAGCGTCTGCCTCCCTGAGAACATTGCTCAACCCCTGTCCAAATCTCCTACTAACAGATGGGGGAAATGACTGGAGCCAGGCTGCAACTGAGTGAGAAGGTGGCTCATTCCAGGCTTTGCTGTTTCCTTTGGGTCCTGATTTCCAGCCCCTGTCTAGAGGAGTGGGACTAGCAGCCTGGACCAGAGTTATCCAGTAGTTAGAGCAGAATGGGGCCCTTGGTGTGCTGCAGAGGTGGCATTCCTGCAGTAAGAGAGGACCTGGCAAGGAAGTGCCTCCCCCACCTTGGACAAAAGGGGCCATTCTGGGGGCTCCTTCTGAGCACTGATCTCTTCTCTCAGTTCCTCTGCACTGTGATTGCCATCCTGCTGCACTGCTTCTTCCTCTCCACCTTCGCCTGGCTCTTTGTCCAGGGCCTCCACATCTACCGCATGCAAACTGAAGCCCGCAACGTCAACTTCGGGGCCATGAGGTTCTACTATGCCATTGGCTGGGGGGTGCCTGCCATCATCACAGGTAGGTGCTACCTATTGGGGAAGACAGGTGCCTGCTTGGAGGGAGGTGGGAAGTGGCTTGGGCCTGGGGTCATGCTAAGAGCATGCTTAGAATCTCCTTCTGTCAGCCCTAGCTGTGGGAGGAGCACCGTGCAGGTTTCCAGGTATTCAGGTACTATCTAGCCAATGAGACAGGTAGGAGGAGATGTGTGTAGAATGTGTGTAGACGTCTGTGGGCATCCATGTTTGCAGCTCTGCATGTGCTTGTGGCTATATGGGAGGAGCATCCCCAGCAGCTCTGCACTGGAGATAGTCAGTGAGCTCCAGCCTGGTGTGACAACCATCTAGGCAGAGATGAAGGCCACATGCATTCATTTCCACTCAGGGCTCATCTCTACTGCTGCCAAGGTCCATCACAGTGAGAAAGCAGCTGAGCAGCCCCCACTCACACCCCCTCTATGTGAGTCCATTGGTGCACACCTGACCAGAAGCTAGCCAGGGAGTACCTGCTTCCAGGCCTGACAAAGACCATGGGTGCAAGAGTGGGCATGGAGAATGAGGCCGGAGCAGCCTGGCTGGTGAACTTCAGGGTCTGGAGAGTGCCTGTGGGCATGGTGGGGAGACAAGTCCTCAGGCCCCCTGGGCCAGGCTCTACTGGTGCCATGGGATAATGAGCCCTTGGTGTTCTGGCAGGGCTTCCAGTTCCCCTGATGTGGAACTCAGTGGTCTCAGCAGCCAGGGTCTCCTTCCTCCAAAACAACCAGCAAGGCCTCTCTCCTGTCCTACTTCAGGATGGGCCTGGAGCTCCTGCCATTCCAGGGTGTGCAGCATTGGGCACAGATGCTCTTTGGATGTTCATCTTCATCTGTATCCCAGGACCTTGTGCTTCTGGCTGCCATGCATGGCCAGATTGGGCAGTTTGTGCCCTGTCCTGGGGCTCTAAAATGGACCCCATTGCAACTGAGCTCCAAGGAGCATTTGAAGGTCGCATCAGCCAGTGCTTGGTCCCTGCTTTGGGTTTCTTTGCTGGAAGAGGCCCTGGAAATGCAGAGCAAGTCCAGGCAGCTGTGCTTGGAACTGAGCCATCCCTTCCCTCTCCTCCCCTCCCCAGGACTGTCAGTTGGCCTGGACCCTGAGGGCTATGGGAACCCTGACTTCTGCTGGATTTCCATCCATGATAAGCTGGTCTGGAGCTTTGCGGGCCCCATCACCATCGTCATTGTGGTAAACTCTCACTCTCTTAATACCTGCCAAGCCCCTGTTCTGTGCCAGGCATCTTGGCCTCTTCCCCTCTTGCTCTTTCCCAGGTTTCTGCTGGCTCTTCCACATCATGTCCCTCCCTGTGTAGGTCCTCTCTGCTCCTTCTCCTTTCTTCTCCATGTGCTTCTCCCCGCCTGGACTCCCCTTCTCACCATTCCCCAAGCTCTTGCAGACAGATATCTGTGGAAGAAGCTCAGTTCTGCACAGGGCTGGCTGCTCACCCAGAGTGGCAGGAGGGGGCAGAGAGCACCAGGGCCGGAGCAGCAGAGCAGCCTCTAACCAGTTTCTGCTTTCAGATGAATGGAGTTATGTTCCTGCTGGTGGCAAAGATGTCATGTTCCCCAGGTCAGAAGGAGGCCAAGAAGAAGTCAGTGCTGTGAGTATGGGCTGGTGGGATCCCAGGAGGGCTCACCTACTCTGACCGCCCCCCACTGGGGTTGCTCCTGGCCTTGCTTTTTTTGCTCCAACTGGCCAAACACCCCCTGCCTGCACACTCCCTTCTCCGTCACCGCCCAGACCTCCCTGTCCTTTTTTGTCCAGTCAGCTTTCCTGTCTTGCCTGCTGCCAAGGAAAGCCATTGCTGTAACCCTGTCCCCTTCCCTGGCTAAGCTGACATGACAGCTTCCTCCCTCCAGGCTGGCCAAGGCTGAAATGCATGACTTCACTCCCTGCCTTGCCCTTCCCATGCACCCCCTTGTCTGATACCTTGCACTCCTGCTCCATCCCCATATCTTCAGGGCTCTGCTTCTCTCCTGCCCCTGTCTCCATGCTTGTTCCCTCCTGCTCCTACCCTGCTTTGCTGTCCACTTGTGACCCTCTCCCATTCATCCTCCACTTCTCCTTCCAAGCCACCCTGTAATGCTGGGTCTGCTTCCCTGTCTTGGTGCCAAGGGGCCTGTCTGTGTATGTCTGCACTGTGCTGCTTCTGATTTAGAAAGGAAGTTTCTTGGGTTGGGGACTGCATCATCCTCTGGGCATGGCCAGTGTGCAGCTAAGAGCAGTCAGTACACAGCAAGTGCACTGTGGAGCTGGAGAATACTGCATGTGCCCATGAGCTTTTGGCATGGGAAAGTGGTGCCGAGAGAGAGCCAGGCAGCTGGTGACAGGCGTGTGCTTTCCCCTGTGTTTCTGTCGGAGTGATATTCTAGGTTAACAACACAGTCTAACCTCAGCGTGTGTGTGTGTGTGTGTGTGTGTGCTCGTCTGTCTGTCTGTCTCTCTCTCTCCAGCATGACGCTGCGAAGCTCCTTTGTTCTGCTTCTAGTTATTAGTACTACCTGGCTCTTTGGCCTCTTGGCTGTCAACAACAGTGTCCTGGCTTTCCACTACCTCTACACTGTCCTCTGCAGCCTCCAGGTAACTCTCTGTCCAGCCTCTGCCCAGGGATGACAAGCAGGAGCTCAGGCCCTCCTCTTTCCTCTCCTCCCCTCCCAGGATACCTCCCACTGTACAAGGGAAAGTGAAGGGAAGGGTCAGTCGGATGGAAAGGAAAGTTACAGGGAGATGGGGAGAGGAGGGCAGAAAACAGGGAGTGGGGGACCAATGGTTCTTGCTCCAGCAGGATCCCTCTGTGCCCCCCGCCCTAGTCCTGTACTGCTGTGCGACAAAAGAAATCGCTTCTCCCCAACCCCGTGTGTGCCCTGCTCTGCAGCCCTTGGCTTCCCTGTCCCCCTCCTATGCTGCTCCCTGGCTCAGGCCTGCCTGGCAGTAACCCAGCAGCTCCCAAGCTTTGATCTCTCCCCTCTGAACACTGACACGACTGAGCCAGGTTTGACCCAGCAAGTGACTTGACAGGGGAGATTCCCTTTTTCTCAGCCTTGAGGGACTCAGTGTAGTTAGAGGGTGATGGCCTGTCCCTTGCATTGTGGCAGGCTGACCCCTGGAAAAGTCTATAATGCCTCCAATGTGTGGATCTCAGCTACACAATTTATGGTGATGGGTGATTGCTCTTGGGCTTTCTCCCTAGTCTGCTCCTTCAGCCTTTTGGATAGGGGCAAGTGAGGCTAAGGGGCATCAAACTCCAAGGCCTCCAGACTTGGGGCTTTCATGCAGAATGCTTGTCCTGGGTCCAAGAGTATCTGAAGCTGCAAGTGGAAGAGTTTGGCAGGTAGGATATTTGCTGGTGGTTGTGCCACACAGACTTGAATGGTTGAGCTCTTCTCAGTTGACAGAGTTGGGAACTGATGTGGTTGATTTGGCCCCAGACATGAAATTAAAAAAAAAAAAGGGGGGGTGACCCAGCAAGCGGTGTAGCCCAGATCTCTCCAACCACCTCTGAGGCCAATGGGTGCTGGGCTGTCTTCCGCTCTGACACATGTGCACACCCACTCCTCTTTTCCCTTGGCACACATGCACACATGTTGCTGTTACTAGTGTCACACTCACCAGCTGAGATTGCTGCCTGCTGAAGAGGCTGGTCTAGGTGCATCTCCAACACAAGCCTACCTGAGCTAGGATGAATGGGCCCACTTGGTGCCACCAACAGTTGAACTGTGGCAGTACATTGTCTGCAAGGCCAAGCAGCCTGAGCTCTAAGCCAACCTGCCCCCAGGCCCCAAGCCGGCTCAGGTGTGTTCCCTCGTCAGGGCCTCACGAAGGTTTGCCAGCTGAAAGCAGCCCTGGCCCTACCCTTTGCTAGCAGTTTTCAGGGCACTGGGCCTTTCCATTCTGTCAATCCCTCCTTCCCCTTCATCCCTGACAGCTTCTGCCTGCCTTTAGCTCAAGCTTGGTGCTGTCAGCTCCCTCTTGCTGCTGCCCTCACCCCTGGGCTACCTGCTGCCTCTAGTAGCCATTGTCCTGCCTAGGCAGAGCCCTGCTGAGCTCTGGTGGTAGCACACCCCAAGCAGCCAGCAGCTGCAATCTCTTCTGGGGACACCTGTCAGGTGTTACCCATGCCTGCTCTGAATCAGCTGCCCAAGAAGAGTCTCCCTGAATGAAGAGATGGGCCTGGGTTTGTCATGGGTCTTTGCTCACCTGAAAGCCTGCAGGGATGCTTGCGGACTACAGGGGCTGCATGGAGGCATGAGCTTTGAGCCCCCAGTGCCTGGAATTTGAGTGGCACCTAACTGTCTGCTGTCTGCCCTTCCCAGCCACACCAACCCGGCTGTGCCAGCGTTGCAGCACCCCTGTCCTAACCGTCCCCTCTGGAGTCTGTTACACTGCATTGCTGCAAAGCCTTGTTCTGCTTGGGCTCCTTCCTGGTGCTGGGAGCCCTGACAGCAGCATTGGGCTAGGTCCAGCTGCCAGGGCCCCATGCTGCCCAAACCACCTCTGTTCTGGTTTTCCTCCCCCACCTACCTCGCTACACTCAGGCCACAGTATCTATGCTGCCTGGTCCAGCTGCTACAAATGAGGGGCCCTCCCTGAGAGCTGCTGAGCGGGTAGACTGATGTGGAGAGGCCTTTGTGCTTGCTGGTGTGTACCCAGGTTCATAACCACCCATGCCCTCAGACCCCTTTTGGTCCCCAGCAGCTCTACACCCGAGCAGATCTCCTGGGTTCTGGAGGGAAAGGCGACTGGCTTCTGCAGTGCCCCACACGGCCCTGACCTGTTTCCTCACCCATCTTCCCGTGGGCCTCAGGGAACTGAACCAGGAGGCAGCCCCCTCCAAGAGGGAGTCACTTCTTCCCTCCTCTTCCAGAGACTAAAGAGTTGTGAGGGGCCCTAAACGGCAGCTGGGCAGCACAGGGATGCTTCCCTTGCAGTCCTGCTGCTTGCTACACCCCTGCCATCCAGAGGTGCTTGCAGCGGTGTGCCCAATGCTGGAGAGCCATGTCTGTGTACAGGCAGGACTGACTGAAACAAAAGTCACCAGCTCCTGACAGTGGGCTCCAGGGGAGCAGACTGGAACCAATGGCACATTTGTGAATGGCTCCATGCAGCCCCACCACTTGGTGTGGAGCAGGGGGCTCCAGGAGGTACTTGTGGGCTTCCGCCTCGACACTCCTACTCACAGCTTCCCTTCCCTTCCCTCTCAGAGCTTGGCTGTGTTGCTTCTGTTCTGCATCCTGAACGAGGAGGTGCAGGAGGCCTGGAAACTGGCCTGCCTTGGCAAGAAGGGGCAGGGTGAGGAGGCAGCCAGGAGTGCACAGGTGGGTGACCGAGCAGCTTGTCTTTAGGCTGAATCACCGGGAAAGGGCTGTGTCCTCCTCTCAGCCTGTCTTGCAGCTGCCTGAGGGGCGGTGCCTTCCCTTGGTCATTCCCACTGCTCCAGGGAGGCAGTGTGGGAGGTCCTGAGCCAGAAAGCACCTGAGCAGACAGTTGAGCTCTGCAGCTGGACCAAGCAGCCACATCAGGGTTTAGGTATTGCCAGTCCCAGGGAGCCCTGTGTTCCCATGTGGAGGCATCTGTGCCCCTGGGAAAGAAGGGGACGCCTTGCTGGGCAGAGCCCTGGGGGCTTCTGAATGGGCTCAGGCCCCTGTCCCCTCTCTGTGATGATAGACCCAGTGGGTGGGGGCAGGGTTGTGACACCCAGCTGCAGCAGACAGACTCCTAATGGAGCCTTCACGCCTCTTCCTCACCAGGGCCCCAGTGCATACAACAACACGGCGCTGTTTGAGGAGAGTGGCCTCATCCGTATCACCCTGGGGGCCTCCACCATCTCCTCGGTCAGCAGCGTCCGCTCCGGCCGCACCCACTCCAGCCAGCGTGGTTACCTCAGGTAGGGTGTAGGCTGGCAGGGCATAGCCTGGCAGCAGGGTGGTAGTGAGTCCATGCGTGCATGGCTGTAACATGATGGATGTGGCAGGGTGAGGGGGCTTCTCTCCTCCCAGGCATCGCCTGCCAGCCCTCTGGCCCCTTTATTGTGGATGAGCAGGACTCCTGGGCTTCCCCCAGTACCTCTGCTGACTCCCTTCAGTCCTTGCCCTAACTACCCCTGCTGATCCAGCCCTGGAGCTCAGCCAATCCCCCTCACTCCTGGCTCACAGCCCATTGCTGTTCCAGTCCTGGGCACCCCACGCAGCTCTGCACCTCAGGCCTAGTCCTCAAAGGTCTCTGCCTCTGCGTCTTGTCTTCTTATCCTGGTGCTGATGCCAAGTGCAGAAGATGAGAGGAGAGGGCTGCATTACCTGGAGCACTGCCTGGTAAGGAATCGGGGTCGCAGTCTTGTGCCTGGTGTGTTTCAGAGAGAACATGATGGCACATCAGGGCTCTGCCCTGGATCACAGCCTACTCGGTCACACTGGCCCCACGGACCTCGACGTGGCAATGTTCCACCGTGATGCAGGAGGAGGTAAGGCTGATGCCCAGCCCTCTCACGCTGCTGTGAATGTGGAGGGGCTCCGGACTGCCCCAAAACAGCAGCTGCTGTAACGTGGGGCAGGTCCCAAGCTAGCCCAGAGTCTTTGGAGCATAGGAAAGGCCACGCTGCTTCAGGCTAAAAGTCTGCCAGCCTGTGTCCTGTCTCCCACAATAGCAAATAGTGGATGCTTTAAAGGAAGAGTCCAAGGAATGGGGCGGGTATGGAGCAACCCAGCCCCTGCCATCCCTCCCAGGCTCCAGCAGCAGGTCACATCCCCAACTGCTGTGGTTAACTGCTGTCAGTGGACCTGCCCTCCAAAAGCTGGACCAGTCCCTTTTGGAACCCGGTTATGCTCTTGGCCTTGACAACGAGCGCCACACATGAGGGATGTTTCTCCTTCAACTTTGTGCTACAGGTGTTGGCTCAGAGCACCTGCCCCTACCAGTCAGCCTGCTGGTTCCTGAGTCTGCCCAGACTGTGATTAAGGCAGAAGGGAGCAGCCAGAGTCTCTCATAGAATCGTAGGAAATTCAGGTTGGAAGGGACCTCAGGAGGTCATCTAGTCCAACCTCCTGCTCAAAGCAGGACCATCCCCAGCTGGATCATTCCAGCCAGGGCTTAGTCAAGCTAGGCCTTAAAAACCTCAATGGATGGTGATTCCACCGTCTCTGTAGGTAACTTGTTCCAGAGCTTCCACCCTCCTAGTGAGAAAGCTGTGCCTAATATCCAACCTAAACCTCCCTTGCAGCAACTTGAGACCATTGCTCCTTGTTCTGTCACTCAGCAGCGCCTACCCTTGGGCAGAGGGGAAATGATCTGGCTAGTTACTGGGGGTGAAAACAGGGCAAAGACCCCACAAGATGGGGCTGTGACCTGGGCTCCACTGTGGGCAGTGGCCTGTGGTTTTCAGGGCGAGAGAGCCAGATCAGGGGGTTCAGCTGAGGATGCAGGCAGGAGAACCCTGGAACCCCATCCCACACTGCCCCCCTCCTCTTCCAACCTCCATGTGTCCTGCCCAGATCAAGACTCGGACTCGGACAGCGACCTCTCCCTGGATGAGGAGCGCAGTCTTTCCATCCCCTCATCGGAGAGCGAGGAGAATGTGCGTCTGCGTGGCAGGTTCCAGCGCCAGTTCAAACGGGCTGCACACAGCGAGCGTCTCCTCACCAATCCCTCCAACACCACCCCCAAGGGCAAGTACCAAAGGAGAGTCCTGCCAGATGCTGGGGCCCTGGCAGTCAACCAGGGCCTGGAGTTATGCAGACCTGAGGGTGGGAGGGAAGGGTCTCCTTCCACAGGGCACTTCTGAAGCACCTGCTGTTGATGCAGCATGATGCTTTGCTAAGATAAAATCTAAACCTGATGAGCCCTGGGACTAGCTAAGAGGATCCAGGCCAGGCGGGACTGCAGGAGTGGCAGGGGAATGCCACCTTCTGTCCTGTCTGCTGGTTCTCCCCTGTGAGTCCCACTAGCCTACTGCAGGCTGTGAGGCACGAGCTTGGAGAGGCCTTGTGAATTGACCCCTGTGAGCATCACAGCAGGTCCTGCTCTTCATCGTATCCAGGCATAACGTGTTCTTCCTCCCCTGTGGTCTTGCCCTGCCCCTCCCCAGATGTGGATGGCAATGACCTGATGTCCTACTGGCCAGCGTTGGGCGAATGCGAGGTTCACCCCTGCTCTCTGCAGAAATGGGGCTCTGAGCGGAAGCTGGGATTTGACATCAATAAGGATGCAGCCAACAACAACCAACCAGACCTGGCCCTGACCAGCGGGGATGAGAACTCCCTCACCCAGACCCAGCGCCAAAGGAAAGGTAACTGCGCTGGGCTGGGGAAGGGGGGGGGAGGGGGGCGGCAGGCAGGCGGGCAATTGCCCCAGAGCCCTGCCAGTGCTCCTGGGCGCATACTGTACATCCTATTGACTGCACCCTCAGAGCCTTGCCACACCCTCTGCCCTTGGAGGACTGGCACTGCTTGGGCAGACTGACCATTCATGGCTTCTCTGCATGTCTACTGGCATTAGAAGTGTCTCTGTTCTGGAGATAGTTTCATAGTTGGTAGGGTCGGAAGGGACCTGA
>NW_017728997.1:24765732-24767849 GCF_001723915.1 Gavialis gangeticus | reverse complement strand
TCAAAGAGCTTCCCCAGGACCGAGGTAAGGCTAACAGGCCTATAATTTCCTGGGTCCTCCTTCCTCCCTTTTTTGAAAATGGGAACTACATTGGCCCTTTTACAGTCCTCTGGCACCTTGTCAGAGCGCCACGAGTGCTCGTAAAGCCATGCCAGGGGTCCTGCAATGACCTCTGCTAATTCCCTCAGCACTCAGGGGTGGAGATCGTCAGGACCAGCTGATTTGAACACGTCCAGTCTCTCCAGAAGTTCCCTGACTAGGTCCTATCTGACCCTGGGCCTGGCTGTGCCTCCCCTGGGACCATCGGGGATCCCAGTGTGGGGGATGACCTGGTCCCTGCTCAGAAAAATGGAGGCAAAGAAATTGTTAAATAGGTTAGCTTTGTCGTCTGTTAAGACTGCCAGATTTCCAAGCGTGTCCTGCAGAGGCCCTGCATTACCCGGTACCTTCTTTTTACCCCCTGGGTATTTAAAAAAAGGATTTCTTGTTATCCTTGATCTGGGTTGCTAATCCCAGTTCCATCTCTGCCTTGGCCTTCCTAACAGTCCCCTTACAATCCTGAGCAACGGAGGTATAGTCCTCCCTGGTGATGGCTCCTCCCTGGTGATGACAGAGTGTATGTGCTGGCATTTTGAAACCATCCCAAGCACACCCAGTTGCAACCTCCTCCACCCCATGGGGCTCACAGAGAGTGGCAGCGCAGCTCAGGTCACTGAACCAGGCCCATTGTCTGGGAGTAAGGGGGGATTTTCTCTGCCATCCCCAGGACTTGCTTCACTCTTGGCTTTGCTTGTCTCATGCAGGGATTCTGAAGAATCGCCTCCAGTACCCTCCAGCTCTGCAGGGCTTGTCCTCCGTGGGCAGAATGACCAATGAGCTCTCTTGGTACAAAACGTCCACGTTGGGTCACCGGGCTGTTCCCGCTGCTTCCTATGGCAGGATCTACTCAGGGGCAGGCAGCCTCTCCCAGCCGGCTAGTCGGTACTCTTCCCGGGAGCAGCTCGACATGCTGATGAGAAGGCAGATGTCCAGAGAGCAGCTGAGCAGGAACAACTCGGGGGAGCGTTTGGAAGCTGTCCCCAGCAGGCATGGCTCCAGGGAGCAGCTGGACACCATCCCTAGTAGGCATGGGTCTAGAGAACACCTGGAAAATCTACCCAGCAGGCATGGGTCTAGAGGGGACTTAGACACCTTAGCTACCAGGCATGATCAAAGTGATCATGGGAACACACTTCCCAGGAGGCAGGGGTCTAGAGACCACCTAGATATGGTACCCAGTAGGTTTGGGTCGAGAGAACAACTAGACTGTGGGCCAGTAAGAGAAGTCTCTAGAGAGTGGCTAAATACGTTACCTAGTAGGCAAATTTCTAGAGATCGAATGGACACTTTGCCAAGTCGAGAGACATCTCGGGAACAGTTGGATCTGCTTTCTCGAAGACGACCTTCAAGGGACCAGCTTGCATCAGCTAGACAACCTTCAAGAGAGCAGCTGGACTTTTTATCCAGAAGATCTACTTCCAGGGAGCATCTGGATACAGTGCCCAGTAGGCATCCATCATGGGAAAATTTAGAGCCTTTGTCTAGAAGACAGCCCTCCCAAGAGAACCTAGAACCTCTGTCTAGGAGGCAGCCTTCTAGAGAGAATCTGGAAGCAGCTGCCAGCCAACACCCTTCCACGGAGCAATTAGACATCCTTTCTTCCATTCTTGCTTCATTTAATTCCTCTGTCCTGTCCTCCATGCAATCTTCCAGCACTCCCTCTGGCCCACAGACCACGGCAACTCCTTCTGCAGTGCAGACCTCCTCAACACCTTCTGTGCCGTGCCCTTCCACGCCTCGCTCTGCAACCTCCCACAGTATCTCTGAGCTGTCGCCAGATTCAGAGTAAGTGTTGCCTTTTCCCAGAGGCAGTGTTCAGGTCAGTCCAGTCTATGCCGTATCTTGGCCAATGGGTAACCTTAACCTCCAGCCACTTTGGCGCTCCTTCTGCCCCTGTTATGTTTGGTATGGGAAACATGAGCATTGCTACCAGGCTTCTGGCTGGCCTGAGGTATAGGGTCTGAAAGTGCCTAATACCTGTGGGTGGGTGGGGAGCTGCTCTGGGGCTGGGGCTGGGG
>NW_017728997.1:24746603-24765624 GCF_001723915.1 Gavialis gangeticus | reverse complement strand
CTGGGGCTGGGGCTGGGGCTGGGGCCAGGGCCAGAGCCAGGGCCCTGGCCCCAACCCCAGCCCTGGAGCAGCTCCCCACCCAGCCACACACCCTGACAGCTGGTGCCAGTCTCCATGGAAGCCCTGGCCCGACAGTGTCATGGCCCTGCCACTCCTGGGGTCTCCATGAAAACTGGCCACAGCAACATGGGCAGAAGATGGTGGGAACTGGAGTCTACCATGGGCCCAATCGGATCTGTGGGCCAAGCTTTGCCTTCCCCTAGGCTACAGAGAAGCAGTGATGTCCCGTCTGATGTGTTGGGCTTGGAGGGGTGGTATAAAAGGAGGAGTGTGCCCAACACCTGAGCCCAGTACGTGTCCGCCTCATTTGCAAGCCCTTTCCCTGCACTGAGTTCCTTAGTCCATGCCCTGAGTTCCCTTAAATCCTCCTTAGAGCTGGGTGTCCTCCAGCTCTGTTTGCCTTGTCTCCAGTGGTTGGGCTGGATGGGAGGACTTGGCCTAGCCCATCTCCTCTTACATGCCACCTTCCCCCTCCCACACTTTGGGTCCTGGGCCCTGCCCTTAGAGAGGGAGATGGGCTCTTTCCCTTTCTGTTCCTGGTCCTTTCTGTTGCTGCACCTGTTTCAAGCAGTGCTGCTGTGTTCCTGTCCTCACAGTGCTGCCATGGGGCCATTTGAACCCATTTTTCTCCCCACTACACTCCCCTGCACACCCTACAGGACCCCAGCTGGATTCCTAGCACAACAGACCAGCACAATGGGGGAGGTCTAGAAGGCATCCTCATGCTTGTCTAGAAGGCATCCTTGGGCTCCTGTGGGCAGAGGATGTCCATCCCTGGCTATTGCTGCCATGCCCTGGCAGTGTTCTTCCTTTCAGGGTGTACAGTAAGGAACAAGCCTTTCAGATGTGTTGGGCACAGGTGCAGGCTGGAGGTAGAGCCCATCCGTTGTCTTATACCTGCCTGTCCTGGGCATTGGCACTGTTGCTGGTACCGATCAGTATGGGTTGTGTTTTCCACAGCCCCTGCCCTTGGGCTTAGACCAGCCAGGGAAGAGGGAGCAGGGAGCAGAGCCCCAGGGGCTTCTTGTGTTAATTTTTCTCTCCTTTCCCCCACACAGAGTCACGAGAAGTGAGGGCCATTCCTGAGGGGCCCAAGCTGCCTCAAGAGCAAAGGAAGAAGCAGGAGTGTTCGCCTGGCCGGACCCTTCCAGCAGACGGTCAGGGTCCCTGGGGGGGCAGGCGCCTGCAAGGAGAAAACTGACAGTGGTTGGAGGCCCGAAGGCACCCTGCCTTCCCCACCCATCATTGCTGGAGGACTCGTGGGCCGAGAGCCAGGCAGGTCACGCCAACGCCCCTGGAAGAAAGGGGTCTCAGGTACCTCTGGGCCAACTGAGGCTTCACCAGCCAATTGCCTGCCTTGACAGGGTGCCCCGGAGCAGGGAGCAGCACTACACCATGAGCAAAACCCCCTGCTGGTGCCACTCGTTAACATATCAGAAACAAACAGACCGAAATCTTCCTCTCTGAACCCTTTCTACACTGTGTGTGTGTGCGCGTGTGTGTGTCCTGGAGGTGGGGCGGGGGTGCGGAGGGTTTTATACATTTTGTATCTTTGTAATCAGAGAGAAGAGAAATTTCTATGGTTATTTTTACGGAATTTTCTGTTCCTGTTGCCGCGGTGCTGACAGCGACTGCAGCCAGGGTCTCGTGGGGCTGCGGCCTCCCCAGTGCAGGCTCTGGGCAGGGGGAGGCCAATGTGCCATGGAGCCCCCTCCCAGCAAGCTGTGTTCTTCAGGACTCTCCTGCATGGCATCCCATTCTTGGGGAAGTGTCAGTGCCAGGCAGGTGGGGAGAGGCAGCAGTGCCTCTGCTGGTGCCCCAGTCCTGACCCACAGCACTCCCTGCCCCCCTTGACCCTGCTAGTGCCCCTCCTTCCCGACGTGGTGTCCTCACAGTCACCCAGGCCAGAGCCCCAAGACATGCTGGTCCTGCACTCCACAAGCTGCAGGACAGCTGTGTGCGCCAGCCTTCCTCTGCAGCCCCCATCTGAGTCCAGAGCAGAGGCTGCCATGAAAGGGATGAGCTGGTGGAGCCCCCCAGGCCGTCAGTCTGAGCTGAGCTGTGTCACTCACCACCACTTAGTAACAGGGGCAGAGAAGAAAGAGCCAGTGTAGTGTCTGTTTAGCAAGAGGGAAGGCAGGGCTCATTGGGGACAGCTGCTGAGGCACTAAGGCCTGTATGGAGACTCTGCTTCACATCCTGGTCTTCCTAGACCTGTCATGCCCTCCCACCCTTCTGCCCCCCACCCCTCCAGTTCCCTCTGGCAGCACTGGTGATGGGAAAAGCCTCTTGGTTCCTGATCCAGCATCAAATATCAAGTGTTTGCCTCTCTCTGACTTGTATGTATAAGGGCAAGCCCCCTCCTGCCTGCAATCCTAGGAGCCTTGGGGCTGGCACCTGCCACAGAGAGGGGGGCAGAAGCCATGGAGAAGCTTGGGGGCTCAGTGGGTAGGTGGGGCTGTTTGTTGTAGAGCTAGCAGTCTTCCAAACTGCAGTCAAAGGACCGAGCACTGAAAGTGGCTTAGTTGGTACAGAAGCATGGGCTGGGGTCACTGGCAAAGCAGCCCCATGCCTCCCTCCCAGCACACATGTGAGCTAGTGCCTCCAGTGCCTCTTGCAGGAAAGAGTGCATTCCCATCTAGCACAGACCCCAGGCAAGAGTAAATGAGGACCCAGACCCAGGCCTCGACCCACATCCACACACACACATCCACCAACACTGCCCAGACGCAGCTCAGACAGGCCAGGATATCAGGAGAGAGGACAGGCACTATGAGCACAGTAGCAGTTTGAAATTCAAGCCACTCTGGATGCTCATTGCCCCTTCCTCCTCCAGTGGGGCTATACCTGGGGTTACCAGTGCTCCCTGCTGCTGCCTCGGAGTGTATTGAATCTCCTGTGAAAGTGCAGAGAGCTGCAAGCTAGCCAACTTCCCTGCCCCTCTTGTCACTTGTGTATTGCCCCGGAGGCAGAAGCACTACCTCCTGCTGCCCGCAGGGGTTGCTCCAGTCTGTGCCTGCCCCCACCCTCACTCAGGGGACTGTAGGCCCCTAGGAACCACACCGCAGCCTGCTTGGGTGTGGGAAGCAATGTGTTTACAGCCTTGACCCTGCCATGCTCTGGGCACAGCACCCAGGGGACCTGTGTCTCTTGCTACATGTGCTGCACACGCTCGCAGCGACGGTGCACGACTAGCTGCCTTATTCCCATGGAACCCTGCCGTTGAACTGTGCAGCGAGCGCATAATGTTTACACTAGGAAAGGTTTTCTGCTGACTGTCCGGGCAGGCTGGACTCCCCTGGTGCTCCCCAGGTGGAGCCTTTGACCTGCTGGTGGTGACGGAGAACATCCTATTCTCAGATACATTCCATAGTTTGCGGCTGGTGAGGGGGCCTCGTGACCTTCTGGCCTGCTGCTTGGTCAAAGCCTAAACATGGGAAGGCTCAGAAATGATTGACCAGCCCCAGCCAGAAGGGAGTGAGGTGTTTTGGCAGTGGAGAAAGCCTCAGAGACGGGCACATGGATACAGTGGCTGCCCAGCACCCTGCCTGTTTCCAGATTCAAAGTGCTTTCATGGCGGGCTCAAGCCAGGTGTGCAGCCAAAGGGCTCCATGCAAAAAAGAACCCTGTCCTCACCCAGAAGCACAGGCATGGCATGGGCAGACACCCCCACCTGTGCCTATGCCCCCGTTGCTCATCTTAGTGCCATGCTGCCTTCAGGGACAATAGTTTGTCTCCACTGTTTTTTCAGGCTGTATGTCCACAGGGCCTGGGTCTTCAGGTATGACACTGATCCCTGCATATGTCTATCTTTGGCTGATGGTTGTACCCATCTGACTTTGTGACCTGCTGGTATCAGACCTGTTGGTCACCGCTAAGATCTGTGCAGCAGCTTGGTTTCTGATTGGGTTTCCAGGGACACACGTTCTTCAGGAGGGATTGATTCATGTGGGTGCTGTCTGTTGGCTGGAGGGTTTGTTTCAGTGCAGGGGACTCTGCTTCTCAAGGCCATGTTGCCGTTGTGGGTGCAGGGAAACCTGTCCCCAAAGCATCTTGGGCTGGGTCCAGCTGATATGGGCAGATTGTTTCTGAAACCGTAACCATTAACTCTCAGAAGCCTGGTGCTTTGCAACCTGCTTCACGGAGCAGAGTACTCACTCCTCACCTTGGCAAGCTCTAAGTTTACCTGTGCCAGGCTTGGCATGATCACTGTGCTGCTGAGCAAATGCAACCCCTGGCTCTATCCCCTGCCAGCGCATGACTTGGGGGAAAGGCCTGGATCGCCCACCAGATGCTGTCCCTGCCCCCACCCACTGGTGACACCCTCCTGCTCCATCCCTGGGACTCTGGGTCCATGACAGAAATTCACCCAACTGCCAAATGCTTAGCTAGTGCCATGTGCCAAAAATGAGAGAGCAGTGAAGCTGTTAAGTCTGCCCTCAGTGGCATCGTGGGGAGGCTGCAAGCTACTGCCTCAGAGCTGGGAGTGGCCGGGGAAGGGGGATCCTCTGCCCTCCCAGCTCCTGGAGCGCCGTGGTTAGCTAATCATGCTGTGGATTGTAGTGCTGTGGCCTAGGCTCCGAAGAGCGTCCGTTTGGGGTTTGCTTTGTTTCCTCTCCTCTGCCTGGGCTGTGGGCAGGGAGCAGAGGCTCACAGACTCCTGCCTCGGCCCTGTAAAATTGTACCATGAAAGCGCCAGAATGGAAAATAAAAAACTCTATAAAACCACCCTGGGCTCCATGTGTCATCTGCTCTGGGGTCAGGTGGGGTTAGGCGTTGTCAACTGCAGCATGCCACACACTGGGCGGGAGGGAGGACTGTGGGCAAGGACTGGAGGGCATGTCCCTGGCTCTATGATATCCCTGCAGAGTAGATGGACATGGAGGGTTTGGGGTCTCATGTGTTACAGTGCATGGGACTCAATACCCCCTGTGGAGAGGAGAGAAGCCTGCGTTGCTGCTCTGAGCAATTGCCCCCTGATTTTCCAAAGGGGTGCTGATTCCTCCTGCACCAAAGAGGGCTGTGGGTGTGGTGTGGGGGGCAGCGTGGGCATGGGATTGTGCCATGGGTGTGAGTGGATGAGGCAGCCTGGGGGAGGGGCTGAGCAAACCTTGGGGTGTGTGACATGGGGAATGGGGCCCACTGCAAGCAGGGAGGTGTTCTGTGCTTGGAGGAATATTCACAGTCCACAGATGACACTGGAGTCTCCTCTGGCCATAGATACAATCCCTACCAGCCCTGTTTGAGCGTTGGTCCTCAGTCAGATCAATATTGACCTCTGGCTCTTGGCCAGCCAGCAGCTTCACTTTATTGGGGTGCTCTTGTTGGCTAAGCAGGGCCCCTGAATGTGGCACACATCCCCCACAGCTTGGGAGATGATTTCATGGCCTCTTGATGTCAAAGGGCTGGGAGGGAGCTTACGGCATTGGGCAGGTGGGGATAGACTTTTCTCCTTACAGAAAACTCCAGC
This sequence comes from Gavialis gangeticus, assembly GCF_001723915.1. NCBI lineage: Eukaryota > Metazoa > Chordata > Crocodylia > Gavialidae > Gavialis > Gavialis gangeticus. The sequence continues at coordinate 24,760,094 of NW_017728997.1, read as the reverse complement.
ACCTTGAACTGGCCAGCTCAGCCCCATCACAGCCAGATGATACCACCCTCAGGTTTGGGATGAGGGTTTGGGCACAGGGCCCATTTGTAGAGCTCGTTGTTCATTGTCCTGGTTCCTAGGGCTTGTGAAAGCACTGGCCAGGGCCACATCGAGTTAGGACAAGCACTGTACCAATGTGTCTCAGCCCTGCTTATCCTGGGACTGTACTCGTGGCGCTGCACAGGTCCTGAGGTGCTGACTTGCAGCCCAGGCCTCTGGAAGTGGTGGTGAGTGACCTAGGATAAAAGGCCCATCACGGGGAAAGGAGCTGCCATGGGTAACCACATTTCTGTTTATAGATTCATAGATTCATAGATTAAGGGTCGGAAGGGACCTAGTAGATCTTCTAGCCCGACCCCCCGCCAGGGCGGGAGAACAACAAAAACCCCAAAAAGAGAAATGGGACTCAAACGAGTCCAGCTAGGTGGGCATCCAGCCTCTTCTTAAAGACCCCCAGGGTAGGGGCCAGCACCACTTCCCTTGGAAGTTGGTTCCAGCTCCTAGCCGCCCTAACGGTGAAGTAGTTTTTGCGGATGTTCAATCTATACCTCCTCTCCAACAGCTTGTGCCCATTTCTCCTTGTTATGCCAGCGGGCGCTAGGGGAAACAGCGTCTCCCCCAAACCCCCTGGTCCCCCCTAGTGAGTCTATAGACAGTCACCAGGTCCCCCCTTAGCCTTCTCTTGTGGAGGCTGAATAGGTTCAGGTCCCGCAGTCTCTGGTTGCCTGGTTCTGAGTCACTACATCCTCGTGAACCAAGGAGGAAGGCAAATGGCTGCTCTCCCCACCTGGTCTCACCCCGGTGGCAAGTACAGTTGTGTTTGACCCTTTATGTTGGTTTTATTCTGCCACTTTTAGTGGGTCCAAAAGAATCTCCTTGGGAAATGATTGATCAAAGTGGCAGTGGAATCATGTTGTAATTAAACCACAGTTCACTGATAGCGGGAGCCCAGTCAGTACTTACAGGCCCCCCCTTCCCTGAGACCAATCTCCACACGATACTCTGCCTACACCCTCCGCTGGAACAGAGGATCCTGCCTCCAAGGGAAAGGAGAGCGAGCCCTGGACCCGAGAGTGAAGGTTGCTATCGATCGAAGAGCCAAGATGCCAAGAGCCAGAGGTCAGTATTGATCACCATGTGATTACAGCCCCTGGCTCCATCATCGCTGGAACAAGGGCTGCCATGCCCCACCCTGTCCTCAGCCACCCAAAGTCAGGCTGGCTGCGGGCGCAACTCCTCAGGGGTGACCCAAGCTGTTACCCCTGGGCCCAGTCTGTGCTTGTGTGAGGTGACTCAGGCCCTCTGGAAGTATTTGCTAGTTTTGGGGATTTCTAAACTCATTGCTGAGTTCTCATGGTTCTGTGCTCCCCCACAGGCCTCCTCATGCACCTCTGGCCTGCTCTACAGCTCCTGGACCCTTACACATTGCTCTGCTGGTGCTTCTTGATCCTGCCTCCAGCCCTTTACTTCTCTGGACCTGAAAAGCCTCCTCCATAAGCAAGCCTAGACTAGTGACCAGCTCCCTTTGAACAGGTTCCTCAGGGTGGAAGCCCCACCCTGCCTCTACCCCTTTGGCATGGGTCACTCAGCCATGTGCTCTGATGCTGGGCAGCCTCAGGCCTGTGGCTCTGGTCGCTGGGTGTGAAGACCAAGGCACCTGCTCTGGGGTTCTCCCTGAGGCTTACACAAGGAGCAACCCCACATGCAGAGCATGTCTCTTCTCTCTGTGTCAGACAGCATCTCCTCAGATAATGAGGACAGCAGAGATCTGGGAGAAGAGGTGGTGGGAGTATAGGGGCTAAAGAGGTCCAGTCTCATGGGTCTTTGGGGCTTGGATGGACGAGTGAAAGACAAAGTGAGAGGCCTGAGGAGAAGACCACAGAGGCCACGTGGGGAGCCTAGGAGGGAGGGCTTCTGAGCAAAGGCTGGGGGGAAGAGTAGGTGGATCCTGTTTCATCTTCAAAGCCACCAGTGGGGAGGAAGGCAGAGCCCAGGAGATGGAAGGTGAGAAGAGGAGGAAATAATGATAGTACTGGCAATAAGGGGAAGAAAGCAAGGAGGGGAAAGAGCAGGAAGGGGAGATAAGGAGGCCGTAAAGGGCACCGAGCTGTTATCAGCACACTCGGCAGGAGCCCCTTCTGTATCCTTATGGCACTCTTTTTCTCCAGTTCGGTGACAGATAAGGGAAGGAATGGCCAGTGCCGTGCACGGGAGGAGCCCTGGTCGTAGTGCCCAAGGCCCGTCCCTGTGAGCCCAGACAGCGAGGTGACCCCTCCTGGGCCAGGCACTGCCAGAGACTTGAGAACATGCCTGGCCCAGAGCAGGGAGTGCCCAGCTCCCAGCTGAGCGGAGGGAGGGGGTTGTTTTGTTTATAAAATATACATATATACAAATATCAGTCTCTTACCAAAACTCAAGTTTGCCACAGTTGGGCATGGCTGTCTGTGCAAGCATGGTTCGGCTCCATCCCTCCCCTGCCAGCAGCACCTCCCACCGTGTGGTTGCCTACTGCATCCTCACAGATACACTTGCACGGGGGATTAACAGGCAGCGTTGCCCTGATGATAAAGCCCCAAATCCCTCGCTGGGGCCTTCTTGTTCTAGGGGCTACCCCTGGCCTCTTAACTGCCCAAGGAAACATTCAAACCACTCGGGAAATGCCTGCTAAAGCCATGCCAGCCTCTGCCTCTCTACACACAGCCCAGACCCTGCCCAAGTAGCTGTGATTTGTGCTGTAAGAGAATAAAGTAGTGTCCTGCAGTGAACGATCCAAGTGCTGCGGCCCTGGCTGGAGGGGTGTGAGCTGGAGAAGAGGCTCTAGCTACTCTGAAGTGCTGTGGATGGATAGTCGAATCCCAGCTGTGGGTCTGCCGCCTTCTCCCTAGTGTGGCAGTGGAGCCTGCTGGGAACAGGGCTGGTACTCAGAGATGAGCCCCATTCCCTAAAACCTCATTGCCATACAGCATCCTTATACAGGGACCAAGGGGGACAGAGCTACCACGTCTAGCACAATAATGCCTGGGGAGAGAGCAGGGCCCCTTGTGGCTGTGGGGGGCTGGTCTCTGCACAGCCAGTGGTTTCTCTGATGAAACAGCTGTACTATGTGTGGCTGTCTCCATGTGTGCGGCATCAGCCGTTTGCTGTCAGGATGCTGGGTTGTCTGTCCCAGGCATGGCCAGCAGAGAGCTGTTAAGCCTTGCTATTGTGTAGCCTAGGGGTAGTGCCTTGGCTTCATGAGATGGCTGAAGCCCAGATGACCCAGTTCGACCAAGACTGTCTGTAGGGTGAGTGGAATTGCCCCAGAAGAACAAGGCAGCCAGGTGCTGGGAGAAGGATTTACAAGCACAAGTGCTCCCGGGCAGCTTTGGGCTGACAAGAGGGAAAGGGGGTGCTTTCCTGATGGGGGGGAGCTACAATTTTGCTATGGGCCCAGCCAGTGCCAAAGGAATTTGTCCTGGAGCATGCAGAGCCAGCCAGACACAGGCCGAGTGCTGTGGAGAAGAAAACGGCCCTTGACACAGCAAAGCATAAAAGGCTGAGACTGTGAAACGTTCCAGAGCCTTCGGGACCCCAAGGCAGGCAGGTGTGGGTAGGTATTTCCTTATGTGTGTCTGGATCCTTTGTGCCAGCTAAGTAAGGAGCAATATGTGTGTGTGTGTGTGCATGTATACAAGCATATATGTGTCCATGCATGTGTGCATGTATATGTGTTCATGTGTGTGCATCCACATGCACACGGGTAAATAAATGCCTGTACATGCTACATTTACCACTACACATGTCCCTGTTGAAGAGATCTGTGAGCCCAGAGGGCCTGCCAGGTTGGAGCTATGGAAAAGGATGCGTTTCAGCCTGCTCAGCCTCTGGCCTGTGGAGCTGTGTCATCCAGCATGTGGGGCGCCCCACAGATCTGAAAATTGGGTGTGGGGGTGGCAGTTAACTACCCTGGCTCCCCTGCTGCCAAATTTCCAAGCCCTGGGGGCCAGATTATGTGGCCCTATGCACAAGACTGGGGCCATGGGCACAATCTGGCATGGGGGCCCAGGCTAGTTCTTTGGGCCTAATTCAGTGTGCAGAGACAGCCCAACACTGGCTCAGTCCCTGTCCCTGTGCTAGGCTGGCCCCAAGTGCTGGACTGGGCCCACAGATCAGATCTGCCCTGTGGAGCGATCCCAGATTGGTCATCCAGCCCGAGGGGCCAAAAGGTTGGGCATCCCCAATTTAAGCTACTGGGGGAGATGGGGCCTTGAAGCTGGCAGGCATAGTGTGGGACAGCTAGGCTGCAAAGTCCCATTTCTGGGTGGAGGTAACAACCAGCCAGAGCAAGGGAAGCTTTACAAGCCTGTGGGCCATGTATGGTGGGAGCTGTACCCAGCAGCCAGTGGGTGGCACCTAGCCATGGTCTTGTGTGACTGAGTGCTTCCCCCCAGGAATAGCCCATGAAGGAGGGAAGCTCCAGCCCCCCAAGCCAGTCCAAGGAGAGCAGGCAGATCTGCTCTTGCTTTAGAGTAGAACTGGCATGGTTTGCCACATGATGTTTTCCTTGCTTGGGAAGGGGACCACTCCAGCTGCCACCCCAGAAGGGAAGAGTATGAGGGAGGATGGGTATGATGACCACGGAAGCATTCATGTCTTGGGAGCTTGCTGAGAACAGAGCCCATAGATATAATCAGAGGCACCACAGTGGTGCCAGGTGAGATGGGGCAGCTCCAAGCCTTGTGCCTGGACTGTGGGGTCATCTCATTCTGTTTCTGCTGCTAACCTTTCACTTGAGCATAGGCCACGTGCGTTGTGGGCAGGGATCCCGGGGGACCAGGTTCTGTGGGGCCCCGGGGCAGCCCCGAAAGCTCAGAGAATAGCTTTGGGCTGTTGCGTGATTCAGTGGGCCGAGGGCCGGCTGTGACTCAGGGGCACTAAAGTGCTTTCTGTGATACCAAATTCTCCCCTACCTCTTCTCACCCTGGGAGTGGGGAGGTGCGAGGGGAGTCATGGGCTCTGTGTGCTTGATTGGGAACTTTGGAACAAGATAAGGTCTAGACTCCTGCACAGCATGTGCCCCAAAGAATAGGCTGGTCCACAGGGCACAGCACGCCCTGTTCCAGCCGCGGCTCTGTAAACAGGCACCATTGCCAGTGGCTCTGTCCTAAGGCTCCACAGCCTCTGGAAGGCAGGAGCTGCAGACAGAAGTGCTGTGGCCCCTGCCAAACTTGCTGCGGCTGAGGTGGAGTTGCCTGTGACAGGTCCACAGTCCCACCTGGGCGCTGCGGAGGCTCTAGGACGGGGTGTGGGAGCTCCGGGGCCCTGGCACTGACAAAGCCTGAGGGAAGATGCCTTGGGGACTTGGGCAAAAGCAGGAGTGCAGTGGGGCAGCCTGCAGGGGCAGGGGCTGGCAGCTGGCTTAGGAAGGCTTTTCGAAGCCACCGTGGCATGGGGCCTGGCTGCCTCTGGGTGGTAGGGCTCTCAGAGAGGGACCTGAGGCTCCTGGCATGGTGAGAAGTACAGGGCTCTGGTGCCCCAAGTTGCTGGGCTGGGCCAGGCAGGCCTGAACAGACTGGGAGCCTGAAGGGCTCTTTCCACGGCCTCCTGCCCTACAGCATTTCCTGAGGGTGGGGCACCGGCTGGCCCCACCACACCCCTGCAGGCACGGCTCCCACTAGGGAAGGGTTAACTAGCAGGGCCGTGTGAAACGGCGCCGCTTGACTTGCGTTTCAACAGAACAGTGTTTCGTTTCAAATTTTGTTTTGATTCGAAACTGCTGTCCCGTTTGTTTCGCTGTTTTAACTGTTTCAATGTTTTGCCCATAGGCTGTAATGGGGAAGCTCAAAACATCCTATAACTTTGTTATTTCTTGCCTGATTTGGATGAAACTTTCAGGAATGGTAGCCCCTTCTGAGGCATGAAGCCTGCCAAGTTTCAAGAGGATAGTTGCATGGGGTTTCAGGGAAATTGCACCTCAAAGTCTTGAAAGCAATAAACTCATGTCGTGTATGTGTTAAGCCATGCAGGGCTTCTGGGTTCTGGGGCCCTGCACCTCTGGCTGCTGACTGGCAAAACTCGTGACATGGGTACTTGTGGGACTGACTGTCTGTCTTGGGGCACAGGGGGGTGAAAACTGCAGGCCTGCTAGGCTCTGCTGTGGCCACGAATCCTGCCAGCCATCAAGGAGATCGGTGCAGGGGGAGTCTGGGTCCTGGGGCCCTGCACCTCTAGGTGCTGACAGACAACACATGTGACATGGGTGGGTGACACTCTGTGTGTGTTAATGTGTGCCCTCACTCAAATGACACCAAGGCAGAAAGCAGGGCAGTTCAAACAATGTTGCCTTTTATGCAGTTTTTCCATCCCTCCCCCAGAGCACTGGGATAGGAAGGGACCTCAGGGAAGGGTCACAGTCACTGGGCAGCTACACAGTCAATAATGAGAGCACGCCTTCCCCCCTCCCTCTGCTTACTTTAATTTCTGCTTCCCTGAAGGCAAGCCCAGCTTGAGCTTCAAAACTCAAAATGTTTCGAAAATTTCGAAACGTTTCGACTTGCCTTGTTTCATTTTGAGGCTGTTTTGAAGCTCTGTTTCATTTCGATTTCGCTGTTTCAAGCTCAAAATGAGTCAAAACAGCGTCAAAACGAAACTGCTGGAAAAATTTCACACAGCCCTATTAACTAGGTTCCTCTGGTGCCAGGAGCAGCTGGCTCCCTGCCTACCCCAGGGGCACACAGGTGATGGCAGGTCTGTGGGCAGAAGTGCATAGGTGCAGGCTAAGCAGGTGGAGGGAGGCACTGAGCCAGGACAGCCAGCTGTACCCTCCCCTGTGCTCCCTGCCAGGGCTTGTGGCTGTGGCTATTCCTAGTCAGGACTGGCTTGGCTCTCCAGACCCATGGAGCTCAACCCTGTACCTTGGGGGTGTGCTGTGTGGCAGGCAGTCTGCTCCACTGTGTTGGGGCAGGGACAGGGTGAAGTCCCTACCACAGCATGGCCAGGCATTCGCACTTCTAGCTGCACTTGGGGAGCTGCTGTAAGCACTGGAGCCTTTCCCTGGGTTTGGAAATGGAGGAGCCTTGCACTCCTTCTGCCCTCTGAGTCTGTGGGGCAGCTGGTCATGGCCTCCACCCCTCCCCGCCTGAATGATGTCCCGTTGGGTCTGGTTTCTCCAAGGAAGAAGAGGAGGCAAGTCTCAGATGGGTGAGGACTCAAGGGGACAGGCAGGCCTGTGGTCTCCCTGCTAGGAATGCTCCTCCCTCCCCTGCAAGGCTTCACCCTTATGGCCTCCCTTGTCCCTCAGGAGCTCAGCTCCCCAGGGGTTTTCACCTGGCCTGTCAGAGGCTGCAAGATGGGGCCTGACAGAGGACAGGGCTGGGAGTAAGCAGTCCCCAGGTAGCAGGAAGCCCCTGGCCAGGGACTTGCCCGGTGACAGTTTGTACCTTTAAACCCCATGACTCAGGAGGTTGTGAAGCCAGAGCTGCCTTAGCAGGTGAGGGGGGGTGGCAGAAGGAGGGAGTGGTGTCTCAAAGATCACCGTCAAGTATTAATAGCGGGGAGGAGAGTGCACGCTTCACTAGAGGGCTGTCAGGCACACCCAGCCACCAGACCCCACAGCAGCTGTGCCTGCACCAGGTAAGAGCCGTCCTTGGTCCCCAGGGAGAGAGTATCTGCTGGAGGAAAGGAAGAGCTGTTGCCTGAGGAGGGGGCAGGGGGGACCCTTCGTACAGCAGGGCATTGGTGCAACCATCCCCACCATTAGCCCCGGGAGCAGCTCGAGCCGGCACCTGCTTTGATGCATTTTCAAAGGCTCTGAGTATTAATCATCCCAGGGTGATGCTCACGCCTAGGGCAGAGACCCCATCAGCATCCCTGGGGTGCCCCCTTGGATGTGAGGGGTGAGACAGCCCCTGGCACAGAGTGGATTGGTTTGTGGGGGAGCCTGGGACTGGGAGCAGCTGGTGGGGTGCATCCTCCTGGGAGATGCCTCAGCCCCAGTCTCTTGGAGCATCCCAGAGAGCGCTGTCCTGGGATCGTGTGACAAGGGCCTGGCCTGGGTGTTCTGTCTATGGATCACCCCCTGGCCAGAATCACAGGTGCGGTGTGCTGGGGTCAGGGCTGTGGTGGAGGGCGGCACAGCTAGCAGGCAACGTTTCCTTGAGGATCTACCCAGGACCTTGCCCCTGGACTCCACACCAGCATCCCAGGTGGCAGGTGGGAATCCAGCAGGGGAGCTCAACAGGATTTCCTGGGTTGGGGGCTCAAAGCTCTGGGTGTGGGCACTATGCTAGGGGGCCAGGCAGTGCTGGTGCCGGCCTCTTGCAGCATCTACAAGGCCTATGGGGAGAGGCACAGACTGAGCCCCTCCTGGGCATCTGTAGCTCAGTGGGGATGGGGCAAGGTGATTTCCTGCCCTGCCTGTTGCATGAGGCATTTCAGGGCAGCTAAAGGCAGGGAGAGAGTTTCAGGGCCATCCTCTGGCTCAGAACCTGTGAGATGGGCTCTGTCTTATGCCTGTGGAGAATGGGATGAGGCTGCCTGCCCATTGAGTTACCATCCCCTGCCTGCCACAGGTTTGAGTGGTGTGGTGGGTCCCTGCCCATGTCTGCAAGGTCTTGGAGTGGATGGCCGGTAACATCCCACACCATCTAGCTCTGGGCTCCCCAGTGACTCTGTCTATTGGTGGCAGCAGAGATGCAAGTGCCCTGTGGCCTCTCCAGGGTTGCATGTGGGAAGCCGGCCCTGCTGCTGTCCGGGCTTTGCCCGCTCTGGGCAGAAATTTGGGGGCTCAGGTTCAGAGCTGCCAACCCAGGCCTGTCTTTCATTCAGACATGGTGCCCCACGCTTGCTCAGGCTGAGGGGCACTGTTGGCATGTGTACAGGTGTGTGCCCACGCATGCACAGGTCTGTGGTGGCACATGTACAGGTGTGTGCAGGCACATGCACGTGTTCTGTGCCCGCCTACCTACTGTGTATCTGTGCCCACCTGCGGCGTGACTGAGGGCACTGATAGCCACCAACAGGCACCTGCTGGGAGTGGACGGCCAATGGCTCTTGCTGAGGGTGAAAATTCCTGGCCCTTCATGTGTGACAGGGCAAAGTCTGTACGGCTGTGCAGTGGGGCTCTGGGTGTCCAGAGGTGAAGAGACAGGCCCCTCTGAGCACTCACTGCCAGCCCTGCAGCCCACAGAGCCTGGCACAGGACTGCTCTAGCTCACAGAAGGGTGTGATAGACACCAAGCCTGTAGCGGCAGTGTGTGCCCCCTCCTGCCCCTATGCCAGCTCCATGGCTAGAGGCTGTGACGGGCTGAGGCAGGGCCTTCTGTTGGGCCCCCTGTGCAGCCAGAGGCAGCCCAGACTCCTGCGACTGCCCATGGGCAGAATTATACCCATGGCAGTCACATGCAGTCCCCGGAGCAGGGGACTGTCTTTCTTGGGGGATTGGACTGGGGCACTGAGTTGGCAGTGGAAAGAGCTCACTCTTGGCTGCAGCCCTGGTGCTACCTGAAGCCAACCCCTCTCCCACATACACACAACCCTGGCCTGGTCTGGGGCAGAAAAGAAGCCCAGATTCAGGCATTGAGACCAGAGGGTGCAGGGAGTGCCAGAGTCCTGGTGGCTTGTGTCCCTTGAGCACCAGCTGCAGGCCAGTCACAGCACCAGCACCTTCCTGCACAGCTAGGAGTGGGCTGGCCTGCACCAGTGGTTTGGCCTCCCACGTCCCCCACAGGCAGAACTCTGGGCTGGGCTGCCCCCTGCACTGCCCTTGTGCCTCTGGGTCCCCTGAGCTCCCCTTGCCCCAGAGCCTCCTTCAGCCTTGGCCTCTGAAGCTCCTTTTCCTCGAAGTGCTGCAGGCTCTCAAAAGCAACCTGCTGACTCTTCAGCAGCCTCAGCCTCCAGCCTTGGCTGGCACTGGAGGAGGCATTGCTATGGGCTCCCCTAAGCAAGACTACAATGGCATCAGATGCTGCACTGACAGGTACAGCCATTTCCAGTGGGGCATCTCATCATCAGCTCTGAGCCTCTCCTCTCTTCTCCTGAAGTTCAGACAGGAGCTTGAGTAGGTTCAGAGCCGTCACGATGGAGCAGATGGAGCTGCGGTGCCGCCCGGGGGGCTACAAGGGGCTGAGCGAGGCTGAGATAGAGGAGGTCGCACAGAGAACCCAGACTCCCCCATCCTCCATCCGCAGAAAGCTCCATAAGATGAGGTAGGAGGCAGTGTACCCCATTCCCCTGTTCTGGTGCTGGGCAGGGCTGAGGAGGGTGCAGTGACATGGCAGAAGGGGAGAATGGCAGGAGACGGGCCTGCCAAGTTGCTGATAGGGGCTTTATGACTAATGACTAATAACTAATATCAGTTATGAGAAAAACCTTTCCTCAGACCTTAGTGGCACAGGCTCCAAAGGTGAGGAGTAGAAGGAAGGTGGGGCAGGGTGTGGGCTGGGGGCTGTACTGGTCCCAGAGGCCCTGCAGCTGCCAGGGGACAGGGGCAGTACCCTTTCACCCTCATGTGCACTCCTTTGCCCACCTTCTGTCTAGTATGCTCCTGGCTTCTCCATTGCCTAGGGCACCTGCCCCCGGAGAGAGCGCTGTGGGCGCAACTCCTTGGCTGTCCCAGTGCCAGTTGGGCCCAAGTAGCTCCAAGGAGATGGGAGGCTGGAGACTGTGACCTACAAGGGCCTTTGTCACCAGCCCCCTTTGGCCTTTTTAGAGGCTTAGCTGGTTACAGGGTCTAGGGCAAGTGTGGGGTCTAGAACCCTTCAGATATTGGTGCTGGAGTAGGTGCTGAGGTCTCCAGGGACTTGGAGAGGCTTCTGAGGCTCCACAAGGGTTTCGCAGTTCCCAGGATCCTGCAGAAGGCAGCAGTCTGGGGACTCTAGAGCTCCTTCCAGAGGGTGGTAGCTGGGGTATCCTGGTATACCACAGAGGGGGGTGTTTGGGGTGGACTGGCAGAAATATCGCAGGTACCTTCCCCTCCTTCTCTTACAGATGTTCAGGTGCTGTTGTAAAGTCCTTGCTGTTCCGGGTCCTGCCCTTCCTGAAATGGCTGCCACGCTACCCGGTCAAGGACTGGCTCATTGGGGACATCACCTCGGGGTTCAGTGTGGGCATCATGCACCTGCCACAGGGTGAGTGTCACAGCCCCTTTGCTCAGAGCTCAGTGTTTGCTCAGCAGGATTGCTCTGGGGTGCAGCTTGGCACCCAGCTGGCAGGGAGGATGGTCTCTAGCTCTCTGGTACCTCCTGGTATCAAATCATCAATGTGTGTGTGTGTGTGTGTATATGTAATGTGACTGTACAAGGTGGATGGGAGCCTGTGAGGGCAGAGGGCTGAGCTGGGGGATGTCAGGGCACGGGGTCTGGGGCTCAGTGTGATAGGGCAGAGAGCAGGCCTGGGGGGCTTGTGGGGTGGGGGGCATGTGTGCATACTGGCTGAGCCCCAGCTGAGCCTGTCTTTGCCTAACTCTTCTGCTGCCTTTGCTGTGTCCAGGCCTGGCCTACGCGCTTCTGGCAGGGCTGCCTCCCGTCAACGGCCTCTACTCCTCCTTCTACCCTGTTTTCCTGTACTTCTTCTTCGGGACGTCTCGGCACAACTCTGTGGGTGAGCAGGGGGTCCAGGCTGGAAGTTGTGGGGTCCAGAATTGCCAAGGAGACCACTTATCAGGAACAGGCATGGGGGGGAGCACCAAGAGGCACCCAAGCCTCCTCCCCCCATCCTGCGGAGACTGTACTGGGCTACCCCGCTAGCCTGTAGCTACTCAACTGGCTGGAGTCTCCGGGGTTCTGGAGGTCACTGCCTGCCCGCTCGGCAGATGTGGGTCTTCCAGGCCACCAGTGCCCCATGGGCAAACTTCTCACTTCTCAGATGAGTTCTCCAAGGACTCCGATGAGTCTGATACTGGTGAATAAGCAGCTGCATTGCTGTACTAGTTGCTGGACGGAGCCCCCCTGCTGTGTCTGAGACCTGGCTCCTCGCATGAGAGAGTCCTGAGTGGGCAGGACTGAGCTGCGCATGATCTGCTAGGGGATCCATGTGGCCACAGTTCCTGTGTCCTTACCCTGTACCTCCCCGCCCCTGCAGGCCCCTTTGCTGTCATTTCTGTCATGATCGGCAGTGTGACAGACTTGATGGTGCCCAGTGATGACTTCATGGAACCAGTCAATGGCACCAACAACACTATCCTTAATGAGGCCAGGAGGGATGCTGCCAGGGTGGAGCTGGTGGCTGCACTCACCATCCTGGTGGGCATCTTCCAGGTGAGCAGGTCCTGCAAGCCAGAGCAGGGAGGAGCCTGGGATCTGGCTGGTACTACACCCAGAGCCCTGATGGGGGGTGGTGATACTAGTACATGGTTTGATGCTGGTACATGGTCCCTGTGCCATCCAGTCCCTGTGCCATCCAGTCCCTGCTCTCCCCACACCCATCCCTGTAGTCCCCAAAGCATCCATGGGCTGTGGGGTTGCGGCAACTCCATTCACTGCACAGATCAGTCTCCAGCTTCCTCTTCTGGATCTCAGCTGCTTCATTTCCCCTACAGACTGGGCAAGGGGCAGAGGCAAAGCAAATTCTTCCTCCATCCCAAGGACTAAGACCCACCCTGCTGTTCCCACCCTGGCTTCCACTGACTGACCTGTCTCCTGGTCTCCAGGAAGAGACATCCTTCAGTGGCAGATACCACTCAGACAGACTGTTAGGCCAGAGGGGACCCTTGGGTTCATCTACTCTGACCTGCATTACACAGGACTTCCCTGAAAGAGCACCTGCTTGGACACAGGGAGAGTGTTTAGAAACATATCCACCCCGATTTAAAAATTGACAGTGAAACCTCAGAGAATCTTTCATTACTTGCCCTGATGAAAATGCGCGCCTCATTGCTAATCTGAACTTGTCAAACCTCAATTTCCAGCTGTTGCATCTTGTTATACTTTGGTCTGGCAGATGGCAGATGGCAGAGCCTGTTATCAGTGTTTGTTCCCATGTAGGTCTTTGGTGGCTGTGATAGATGTTTATTACTTTCCTGTCAGGTCTGATTACTCTTTACTTTGGTAAGCTAAGAAGAGATTGCTCCTGGAGTCTCTCCCTGCAAGGCCTGTTGTCCAGTCCTTTAATCATGTCAGGGTTCATCTCTGAACCCTCTCCAATTTTTCAACACCCTTCATGGATTGTAGACCTGAGACCTCCTGGGAACAGCTGTCCCCCAGCCCATGAGAGAGATAATATAACCTCCTGACTCCTTCTTGGGTGTCCCTGTTTATATGTCCAAGGATCGCATTATCCCTTATGGCTACAGCACTGCAGTGGGAGCTCATGCTTAGGTGATGGTCCTCCATGACTCCTTCAGAGTCACTGCTCCTCAGAGTAGAGTCCCACATCCTTCAAAGCTGGTACAGGACCTTACATTTGGCTCTACTGAAACACACAGTTTTGTTGGCATCCAGCTTGTCAAGCAATCCAGATCTTTTTGTAGCAGTGCCC
>NW_017728997.1:24736759-24741603 GCF_001723915.1 Gavialis gangeticus | reverse complement strand
CATACCACTTTGCTTCCTTTCTTTCCTGATTATTATTTTGCACACACTTCCTCATACTCTCCGTCACTTTCCCACATGCCCTCTTTTTGTTCCTTTTTTGTCCAGTCTTTATCTTACTGTTCTCCTTGTTATTTTCCTTCCCCCACTCCCAGCCTTTGGGTTTCCTGCTGTGATCCCACCTTCTCTTCCATGCTGCTGATAAACCTGTAACATAGCATAGGGGTGAGAGCCCCCAGGGTGGTGCATGGTGATGATTCCCCCATGATGGTTACCCTCAAGACCCGTCAGCCATCCAACATGTTGTACTGTCATGCTTTCTTACATGGTGAGCCAGGCAGTGCCCAGGCCAATGCCTGACAGCTGTCTCTGTGTGAACATCATCATAGTCATGTTTGTCAAGCAGACTTGCAGGCTCATCAAACCACCCCATGTAATCCAGCACAGCGGAAGCTGCTTTCACAGCCCAGGTTGATTGGTAGCCATTATCTTGCACCACTTTGTTGCCTGTGGAGTCTGGCCTGGGCACTTTTCCAGGCTGGGGCTGTCATGGGGCCCTGCTGATATGTATGAGCAACTCCCAGGCCAGGACTGTCCCTCCCTGGGGTGGTAGTACTTGGCCATGCATTCACTACTTGGCCTGCTCTGTGGAGTAAGATAGTCCATGCATCACTGATTACTGGGGCCTACCCAGCTCAGCAGCCTGTCGCTCTGTTACCATGCCGGCCCCAACCTTTGCTGGCAGGATCTGGTCCCACAGCTATCCAGTCAAATGCCAGAGATGGTGGTGGTCACTGTGCCCAGCCCGCCCCACTGCCTGGGGACAACCACAGCCAGGTGGCCTGAATGTCCGGCTTGCTAGCACTCTCGGCAGAGCCCTTCACAGTTGGCCAGGTTCTGGTCTGCTGACTTTGCAGGGTAACCAGTGGACTCTGGGGATGAAAGTCCAAGTGTTTTGTTTCTTCCACAGGAAGAATTGAAAGTTGGGCTCAGTACCCCCCACTACAACCCCCCTTTAGTTCCACGCTTTACCAGGGGTGAATCTCCCTAGCTCCACCCCACCAAAGCAAGCTCCTTTTTAGTGCCACCCCACTGTGCCTTAGGACACTGCTGGGTGGCACAGGGGGTGAGGCTTCTTGGAAAGGACCTTGCTCACAGCCTGGCCTACCCCTTCCTGGGTCTCTTTCCAGGTTGCCTTGGGCTTGCTGCAGTTTGGCTTTGTGGTCACGTACCTCTCGGATCCACTGGTACGTGGCTACACTACTGCTGCCTCTGTCCATGTGCTAGTCTCGCAGCTCAAGTACGTCTTTGGAGTGCGCCTGGGTGAGCACTCAGGACCATTGTCACTGTTCACGGTAAGTAGGGCTGGGCATGGACAGTTTGGGGCAGGTGACTGGTGATTCCCCAGGGCTCCCTGTACAGAACACTGTCAAACTACAGGCTTCTGTGTGTCGGGGTGTGTGTGATAACGTTGACAGAGTATGTGGAGCTCCTGGAGAACCCAGGTGGGTTGATAGGAAAAATATACCACAAAAATTCCTCATGTTTGACACTGCACATCTTACCCAGTTTTCACTCATGTTGGCTTTCATGTGAATTTGCTTAAAGCTGAGGAGAAAGTCAGTGCGTGCTGTACAAAACCCATGCTGAGCCCATCATGCTGTACATAGAGCCCATGGAGCTCTGGTCATTGACCCAGCTTTGGATCTGCCAGCAGGCTGCTGTCACCATATTAGCTGTGTTAAATACCCTGCATGCAGGAAGAATCCAGTTTTGTTGCTGTCCCAGAGATCAGGGCTCCCTAACAGGGTCTGGAAATAGGATTTCCCAGCAAAATCACCTTTCATAGCAGGATGGTAGAGCAGGATTGCTCCTGGGTTGGGCTTCCCCAGTAACTGCCCTGGTAGAGCAGCACTTGGTAACTAGGTGTCTATGGGGTACAACTGGGAGGGAGCTTGCACAGGCTGCTTTCCTTGATGGCACAGTCATGCTAGCACATAGTTTTCATTGTTATCCTTGATTGTGTTACACCTGTGCCTAGAGACCCTGGGCAGGGAGAGGCTCAAGCAGAGATAAGTGCTCTGTGCACCAGAGGAAGACATGGGCCCTGCTTGCAGAGATGTGAGCAATGGCCCCTCCTGACCTGCTACCTGGATGTAGGGAGCCATGCCACAGGGCCGTGTGCACTGGGTCACAATCTTCACTTCCCTTTCTCTCCTAGAGCTTCATTGAGATCTGCACGAAACTGCCCCAGACGAACGTGGGCACCCTGATCACCGCCCTCATTGCCATGTTTGTCATCTTTGTCGTGAAGATATTCAACCACAAGTTTTCCTCCAAACTGCCCATGCCCATCCCCATCGAGCTCATCACGGTAAAAGGGGGACAGCACAGACCCACCTCTCTTCCCTCTCCATGGCTTTCTTTAGCCCTCTCTCCACAGGCATTTAGGGGTGGAAAGGCTGCCTGTTACCATCCCCACCCCCCAGAGCACAGAGGTTTAGTTCTTTATCCCTGTTTGGGGGCTGAAGGCACCATCATTTGTTGGACTGGCTCTTCTTCTCTTGCCAGTTCTGTGAGGCCTCCCTGCTCAGGTAGCATAACTGAAGACAGTCAGGCTTTGGCTGAGTCTAGTCACAGGCAGCTTGGTGTGTGCTGGTCTGAGATGCCCCTGGGATGATCTCAGGAGGGCAGTAGACTTCAGGAGCCATGCTAAGGCCAGGCAGGAGGCAGCTCCTCTTCCATTAGTGCCTCCAGTCTTCAGGAAGCTTCTGGAGCCAGAGTCCCTGCCTGCATGACAGGCAGAGGGTCAGCAAAGCTACTGGTCCTGGAGGCATCCACTCCATTCATTGTACAGAAGAGACAGTCCAATATGTTTTCATCCCCAGGCCACTAGTTAGCACCTGACCCGCAGTGGCTGGGTTTAGTGACCAGGGTGTAGTGAGTCAGTGGCCCCAGTGCAGCACCCAAGGTCTCAGCCTTCACCCCAAAGCATATTCATGGTGGGCCCTGGCTGCCCAACCTTGACAGAGCCCTGTAGGCTGAGCTGCCCCAGACTCCTCCAGGAGCAGTGGGTGCCATCTGGGGCTTGGGCCTCAATGTCCCCCATGGGTGATAGGTGATGGACCCTGTGCTCCCAACTCTCGTTTTGTCTTAAGCCCCCTGCTGGTTGTGTCCTGTTGCCCCTTCACTGAGGGAGCAGCTGCTGGTCAGCCCTGCCCATGCACCATGCTTTCAGCTAAGCTGACCCCATTTGCTTCCCCTCCACAGAGGGCCCTGAGCACATGGCTGGTGTGCTCTCCCAGGCTGGTGGGAGGCCACAAGGTAAGCACCCCCACGTGCTTTGTCTCACTCTGACCATTCTCCTTAGATCATTGTGTCTACAGGGATCTCCTATGGAGCTGACCTGACGAACAAGTATGGGATTTCTGTTGTGGGTGACATCCCCAGCGGGTGAGTCAGAGGCAGGTTGGGCTCGTGCTGTTTCTCTGCATTGCCAGGGATTGAGCAGGGGCTGGCACAGCAGCCAGGCCAGACCAGCTGAGGGAATGCCCCTTTCCAGCTCTGTATTTCTCTCTTTGCTGCAGGTTGAAGGCCCCGATGTCTCCCAGGGTTGACTACTTTGCACGGGTGGTAGGCAACGCCTTTGCCATAGCAATAGTTGGCTACGCCATCTGCATCTCCTTGGGCAAGATCTTTGCCCTGAAACATGGCTACAAGGTAGACAGCAACCAGGTAAGCACTCACCTGACACCACCACACTCAGGCCTCTGCCCTTCCTCGTAACCTCCCTTCACACTCTCCCCCGTTGCTTTTCCCCTCCAACCCCTCAGCCCGCATGTCCCTTGGCCCGCTCTGCTCTTGTAGTGTGGCTCCAGCTCTGCCTCTTTGCTCTTTCCTGGGCAGTGAGGGGCTGGAGGCAGTTCTGGACTCCTTTTCCCCTGGCCTGTCATTGCAGGAGCTGATAGCTTTGGGGATGTGCAACTTCCTGGGAGGCTTTTTCCAGTGTTTCAGTATCAGCTGCTCCATGTCGCGCAGCCTGGTTCAGGAGAGCACAGGTGGGAACAGCCAGGTGAGTGCAATGCTATCAGCATACCCCTTCACCTCATCTCCAGGTCCAGGAAGAGAAGACTTCTCTGGGGTCTCCTCTGCTGTTTTCCTGGTGTGAGCAGGGCAAGGGCTGCAGGGAGCAGGGCAGGGCAGTGAGCAGAACGTAGCAGTGCAGTGGGGTTGCCTTTTGCTCGTGACAAGGGCTGGCTGTTATGGATGCTCTTCTGGGTGCAGCCAGCAGAGATCATGTAGGGGGCAGAGGGTCAGTTCTCAGAGTTGCACTTCTCACCCCCAGAGCAAAAGCATGGCCACAGCATGGGGGTGGGAATGTGAGGGAGGGCAGAAGAGGAACAGGCTGGAACAGTTGCTGGGAAGCCCTTGCTTTCTCATGCGTGAATCTTTCTGTGATGCCCTTGCCCCACAGCGGGTGGCATGGAGATTCCCGCCTCTCCTCACAGGCTGCCTCTCTCCTCTCCAGGTGGCTGGTGTTATCGCCTCACTTGTCATCCTCGTAACCATTCTGAAGATTGGGGAGCTCTTCCAACAGCTGCCTAAAGTACGTCCAGTCCTAGCCTTGACTGTCTCCACCCCAGCCCTTCTGCTCCCTTGGTCTCTACAGCTAATTAGAGTCCCCAGGGCCATTTCAGCTACTGGAATCACTTAGATCAGTTCACACAGGACAGAAAAGAAACAAGTATATGTACATACTGTGGCGGGCCAGTAGGGGGCGCTCCTGCGTTGAGCCACCCACCTCACTGCGCCCAACCACCTTCCAGGCTCTGAGTGCCTCCCTAGGG
>NW_017728997.1:24715442-24736422 GCF_001723915.1 Gavialis gangeticus | reverse complement strand
ATGCATCTGAGTTACTGCCAGCTAGATATCTAACCAGATCTCGAGTAGCTTACTCACAAGCATCATCCCGAGGCCGTTGGAGATCCCCTCTGGAAGCAGGCCATTCCCAGCTCATGAGTTATGGGGGAGAGAGCCAGTTTCAGATGGTAAAACTCCTGTCTAAGTCTGAGTCCCCCGCATGGCTGCTGCCCCCCTCCTCCTGGGCAGTCTTAACTTATATAGCCCCTACAACCTCATTCACCTGGTCCAATGGAGGACAGCACCTGTTGGCTGTTGGCCCACCAGTTTGAAATACATCACTAGTTGCCGGGCAGACTCTAGCCCACCAGGTAGAAGCCCCTCACCCAGGTAGGTGATACCAGTCACGTAAGCAGAGGGAGCAGGACCCCCTCCCTCAGGAATGTAGCCAGCTCAGGTTACTTAAAGAGATAGGGTAAAGGTGTGTCTCCTCTGCTGGGCCCATTCTCATCACATTGTCACAGCACAGAGATTTTGGGGAGAAACAAAGGTGGCTTCCTGCCACACATACACATTTAGGGACGAGCAAGTTGCCACAGTCCATCCATCCCCTCCAGCATCCTCCAGTGTCGTTCCATGTTGGAGCAGAGCAGTGGAGCCACCACTCTAGGTTGCCACCTCAGCACTACCCAGCATTTGAAGCATTACAGGCTCATAGGCTAAACCACGCTGTGCCACCCTCTCCAGGTATGTGGCATCTGGACAGAGGAAAATGTTTTCCTACCAGCATTCAACTCAGAGCCTGTGGCACAAGGTTGGAGTCACCCTCCCCTTCCATCCCCTCAGCAGCCTAGTGACAGGGATTGTGTCCCAGTATCCCACCAGTTATAATCCACCTGTGGGTTGTGACTCTGGTGGGTATTTTCATGACAGCTCCACAGTCTTTCCCATTAGCTTTGGCCAAGCCACTCCCAGTAGCCAAGCCCTTTGCTCCTTTCTGTATTTGCTTGGCCCCTGGGGTCAGTTTCCATTGAAGCCAATAGGAGATTTTCCTGAGCAAAGAGGACAAAGTCAGTAAAGACCATTGGAGACCAGCTCCAGGCTGCTTAGCCCAAAGAGGCACTGCAGACTCACCTGTAGTGAGGTGCAGGGTGCAACTGGGAGATGCCATAGACTAGACAGTCCTTCCCAGAGCCTGAAGGCTTTCTCTGGACACCATGGGGTTCTGAACTGCAGCCCTGGCAACACACCCAGTGCTTTGGCTGTTGCTCTCAGTGCTGCCCACATCCTCTTAGGCATTGACAGGCAGGTTGAGAAAGGCCTTTGCCCACCAGGGAAGACTCAGGAGGCTCAGCCACTGGCTGGCACAATCACTTCTGTGGTTGTGTTGCCCTGTCCTTGCTGCCATCTGCACATGTTGTGAGAGCCTTGCTGTAGGGACAGGTCTGTGCTTTCAGCTCTGCACTCAGTCATTGGTTCTGTCTCCTGCAAAAGTATCCCTGTGGTCACCACCCTCTGACCAGATCATTGCCTGGCCCTCAGGAGGGCCCCTCTTGGCTTGGAAACCAGCACATGGCCCAGGGCTGATCGGGCAAACAGGCAACTGGTGGTGGTCATAGCACTGGGAGGGCTCTGAATCTTTACTACTTACCTTCCATCCAATGTCCTGAGCCTGCCAGCTCTGCAAGATGGAGCATTCTCCTTTTATAGAGGCCCAGAGCAGTGATTTGCCCCTGGTCACTCAGGCAGGGTCAGAACAGAACTGGGAACCCACAACTCCTGTGTGTTAACCTCTGGGTTGCACTTCCTTTGCCTAACTCACCTTCCCTCAGCCTGGGGGCCCCGTGGGACCCTGAACACCCAGGCATGCTCAGTCTGCGAAGCCTGGGCTCTCAGCCTTGCTGTGCCTGCTCTGAGCCTTACACCTTCTGGAATGTCTCTTGCAGGCCATCTTAGCTGCCATCATCATTGTGAACCTGAAGGGCATGTTCAAGCAGTTCAAAGACCTCTCTACCCTCTGGAAGTCCAATAAAGTTGACCTGGTAAGACACAGAAGAGGCCTGAATGCACCTCAGGCCACCAACCCAATTCTTCTTGCCCTGCTGTCCCTTTGTGGTGGGCTGATGCAGCAAGGCTGAAGGCCAGGCCTAAAGGCCCTGATGAGCTGCACTGGCAGGAGGTCCAGCCAGCTCTGTACAGCTCTTCAGGAGTACACAAGGCCCCACTGGGCTCACGTGGTGGGCAGTCCTGCAGTCTGTGCTGTGGGCTGAACACAGCCTCACAGTATCAGGCAGTAATCCCCTATCAGAGCATGTGTTGGATCAACTGAGAACATGATTTGGGCCACAGAAGCCTGGCCCTGGGCTCTGAACTCATGCATGATGAAGACTGGGTTTGGAACCTCACAGCTCCATCAGGGAACCCAGGTGTGGACCCAGCTCAGGCCCATCTCTGCTTGTAGCATCCCTGGCAGGTTTTGAGCAGGGAACTCATCCTCAGAGCACTGAGGCTGCTGGTGGGTGCTGTAGTATCTTTGTGTATCAGAGGAAATGTGTGTGGGAACTGTAAGGTAGTGTCAGCTTTGGCTCTGATGGCCAGAGAGAGGTAGCTAGTGAACTTCATGCCTGCATAGTCTAAGTCTGGTACCAGCTGGCTCCTTTTCCAGCACTCACATTGTACTGATCTCTTGCAGCTGATCTGGGTTGTGACTTTTGTGGCCACACTCCTGCTGAACCTGGACATAGGGCTGGGGGTCTCGGTGGCTTTCTCACTGCTCACAGTCATCTTCCGGACACAGATGTAAGTAGCATGGTGACTACTGGGGCCAGGCAGGAGAAGGGAAGGAGCCAGCTTGGCTATAGTCAGGGTTGGTATCCACAGCTCCACAGGGCAGGAGATTTGCCATGAGTGTCAGTTGTGGGGCTCCAGGAGCTGGTTACAGCCCTGTGCTTCCACCACGATGCAGGTGATCCAGGAGCATGGGACCCAAAGACTTGGCCCATGCCCTGCTCATCCTCATCAAACCTGTGGCCATCCTTTGTTTGCCACCCCCTGGCTGTGATGCTGTCCCACGTCCTAAGGCTTATGAGGTGGCCTGAAGATTCTGGGAGTCCCATGAGAGCTCGAGTGGAGGGTGGCAGGCTGGCCTCCATGCTCTCAAGATGCTGTAGTTAGGTGTGCTGGTGTTAATGTGGGGAAGGGGGTTTGCTCTGACCTTCTCTGGGCAGAACTAACTCCCACTAGATTGAGCTCAAAGCAGCCTTGTCCTGGGATTTAGATATATTAGGAAAACACAGTGGCCATGTAAACCTCAGCCTGAACATCCTTCTTGAGGGCTACCTGCAGACACTTCCTTCTCCTAGGCCCCAATTCCTTCTAGTCCATAAAATTACACCTCAGTCCTCCCCAGGGGGAGCTAATGGGCCACACCTGATCCTGGGGGTTACTAGCCATCTGGCATGCACTGGCAGAGTGGGCCAACAGCAGCACTGTTTCACTCTGCTCCAGGGCATCGTTCTGAGGGGACATCTGCCTTGTGGGGTCCAGCCAGGAGTTATATGTCATGAAGCAAGGCAGAGTGAGCTTGCTGTAGGGCACTGGCTGAATGCTATGGGTTGCTATCATGCCCTGTGGTGGGGTCATGGGTGAAAATGGGCTGACTGAGCCTGGCATTTTGCTGAAGTAGCCTAGTTCCGGCTTGGCACCGTTTTCTTCGGGCAGCAGTGACACCTGGATCTGACTCAAAGCACTGACCTGTGTCATGCTGGCACCACTACAGTTCTCACTTTGGCAAGGGGATAAAGAAACACAGCATGCAACTGTCTGG
Organism: Gavialis gangeticus; assembly: GCF_001723915.1. NCBI lineage: Eukaryota > Metazoa > Chordata > Crocodylia > Gavialidae > Gavialis > Gavialis gangeticus. The sequence goes on along the minus strand of NW_017728997.1, from coordinate 24,732,638 downwards.
AGGGCTTTGCAACTTGTCACGAGAAAGCCCTGGCAGGTTCATCCCTCTATCAGGCCAAGCAGCAGAGGTGCTGGGATCATGTTGTCATGATAATACCTGCCTAAGAAAGGCTGCACTCCTGAATCTGTGTGGGGAGTTTGCTCCAGCTCCTCAGTACCTGCCGGCAAGAGGGGCCAGACCAGCATGGAAGCAGGCTTCTATTGCCAGTGGAAGGTGGCTGTCCCAGGTGGTTACAGAGCCACTACTCTGCACAGACAAGTCAGTCCTCAGTTCTGTAGTGACAGGGATTTGTGAGGTGAGTCTTGCTCTGAGCTGAGCATGGGCAGTGCTCCAAAAAATAGCAGGCTCTGAGTGAATGGATTTCTTGGTGCCACCGATGTCACATGCCATTTTCTGCCCCACAAGTATATACAGAGGAAAGAATATAATTTGAGCCCTTGTGGAACAGGGCATGGGGGTCGTGGACACCATTCAGCATGGCTGGCCAAGGCCATCCGCAGCCCTGTGGCAGGACTGTATCAGGATGGCCCACCTCTCATTACGTCATCTGTGCTGCATGGCTTCACCATGAGGCTATTGACCATCTCACAGGGTGGTGTTCTGCATGTAGGGCCCACCACCACTCCAGAGAGACACCTGGTGCCTTTGCTAATCGCTCTCCTCTGTTTTTCCTCAGGCCCCACTACTCCATCCTCGGGCAAGTTTCTGAGACAGACATCTACAGAGATGTGGCTAAATATAACAAGGTAAAAGCCAATGGTAGGAGGGTTGAGGGAGTGGCTGTGAGGGACACTCCACTACTGAACAAGGCAAACCAAGATAGTGAGGGGACAAACATGTCATGAAGAGCTAGGAACACGGGCCTTCCATGCAGCTGAGATGAGTCAAAGGAACAGTCCCTTCTGCTCTTTTGTAATGGCTTGTGAGTGTTTGGCCTATCGTGACTGGATGCAGCTTTCCCTTCCTGCTGAGGTCAGGGAGATACCCTTGTTTACAGCGTGGTGCTGAGACATTCCCAGTCCCTGAAAAGTGAGTTCCCTGCTTGAGCCCAAATGCAGAAGATATACTGATGGGTAGGGTGGCCATCATAGAGGACATTTTGGTTTTCTGCTACTCTATTGATACGAAACCCGAAGCCTTTATGTTCTTCTCTTCAAGAGAAAAATAGAGGACATAAAGGCATCCGCTTTCATATCAATAGAGGACAGAGGACAACCGGACTGTCCTCTATGATGGCCACCCTACTGATGGGGTGTAGGGGACAAGCAGGGTGTGAAGGAGGCAAAGGCCAAAGAAGGCCTGGGGGAAAGCAAGGAAGAGGAGGGGAGCTCCTCTCTGTCACAGTTGTAGCTCTTCCTCTCCCTGCTGACCCCAGAACAGCCCTCTCCCCTTTGAGGCAGAATCCCTTTCATAGTGACCTCTTTCTCTCTGTTCCCAGGCTGTGGAAATCCCTGGTGTGAAGATTTTCCGCTCTTCTGCCACAGTCTATTTTGCGAATGCTGAGCTTTATACAGATGCCCTGAAGAAGAAGGTGAGGCAGGAGAGGGGTTGAGCTCATCTGGCCCATTTCAGGGCAAGATCACCCGCTGAGTGGTCTCTGATGCACTGGCCAGGTCATCTGGGGGTGGCTTGCTCTGTGTTAGTTGAGGGAGCAGCCCAGATCTGCAGTCCTTGCCCAGATCTGCTTTAATGGTGCAGTGTACAGGCTCTCCCCTTCTCACCCCCAAGGCAGCAGACCTAGGTATGTGCTGTTACCATTGTGTCCAAGCACAGCGGTGGCAGAATTAACCCCCACGGCTGCAGGCCTCCTCCCATACACACACTGACTTCTGCACTCCAGAGTCTTGAGTCTCCCTGCATTTTGGTTCTTAGCTATTTCTGTCTGCTCCATGCTGCCGGAAACTATTTCTTCCAAAGCCTTGAGCCTCCACTGCTTGTGTTCCAGCATGCCTGCTTAGCCAGCACCCAGTGCTCATGCCCCACCTCACCCACCACTAGCAGCTAATGCCACTTAAGTGGTACTAGTTACACTACTGTGTCTGAGCATCTCAGTCACCAGAAAGATTCTCCTCACACTCACAGCACCCTCTGAGATGGAGAAGAGCTGAGGTACAGACCCAGAGTCACACATAGAAGCTGTGGCAATGCTTGGAGTTGAACCCACATCTCCTGCCTCCCAGGCCAGCACATTAATTGGTCAGAAACTCCTGCTCTCTGTTTCTGAAGTGAATTGGTGTTCAAAGCCTTCCCCTCACTAGAAGCCAGAGGAAGGATGGAGAGTGAGTGAGATCAGTTCTGTTCAGGGCCTCTCAGCAGTCCCTTGAGCTTCGGTAGCTTCCAGGTCCCATGAAGTTGTGCCTTTGCAGTGCGGCTTCGATGTTGATCGCCTCATTGAGAAGAAAAAGAAAGCCCTCAGGAAACTGAAGAAGCATCAGAAGAAAATAGAGAAGGAAAAAGAAAAGAGGGAAAAAGCAATGAAGAAAAAGGTACTTCTCTGACAAATGCCTCAGAACTGTGCTTCCTTCTGTGACTCTCCCCATTGGTATCCCTTTCTCCTTCCTTCCATCCACCTGTTCATCCCATTGTTTCCTTGTTTCATTTTCTTCCTCATGCCTCTTTCTCTCTTTCTACTCCCCCTTCCTAGATCTAACTTGATTTCCCTCTGTCCTACTCTTCTCCTTCTCGCTCTTTATCCCTTCCCTCTACATATTTCTGGTTCTCAGATGGCCCCATACTGAAAATGTCTGATTTCTTTCTCTTTGGCCCCTAATGAATGTTCCTTTGTCTTATGACTGTAACCCCTAGGTGAGGGAAGGAATCACAGGCCCTGTCAAAGGTTACAAGGTGGGAGGCAAGGGTGGTTAATAATTAAATTATATAACTTTATCAGCAGTTGGTAAGTTGAATCATAAGAATAACAATAAAAGGGCAAAGGATGATTGTAACAAGGTGTACGGCTCAGGGGCAGAAGCCTAGCTGCAGGGGTTAGAGGATAATAGCCTACCTGCCTAGCAGCACTGGGCCAGCTGACGGGGATGATTGACTGGCCGTGGAGGAAGTTAAAAGCTCCCAGAGAGATGATGCTGAGGAGGAGGAAACCTGAGAAGAAAGGCACTATAGTGAAGCCCTTGCCCTGGATAGGAGAGGCAGGAGATTTTGTTGATGTTTTGTTACTCTGTTTAGTTTGAGGTAGGAAAGGGGGAAAGCTGACTCCTGGGCTAGGCTAGAGGAGTAATGCCCTGCTACACATGGTGGAAAATGTTGGGCATTCTAAGTTTAACTCCAGTAATGGAGACAGGAGCCCTGCTAAAATGGCTGGAGGGGCTGCAACAGCAACAACAGCAGCTGTTTCAGCACCTCCAACTCCAGCAGCAACAGTTCCAGAGGGAGCAGCAGCAGCAGTGACAGGAGTCCCTAAAGCAGCATTTGGAGTCAAGACAGACTCCCACGCAAGTTGGTGAGTCACTTATGGTTCCCAGAGGATAGAAGGTAGAGTACTCACCAAGGACCTGCAGATGATCCAAAGGCCTTCCTCACAACTTTTGAATGGATGGCAGAGGCCTATCAGTGGCCCCAGGATGTGGCCCCTCTGTTAACTGGGAAGCACAGGACCCTTACCAGGTCCTAGGAGCAGATTCAGCCTGGGATTATAAAACCCTTCAAACTGCCATACTAGACCAGCTGGATCTCTCAGAGGAGGTCTATCACTATAAATTTCAACTGGAGACTTGCGACCAGAGTGCATGGCTTTGAGCCATGGCTCGGAAATTAAAGGACTTGTGCACCCACTGGCTAAACCCTGACTCACAGTCAGCCGTGGAAATAGTGGAACTGGTGACCCTAGAGCAGTTCTGTGCCATCCTCCAGTAGGATCCTGGAAATGGGTGTACTTTAGCACTTGAATGTTTGGCACTGGGTGATCAGCTTGGAGGAAGCCACCCAGAAAGTCGAGGACTTCATAGGGGCAGAGTTAGACTGCTTGGATCCCTTGGAAAGCCAGCAGGTCCCAGGACCAAGGAAGCTTGGTCTGTGGAGGAAATGGGCAGGGTCTTTAAAGAGGCCTCTTGCAGGAGTGTTACCTCCTTCTGCTCTGAGACCCCAGCCAGGGGGAGGGCTCCTTGAGTGGCCTCTCCAGAGAAGGTGGCCACCTGTGATATCTTTGCAGTACAGGAGGAGGCAGGGATGCTCTGATAACTTGTTTCCAATGCAGGGAGAATGGTCGTTGATATTGGGGCTGCCCTCAGATGGACTGTGGATATGCCCATGCCTGTGTCTTGGAATCGTGGTGGGAGAGCTCAGATCAGAAGGGACATGTGGTCCCACTTAAGATGAGGGATGTCCATGTTGTAGGGTTCATAGACTTGGGCTCTAGTCAGACCCTTGTCCATGAGCAATGTGTGAATACGACAGACATCCCAGTCAATTAGTGTGTTTATGTCATGTATTCATGGAGATACCCAACCATACCCCATAACATGGGTGAGCTTGACCATTGTGGGACAAGAAGTTAACATGACAGCTTATGGCCAGCCATCTAGCTTATCCAGTAGTGGTGGGATAAAACTGGGGCTTGATGGCCAAATTGTTGAGATTGGCTTGAAGAATTGACAGAAGCCAGGCTGACCCCAATTCCACTGAGCTAGAGCTGGGGGAAATATTTCCCTTCTCTGACCCTGAACTCTTTGGATATCAACCCAGATCACACCAAGAGCAGCAGCAGGTCAGACGGGAGGCCTTCTCAAGCCAGAAGAAATACTTGAGGAAAGGAATTTGGGGTTCAATATAATCTGGACTGTCCTCCAGAAGATTCAGAGGGTCAGGATACCCCAGGAGCTCCTTGGGAGGTTGGACTGGATCAGGCTGGGGAGAAGTCTGGATTTCATTTGTGATCAAAGGGAAGACCCTGTATATGCTCCTCTTTATGACTGATTGGGTCAGGCCAATGGGGTCATAGTACATGCAAGCTTAACAGCTTAGGGCTTCCATTTTGAGTTATAGGGCACCTCTTGATGAGAGTGACCAAAGACAAGGCCACAGGAAACTGGCAGTCCAAACTATTAGTGCCAAAGGAGTACCACAGCCAGATTCTGAAACTAGTCCACGATGTACAATGGGGAGGCCTTTAGGGGATAGAAAAGATCCAGGATAAGAGTTCTGGTAAGGTTTTTATGGCCTGGGGTATATCAAGAAATCAAGGATATACCAAGAAATCAAGGACCATTGTGCATCAAGCCCTAAAGGCCAGCTGGTTGTTCCCCCACCCCACCCATAAGGCCTGACTGGTGCCCATCCCCTTGGTAAGCATATCCTTTGAGCAGGTTGGAGTGGACTTGGTGGGACTACTGGAGCCCAGCTCAAGAGGGTCCAAGTTCATCCTGGTCCTTGTTGACTATGCCACCCGCTACCCTGAGGCTGTGGTGAGCCACTTAGCTTCAGCACAACCTGTGGCCTCTGAGCTATTACAGAGATTCTCCTAGGTAGGCAGTCTCTGGGATGTTTTGACTGACTGGGGCACAGTCTTTATGTCCCAATTATTGCAAAAAGTTTGGGGTTTATTGAAGGCCTGTTCTGTAAAGACTTCAGTGTACCATCCTTGAACAGAGAGATTAGTCAAAAGATTTAACTGGACACTGAAGGGGATGTTGAGAAAATTTGTCTTGGAGGAGCCTCAGAATTGGGACCAGTTATTATCATACTTACTGTTCGCCATTCAAGAGGATGCACAGTCTTCCGTGAGCTTTTTGCCCTTTGAATTATTGTATGGGAGGCAGCTCCGGGACATGTTAGATCTTTTACAAGAATCCTGGCAGGATCAGGGGAAAACAACACAGACTATAGTCCACTATGCCCTGAAGCTATGGGAAAGACCAGACCTGATAGGTGCCCTTGCAAAAGAATCTCAGGGCTGCACAGCAGGTACAGGAACCAGCAACACAATAAAAATGCCCAGACCTGGTTTTATCAACCAGGGGATAGAGTGTTACTACTTCTCCCCTCCTCAGAGAGTAAGTTGCTGGCTAAGTGGAAAGGCCCTTTTGAGGTCCTCTGATGGTAAGCAAGGTAAATTATGAAGTTTGCCTCAGAGGGAAATGGTAGGGTTCACATCAACCTGCTGAAGCCTTGGAGGGCCTGAGAAGCCAGTATGGTCTCTACATGTTTGCTGGGACTTGCCCTGGGGATTCTAGATCCCTTTCAGAGCCAATGGTTGGCCTTGTGCTAGGGGAGCCTTTGACCCCAACTCAATGGGCTGAAGTAAAAAGCCTATTCAAGGAATTTAAAGAGGTGTTTAGTGATTCCGGATAGAACTACACTGATTGAACACCAGATTATCTTCAAGCTGGACTGTGCAAATCAGAAGGGATACTCAAGAGCTCCAGCACAGCAGAGGGAAACATTAGAACAAGAAATTAAGAAGATGCTGGACCTAGGGCTGATAAAAGAATCTGCCAGTGAGTGGAGTATTCCAGTTGTTTTGGTGCCAAAGCTGGATCACACCATCTGATTTTGTTTTGATTTCCATAAAGTCAACACCGTTTCAAAGTGTGATGCATATTCTATGCTCAAAATAGATAAAATGGTGGAAGGAATAAGCAACACAAAGTATATAACCACTCTGGATTTAACCAAAAGGTATTGGCAAATACCTCTGGACCCAGCATCCTGAGAAATCACATCCTTTGCAACACCTTGTGGACTCTACCACTTCCAGACTCCACCTTTTGGTCTCAATGGGGGCCCTGTGACTTTCCAACTTCCAGTGGACAAAATACTCTGCCCACATTGGGCGTATGAGTCCGCCTACCTGGACAATGTACAACACATGGGTGGAATACCTCCAGTGGGTGAGACAGGTGCTGCAGTCAATACAAGTGACTGGCCTCACAGTCAACCCTGCTAAATCTCACCTGGCATGCATGAAGACTAGATATTTAGGATATGTACTGGGCAATGGCAAGATCAGACCCTGCGTGGACAAAGTAAAGGCCATGGTGGAATCTCCAGTGCCAGCAACCAAATGGCAGGTGAAATCATTTTTAGGGTAAGTGAGCTACTGCTGGTGATCCATCCCACAGTTTGCTGCCATTACAGCCCCACTAACTGACCTGCTATGGAATGGAGCACCTCAAAGGATCCAGTGGTCACCCAAGTGTGAGGCAGCATTTGGGACAGTAAAATGGCTACCATACAGTGCACAGGTCGCACGCAGCCCAGACTTAACAAAGGAGTGCATATTACAGGTGGATGCCTAAGAGCAAGACTTGTCCCAGAATATGAAGATGAAGAACACCAGCAGGAAGCTTCTACCCCAAGAGCAAAAATATGCTGTAATAGAGCAGTGTCTAGCAATTAAGTGGGCATTTGAGACCTCTTGGAGGCCCACTTTCCATTGGTGGCTGATCATGCCTCTTTAACATAGCTTAATGCTATGCAGGAGACCAACCTGGACGTCATCAACCTGGTTGATGACCTGTCCACGCACCCTTTTGATTTTTCAATGTGCCACCACCCTAGGATTGCAAATGTAAATGCAGACTTCTTCTTCCAAGATGGGGACAAGGGGAGGGAAGGAGTTAAAAATGGAAGAATGTATCCTGGGCTCCACTCTTGGGAGGGGGGATCATAACAAGGTGCATGGCTCAGGGGTAGAAGCCCAGCTGCAGAGTGTTAGAGGGTACTAGCCTGCCTGCCTAGGAGCACTAGGCCAGCTGATGGGGATGATTGGCTGGCCCTGGAGGAAGTTAAAAGCTCCCAGAAAGATGATGCTGGAGACGAGGGAAGCTGAGAAGAAAGGCAACAGTGCAGCACTATAGTGAAGCCCATGATGGCCTGGATAGGAGAGTCGGGGGGGGGATTTTGTTGATATTTTATTATTGTGTTTTATTTGAGGTAGGAAAGGGGGAAAACTGACTCCTGGGCCAGGCTAGAGGAGGAAAAACCTACTGCAATGATCCTAAGATTTCCATGTCTAATTTTAGTACCAGAAAAAAATTATTAGAGATAGATTAGAGAGACTTTTACAGCCCATATCTAGACATGATGTGCTGGGAAGAGGCCAGCAAACATTATATGAAAAAACATGCCTCTCTATTCTAGGGACAGAGCCAAAAAAAGGACATAGGTGGCTTAAATGGGATATTGGCTGAATTACATGGCTAAATCCAAAAGTGCAATGCTGAAAACCCTGCTCAACTATCCCCTAACCCTAAACTCCGCAGGTGCCTGAGTCACCTGAAGTGAAGGAGTTAGGCACCTGGATTTATCAGGAACTGTCCCAGCTTTGATCAACACCTCTCAATGCATAATGACAGTCATAAAATCAAATAATATCTGCAGAATATTACCCTAGCCACTCAGCAGCTGGCTAAGGGTAAAATCTTTCCAGGGCAGTTTGTTCCACAATGAGCTGTTATAGTGATTTCCACTTTCCTTTCACTGGCTATGGTTACTGGATCAGATGAGCCACTGGAGGAAACCAAGCTGTGTCTTTATGATGTTTCATGTTACGTCCCAAACTGCTCTCTGCTGATTGGCCTGGCTGAGGGTGATGAGTGCTGTGGGCTGCACTCAGCCCTCTATCACTTCTCTGTTGCCAACTAGCTTTGACAACAAAAGACTGCTCCCAAGATCTTGAAGGCATCTGACCCTAAGAGTGATGATCTGTGGGTGGAGACTGGGACACACATTTACTGTGTGATCTTTAAGGCCCGAAGTCCTTGCCTGCCTGTGCTCAGGGAGCCTGACATAGGCTGCATGTCCCAGTCAGATTTTAAGCCCTTGACTCACTGTACCATGCACACAAAGCCTCCTCAGCCAACTTCAAACATCTGCCAGTCTACCTCAAACTCAGCTGATCTCCTCCCTAGACAGGTGGGGAGTAACATGTGTCCTGGAGCTCTGCCAGACTTGAACAAGGCCAGTACCCCTCTGTCTCTGTATGGCATCTCACTGTAAAGCCTTGCTTTTTACCTGTGGAAGCAGATATTTTCCAGATTGCTTTGCTGCTGCTGCTTCTCCACTCCTGTTAGCTGAGATATTCCCCTGGGAAATTAGATGAAAGGCCCCATGCTTTCTTCCCTACAGAACGCAGACAGTGATTGCAATGGAGCTGGCATCTCAGTAATAGACATCAATGGAGGCGTGACAGAATGGGAGTCCCAAAATGGCAATCCCCTGCCGGACCGTGGTGAACCCACCCTGGTGTCTCTTGGCCTCCAGAAGCCTGAGCTCCACACTGTCATACTGGACTTCAGCTCTGCCAACTTTGTGGACTACGTCTGCATCAAGATCCTAAAGAACGTAAGGGCCAGGCAGGGAGGCAGGGAAAGGGGAGGGCTCCCACAAAGGACACACCTCTGAATTGTGACTTCTGCAGAGTTCTGGAGAACGAGAGCTTTGTTACATCCTGGGATGGGTGAAAAGTGCTTGCCTCAGCAATTTTCCTGTCCCCTTCGTAAAAGACTTGTCAGAGCCTGGCTCCAACTTTCAACACACCACAGCCATCCCCATCCCCACCCAGGGAGCCAATCCTGTCATTCATCATCCCTCTCTCTGAGTCATTTCCATCTGTAACAAAAGGAAGTGGGATTTCCAGTTTACACACCTGCTCCCTTGCACTGCCATTTTAAAGGCTTACCCAGAGCTGCTGTTGTCACCTGGGTATGAACATGTCCGGATTAACCTTTGTTTGCCCTAGGCAAGCAAACTTATGGGCCCCTACTTAATACTGTATATTTATATTTTTTCACTCAATAATTATACTATGTAAAATAAGCACAGCTGGGCCCCTTCTTCATTTAGGGCCCTAGGCATGTGCCTAGTTTGCCTATGCATCAATCTGGCCGTGGGCATGAGGCTGGAATGGATCTTTCATGTCCAACTGCTCTTTAACCCACTGGGGATCTGCTAGAGATGAAAAGCTATTCCAGTGGCATCAAAAAGCAGGTGGCACAAAAGGGCCAAGGGGATATCTGGGGTGGGCAACTGGCAGTCACTTTGTGCTTTATGCCATCCTGTTGACAAGGTGGCTGTGGGGCATGTGGCACAGCCTTGGCCACCTGCTGTGAGTCTTAACTCTCCTCTTTGCTTGATGTCCTTTGCAGTTATTCCGGGATTTCCACGAGATCGAAATAGATGTGTTGCTTGTTGGCTGTCATGGTAAGAAGGCTGCAGAGGTCAGACTTAGCAAAGCCACAGACCTTCATGTTTGTCAGCAACATGTCCCTGCAAAGGGGTGCCTTGGGCCTCACTGATATCCCAGTCTGCACACCTCTGGGGCCAGTCATGAGAGCCGGTTCCACCATCTGCTGTTCCACCTCAGGCATTGCCCAGAGGGAGACAGCTTGTGGAAGTACTTCTACCTAAGGGAGATGACCAGTGTTCAGTTCTATGTAAGAAAATTCAATCTGGGGTTAATTCAACTGGATTTGGGTTGGTGGAAGAATCTTGCCCAAGGCTGGTTCAGGAAATCAGCCAAAGCCCCTTCCCACAGGCAGGAGTCCCTGGGGTTCAATGTCAGGTCCTACTTGTACCCTAGGACATGACACCAGGTGACCATCCCCAGATCCCAGCACAAATTTTACTCGCCAGAGCAAAGGATTCAAAAGCCAGATTGTTAAGACAAAAGGGGAGAGCCTGTTCTGAGCATGGGGTGGAGTGGGGGTGCCACAGATGGGCCTCTTGGCCTGTCTTCATCTTCGTTAATCAGGGTTTCTCAGTGCTATCAAAACTCACACTTCTCCCCACAGAGTCCATCATAACCCAGCTAGAACAAGGCAACTTCTTCAGTCAAACCATCACCAAGCACCAGCTCTTTGCCTCAGTGCACGATGCTATTATCTATGTCACCAAGCTGCGGGGATCGAGTCCACCAGAGCCAGTTATGGTAATTGCTCAGCCTTTTGCCTCACTTCTAGGAAATTGGTCCCCTTGATGATCTAAGTGGGAAAGCAGCTTTAGTTCCCAGGTTTGGTCACATTGGCTGCCACCTTTCTGCCAGGCTTGTGTGTCTCTTCCAACTACACCAGCTAGATCAGCAGCCTTCTCCCATCAGCTATGGTAACATGCCTGCTCCTACCCAGCCAATATGTTCTGATCACCTATGTCCCCAACCCTGCCCACAGTTGACAGTTCACCAGTCCTTTTTTCAGTTATGCTGGTCCTTACTAACTCCATCCCATCCAGAGGGCCCAGCACACATACTGCCATACTGAGAAAACATTCCAGTGCCTTGAGATCCTGCATGGACAAGAGTGAGGGGCTTGCAGGGGGGAAAGCAGGACCTGTAGCAGTGAGAAAGCCAGGAGGTTGGGGAAGCAAAACAAAACCAAAGAAAATCATCTTGTTGTTTGACTCTTTAGACTTTTCCCAGCACTCATCTGTAGCCATCATGGCATCCACCCTCCCCAGAAGCACAACAGGTGAGAGGGAGCCATCAAGGTATGTTTCCAGAAGATTATTTGAGCTGGTTGATGTTTGCAAGGGCAGGTGATGAGAAAATCCTGCCATCAAAGACCAAAGATCGCCTGTTGCTGAGCATCTGCTTCAGACCCTAGAAATCTTGGATCATCTACCCTTGGGAAACCACTTCAGTCACCAGAGCAACTGGGAAACTACCTCAAAACCCTCCTTCAGCTGGCCATCTACTTGATGCTGGAGAGACCTGGGATCTCCTGGGCTCAGGGCACAAGATCTCCTACAACTGGGAATCCCCTCAGACATGGGGAGCTTGTCTGGCACCATGTGTGTCACTTTTTTGGGGTGCAGCATGAGGAGAAGAGAAGCTGCACCTCTGACGTGACTTTGGATACATGGTGCTTTAGAACAGCTCCACTGACTGTCTGGGAAACTCTCGACAGAGAGCAATACTGAAACACCATGAAGTCTGGGGCCTGCCTAGCCACATCCATCTCCCCATTTCCTTCTCACTTGCCTCTCTTATATTGTGGTTATCATGACCACAGCCAGAAACTTGACTTCGCCATGTTGTGTGAATATGTACAGAGTTTATTGAAGAGCAAGAAAACATTCAGATAAGGGGTCATGCTTAGGGTTATTTATTATCAACTCACTGTGGTGAATGAGACAATCATGAAATCATATACGCCAGGGAAGGAAAAATGTAATAGCTCAGCCATAAGCAACTGGTAGGGGAGCATGTGCCCCCCTGAGATTGGCTGTTGCCGGCTTCTGCGGGCAGTCACCTCTTGCCACCCTGCCACCGCTGCTGGCTTCTGTGAGCAGTTGCTGCTCACCATATTGCCACCACTGGCTTCTGCAGGTGTTTGCCGCTTGCCACACTTCCGGCTGCTGCGGGTGGTCACTGCTCACCACCTCCCTCCACCACTGCCACCAGCTTCTGCAGGCAGTCGCCGCTCACCACCCCGCCGCCAACACTGCCACCCACAAACTGTGTCCCCCCAGTCTTAGGAGGCACCTGTCACCCATGAGCTCAGCTACCCTCTGCAGGAACATTTCCTAGTGAGTAGTTTCAAGGGTGCACAGCTAGTAAATATGGGACTAGAAAAATGTTTTTAGCACTTGAATAGCCTGTTTGATCTGCCGCAATGTCTGCAGACACAGAATTAGTTGTGATTTTCTGGTATCTAAGCTGAATTAATGTTGCATATCGAGGACTTAATTTTGTAACATGATCCTGATTTATTGTTTCTCAATAAATGTGTTTTTACTCAAAGCATCTCTTTGTTGTTTCCTAACAACTGGCATATTTCCAACCTAAGACTCTGTGCCCATTTATGAGAATTTCATTTGACCCAATCATTAGAGCCACTCACTGCCGTTTCATGATGTGATTCATACTAAGCCCAGTATTACTCTACCAGTCCTCTCTCAATACCTTGTGAAGCTGCTTTGCTAGGTGGAGTGAGGGGCACTCCTGCTCTGGGCAACCATGGCAAAAGGCAGAATGCAACAGGGCATGAGCAATCGGATAAAATAGGAAATAGGTGTGTGGAACTCAAGCTGAACCAAAGGGTTGGCGTAGAGCATCATGCCAGAGCCTCTCTCTGCCTGGCCCCAGTGTTGACTGTGCACTTTACCTCATTCAAAGGCAGCTCTTTGCACGCCTGGCCAATTCAATTGTCTGTGCAACAGTCTGCAATGTGATGCAGACAAGGGCAGGTGCAGCAGCAGCCTTTCCCCCCACCCCCACCCATTTTGATTCCTGCTCCAGCCAAACTTTAAAATCAATTGCCTGGGAAGGGCAGCAGTATTTCTGTTCAGGCAGTGCTGTAGGGGTCCATTGACTTCATGGCTCATTATAATGCAACTGATTTCTCCAAATCCCTCATCATTCCACAAGTGTCTAATGACCTTCTCTCCTTTTTAATGGTGTTGATGTTCCATTGAGTTACCCTTTCTGCTGGTAGCCATTCCTACTAATTTCTCATTTATTTCACAACCTGCACACTGTTTTAGTTCTACCTCTAAACCTTAACTCAGGTATAGTAGTATTAACTCAGGTATAGAAATGACTTACAGTGAAGGATTGGAGATGTTGTCTGTGAAGAAATCCCCCTGTATCTGCCACTCGTTTGGGGGAAATCAAGTGACCTCTGTATCTTCTGGGTTTCTTCTTGGTACTGGCTGGTCAATCAGGTGACCTGGCCAGATAAAATTCTTAGGGGGAGGGGAGGGTCTCTCTCTTCCTCCAGCCAGCATTTTGAAAAGCTACAAGCAACATGCCTCCAGGTGCAACTTGGATGATTCTCTGTAAGGAAAGACCTGGAAACTAGTCAGAAGTCTAGAAATAAGTATAGGCAGTTGCATCTTAAAAGGATCAGTGCATCTAATACAGGGATTTCCAACCTTTTTGAATGTGGGGCCGGATCATGAACTTTTTATCACCCAGTGGGCCGGCCAAAGTACCCCTCCCCCATTAGGAAGCTGCTGAGGAGCTGGGGGAGGGACAAGGGGTTTCCCGTCACAGCACCTCAGGCCTCAGAAAACGGCTTCACGGGCCACGTGGCAGCCCACAGGCCGTATGTTGGATAAGCCTGATCTAATATCTGCAACTTACTTTTGTTTGCTCAAAGGGTATTCTGACTTCCATATTCTACACCCACCACCAATAAAGGTATCAGGTTACAGAGTGCCTGGCTATGGAGTACTGGGGAGAGGGTGGCCTTTTGCTCTCTTTGCTTGGGCAGCAAAATTGGGCTTGGTTTTCTATTTTCCTCTGGTACCAGATGCTATCTTTGGATGCTTTGGGCTGAAAGAAGCACCCCAAAATATTACTGTGGGCAAAGCACCCCCAAGGCTTGCAAGGTCTGTTTGCCCTGGGCTGTACAGAGCTCTACCAGAGACCAGTGCCTGTGTGGTGGCAGTGTTACCCCAGGTTTGTGGGTGTTCACCAGGAAGGGGGCCGGCTGGCAATAGGCTCCCCAGGGGAGACTCCTGAAGTGTGGTTTTGGGCCTGACACAGTGAGGCAAGTGGCTGTGTGTAGCAGTGCCCCCTACTGTGCCACCACACTGCCAAGATGCTCAAGGAGGCTAGATTTTGTTTTGTGAATCTGAATTAGAGATGTACATTTACCTCTAATCACTACGGCACTAAGGACACTATGTTTTTACCTAGTTTGTTGTGAATGTTTAAAATTTAATATAGAATCTAGGATTTCTTAGGGTGGTATTTTTACTGGACTAATTATGTAGTTGGGATAAAATTACACGTGCTTTTGGATGCAAGATGTTCTTTGTCAGGTCTGACAAAGAATGCCTTGCATTCAAAAGCTTAAGAGAGCACCCAAAGAAATCGTTGCCTCTCACATAATTTCCAGACTATCACAGCTACACCATCACTACACAAGACACATCACTAGACATCAGGAGGTGCTACTTCACTGTCAGGGCGGCTAGGATCTGGAACCAACTTCCAAGCAAAGTGGTGCTGGCTTCTACCTTGGGGGTCTTTAAGACAAGGCTAGACAATCACTTTGCTGGTGTTGTTTGACCCCAGTACTCTTTCCTGCCATGGCAGGGGGTCGGACTTGATGATCTGCTCAGGTCCCTTCCGACCCTACTAACTATGAAACAATCTAGCAAATCAATGCACATTCCAATAGTTATTTTGCTGTTTGCTTTGATCTTAAGCCAAGTAATATAGCGCTGCGCCCCTAGTGTATTAGTAAAGCTTCTGGTTTCTCTTTAACTGGAGAAAAAATATGTGTTGTGCCATATGTGATGATGTGATGTGATACCATATGTCAGAGGTTCCCAACCAGAGGGCCGTGGCCCAGTGCCAGGCTGCAAAGGGTTGGCGGTCGTGGCACTAGCCCCACTCCTGTAGGTCCCCACAGTGAGGGAGGAAGTGGAGCTGCTGGGGCCAGGACAGGTCCTGAACAGTGGGGTGGAGCGTGGGACGGAGCCGTGGCTCATCTGGCGGAGTGAGGGCAGCTCTCACCATTGCATGCACCCTGGGAAGGCATGGCAGGGAGCACATGCCCCCAGATCTGTCCATGGGGCAGGGTGGGGCGTGCTGGGGGCGGTACTGGGCTCTTCCCAGTGGTGGCTGGGCGGGTCTGTGCCCAGGGCAGGTGGTGACAGTGCTGGGAGTGGGGCTACAGGAGGGGCTGCAACCATTCCAAAATTCACTGTAGCCCCCCAACCCTGCCTCCCAGCTCAGCCCAGCCCAACCCAATGCCCTCACCAGGAACAAGCTGGCACTGCTCTGGCCCCAGCCTGCTCTGCCCTGCGCGCAGATCCTGGGGCACATGCCCCCAATGCCCTCCCAGGGTGCATGCAATGGTAGGAGCTGCCCCCGTGACCCTCAGGCGAGCTGCGGCTCTGTCCAGCACTCCATCCGGCTGTGCAGTGCCTGCCCCAGCCCCAGCAGCCCCGCTCCTTCACCACGGGGGCCTACAGGAGCAGGGCTACAAGGGAGGGCTGCAGCCACTTCAGAATTTGCCATAGTCCCCCGAACCCAACCTCTCAGTGCTGGTGCCGCTCACCCTCAGCACAGGCAAGCCCAGCCCAGCCCACAGACATAGCCCATCCTGCCCTGCATGCAGATCAGGACACATGTCCCCCATGCCCTCCCAGGGTGTGCGTAGTACCAGGAGCCGCCCGCCACCCGTGCTGCTCAGTCCTGCGCCCCACCCCAGCTGGGCAGCCCCTGCCCCAGCTGCACTCACTGCGAAATGTTGGCAAGTGGAAGACTATCTCTTGAACCACATGAGGTGGTGAGTGATGTGATTCATATTGTCAATCATATCAAAGCACATGCACTAAATTCACGTTTGTCTGCATCGCTATGCAAGGATATGGGTGCTGAACACAAGCAGCTTCTCCTGCATACAGAATATCATTGGCTATCTAGAGGGAAGGCCCTGACCAGAGTCTTTGAATTAAGAAAACAGTTGCAGATTTATCTTAGACAAAAAATCACCATTAGCTCTGCATTTCAATGACAAGAACTGGCTTGCTAAACTCACTTATTTGAGCAACATATTCACTGTACTGAATAAACTCAGCCTCTCAATGCAAGGGAGAATGGTATCTGTTTTTAAAATGGCAGATAAAATCACAGCCTTCAAAACCAAGCTGGAAACCTGGGGAAAACATGTGGATAGGGGAGTCTTTGACATGTTCCAGAATTTTGTAGATTTTTCAGAAGCTGTGAGACTTTTTGTACCAGTAGCACTGCTGCGGTGACTGGAAGGCTTTCTGGCTTCACGACCAGGGTAAAAGAAGTGGCGCCTGAATGTGAGTCTACCCACTGTGCAATTCACTGCGAAAAGCTGGCAATCTGAAGATTGCCTCTTGAAGTACGTGTGTTGAGTGACGCGATTCATATTGTCAATCATATCAAAGCACATGCACTGAATTCATGTTTGTCTGTATCGCTATGTGAGGATACGGCCACCGAACAATCCAAGAATTGGGAAACAATGGATCTGTGATCCATTTCTGAATGCCTGCAAGGAGTTGTCCTGGCCACCACTTTAAGAGGATCAGTTGATTGAGCTAACATGTGACAAAGGACTTAAAACATTGTTCAATGCAACCTCATCTCTATCGGCTTGGATTAAAATAAAGGGCTAATATCCAGAATGCATCACCCTAGCTCTGAAGACCTTGCTGCCTTTTCCATCTACCTATCTTTGTGAAGTGGGTTTCTCTTTAATGATGGAGGAGGTTGAACGTGAGAAACACACTGCGAGTCTCATTGTCAACCATCAT
>NW_017728997.1:24714102-24714443 GCF_001723915.1 Gavialis gangeticus | reverse complement strand
GCAATAACCCCAGCTAGCTCCCTCAACACCCTGGGGTGGAGATCATCCGGACCCGCTGACTTGAACGCGTCCAGCCCCTCCAGAAGCTCTCTAACCCGGTCCTCCCCAACCTGAGGTCTGAAGGCGATCCCCTCGAGTCCGGCTTCTATCACAGCAGGGAAGTCCCGGTCCCTGCACAAGAAAACCGAGGTGAAGAATTGGTTAAAGAGGTCTGCTTTCTCCTCTGACGCAACCACCAGATTGCCCAGTGTATCCTGCAGGGGTCCCACATTACCTCAGTATTACTTGCTTGCATCTGGCGAGCAAGCCCAGGGATCCCACTGATCCTTTATTGATGATGT
>NW_017728997.1:24699558-24709102 GCF_001723915.1 Gavialis gangeticus | reverse complement strand
CAGATTGCCCAGTGTATCCTGCAGGGGTCCCACATTACCTCAGTATTACTTGCTTGCATCTGGCGAGCAAGCCCAGGGATCCCACTGATCCTTTATTGATTATGTTCCTGATTGTTTACCTGATTACACCATACCTTTGTCTACTGAGTTCGCTTTGTGCCATATACAGCCTCATACACACTACCTCTAGGCACCGTCCTGCTGCTGCAGGTTCCAAGGCCCCGGCCCGGCCCTGCTCAACCACCCCCTGCAGCCCTGCCTGTGACACCTCCCACCAGCAGGGAGCGCGCACGCGCCCACCCCAACCCACTCCTAGGCTACCTCGCACTCGCCCCTCCAGCACCTCCCTCTGCGCATGCGTACCCCTTTGCCTCGCCCTTTGTGCGTGCGCCGCCCGTCTTTTGGCGCATGCGTGCTTCCCTGCCCATGACCTTGCGGCGCATGCGCTGTTCCCTCCAGCTCGTCCGCCGCTGCAGGGACAAGATGGCGGCCTCCTCTATGTGTCGGGCCGGCTGTGCCGCGGGCCGAGCGTTACTGCGGGGGCCCCGCTCCTCGGTGAGCGCCGCCCGCGCGGGACGGGGCCGGGACCTGGGGCGGCGGGAGCGGATCCTGGCGGCGGGGAGCGGGTCCGAGGGGGAACACCTGGGCCCTCGCGCCGGGGGAAGGTCACGGGGTCGCTGCCCGCGGCGGTCGCCATGGAAATCCTGGGGGGGTGGGCAGAGCAGGATGAATGTTCGGAGAGAGCTCGGTGACGTCAAAAGGGGGACGCCGCGCCTGCCTGCGTTAACGCTTTGCATGGCCGGGCGGGCTGCAGGGGCAGAGGGGCTACAGCAGTACCCTGGTGAAGGGCAGAGCCGCACCTTCCCCACGCAGTACCGACCCGTCGTGCCCTGCTGTTTGCCTGCCTGTGGAGTTGGGTAGGCATCCTGGAGAAGGGTGATTGCGCGCAAAAGCTAGCAGAAAACTTTACAACTACTCAGGTGGTCTAGTAAAAGATATCACATCTGCCCAGAGACGTGGCCTGCCTGGACACCTGTGGGCATTTCTTGCTTAAAGAAGCAACCGTTTCCAACACGTGGCCTCCTGGGGTGTTGCGCTCCTTCCTTCTGCTCCGCACCTTTCTGTCCTTTCCATCCCAGTCCTACTGCTGCATCTGCGTGGATCTGTTTCTGGTGCCTTGCAGCCATGGGGGCAGTCATCTCTTGAACTTAGCTCCTAGCACTCAGTTGTTAGTAGAAAATCAGCTTGGCAAGAGGGTAAACCAGCCTTCAGGAAGGTGCGTGCTTCTGCACTGCAACACCCCACCGGCTGCACATGACGCTGCAGTGTAGGCGTGTGCTAAATGAGTAAAGGGACTTGTTAGGTTTGGAGCTGTCCTGGAGCCAGCTGTGGGTTTCTGCTATTGGCCAGTCAGCTCTTGGTTCATGATGTAGGGGTCAGCCTTGTCCAGCAAGAGCAGGGTTTGAATATGCTTCTGGGAGTCTGTTGGTTTTATGTGTTAAGACCTGCTTGTATTAACATACAAAAGCTTTTCACCCAGAATTCTTAGTTAGGAGATGTGATGGACTTTGAATAACCTTAGGAGGAAAACCTTTGACTGAACCTAACAGTGTTCTAATTAACTGATTAGGCTGGGTTTATTGTGTATTTGGGAATCTTCACGCAATTGTGTCTATATTATGCTGTGAGAGTCGCAGTTTGATCATGTTTTTCTCTTTAGCCAGCCCTGTTGAGTTTGACAAGGAATCGTGGTGCAGCTACCTATGCCCAGGTACTCCAAAGTCTTCCAGAGACTCAGGTCACCACTCTTGACAATGGCCTCCGTGTGGCATCTGAGGAGTCCGGCCAACCTACGTGCACGGTAATTTTTAAGGGGGAATCGGGGTTTATTTTAGGATGACTCAGTTCTGTACCAAGTTTATCGACTTCCAAAGGAGCGCAGCTTTTATCTGAACCTAGATTGGCAGCAGAGATCTAGCAGGAGGTAGACTATAAATTTAGTCTGTAAGGTGCAAGTCTACCTTGCCTGACTTCAGACTAACACAGGTAACTTCCTCTTTCGGTAGAGATATAGTCTGTCTTGTTAGCTGTTAGGGTCACAACCTGGTCAATGGAATCAGTAGTAAAAGGTTTTGATTGCTTTGCTTTGGAATGAGTCTAAAATGCTTCCAGTGATACTTTTGTGCTCTGTTTAGATTGCTCATCCATACTGCTCTTTGAATGAAGACAGTTTTTGTATGAGCAGGACAGCTGCTAATTGTTGAATACAACTTGGACAAATTGAGAGAGAAGATTATCCAAAGTTACTAGATGCATGCCATAAATAAAGTAATCTTTTCAACCTATGATGCAAAATATTTGTCCCCATGTGTGACAGGAAATGTTGCCCATGAGAGCATCTGGTCTTGTTTTTAGTTCTGGAAAATTAAGAAGCTAAAACTGAGGCTGATTAGGAGAGCAAAGCATGTCATTGCCTGCAAATATGGTACTCAGAGATGTGAGGCTGAAAATTTTCCAGTGCTTTATTTTTCCATGGGAAATTTCCATTTCTAAAAATTCATTGTTTCATAAAATTCATTGGTAACAATTAATGGATGCCAGTAAAATGTTAGGCAAGTTTGAGTTTCAAAGTTGTAATTAATATTTTTCAGGTGATTATCCCTAGGAAGCATGTGAGAGAGAACATATATGTTTTATTGATTTGTAAACAGGAGGGTAAATACACACATAATAATCCAAAACAAAAATCAAGGGATGAATTCACCTAATTGGCAGTGCAGGTCAACTCAAAACCAAATGAATGCACTGCTAAGAGATTTTGAGAAACAGAAATAAGCTTGCTTCTGTCCAATTCTACAGAAGCACAATTAGTGAAGAAGATGTAGTGTGATGATAAGTTACCCTTGCCCATAGACTCATTGATAAAACTATCCTTTAGCGAAAGAGAATATGGTTCAGGTAGTTCTGAATCAGATTTGCCTTGATCTGATTCTAAAATGGAACTAATAAGTAGTGCAAGTGATTCCACAGATAGTGACAGTGAAACTGGAGGTGCTGCAAGGACCTCGGTGGAAGAAGGTTAAGTTTTGTTGAAGTAGATGAGTGGACAGCCACTGCATATCAAAGCTTTGAATTTGTTTGAATGTAACATTTAAACCACATTAAGTGTGCTGCATTTAATTTTTTTCCTAATCAAATATTTCTGTTCAAGTACTTGTGGCTATTGGGACATAAAAAAGCACCTCCGTGTTAATTTTAGTTTTGTTTACTAAATATAAGTCAACTAAACATGCTGAATCAGATCATTCTCTATTTAGAGCATTGGAAAATTTTCCAATTTAAAATTTTTCAGAAAACCCACATCTGACGGTACTTGCTCAGCATTGTTTCTCATAAAACACTGAAGGTTGGGGCCACAGATAGAGACCTTTATATGCTTATGTTATGCTCTTGCCAGTGGGTGTGCATATGTGACCCCCCCCCCCCCAAAACAAAAAAAAAAATAAAAAAAAAGTAGGAAGCTTATGAATTTTTGCTTGCGTTATTTCCTTTAGCGTATTTACTTGGAGCATCTCTCTTCTCAGGTGGGCTTGTGGATCCAGGTAGGGAGCCGCTATGAAAATGAAAAGAACAATGGAGCAGGCTACTTTGTGGAACATCTGGCATTCAAGGTGAGATTGTAACTGGAGCTGGGAACTGCCATGGGACTTGGTGTAAGACAGCTACTTATATATAACACTGGGTTTTTTGGAGCCCCACAACTCTTGATTTTTTTTTTTTCTTTCTCTTTATTCACTTTGTTGTCTCATGTTTCAGTGGGTCAAGACTGTGATAAGGAACTGGATTTTTCTATCTACAGCAGGGGTTGTCAACCGGGGGTGTGCGTACCCCTAGGGGTATGTGGAAAAGTCCTAGGGGTGCATGCAGCCAGGTGGGGACAGAGCACTGCCAACCATCACCCCATGCTGCTGCCTCCCAGGAGTGGGACTGGGGGAGGGACGAGGGCAGTGGTGCCCCTCTGTGGGCTGCACAGGTGCCTGCTGTGGTGGTGGGGGCTCTCATGTGGTGGCTACCACTGCCATCCACCACCCTGCACTGCTGCCAAACACCGCTTTCCCACAGCCGGTTGCACACACGGCTCTGCGGGCTGTTGACAGGCAGCACACAATTGGCCGGGTGCGAGGCCCGTCAGCAGTCTTCAGAGCCACACATGCAACCAGCTGTGTGAAAGCAGGGCAGTGGGTGGTGGTGGCGGCGCAGCGGGGTGGATGGTAGTAGCGGCTGCTGTGTGAAAGCCCCCTGCTCCATGTCTGGCCGCCGCCACCAGAAGGCTGAAAACCCCTGATCTACAGTTTCTGAGCACCAGAATATGCGCACATATCTTTGTTCTCTTGCTGTCTTACACAACCTTTGGTTGTGTGAACAGGAAAGGGCTCTATAGAGAACTTAGTATGATGGCATCCCAACCTTGATTCAGGTCTCTGGCTCTGTTGTAATGTATATGAAAACAAACTACCCTAGGTATTCGGAAGAAAAGTAAAAGTTGAGGCGATCCCACGTTAGCGCATATTTGCAGATAAAGTGTTTTGAAGTCTTTGTACTGACTTGATTCTTTGCAAGGGCAGAGTTTAGACCAATGGCTTTTGTCATTGCTTGTGGGATTCATGTGCATAACTTGCCAGAGTGTTTCACATGTTGGTTGTGGGGTTGTACAGTTATCTTTGAGATTCGAGCTCCTAGTCATTGCCATGACATTTAGGGACTCCAGTAAATGTAGGTAGGGACTCCACCCTGACAGTTGCACAGAAGAACTGCTCTGGGAATTCCAGAATATTTTGAATGGCACTGATTTAGCCTACTTCAACAAAAGTCTCTTCATCTTTTAAGAGAACATATTTGTTTGACTGAGATACCAGTCCCTTTATCTTTTTATGGACATAAAGATGGCTAAAAAGATTCTGTGGTTTACTCTGATATGTAATTCAGGACAAAGGAAGCACTGCTTAGCATTTGAGAACTTGAGGGGCTGGAGACTTGCTTCTGATCTCAACATTTAATTACACAAGAGAAACCTGCATGAAAATATGTATTTATACTTATCCAACATGAAAAGAACAAGGCTGTTAAAAGAACAGCCATGTATGGCTGTGAGTTTCTAGCCTTTCAGCAGAAGGCTGCCTCTTTAGAACAACACTTGCTGTAATGCAGATGCATCTGCTGAGTAGTACGAGCACAGGACTGGAAAGGATCTCCTGGATTATCTAGTTATGTCTCCTACCATTGCAGGTAACTCCATTGTATAATCCCTTTGATAACCTGTCAAACTCCATCTCAGTCTAGATGGTATTTTGCCCCTGTGACCTGTCAGAAGACTATTCCAGAGCATCCTTGCTGTGGCTAGAAACCTTCTAATTTCCAGCATAAATTTATGGCCAGTTCATACCCATGCTGCCTTGTGTCAACATTGTCCTCCAATGTACGTATCTCTTTCCCAACTAATAGACAGCAGTTATTCTCTGGCTTTTGTTTTGCAAGACCAAACAAGCCTGTTATAAAGTCTCCATTCCCATGATCAACCTAGTAATCTCTCTGCCCCAGTCCAGTTTGAATTCACTTTTCTTGCACCTGAGTGACTAGAACTGTATGCAGTGGTCCTGAGGTCACTGCACTGTCTAGTACAGTGGTATTCCTACTTCCCTACCTTTTACTAGAAATAGTTCAACTGGTGAGCAGTCCTGTGATAGGTTAGTGCTCTAGTTCCTTTTAAAAACTGGGAACTTAACCGCATGAATGCTATTGATGTAGTGTTTAGTTTGCCAACAGATGTTGCAAAATCTAGCTAGTTTTCATTGCATGTATCTGGTTTTTTTTGTTTGCTTTTTAGGGCACAAAGAAACGTCCTTGTGCCACCTTTGAAAAAGAAGTGGAAAGCATAGGAGCCCACCTCAATGGGTACACCTCTCGGGAGCAGACAGCCTACTTCATAAAAGCTTTATCCAAGGACCTACCCAAAGGTGGTGTTACTGTGGGACTGTTCACTCTGACTTAAAGCCTGAGGTCAAAGAAAATGTTCTCTTCTGCATTTCTCTAAAAAGCCTGTGGGTACAGCTGCAATTCAGATAGTGGTTAGGTGGTCTGGGCACATATACACATTCTTATAGGTCATTGGAAAGTGCATACCCACCTAATGGTGCCCCTAGTCTTCAGCTTCGTTTTCTCCTGCAATTATCCTTTGTAATCTGTTCTCCTGCCATTCAGTATTGGGTATTAATAATGCCAGTGGAAGGATGTCAGTTGTCCTTTGCAATATTGTGGAATTGGGAAGATGAGTACTGTTGAGCCATTAATACTTTGAGTCAGAAATGTACAATACAGCTCTTCTGGGTTCTGTTTGCAATGTAGCTTTAAGCTCTGTGCTTTCATGAACAGACTTAGGTTTGCTTTTTCCTACTAGTGCGAGAATCCATAGCCCTGACTGTAACCAAATATCGTTGTAATGAACTCTACAAGTGCTATCCATATTACTGCCAATACACCTTGCCTTTAATATGTGCCTCCCTACCCCACCCATCCTGCAAGTGCACTCACCAGGCTGTGGTGCTCTTCTTGTCCCTGCTTGGCAGACGCAGTATGTTGCACCAGACTTTGAGAGTGACTTGCAATGTGGCAAAGTCTATGAGTTGAAAATATTACAGTTTGTCTTGAAGACAGTAGACAAAGACTTGGCCCTATGTAACTAGATACTGCACAAGCCCTTTGTGTCCCACTGACCTTCTCCCACTGCTGTTTTCCAGTCTCTCTACCTTCCTGGGCCCCAGGGTCCCATTAGAACATTCTTATGTGCCACTTCTTCCTTCAAATTCTGAGCTGTCCTCAGTTTCCTGTCCTGATTTCTGTTGCATTATGTTGTGGCCAGGTTAAGGGATTGCTAACATTGATCCTTTTGTGTATGTGCCTGTTGCAGCTGTTGAGATTCTGGCGGATGTTGTGCAGAACTGTGGTTTGGAGGCTTCGCAGATAGAGAAGGAGCGAAACACCATCCTTCAGGAGATGCAGGAAATTGACACCAACTTGACAGATGTTGTGTTTGATTACCTTCATGCCACTGCTTACCAAGGGACTCCATTGGCTCGCACTGTTGAGGGGACCACCGAGAACATAAAGTGAGCAACACGTGCAAACAGTTTCGGGTTGGGGTGCAATATACGCCTTGAAGCAGTTGTTTGTTTGTTTTTTCCACTGTTGGACTGAAGTTGGGAGGCTAAGCAGTTCCTTTTGGGTGTATATCACTGAACTAAATGAGAGAGGAAGTGTACAACATCAGCTACATGGAGCTGTGTACTGAGAGAATAAAAAGATCTTTATTGGCAACAGTGTGCCTATGACAGACCTGTATACAAGGGAGCCTCCCTGTGCCTTTTGTCCAAGGTGGACAGTGCTGTGCACTTAACTGATATCTTCATCATGGA
The DNA here is from genome assembly GCF_001723915.1 of Gavialis gangeticus. Taxonomy (NCBI): domain Eukaryota; kingdom Metazoa; phylum Chordata; order Crocodylia; family Gavialidae; genus Gavialis; species Gavialis gangeticus. Next base: position 24,701,633 of record NW_017728997.1, on the reverse strand, counting down.
TGTGTTTTAACTTGAGCCCATGCTTCCCGCTGCCTGCAAAAGCTGGACTTTCAGGTACTGGCAGCTGACACCTTGTAGCCTAAAGGTAGGCTTGGCACAAACAGTGTGACACAAGCTTCTTGAGTATTCCCAACACTGTGCATTAGGCCCCAGTGAGATGGAAGCCTGCTAAGAGAGGAGTGTGTTCCATGCTCATTTAATTTGGTCTCTCTAGTAGTGACCCTGAACTGGCACTTAACAATTAGCAAGTACAGGGGTCAATAACATACAGCCCGTGAGCCAGATCCATGCTGGGGCTGGGCAGTGAGGTCCTGCATCTGTTTTGCTGCTGTTCCTCTTCCCCAGCTTCAGTACAGCCACACTGTGGGCTCATGGGGATCTGAGCTGGGGCTGTCCAGCTTCCAGTGGCACCTGTGCTGCAGCTGGGAGGGGTGGAGTGGAGGAGGGAAGGCAGGGAGAAGGGGAAGCAGAAGGAGCACAGATGCAGCTTCCTGTTTCCTAGCCCTCCCTCCGTTTCCCAATAGCTAGAAGCTGCACTTGTGCCTGAGCTGGGGGCTAGGAGAAGCAGTGGAGGCACAGATGCAGCTCCCGGTTGCCTGGCCTCAGCACAGGCAGAAGCAACCCCTATCCCTGCTGCGGGCACACTGCTGAAGCCACCTGGCCCACACCAAACCAGGGTTGGGTTCTGTCTTGTGACTCATAAAGGTTGTCAGCCACTGGATGAATGGATGGAGACTTCCATTTTTCTTCACACAGGGTACTAAGAAGCCATCTGTGAGTGACTTCTGACACTGATCTGGTCTACATTTGATGTTTACCGTCTAGCTTTTTAGTTCAGCATCCCATTCTGGTCCTAAGGGTTATGGCATGAGAGAAGATTAGTCAGTGCAAACAGATTTCTGGAAAGGATTGTTCTATAACCAAGAAAGTTGGGGGGGAGTTTGCTTGATTGCCCCCACCCCTCATCCTCCATCATCCCTATCCCCTGGGCTGCTGGAATATGAAAATTTTGTGTGTTCTTTAGGTCTCTGACTCGTGCAGATCTAACTAGCTACATTGACACTCACTATAAGGCTCCTCGCATGGTCCTGGCAGCTGCTGGAGGTAAGTCCCCATTTCCTGTTCTTCTAAGGAGCCGTGGTACTGCCAGTGCTAAGCTTTTGCTGCGGTATGGGGCTCTGGGTTGCTTATAAAGCACATAAAAGCAGTGTATTTTTCCCCTTAATTTGGAGGGCTGTGCAGCTTTATGGATCTCTTATTCTGTCTCTTCTGCTTGCCAGGTGTTTCTCACACAGAGCTGGTAGACCTTGCTAGGCAGCATTTAAGTGGAATTACCTATGAATACAAGGAGGATGTAGTCCCTATCCTATCACCTTGCCGCTTCACAGGGAGTGACGTAAGTTCTTCGTGGCTCAGCCCAAAGTACACACTTGCAAAATTGGCCTCTGTAGCTGTTGTATGAGCAGGTGGCACCTCAGTGTGGGGCTGCAATATGCTGGGCTGGCCAAATATGGTGATTTTAGATGTGACCACGATTCATTAAAAATGGAGGCTGTCACTTGCATCAGCCTCCTAACGGAGACTTGAACCTGTGGTGTCTTGTCCCTTAACTTAGAAGCCATGCTTCACATCAGACTGCAGGGAAGTCCTTGCTTATCCTAATCTGGATCCCCTGATCCCTTGCAGGTCCGTGTCAGAGATGATGATGTTTCCCTGGCTCACGTAGCTTTTGCAGTGGAGGGCCCTGGATGGGCTAGTCCTGACAATATTGCCCTCCTTCTAGCTAATTGTATCATTGGATGCTATGACCGCACCTTTGGAGGTGGCAAGGTAAGAGATTTGGCAGTGCAGCAGGGGAGTTTGAACAGTCCATTTTACTATAGTGTTTGGGCAGAATTACTCTGGGGAGTATTCCCAGGAATATCTGAGGAAATGCCAGATATTGTGTGGGTTGCATTCCAATTCTGAGATTTTTTGGGGAAATAGAGCTTGTGCTCATGAATGCAAAGTGCAGGACTTGGTGCAAATAACGCTGATCTGGGATGGTTCTTGTACTCTGTGGGATGCGTCAAGAA
>NW_017728997.1:24680914-24694558 GCF_001723915.1 Gavialis gangeticus | reverse complement strand
GATCTGGGATGGTTCTTGTACTCTGTGGGATGCGTCAAGAAGGCATTGCAGACATGCTGTAGGCACAGCTGTTATGAGCCGGTCTCAGAGCATTTTTGTGATGTGTACCAGCAGGTTTTGGCGAGGGTGCCCAGCAGGGTCCTTCCACCCCAGAGAATCCCTTGTCTGTGGAACAGGGACAAAATGATCTCCATTAATGGAGGTTGAAGTAGATTTATCCAGACCCCTCTAACTTGACTACAGATTTATCCAGGCCTCTAATTTAACTAAGGAAAAAGAGTGAAGAAAAAAAATGGTCTTGCTTCGTATTTTAAAATGTTTTAAGATAAGAAAAACTCTTCTGCTTATTATGACTCCATGCACAGTTCTTTTTGGAACAAATGTTCTTCCTTTCCTAAATATAAAAAAGGTGATAACAGTTTTCAAAACAAAACGTGTTGCTGAGCAAGCAACTGTTATGATTTACCCCTGACTTCTTTTCAAGGATGCTTTGTTTAAACAATTTTAGGTATAAAAAGGTATGTTAACTTGTAGGGGGGGGGAGTTCTGTTAGATCCCCTCCCTATGATCGTATGGTATAGTCACCAATAAACCCAGACTGAGTCTGTGAATTCTAATACCAAACACAATGCAAAGTTTGATTTCTTCCACAGGAGATAATGAAGAAAAGCCAGCTAATGTGTATCCCTATGATTCAGTCATGCCTTGAAATTAAAATGCCCTGAGAACTTGTTTTTAAACCCCAGGCTGTAGCTCTCGTCTCTGTAAAGAATCCTTCTTCCTTTGCACACCCACTTACCCAAATTCAAGGCCACTTCCCATGAATCCCCCACCTGGCTTATGGTGCTCTTCATAAACAGTAGTTGGTACCAGCTTCTCAGTCAATTCGTATGAGGGGAAAGGAGGTTTGGGATGTGATGCCTTCAAGAAGGCTGCATCCTATGCTTTTTTCACCTTAATGATGGTTGTTGCCTCATGGGGTGACAACCTTGAGAACCTTTCTGAGTCAAGCTGTCCCTTGGCACCTTTTTATACACTGTGGCTCACTTGCTTTCTTGGTGCTGTATCCACTCTGTGGGAGGGAACTCGGAGCTGGTTTTGGCATTGTGAGAGCCTGAATGGCTGACAGTGTTAATTTCCTTGCAGAATCAATCCAGCAGGCTGGCTACGTATGCAGTGGAGGGTGAGCTCTGCCATAGCTTCCAGAGTTTCAACACCTGCTACTCAGACACAAGCCTCTTTGGCATATATTTTGTTAGTGACCGCATGAAATTAGATGATATGATGCTTTTTTGTCAGAGCGAATGGTGAGTGTAACTTGGTCAAGACTTTCTGCATGGGGGTCAGTCCCACTCATGGGCCTAGAGGTGGTAGAGGTTCCTTGGGTCCTTGCGAATACAGACCCACATGGGCGTCTTGATAAAATCTGGACCATGGGTTATCTAGCCCTAGTGGCAGGACTTGAAGTGTTTGCTCAGGAAACCAGAAGCCTGGTCTTGATATCCTGTTAAATTATTTTTTTGCTTATTTTGCCCTCACTTCACTCAATGTTGGCTGTGGTCTCTCTCTATTCCAGTGTGCTGCTAGTCAGCCTAACATCTTGGGGTGTCTTATTTCCTTTGGGGTGACAAAGCAAACACTCACAAATGATCTGATGCATATTACTCTTCCACTACTTGTTACACTTGGAAAATTAAGCAGGAGGTGGTTCTGAATTCAGATTTACCAGTCAGAAAACAAAAAACCCAGGTATAGGGAACCACTCAGTGCCATGTCTGGAAGGGTTTTGGCACATTGTTTGGCTCATCTTTTTTTCTCAGAATATATTTATCTCCTACTAGTGCCTTGATTTTTTTTCAGATGGGACTAGAGACTCTCTAGGCTGCATACCATACAAATTCAGCAAGAGCCAGTCCCTGTTCCAGAGCTTACTTTTGGGTTGGGAGAAAGAAGTTAACACTTGAGCCCTACAAAACTGCATAGGAACATCAGCAATTGGAATCCTTTGGCATTTTCAGCTCTGCATCTGGATGCTAGGGGTTTTATAAGGTGTTTGGGCAATCAGCTGGTGGGAGGCCTTTGTAGTTGTGATTCCAGCCTGAAAGGTGTTAGCTGATGCTTCACTCCCCACCTACCCCCTGTAAGCTCTTCTGGGTCTCTGGGCTCTTCAGTGTAATAGAGGGTAGTGAAAACTAAGACAAGCTAGTGAATACTTGTCTTCATCACAAGTCCAAATGTCCAGTTAATGCAAGAGTGGAGGTCCCAAGGGAAAGAATGGGATTTAATAAATCGCTTCTTGGCCTCTTGAAGGCTCAGATCAACTGTGAATCTCGTCTGTAGACAGGGGTTTCAGTTCTCATGACTATTAGGAGGTCTCTGAGAGCCCCCTGTTTGCTCTGTCTCCTGTTCAGGATGCGTTTGTGCACTAGTACAACAGACTCGGAGCTGAGGAGAGCTAAGAACATCCTTCGTAATGCCTTGGTGGCTCAGCTGAATGGTATGTTCTGTGCCAGGGCACTGCTATTTTTTTATCTCTTAAACGGCTCTGAGTGTGGTCTTCTTGAAATCAGGGAACTGTAGCAGGTGTTGTGCAAGGCTCCCCTCCATCCTGACCCACAGTGTATGCGGTTGTTCCTGTCTTAACAAAGCACCTGAGTAGGCCTGTAGGCCTTCATGCTGTCCATGCATATGTTGACCTCTCCTAAGCAGACTGCCAGTGAAGCTGTCTTGTGAGGCCTGCCAAAGGGAAGACTGAGATCAGACAGATTTTACTTATTATCCAACCCATCTATTAGTTGGGCGTCAGCAGTGCAAGTATTAAGGCATGTATCAGCTCCCTAGTAGGAGCTGCCTGGAATGGCCATCTGAAGGAGAACATGAGCTCTCACTTTACTGGATGTCAGCTAATGCTTTGGTTGGTGTAGTCCTCCTCTAGACTGATAGCTAGGCTGTGAAATGCTGGAAGGCTTTGGAATGCCTTGCTCAGTGTTAAGGCCTTCCCTAACAAACCTGCATCTCTCCTAGGTACCACTCCGATATGTGAGAACATTGGGAGCCATCTCTTGAACTATGGACGCCGTATACCTTTGGCAGAGTGGGATGCCAAAATTGCTGTATGTGTCAGTCTGTCCTGTCAGTTTGTCTGTTCTTGGGCCCCTTGAGCTTTCCCCAGTTGCCCTGTGTTTCTGGGCACATTGCTTACATCTGTTTTAGCAGAGCTGTTTGACTCTGGCTCTGCCTTTGGCTCATAAGATTAGTCAACTGTAATAAGTATGTTGGAAATGTCAAAGACAGAGCCATGAACATGCCTTTGTTTTAATTTTTGTACCTTCTCCCTGCACCCCGTGGCTGACTGGTTCAGTTTTTGTAGGGTAGTGGTACAACATAGGGCTATGGCAAGTGACTTGAGTATCTGTGGTTAGAGTGTTTGGAGCTCATTTGAGTGAAACTGCTTCTCAGGAGATGGCCAGCAGCAAAGATCTCACTGGATTATATATTGGCAAGACGTCTTTTCTAGTCAGCAGCCTGAACTAAAAATGGCCTGTGTGAGACTCCAGACAAAATAGTGTACTGGCCAAGAGAAAGAGGGGAAGGGATCTTGGTATTTCTCTGTTGCACTGAACCTTCTGACCAAGGACAGCTGGGTCATCATGAGGAAATCATAGAATAGAAGACCCAAAAGGGACCAATAAGATCATAAAGTCCAGTCTCCTGCCATGGGCAGGAGGTAATTGGGCTCAAACGAGCTCAACAAGCTGCTTGTCCAAAATCAGTCCTCCAAAATCAGTCCTTTTGGCTCCTGGTCACTTCCAGTGTTTGTCTCAAATTTCTGCTGTCAGCTGTGATGATAGGGTGAAATTGCACTGCAGCCATATAGAGGCTTAATTTCACAGCCCTGTATGTGTACAGTTTATAGTGTGGGCAGCATTATGGACTGGCATCTATATCTGCCAAAGGGAATGTTTTTAAATGGGAAGCTGTCCTGCACATAGTTAAATCCTATTGTCACCAGTTAGAATCTGCTCTCAGAACTGTCTCTCTCCACTAGGCTGTGGATGCTGCAACGCTGAGTGAGGTCTGCAGCAAATACATTTACGACAAATGCCCGGCAGTGGCAGCAGTTGGTAAGTGACCTGCGGGTAGGCATACAACGGTGTTGAAGTGTCGGAAAAGTAGCTAACTGGGATGGGTCGTTGTATTAAGGGCATAAGCAGCTTCCTGTAGAAGGTATCATGGAGAATGTTCTCATCTCCTTGCTTAGCTGTGCCAGTATCTTCCCTAGCATCTGCTTTGCCTCTGTGCATCAGATATGCTGCAGCATGTTCAATGGGATCAGAAAATCCACAGGCACAGGTGCTAGTAGCTAGTGGCTTTTAGCTGCTCCCACCTTGTTACAGGCTGGGGAGATGCGATTAACAATGACACTCCCATCTGGGTGGGGCTGCAGTGGTGCCTGCCAAATGTTTCCTCATTTGGGGGTCAAATCAGGTGATGTCTGAAGAAATAAGTGGGATAAACACCTTGTGCTGCTCCAGCATGTCTGTCTGGCCAAAGAGGTGTTCCTGTGGAAGAACCTGTCAGCACAGCTCCGCTCCCTCCTCTGTTCCACACAGCTCTCTCCAGAGCAAAGCCGCTGGAAAAAGGGGGTTTCCAGACAACTGGCAAGTTGGCACAAACCGTCATCCAGTTATTGTCTGGAGGCTTATGCTTTATCCTGTTACTGGATTGTTTTTTCAGGTGAAGACTTGAATCTATTTGGCATGCTACAGCAGTGTAATGCAGCAGCAGCTGATGTTTAGTCGTTAATAATGGTTCATAATGCCTCTTGGGGAAGAACATCCATCGCCCTCTGCAGAGCAGGTTTCACATTATACAGCGTGTTTTATGAAGTCTTTGTGTAATTTTAAACTTTAATGACTTTGGATGTACACATGATGGAAGCAAACTGTAAATGGCAATTGAAAGCATAATTCATTGTTTTAACACAATACAGCTCAAATTTCTGGACTTTAACATAACCGCCATCTTTTGTGATACATTGGTTCAGTCCAATTTTCTAACTCGTCAAAACCATTTTCCAGTTGCTGCTGAGTGATTTCACGAATTGCATTTGTGAACCTTACCTTATGTATGGCTTCCACTATGCTAAAAAAGTAATAAATTATGCTTTCAGTTGCTGTTTACAGTTTACTTTTATCATGTGTAAAAACCAAAATTAAAGTTTAAACTTGCTCAAGGACTTTATAAATACCCTGAATTTGAGCTGCTTCCTGTATCTGCTGTAACATCATCGTGTCAGCACAGTAGAACTGAGATGCTGATGTGGATCTCGCTGTCTCAAGTGACTGATTTTTGTTCTGCTTGCTCAGGTCCCGTTGAACAGCTGCCTGACTACAACCGTATCCGCAGCAGCATGTACTGGATCCGTGTATAGGCTGCCTCCCCCACAGAGAACGGTAATAGAGATCCAGTGGGCTACGAAGCAGCTCTAAGGGTTGTGCCTGTGGGAATGATCTGGCTGGCAGCGGCAAAGTAGCTGTTGCTAAAGTTGGTGTGGAAGCACTCGTCTCCTCAGCTGTGTTCAAACCTGTAATAAAAAGAGCAAAATAAATGTAATTTAAAAGGAATTGGCTCTCCTGAGTGTTCATGGCAGTGCTTCTGAGCTGGGATGGAAGCCATTCAATTTAGGCAGAAGAGGTATCTCCATACTGATGATACTAGGCTTATGTGAGCACCAGTGAGTTTGCCGCTGAAGTAGCAGAGCTCCAGTGGGCGATGCAGAGTTTTGTGATGTCCTGAGTTAACACACAGCTTTTTTGCAGGCCAGTAAATGTGAGATCAGAGGAACAGGGCACTTGTAGGTCTGGGTCTATGCATAGGCCATGGCCATGGAGAAGGAATTTTACAAAGTCTCCTTCTGAGCTTCGAGTATTTGGCCAGTCCCCGCAAACTGTCATGGATTTCCTTCTTCCCTTCTAAGACAACCTGAAGAGGATTTCACTTCCTTAGTTGTGAGCTACTCCTGTTGTCACATTCAGTTACTTCTACAGCCTGGTGGATCAGGCTGTTTTCCTCCCATTTATGGCTCCAGCTGAGAAAAGAAGGATGACTGTCTCCAAGAAGCTTTAATGCTAGAATACTGACTTTTAGAATGGTTAGAAACAGAATAGTTTTTATTTGCTGCCACTGTCCTGCTAGGCCCATAGACAAAAGGATTGCTTTAGTATTTGCCCTCTTTGTCCTTTGCATAGAGAGGACTAGAATTAGAAAGTGGCTGCTTTCAGCAAGCCATTGGCTGCAGCTGAGAGCAGTAGGGGAAAAGGTTACAAAGCCCTGGTGAGATAGGCAGGAGCTCTTTAGGACCGTGTTAGCATTGTGCTCTGTGGTTCAGCTTCACTAACTTGCACTTCTCTCACTGTGCCCTGAGCCATGTACAAAGTCACTTAAGCAGACAACTTGGCACAGGGAAGAGACTGAAATTGTGGCTTGTTTCTATCTGTATTCAGAGCAATAGATCAGTCTAGAGGGCTTCAGTTATCTGAAGGCTGCATTCACAGCTCCAGCTTTCTTGCTGCCAAGTGCTCCCCTACCTCTTCACCCTCTTACTGCCTAGCAGCATACCATCCCATTCCCTTGGATTCCTCTTGTGGCTGCTGACTGTACTATGCCAGATTTTGTCTCCACCTCAGCTTTTTGACCTGTCAGCTGCAGTATGGTTCCTAGTGGACAAGTGTCCTCATCAGACAAAGCCCCAGGACAGCAATCTGTACTCTTTTGGTGACAGCCATGAAAGCCAAGGGGCAGACACCTGGGCAGCATGGAAGAAGCTTGCCCTGCTGTCTGTGCTATGCTTCCTGTGCTCAAGGACTTTATAATCTTGGTTGTCAATCCAGTGCGTTCCCCAGCAGGAAATTACTGGGTCATGTTTGAAAACCGCATCACGCAGCCAAACCCAGGGTGTACCTTTATGGAAGTGTTGACAGGGGCTTCCCACAAGGTGGCGCTAGGTCATCACATCTCCATCTCTTAGATTCCAATATAGTCTTGTTCATTGGATAATTATCCTTGGGATTCTCATTTAACTTCCAGACATCTGCCCTGACAAGTGGACTTTAAAAATAACCCAAATGTTTCCAAGAATTAGTCACATAACTTGAGACGGCTCCAGCCAGTGAAGCTGTTTGCATGGAATCCAGATCCTAAATGGCAGAGCTGTTGTGTCTGAACCCTTGGCACATGGTAGGCAAGTTTGAAACTGTTAAATCGCCCTAATGCTGTTTGAATTAAAACTGGTGTGCGTTGCAAGCTCTGGCTCGTTCTGTGCCCGTCAAGGGCCGAGGAACTAAGAACAAGCTCATTTTTGCCTGAAAGGCTGTGGAACCAATAAAGGTTCCCACCTTAGTTTGTGGTTGCAAATAGACCCTGATTCTCTTTGAGAAAATTACAGTAATGGAAAGCAACAAAGAGCTCATTGCCTTATAGTCTTATGCCGCCAATGAACCTGGGGGTGGGGTAGTGAGAGGGGGAGAGTGCTGAGGTGGGCTGGTGTTGCTTACAAAGCCCTTTGGGTGACGGTTTCCTCCACTGGAACAGCCTGCTCAGAAGTGAGGGTCATCCTTACACAACAAGCCATGTTCTCTGGGGTGGCAGACTCCCAGCCTGCTCTGTAGAGCTTGTTTTCTGAACACAGAACCTATGAATACAAGAACTACTGTTTACCAGGTCAGAGCCCAGGTCCACCTGCCCAGTCTCTTGCGTCACACAGTAGCAGAGGAAAGGGAGAGTGAACTGGGGGTAACCAAGTTATTTTCCATGGTTCCTTTCACTTGCAGCCTTCAGCATTTAAGGTCTAGGAAGCTCCGATTCAGATGCTGTACCCCTGACTCCTGTACTCAATAGCTTCTGAGGTCCCTTTCCTCTAAGAATGTGTCCAATCCCTTACTGAATCTGGCTAAACTGTCAGTGCCCACAGCAACTGGTGCCAGCGAGTCCCATGCTTCAGTGATACGCTGGGTAAAAAAGAACTTCTGATCTGTTTTAGCTATAGCAGCCCATAACTCAGAGCACCTTGCTGATATTGCTCTGGGTTAGGCCTGTGGCCCTGTCCCTGAATCCAGCCGAGAGGTTACAGAGGTTGATTTTATATGCCACCACGTGGTATTCCTCTGAAGCTCGTAGTCCATGAAGGGATCTGAACTTCTCTGATCCCCCTGGTTTAGAAACCACCACAGAGTCCTATCGCCATAAACAGAGCTCAGTCTGGTGTTCTGCGGCTGCAGGAGCTGGTAAGTTAGGTCATAGACACCTCTTTGCTGCTGTTCAGGCTGAGGAGTTTGGCAGGCTCTGCCCTGAGGTTCTGCTGGGATCTCGCCATTGTGAAGCTTGGTGCTTTCAGAAGTGCTGGGAGTGGGCAGAACAGCCCAGCTGTAAGACTGATTACCTATCTTCCTCATCCTTCTCTTTCTCCTTGGTGGTAGGTCTCATATTCCCAACAAGGCTGGATACCTGTGGAGAGCCCGGTGGTGGGTATGTAAAAGCTTTTACCATCTAATTTACAATGGATTGTTGCTCCTTCTTCAAGGGGCGCGAGAATCCTGGGCTGCGGTCAGTGGGTTGCTGAGTCATCAGGTACTTGGCATCTGGATTTTTTAGTGAGAAGGGAGATGAAACTGAACTAGTTGGCAGGGTCCCCGCTGCTGCTCAATGAGCTACTGAACTCTGTTCCCTGCTGCTTCACTAGTGCAGCCTCAATCTATGAGAGTCCAGGTTTGGAGGAGCCTCATTTAACAAAGGAAGCTGGAAAATGTGGGCCTTGTTTGAGAGAAGGGATGCAGGATTAAGCTGCAATATCCAGTGTGAATCAGCAGCGGGGAGGGAAGGCAGGGCATGGGCAGGGAAGGGGGCTGGTCTGTGGAGCAGGGCACTGCTAGTCCACAGCTGTTCAAAGAAGCTGTATGTGGCTGCTGGAGGTATGGGATATGTCCTCCGCCCATGTATCTGGTTACAGCTTCATTGGAGCTGTGACTACTGCCTGGGATGGACCCCTGGTGAGCAAGGCCAGGACAGAGGATGGTGGAAGCACTTTCCTGCTAAGAGCCCTCTGTAGCCTCAGCTGAGCACTTCTGCATAAAGGGCTCATAGCAGCAATAACCATAAAGCAGGAGCTGACATGGTGGTGGGAGGGGCAGCTGGGCAGGGACATTCTGGCTTAACAAAAGCAGCTCTTTTGATCCCTGAGCCGCCTGTTTGCAAATTCTGTCTCCTGCCAAGTGATGGTTCCTTGCAGCCAATTCTTGGTAATTGCCTCACCTGAAATAAATTATCCCCCTTTGGAAAGGACTGCTGACGCTAATCATAGAGGCAGAGCTGTGCCTGTCCTTAGGAAACCTGGCAGCCACAACAAGAAAGAGGCTTGTCCTTGTTCCCCATCTGCTCCTGAGAGCTCTTAGGAGAGCTCCTAGAGCCCCCTTCTTGACTAAGTCAGCAATCTCTCTACTGTTGCTACTGCAGACCTGCTCTTGACTCTGGCTACCAGGAGGGTGAATCCGATTGTGCCAGGCAGCCAGTGTTCATCACAGCCACCGAGGTGTCATAGTGGGAGGCTGCTAGTCTGCTTTACACACCACAGTACATCTGGCTCCTGTTCCTGGAGGGACAGGAAGCCCAGGGCCTTCCCTTGGCAGCCTGTAACCCAAGGCTAGACAGCACCATAACTGCAAATAGACAAACTGCCCAAGAGAAGGGTGGAAGTGCTCCACCCAGCAGGGAACTACCCTTAAGTCCAGTGTGTGGGACAGTCATGCCCTTATGTGAGCAGTGAACTCTACAGCTCTGCTCCTGCCATCTGGCAGCAAAGGAATGGGGGGGAGGAGGGCAGGGGATGGAGCATTTTGAGCTCCCTTCATCCTGGTAGAGATTTCTCTATCACCATGAAGGAAGTGAGCCCCATCCTGCCCCTGGAGGAGCTTGGGTCAGGCATAGCTTGAGGTCCTCGGTGAACGAATGCTGTGGATTGGTCACTAGGTGGTAGCTGTGAGTCTGCTCCCTGAATCACAGCCCACAGGTGGCAATGTCCACTCCAACCTCTTCCTGTAGCAAAGCCAAGAGTCCCCTAATTCAGTGGGCAGATTCAGCAGAACCGGCTGGGGGAGGAGTTTGCGTGGCCACCCCCTCTGTGCCATTGAGTCTGTGCTAAATGGCAGCTTCTCTAACTGCGTAGAACTCAGTCATACGCTGCTGACATGCCAGACTGGCACTGTTTTTCTGGCCAGGTGGTGAGGATGGCCTTGTTTATGGGGTGCCAGCCTGGGACTTTGACTTGGGTTCCCTTCCCAGTCCTGCCAGACCTCATATGCCATTGTGGTCAAGACAACCGTGTGCTGTGGCCAACATGTAAAACAGGAACTTGAACATTCCTGTCTGCTGGTGCTCAAGGGCCCAGCCCTTTGGTTGAGGAGGTGCAGCCTCACAAGCAATGATTCGGGGAGTCAGCTACTGCAGTCTGGGGATCCGTTCACCTGTTCCAGCTGACAGGGACTAGCGTGCTGCTGGCTCTTAGTGAAGATGGATGCTACCCTAGGTTTGCCTTTGACTGAGCTGCAGCACGTGAGCAGTGGGATGGCTGTGTGGGGAGGACCCTGAGCAGAAGCCTGACAGGTTTGCTGGTTCTTAACCTGCCCTTTCTCCTGGGAGCTACAGGCACTGGTTAGAAGGCGATGCCATAGCTGGTGTCAGGAAAGTCCCCAAGAGCTCAGGAGTTAAGCTGCAGCCCCAGCATCCTAGACTGCTCCACCTCCAGAATAGTCCTTGGCAAAGACAGCTGCTGCTCAAAAGCCTGGCACAGTGCATGATTTGGAAGGTCACATAAGTGAAAATGCTTTCAGGCCTGACCACCAACTCCAATTCCCACCCCACCCTCCTCCCATCACCCTTTATGCAGCTGTCCTGGTATGGAGATGATTTGGGCTAGGGGGGTAGGTTGTAGTGTTACAGTCTCTTCTTGTCCTTCGGACTGGCTGGAAGGGGTGAAGGTGCCTGTCAGGCTTCTGCTCAGGGGTCCTCCCCACACGGCCATCCCACTGCTCGTGTGTCACAGCTCAATCAAAGGCAAACCTAGGGCCAAGAGCCAGGACTATGCTAGTCCCTGTCAGCTGGAACAGGTGAACGGATCCCCAAACTGCAGTAGCTGACTCCCCAAATTGTTGCTTGTGAGGCTGCACCACCTCAGCCAAAGGGCTGGGCCCCCGAGCACCAGCAGGTAGGAACATGCCTGAGGTGTCTGTTGCTTTCTTGATGCACTTTCCAGAGAAGGCCAGTGGTTTTCTTCACACCTATTTAAGCCTTTTGTCTCCATGTGTCTTCCCAGCCTGGCACCAATAATACTTTTCTCTCTAGTAAGAATGTCTAAGTGAGAAGAGCCTGCAGTAAGTTCCCTCAAAGCTGTTCGTTGGTTGGCATGAGGGGGTCCTGGAAACCTGTCCCCTGCCAAGGGCTCAGCCTGCTGCCTCTTGCTGGAGTGCAAATCTCCTGCCTGGGGCAAAATCTGGCTCTGAAGGAGCAGGTCCCCTCTCAGGGTGGTGGCCTTGTCTCTAGGCTTTTTCTAGGGTGGCTTTCTTCTACCCCAGAGTCAGCAGTTACAGCTGCATTCCCACTTTCTCTGCTTTGCCACATAGTTGCACTGGCTTGGCAATGGATTGGTACATAGGGTGTGTCTGCAGCCTGGTAGGTGCCAGTTGTCCAATGTCTACTCAGAAAGGATGCAGGTGTGGGGAGTGTTGCCCAAAAGGAAGAGGGTGGTTGAGAGTAGCTACCATTCCACACTGCTTGGCTACTCACTCACTGCCATCTCCTCCTCTTCACTTGCATTGCAGCTGTACCACCTGCTTGCCACAGCAAACAGCTTCCCTTTCACCTGCCCTGAACTTCATAGGACAAGAAGCAGTCCTGGCTGTAGTGTGAGCACCAGGCACTCATCAAAGGGATTGAAGCAAAGCTTTCCGGAAGACTTTGTCCTGTTCTGTCCTGTCATCGGTCAACCACGATGAAAACATTCAGTGGCAGAGGTCAAAGGGCAGGATCTGCCCATGAAACGCTTATTTTGGATGTTGATAGATGAGGACATGAAAGTGAAGTTTGATTGCCAAAGATTCCTGGCCCAGGGGAAACTCCTGCAGCCAGTAAAGGAGGAGGGAATAAGGTGAGTAGGGAACCCAACCTTGCTTAAGGTGCAGCACAGCTGAGTTGGTTTGTGACTGCAGTGGCTCCTGCCTTCCTCTGGGAGCAGACCCAGAACTCCACAAAACCTCAGACAAATCCAGGGGACATGAGAGATCTCCAAAGTGTTTGTTCTTGGGAGACTTCCAAGACCACACGGTTTGCTAAACCCCGGCTGAGCACCATGCATAACCCAAGCATCTGGGGTGCACGTGTGGCCAGTGCGGATGCACTTACCCTGCAGCTGCTGTCATTTCCAGGCAAGGTTCGTTAGCTTTCCCTGCTTTGTTTACTGAGAGCCCAGATGTGCATGGCTTGCCAGGGCTTTTGTGAAGCTGGAGCATAAACATCTCCCCGTGCAGCCTGGTGCGTGTGGAGGAATGAGTCACCCTGGAGAAGACCTCACAGGTGAACTGGAACCTGGGTCTCCAGCGCTCCCATGTAGCATATTTTATCCATGGGTTGCTCTGCTTGCCCAAGCTGTAGCCAGGAGCAACTTCACGTGATAGTTACAGGCCTTCATTTCCTGATGGGTTGGGAGAAGTTGTTCCTTTCCTGAGCTGCAGCACTGAGGAGGGCTCTGACCAGGCTTCAGCATCCCAGGTCAGGCTGCTTAGATGCTCTAAGTCCAGAAAGTGGTCTAGGACCCACCACTTTTCCAGCTGCCTTATGGAAATGGAAGAAAAAGAGGTGCTCATGTTCCTCAGATGGAGAGAGAAATGGGAAGGAACCATCTCAGGGAATCCCTGGGCCCACAGGGACAGCAAAGATCTTCAGAGCCCCCCACCCCAGACTGGTAGGCAGGCAAAGGTGCTGCCAGGGAGCCAGCTAGCCTGGGTGAGGCAGTCTGCCTGTTCCTGGAGGCATGAGGTCATCCTGGATGGGGCTGTACCTCCAGGGGTTTCCATGGTGACAGATTCATTCTGGTGGAGCAGGGTGTGGGTTTGCTTTGTCCTTTCTTCTGAACAGGGCCCCCATCCAAGGAGCTGAAGAACCAACCTCCAAAGGAGGAACGTTGGGAGCAAGCCTCATCATGTCACCTGTGCAGCCCCCTTCCCTGAATGCTATGCCTGCCCCATCGTGGCAGTTGTGCTTGCTGCTACACGTTTGGTGCTCTTGCAGGGAGCAGAGCCCCAGCCCTTCCTGCAAGTCCTAGGGATGCTGGTTCTCTCCCTGCCTTCACCTGGGTGTGCCCTGCCTCCATCTCGCAGCCATTGCACTAGAGGTCTTGCATTCTGGTGGGGAGTCTTTAGGCTGTTCATGCTCTGGCTATAACTGAGACCCTCCTCGACTCAGTGCTGGCGATCTTATGTGGGTTCACTACTCTGTGCTAACAGACACACTTCTGGATTAACAGATGCAGTTCAATAAGGACAAGTCCAAGGTGCTGCATGTAGGAGAAAAAATTGCTATCATACCTATAGGCTGTGG
>NW_017728997.1:24611855-24675914 GCF_001723915.1 Gavialis gangeticus | reverse complement strand
GATTCTCCCTCTACGTGGCACTGGCCAGGCCACAGCTGGAGTACTGTGTCCAGTTCTGGATGCCGCAGTTCAAGCAGGATGCGGACAACCTGGAGAGGGTCCAAAGAAGAGCCACTCGCCTGATTGGAGGCCTGCAGGGAAGGCCCTACAAGAAAAGGCCAAGGGACCTTAACCTCTTCAGCCTCTCCAAGAGAAGGGCTGAGAGGGGACCTTGTGGCGGCATACAAATTCATAAGGGGAGAGCCATACAAAGTAGGCAATGATCTGTTTACCAGGGCACCCCCTGGAACAACAAGGAACAATGGCCATAAGCTATTGGAGAGAAGGTTTAGACTGGATATTAGAAAAATGTTCTTCATGGTCAGGGTTGCCAGGATCTGAAATGGGCTCCCAAGGGAGGTGGTGCTTGCCCCAGCCTTGGGGGTCTTCAAGAGGAGACTGGACAGGCACCTGGTTGGGATCACATGATCCCAGGTTTGGTGATCCTTTTCTTGCCTGCTGGGGGAGGGGGTCGGACTAGATGGCCCCCTGAGGTCCCTTCCAACCCTGGAATCTATGAGTCTGTGCACACACAGCTCCACCCTTGCTGGAAAGGGAGCCGTGTCAGGAAGGAGCACCCGCAGTCAGTGTGTCTGTACCTTGTGACACATTAAATGGTTGCAGCTAACTTCCAGCAGAAGCCTTATTTTCCCCACATTGGGGTGTCTGGCTCCAGGCTTTAACCTCTGACTCACTGACTACCCATCCTTTCCAGGTGATTTCCTTTACAAGTGTGCTTTCCAAAGCCCCTGGCCAGTCTCTAAGCCTCTGCTGGTTACGATGTTTGCAGAGGGCTGGTGTCAGCTGTGGCCTCTGCCATCCTGTGCCTGAGGGCTGCGTTGCTGCAGCCAGTGCAAGGTGGTGCCTGTTATCTTCAGCTCCCATCTGAATGCATGTTGGTGCTTGCCCTTTAAGCAGTATTTCTACAGCGCCTGTTGCTGGAGTGTTTTGTTAGTACCCAGAGCATGTGGAGTGTGGGGAAATCTGTGCCCTGTGGCACTCGGCTCCCTGTACCAGCAGTGCTTACTTGGAGGTGGGGGCAAAGCAGGCACTAGGTTTTCAGGGTCAAGCTGGGATCTCTTAGCCTGTTTGGTGCTGACCACCTAGACAGAGTGGTGTTGGGTGGTGGGGCCCTCTTCCTGGGTTGTGAGACACATAAGTGGGAGCACTTAGGAGTAGCACTGTGATGCCCCTGCACTGTCTGGAAGAGAGCAGGAGTGGAAGGGGCAGTTAGCCAATTCTGGGCTGAGAGATGGGCCCTCTCAGCCTCCCAGACCCATGCTTCTCTGTGCTAAGTGGGTGGCTGTTGTAGTTGTGGTGTTTCTCCTTGCCTGGGTATGATGCCAGTGGGTCTTGCAGGAGGAGGGGAGGCGTCCACCTCCTGAAGCCAGCAAGGAGCATGCACATGTGCCAGGTTTGAGCAGGCTGCAGCAAGTGACTCCTGCAGAGGTCAGGACACGTGGTCAGAGAGCAGAGGCTGGCAATGGAGGTGGCGCCTGAGGCTGATGGAGCCTCCCAAAAGGCTGAACCCAGGGAACTGGCCCATCGGGGCTTCAGGGAAGCCTGTGCTGAGCAGTAGGAGGGAGTGGACTTCCTCCTCTCTGGGTTGCAGACTGGAACTCCCCAGAGCCACTCTTGAGGGAAGAGGGATCCCCCAGCTCTCCCCACCTGCCCTCTGTGTGCACAGTGAACTCCCCAGTGCTGCCCAAAAGTGACCAGCAAGGCTGCGCCTCTTGAGGGGAGCAGACCCCTTCCCTGCCTCTGCTCTCCATAGTACGGGCCCAGAGCTGCTGGAGGATTGCCTGTGAACTGCTGAGACCTTGCAATTCCAGACCCTTGTAAAGCTCTGGGAACATCCCTGAGGGGCAGGCGCTATAGAAACCAGGGCCTGGGATTGTGCTCCTGGCTCCCACCCCCTGGCAGCTGCTGCCAGAGGCTGGCACTGGGCACCGTTGCTGCTTCACCACTGCTGCTTCTGGGTTGGCAAGCAGGGACCTGGGGACTGGCTATAAACACAGCCCTTAGCAACAAGCCTCTCTGGCTGACCTGGGAACACCCTAGTTGTGGGCTGCGGCATGCAGAGAGCTGCCTGCTGCCAGGCTGCAGCAGATGGGTCTTGAATGAAACTGTCATAAAGCTCAGCGGGAGTCACACACGCCCCTCTCCTTCCATTCACTGCAGCCTGCTCGCTGCTCTCCCCCCTCGTCCTTGAGTCAATGACTCGCTGTCCTCGTTCCCTGTCCCCTTCTATGGGGCAGAGCAGGGGCCTGAACTGCTTTCCCCCTCTCCCCTCTCTGTGTCCATTACCAGAAGCTGTAACCGCTGGAACAGGAGGGTGACTGGAGCAGCATGGAGGGGTGGCACCATCTTGCTGAGTCCAGCAAGTGCCAGGTGTTTGCTCTCTCATGGGTACCAGTGGCTTCCAAAGGCCTTTTCAGTTTTCCCTGCTGGGTGGACTTGAGGGAGGGTGTCTCTGTATGGGGCTCAGGGCCCCAAGCTGCTCAGGCTAACCGGTCTCTCTTGCAGGGCAGTGTTGCATCAGGCCTGAGGTCCCCCACCCCCCATGCTCGAGTCGATTCCCTGGCTTGGACAGTGCCCCACTCCACACGGAAGCTGCAGACGCCACGTGTGCTGGCTGAGGGAGCGGTGTTGAGGGGCCATGTGGGAGGACTGAAGCCAGAGGCTGGCCAGAGCAGCCCCTGAAGTGGGTGGGTGGACAGCAGCTGCTGCAGTGCTAATGGGAGACCCATCTGGGCCTGGTCTCCTGGGCCTGCCTGGAGACTGTGGCTAGCTCAGTGTGAGCCCGGTGAGGAGCTGACCTGCTGCTTGCAGCAGTCCTAGGCAGGGAAATCCGATTAGCACTGGAAATGGACCCAGAGGCAGAGCCCTCCCTTCCCCTCGCTCCACTGCTCCAGGCTCACTCTGCCTGGCTCTGGCCTTCAGTATGGAGAGGAAGTACTCCCCACTGCACCTCCCACTGGCCTCCTGCTTTCTCCATCAGCTGCTGTTGCTCACTTCAGCTCCAGCTGTCCTGTGCATGGTGGGTGGAAAAGCTATCAAGAGCCATGTGCAACTACTGGCTTGGCCAGGCTGGGTCCCCTCAACTGCCAGACCTGCTGCCTCTGACCCTGGTGTGAGCCAGGGCCTGGCTATGCACTGTGCACGTGGGACGGGAAGTGCAAAGGGAAGCCATGGCTGTCTCCTGTGGTCCAACCCGGCCCAGCTTGTGCTTTCTGTTTCCCTAGGGTGCTGGGGCTGGATGCCAGCAGCCAGGCTAAACTTGCAACTGCTCTTCTAGGGGGAAGCAGCAACCTCGTTGTGGTGGCATAAGGGCAGGGCCCCAGGGGCACAGCAGCAATGTGACCCCTCACTCCTGTCCCTAGAGGCAGTGTGAGCTGTGAAGGCCTTGGTGGGCCATGTGTATGATCATGCTCGCACCGAATTAATGGTCCAGTTTCCTCCCTGTTGTGTTCCCAGCCATGGGAAGCTAATGCTCCCTTTTACCCTGGGCTGGGGTGAGATGGGGGTGATACAACAGCACCAGCCTCCATCTCTTGTATTTCACCTGCTTTACTTTCCCTCAGGCCCAGGCTGCTGCAGTAGAAGGAGCACAGCCAGCCTCCGAGGTGGGGAAGGACGCTGGACATTGCTTCTGCTGTCCCCAGCTTGAAGCCCTTGTCAGCCCTGGTGGGATGGAGCTGGGCTCCATGAGACACGGCTCAGATTCTGGCGTCTCTGTACCTCAGGGATGGGACCTGCCTGGTAGGAGTGTGGGGACCCTTCTTAGCAACGGGCTCCACTGTGGGGTCAGAAAGTGGTGATTAGTACAGGTGAGTGCATCCCTAAGGAGCCGTGCCTGGGCTGGACTGGGCAGGAGAAAGCAGGCCCCACAGGCTGCTGGCCTCGTGGCTTCCTGGTTCCTGCCTCCTGCACCCACTGTGTGTGGCGTGTGCTGCTGGCAGCCCTGGGGCAGGGGCTGTTTGGGGGACTGCATCCTGAGGTCCAGGACAGCACAAGTGATCTCTAGGATACAGGATGGGGCCCGAGAGGAGTGAGGCTCCCCAGCCCAGCTGCTTGCGTGGGTCACAGTGACTCAGAGCTAGGAGGCGTGTTGAGTCACGCTCTGCTGGGGCAAGCAGCAGCCTACACAAACCTGAATGAATGAGTGTGGCCGGGGCTGCCTGGGGCCACACCTGATTACATTCAAATTTTCCTATCTGTAGGGGGCTCAGAGGAATCCTCTTCCCTTTCACAGCCCCCTGCCCTGTTCTTGGCAGTCTCTCTGGGTTGTCTCTGCTGGTGCGTGTGTGCTGGGGGAAGGGCTCTTACCAGGGTGTTACCCAGGGTTCATCCTTGAGTGAGTTGCACACTAGATGCTTGTGCTGGGACTGAGGGGCTAGTGGGTGAATCCTTATCCCAGCCACTGCTGGGTGAAGAAGATGCGTCCAAGGCACCTCCTGGGCAGAGCTGGTAGCACCTGGATGCCACAGACCTGCCAGACCCTTCAGTGCTGTTCTGCTTCTCTGCTGTGAAACGTTTTGGGGAGGCTGCTAGTGGTGACTGTCAATCTGTAAGCTCCTTGTAGCTGCTGCAGGTCTCTGTGGGGAGCTCTGCTTGAGGGGTAGTGTGAGGGCCTATAGGAGGAGTGTGGGCCAGCAGTATGTTGCATCTTGCCTAGCTCCAGCCAGCACCGCCAATACCCTCCCAGCTCCCCCCAGGCCCAGCAGCCCAGTTGACTTTCTTTCCAGTGACTCCCAGTCCCCTCCCCATCTGCTCCACTAGCAGCCAGGTCCCAACCCCTTGGTCCCCTGCGCCACAATGAGAATTGAAGGCACTTCATCCTGAGCCCATGCCACGGGTCTGGAAGCAGCCACTTGGCACCCTGTCTGTGAAGCAGCTTTTCCCACCTCGAGAGAGGGCTTGCCTGTGTAGCTCTAGTGCAACTCATGCCAACATGCCCTTGAGGCTGGTAATTAAGCTGCCATTATGAAGAGGCATGAGTTTCCCTTTTACAGCATGATCTGTATGGCATTAGTCACGTTTTGCTGGGCTGGCTGGGCCCAGGTGCACCTCCAGACATGGCTGCTCAGAGCAGTGGAGATCCAACCCGCCTAGCAAGGGCGAGACACCCTGTCTGGGACAGGACATCCCTCCCACAGCCCTCAGGGAAGGGAGGTGGAGTGGGGTAGTTTTGCTTCTGTGTGTCTGGCGGGACTGGGGCCCTCCTAACCCAGGGCACCGAGCCCAGGGGTGCATCCCCTTTTGGAACGCTCTTCCACCCACCTTCAGGCTGGGTTTGCAGTGGGTGCTGAACGGGCCAGGCAGGTGCTCATCGCACCCTATGAATGGGCAGAGGGTCTTAGGAGTCCCTCCAGTCCTGGCGGGCAACTGGGTCCCACTTCAGGCAGCAGCCCCGACGTGCCTAGGGTGGCAGCGCTGTGCAAGGGGAGCAGGGCCTGGGGGGCAGCCTCCTGCCCTGGGGCTGAGGGAGCTGAATGGCTGGGACTCCTGAGCGGAGAAAGAGCCAGACCCTAGCGGTCATGCTCCCAGCTGAGGCCACCTCACTCCACATGGCAGGTGGAGCTGGTGTTGACCTGGCACTAGTGAGCCCATACCAGTACCCAGTACTGGCATGGATGGGCTTCCTCGCTGACAGCTTGAGCTGAGGGATGCAGAGTTGAATGAGAGGTGGGGCTGCCTGAGGGGTCTCTACTGCTAGGGTAGGTCCACTCTGGCATGGGGCAGCGCAGGAGGGAAGGTGGTCATGTTCAGTGCACCAGGAAGTAGCATGGTCAAGCCCGGCCCACTTCGGCCCTGGGATCCCTTCAGCTGTGGTGGCCTTAGGTTGCCTGGAAGGAGACAAAGGCTGGGCTTGTTCCCTGGCAGTGTCGCAGGAGCCAAGCCCTGCAGGCTTTCTCCCCACAGCCCCCTCCCTCCTGTGCTTGCTGCCACCTCCTCACTCCCTTGGCTTTGTTGATCCAGACACTGTTCCCAGGAGCAGCTGCTGCAAACAAAGCTATGTCCGTGGCTTGTGCGCAGCCTGTGAGAGGGGCTGCTAGGGCCAGAGGGTGCTGAGAGTCCTCCTGTGCTTTGTTGACATGCCGGATTCCTCCAGCATGAGCCTGCTCAGCACCCCGTGGGTGGTCCCTCCATGTCTGGCTCATGCTGGGGCCTGGCACAGCTGGGCCCTCGCACAGCTCTGGGGGGCACTCCAGCCTGCTGTGGCACTGCCCACACTGAGCTGCATGGCCAGCCTGCCCCACCCAACCTGCCCTCCACCCCACTGGATTTGTAGGCTGTCTTTCTGCCTGCTGTATCTATCTTGTCCGTGGAGGCCTCGCCGTGCAGGAGGGTGCTGGGGCACCTGATGACCTCTGAGTGTGAACCCTCGGGGGTGGTGGTGGCCTGAGTGTCCTTAACGTGGCCTTTGCCCCGGAAGGGGAGCTGGTCACCAAGTCCCAAGAGACACCTGCGCTGTCTGCCCCTGCCCTGAATGCAGCCGCTGGTCTAGTTTCATCTGTCAGTTTGCAGATCAGTCCAGGTTGTGAGATCTGCAGAAAGCAGAGAGCTCCCCTGGGGCTGCCTGTGGGATTCCCATCAGCACTAACCTGTGTCCTGGAGGTGTCGCAGCCCATCCGTACCTCAGGGACTTCTGCATATTCATAAGCACCGGGGTGCAGCGCAGCCAGGTGTCTGTAGACAGCGCTTTTGCAGGGGAAGGGGCACAGCCAGCTTGGTAGAGACAACCCAGTACCAGGTGGTGGTGAGGCAGGGCAGTTCCCACCAAGGTGGGAGCCTCAAGTGTCTGCTTGACAGTGGCCACCAACCCCATTGTGCCAAGCCAGCAGGAAGGAGCATTACCCAGCTGGAGGCAAAGGGGAGGGAGTCTGCTCCCCCCAGGAAGAGGAGTGCACCAGCAGCTGCTTGAGCAGGTCTGTGAGTCCACTTGCTGTTCCCTCCAGTGTGGAGCTGGCAGGCTCTCTGGGGAAGGTTTGCAGTCAGGGCAGGAGGATACTGGCTGCTGCTGCCTGTCACAGAAGGTGTACAGGGCCAGCTGCAGCACCTGCCCTGACCCCCCAGTAGGGAAATGGACAGTGAAGAGGACATCAAGGCAACTGGATTGGAAGACAGCAATGAGGACAGCAACAGCAGCAGGAGGTCCTCCAGCGAAAGTGACAGCAAATGAACTGAGTTTTAAACCCCATATTTGGGGACAGGACTAAGAGACAAGGGGTTTGAGGGCGACAATGCCTTGCGGATGGGTGTGCGGGAGTGCCATTCTGGAGATACATATATTGTAACAGCTGGTAGGGGGCTAGGTTTCCTATGGTGGGTTAAGGAGGCAATGATCAGTGACTAGAAGGTGTGTGTGTATATCATATATATTATAATGTGTGTGTGTGTATCATATATATGACACACATTTTTACAAAAAAAACCCCAAAAACCCTGCCCTGCAGAGGCAAGGGATGCTGTGGGCAGCAGGATCCTTTGGGTCTCGACTGTCCAGGCAATGCTGGGTTCTGTCCTTGCTCAGCGACGCCTGTGCCAAGAGTCCATATCTCTGCTCAACACCAGAGCAGAGCAGAGCTGTGGCAGATGCAACCTAGCTGTTCTGGGCCAGGCTCAGGGCCTCAGGCTGGATACCCCTCTGGACTTCAACTGCAGTTCTTCCTCTGCCTCCACAGATGCAGTCCGATACCCATACCTGGCATGTGGTGCTGGGCTATGGCAGCAGCCCCCTTGCCTGACTGACCTTTCCCTTCCCTCTCCTCCCCCAGCATCCCTATCCCTGTCTTCTCCAGCTTAGCAGCAGGAACTGGGTCTGCCCTTCTCTTGACCCAGGCACTTCCCAGGGGTTGCAGCTCTGGCCACGGTAGGCCATGATAGACTACATTTTACATTCTGGTAATGTATTACAACCTGTAACATGATACACATGCATGGGGTTATGTCAGTCCCTGCCAAGCACTACCCCAGCAGCGGGCAAGGTCCAGACAGCTTCTGCCAGGGAGCAACAGATAAGAATTGCTGCCGACCGCCTAGCCTAATGCCTTGGTGAGGGCACTTTTCAGTCAAAGTGATGCCCTTAGCCTTCTCCAACCACACCTACAAGGCCATGGGGGCTAGGGTTTTGAGGTGCTCTATGCTCACCTGGTGAACATCTGCCCGGGGTGGCAGGGTTGGAGGTGTCTGTGGAGACACTGGATTGGGATGTGGGCTGGGCTGGGGGTTTGGCTGCTTTCTGGAGTCCAGACTCAGGAATCTTGGCAGCAGCTTCCAGCCCGCTGGTAAGCATGGGCTGCATGCATAGATAGCCAGGATGTCCCCAGGGCCCTGTTCTTCTGGGAAACAGGCACGCAGCTAGGTGCGTGGGCTAAGAGCTCTCCTCAGCCCCGGCAGAGCCCTCTGTGCAGCCCAGATATACCCCTGGGCTTCCCGGGAAGAGAGGTTCTTCTAAAATGATGTTTGTGCTCAGGAGCTGTCATGGGGTGGATGGCATGTGTGGGACAGAGGGGAACTGGCATACACCGGCTTCTTTTCTTGTGTGTGTGGGCCTCAGGCAGTGCCTGGTGCTGTCCTTACACTGGGCTCTGCCTTTCCTTGGAGAGACAGCCATCCCTTGCATTGGCCAAAGCCCCTGTGTAGCATGCAGTTCCTGGCGCCTCTGTGCTGTCTGTCTCCTTGGGCAGGCTCACTCAGGCCTGGGGATTGCCTTAGGCTCTCAGCAGGCACAGGGGGACCCTGCCTGCCCTGGCCTGGCAAAGGCTGAGCAAGGCAGGGCTTGCCTGGCATGGGTGACCTTGCTGCCCAGGGCAGAGCGGTGCTGGGGCTGTCTCTTGGGTGCAAGGCCAGCGGGGTCTGTTCTGACTCTGGCTGGAGCAACTGCCTCCTGCGTGCAGAGGATGACCGTACCAGCAGTCGGTTCCTTGCTGGGGAGTGCAGGGCCAGGAAGCCGGCACTGCAAAGACATTCCTCCAGCGTGTCCTGACAGGTCCCCGTGGCAGAGCAGAGATTCCCCAGCTCCTTGAAGAGGCCATCTCCACCCCAGCGCCGCGGTGCAGCCCACTTCCTGCGCTTGCTGACCTCTGCATGGGAGCGCTCCGTTTCCCCTAGAGGCATGTAAGCTGAACAGGAACATGTGAGCTGCCTGGTCAGAGTGGGTCACTGGCTTTGTCCCCGGCTCCTTCCACGGCCACTGCCTTCTGCTCCACAGCCCCATGGACGCAGCCTTTCCGTTGGCCTCCCTCCCCGGCCCGGCCCCCGGCTAGAGCATGGAATACTTTCCCCGTGCCCCATAGCTGCGTCCTGCTGTGGGAAAAGCTGTCCTCCTGGAAATCGCTGCCTTGCCCAGGACCAGGCAGAGCTGGTGCTGTGCCAGGGACTCGAGCAGGCCCCAGGCGGACACATAGCCTGCTCTGCCCTATGCCTGCATGTCCAGCATGTCCACACCTGGCCCTGGGCATCATGAAGGGCTGACAAGCCAGAGGGCAGCCTGGGGATCACCGCTTGTCTCTGTCCGCTCTGAGAGCTGATGGCCAATGTGCTGCAGCTACAGGGGCTGAGCAGCTGGAAGGGGCAAAGGTTCGGGGAAGCAGTGATGGAGGCTTTGTGGAGGCTGAAGCATGTGCCACTCTGTGTGGTGGGGGCTGGGTTGGGCAAGCGCAAGGTCTTTCTGGAGAGTGCAGCATGTGGTACTGGGGCTGCTGGATAGCTGGGCTGTGGTGTGGGGCATAAGAGCAGGGCCCACCTACCTTGCACCCAAGAGACTGAGCCTCAGCACAACCCTTCCCTGAGCAGCAAGGTCGCCCCTGTGCT
The DNA here is from genome assembly GCF_001723915.1 of Gavialis gangeticus. NCBI lineage: Eukaryota > Metazoa > Chordata > Crocodylia > Gavialidae > Gavialis > Gavialis gangeticus. The sequence continues at coordinate 24,666,056 of NW_017728997.1, read as the reverse complement.
AGGCCAGCCCTGCCTCCCCGAGCCCTTGCCAGGCCTGGGCTTTAAGCTTGAGGCCAGGGCAGGCAGGGTCCCTCCATCCCCACTGAGAGGTTGAGGCAGCGTCCACACCTGAACATGCCTGACCAAGGAGGCACCAGGAGCTGCGTGCTACACAGGGGTTTGGCTAACACAGGGGATGGCCGTCTTTCTAGAGAAAGGCAGAGCCCAGTGTAAGAACCACACCAGGCACTGTCCATGGCCCACACACACACTGCTGTGGGCAGGAGCTGGTGCGTGCTGGCCCGCAGACTTCTCAGTATCATCCCTCCACCCCATTCAGGCCCTGTGCTTGGGTGTTCAGTGCAGCTGGAGCATTTTCTCGCATTTCTCTTTATAGAGCAAAGCTGGGGCTGGCACACTGTGGCTGGGATCCCATCGAGCACCGCCTGCACTGTGCGGGGTTAAGGAGGGCACTTCCAGCCTCAGGGCCCACTGACTTGCCAGCCCTGTCTGCGTTTGCCCGACGGCAGGGATCCCTGGTGCAGGCTGTCCCAGCTGCAGCGTCTGCCCACACTCCCTTGCCTAGCGTGAGTCACTGTCTGCTCCACACTGCTCCCATGTGAGGCCTCTGGCAAGCTTGGGGATCACTAGACTGGCTGCCCTCCCGCCCTGTGCAGCCTCCACCTGCTGATGCTGGCTGCACCAAGCAGAGCGGGCATGGGGCTGGCACTGCAAGTTGTGGGGCATGAGGCAAGGCTGGACACAGCTCCCAGGAACTGCCTGCTGTCCAAGCTGGGACCAGGGAAGGGGAAGGTCACATGGGAGGGGAAGGGCTGGTAATGCTGGCCTGGCTCCCAGCTTGGCTTAGGGGAGACTGTGTGAGAGGCAGGACAGGGACCTGGGACCTAGAACCTGGGACTCGCTGCTGAAGGCTGAGAAGAGCTGCCAGGCTCAGCCCAGGGCCCCTGTGTGACCAGACTGCACTTGTAGGCTTGGAGCCTGGTCTGCCAGGGTGTGCAGGCTGGATGAAGTTGGGGTGTCTGGGCTTTGGGCAGCTCTCCCTCTCTACTGGCTTTGAAGCCAGCTGAGCACTTGTGGGCACAGGGGCGGCATGGCCGACAGCATGTGTCACGTGGCTTCCTTCATGGCGGCTGCTCTCCAGACCCGTGACCAGGTGCTGGTTCATGGCATCTGCTTGGCTCTGTGGTCAAGGAGGAGCTGAAAGGAGCAGTTCACATGGAGCAGGGCCAGTGGTTTGCTATGTGCCAGAGGCTGGAAATGAGGAGGGGCTCAGAGGATAGCCCATATATCCTGTTGGCTCCCAGCCCTGGGCTCCCCAGAGCAAGCTCCTGCTGCCATGGAGAGCAGACCTGCTTTAGGACACTTATTTCCAGGCCAGCAGGATGCTGGATGTCTGGCCTGTGCTTCGTCCCTGGGGCAAGTGGCAACTGAGCAGGGAGGATGTCCTGGAAGGCCTGGGCAGGATTGCACCCAGCTGGGAAGGGCTGTGTCCCCTCAGCTCTGAGGCATCCTCAGGTCAGTGTGCATTGACCGCTCCCCCCCCAGCCCCCCCCCCAACACACAGCCATAAGCCCCCTACTCCAAATGCAAAGATGTATGTGTTGCCATTAACCCTCACAGTGCTCTCCCTTGAAGGTCCCAGGCCAGGAGTGCTTCTCTGGCTCTTCTGAGCACTGGTGGAGGTGGGCAGAAGTCAGGCCAGCTTTCTGCCTGTGTGCCTTTTCCTGCCCGCATGGATTCACCCAGGATGCCGTCACTGGCTCACGGAGCCCGTTGCACATGAAGCTGCTGGGGCAGGCCTTTCAGGTGAAGTGACAGTGCCTGTGGGCACATGGCAGGCGTGTACAGTTTCTAGCATGGCCCATTACCTCCAGTTCCTCTGGGTGGCACGATTCCATAGAGAGGGTGGGGTAAGGGTAGCCACAAACTTACTAGGCAGAAAGCTGCTGGCCAGGAATTGCAAGGAGCTGGCTCATGAGGGCTGGTAGCACTGCCCAGGGAGCAGGCAAGCTTTGCAGTATTTGCAGCAGTGGATGATGCTCACCTACCAGCTGTGGGTGGGCACTCCCCCACCCCAGACTTGCTGGCATGGAGACCTGCCCCTGCCTGCCTTGCACTCCCCTGCAGGGTGCAGAGGGAACGGGAGGGTCCCTGCTGCAGGGGTGGGTGGGGCCTGAGCAGGTGGGAGCAGTGGGGAGCGAGGCTGCTGGAGCCTCAGCAGAGGTACAATTAGGAGTACGGCCCTGCAGAGGGGAGCCAGCGTCTACGTGTCTCCCTTTAATTTTCTCACCCCACAGTAATTATTGCAGAAGAGGCTTTGCCGGTGGCACCGTCTGAGTCGTGCGCTGGGCCTTTTCCCCACCTGGCGCACGTGGCCCTCTCCCAGGCACATACTGGCAGCCCTGCTCCTTCCTGTCGCTGCCTGTGTGGGGGAGTCCTGTCCCTCCTGGCAGGTAGGGAGTTGCTCCCCATACTTACTGGCTTAGACAGCAGCCTGCACAGCTGTACTGGGAGGGGGGAGCATGGAGCCAGGGAGCATTACGCCTGGCCTTGAGGGAACATTCCTAGTCTTCCCCTGCCCTGTGGGCACCCTGTGGCACTGAAACCTGCAGCTCCATGAGGCCTGGGTCCTGCACTGCTGTGCACCCCCAGCTCTGAGCCAAGGGGAACCTCAGGGGGGGTCTCAGGTGAAACAGACCCCTGGTTTTCAGTGTCCCAGGTGGGCCAGCCATTCTGCTGAGCCTGACATGCATGAACCGGTGCAGGCCCAGCACTGTCTCCTGTCTTGCAGTAGATCTGAGTCAGTAGCAGCTCAAGCAACTGGGACCCAGGGTAATGGCTCTGGACACTAGAGCTGGTTGCAGGCAGGGAGGGCATGACAGCAGCCATACGGTGCCTGGGCTTGGTGATAATACTGCCCACCTGGCTGTGTCTGTTCCTGTCTGCTCCTGGGGACCGTCTGGAGATGGATATGGTACAGAAAGAGCTGCCTGGGCTTGGACAGATTGTGGCTGGCAGGGCAAGGCGCAGGTTTCTCTTTCACTGTGCTCTCTAGAAACCTCAGTTGGCATCAGGGATTGCCTGCAGCTGCTAGGAGAGAGTCCTGCAGCTCAGGCAGGCCCACTGTGGGGGGCTGCAAGCTGTGGTGACTGGTATGTGGACAGTACAGAGTGCAGGTAAGAGGATGGGCAGCGCAGGTGCTGGATGTGCTGTTCCAGGAGCTCAGCCTGGCTGTGTCTTGTGGACATGGAGACCCTGCCACACCCAGAGGCCTTTCCAGTTTGGATGGGGGGGGCGGCAGGAGGTCAGTGTCTGGAGATGGTGTTGAGCTGGCAGCGGGATTGCCAGTGAGGTGTCCCTCAGCCCAGAAAGCTGCAGACACCTGTGCTGCAGGAGGGACCTCCAAGCTAGTGGGGAGAGGGGGGAGTTCCTTCGACATCAAGTGCAGGGCACATGGCCTCTGGGCTCTCCCAGGTGAAGGCATCTGCTTCAGTCAGGGCCCTGCACATGGAGCCTGGCTGCTTTCCCTCCTGCCTGCTCTTCCAGCTGACAGTGCCTCCCCCTTGCTCAGCTCCATGGAGCCCAGCACGGGCACACATCCCTCCCATCACCCCTGCTAGTGCAGACCTGCCTGCTGACCCCCTGCATCCACTCTGGAAATTGAAAGAGGCCCATCGCTCTAGAGGGACCTGTTGGCTGGGTTCCTGGAGGAGAAAGGTTTCTTGTAGGCAGTCACAGCAGGTCTTTGTGTGTTTGTGGCCTGACCCCAGCACAACCCCTGACAGTGGGTTGGGCTGTGCTAGTGCTAATGCTAGACCTGGCTTTGGGGACAAAATTCCCCTGGGTGGACTAGAGTCACAGGGGATATATGAGGGAGGATATAGCCTGCAGCATCTGAGAATCTGCAACCCAAGCCATAAGCGAGCAGGCAGCACCGAGGCTCGGTGGGGCATGTTGCAGGATTGGAGCATTGGTACGGAGGTGTGTGACAGCCAGGGCAGAAAGGGAGATGGTGTTGCCCTGTGTATCCAAAATGTGTTTCTGTTCCCCAAGGTTCAGGAAGCAGGAGACATAGGTTTGTTGAGTGTCTGTCAGTGAAGACACAAGAGGAGAAGAACAGGACTGTGCCATGGCAGGGTCCAGTCCTGGACCAGGAGGTGGAGATGGATGCAGCAGTTGTCAGGACTGGACCTGGCGGTAGGTGGACTTCTGTAGATGTCTGTTGAAAAGGCAATAGAGCAGGACACCAGCTGCACATCCAGTAGGTGGAATGTGCTGAGCACAATGTCTTGTTTCAGAAGGTGGTGGAGGAGCCTACTTCGAATTTGGTTCTGATTAAGTGGGAGGGTCTAATTAAGATGATAAAGTGGGAACTAATTTGGGTGAGAATGATCTTGAAATCATAGACTTCTGAGACAAGGAAGGGCGGGAAGCGTGGGAGCAGCAGAAGGAGGACCGTGGACTTCAGAAACAGACTTCCCCCACATGCTGGGAACTGAGACCAGGGATAAAATTGTGCAGGAGAGACTCTGTTAAAGGCACAACAACCCCCCTGCCAGTGGAAGGGAGGAGGAAGCTCTATGATGATGGGCTCTTCATTAGTTGTTACCACACAGGAAATATCTGGGAGTCATTGTGGACAGTTTGCTAAAAACATCAGCTCAGTGCTCAGCAGCCATGAAAAAAACAAACAAAAAATTAGGGGTGATTAAGAAGGATATTGTAAACAAAACAGAAAGTATCAACGTGCCCCTTTATAAATCCATGGTGCATCCGCACCTTGAATACTGTGCCTCATTTTGGTTCCCACACCTCAGAAAGGATCTAGAGGAGCTAGAGAAGGTCCAGAGAAGGCAGCAAGGAAGATCAGCAGTATGGAGGGGCTTCCATATGAAGAGAGTCTTGGCCTATTAAGATTAGAAAAGAGATGCTTGATGAGGGGGTGGGAATGGATAGACAGACACAATAACTGTTTACAAAATACTAAGTGGTGAAGAGAAAATAAATAGGGGGATTTATAGTGTACGATCTCTCCCAATACAGGAGTTAGGGGTCACAAAATGGAACTAGCAGGTAGTAAACTTAAAACTAACAAAAGTAAGTTCTTTTTCACCCAGTGTGTCATTAAAGTGTGGAACTCAGTGCCACCAGGTGTTGTGGGAGCTGGCAGTTCAGCTAGTTTAAAAAAATGGACTGGACACACTCTTGGAGGAAAGGGACATCAGGAGCTATATTAAGCATGGGAATTGGGGGTACAGCCTCTGAATTAGAGCCTTAACTTCTGGAGGCTGCAAGAGGGAGGAACACTGGGGGGAAAAACATGGTCATACTGTTCACTCTCTCTTTCAGCACACACACTCTGCCATGTGTGACACAGGATACTACTGGGTAAGATGGACCTATGGTCTGACACAGTATTTGATAGTTCTTATGTTCTTAAGTGCAGTAAGAGACCAAAATGGGTGCATCAGAAGTTCCTTACTAATCTGAAAATCAAAAATGAATCATGGAGAACACAGGTATATGACTAAGGCTGAGTCCAAAGGATGTAGGGATCAAATCTGAAAGGTGCAAAATGAGTTACAACAAGCAAGGTGTAGGGAAGGCGGTGAGAAATGCTTCTGTGTTGTACATCAAAGGACAAAGGAACGTTACTAGCAGAGAAGGGGAGCAAATCAATGGTGATGCAGACACAACTGATGCATTTGATGCCTTCTGTGCTTCAGGCTTTACAAAAAATGTTCATTGTGACCAGACACTGCCCACAGTTGGGCTTAACAAGAGGCTGGGAGCACAGGCTGAAATAAAGATAGAATAGGCTAAAGGATGTTTAGAGGAGTACTCAAGCTGGCAGAACCTGATGAAAGTTGCTCTAGGTTATTGAAGGAGCTAGCAGAAGGAATCTTTGAACGATTAGCCATTACTGACATCCCCGTTGAAGGACCTGCCCTGTCCTCCATGAGTTGTTGGAAAACTCATTAAGCCCCAAGGGATGGATGAGCATTGTTAAACTAGTTTGTGGGCTGGACCAGGACCTACCCCCTGTGCAGTGGCCACAGTACCAGATATAGCACATACACTGCATGCAGCACGTGCCAGCCCCAGGGACTATCATAGAATACATGCTGCCCATGGCACTGCACGTGACGCTGGGGGCCAAGGCATGGGCTGTGTGAGATGCTCCAGACCAACCCCCATGCTGCCTGCAGTGCTGGGTCTGACCCATGCATCACATGCAGCATAGGGGACTGTAGCTGGCATGAGGGGTCAGTCCAGCAACCCATGGACCAGATCCTATGGTTCCACAGGCCAGATCTGGCCTGCAGGCCGTATGTTTGACACCTCTGCCCTAGAGGAATGGAGAAGGGCAGACATAGCATCTATCTTTAATAAGGATTGGGGCTGGATGCCACTGGGAATCTAAGCCAGCCAGCTTGCTTCAACACCCAGAATAACACCAGAATAATGTATTGACTAATCAATTTATAAGCACCTAGAGCCTAATTAGGTCATAAAAGCACATCTAACCAATCAAATTTCCTTCTTGGATGTGGCTTCATGGATATGGGGGAAGCAGTGTTTGTGAGCCACCTTGTCTTTTGGTACTTGATACTGTCCCTCATGCTGTCATCATTAGCCAGCTAGGAAAATGGGATCTTTATAACAAGTTGTTAAAACTAAATCAAAAGTAGTTGCCAATGGTTTGCTGCCAAACTGCCGGGATGTTTCAGGCGGCATGCTGCAGAGATCTGTTCTGGGCCCACTTCTGTTTGTTTATTAGTAGGGTGACTTGAATGGTGGCATGGAGAGAACATTTATCCAGTTTGCAGATGATACCTAGTTGGGAGGGGATCTTGGGCACAGGACAGGATCAGCATTCAGAATGCCCATGTGAATGGTTTAAAATTGGCCAGATTAAATTCACTGCAGATGGGGCAAAGTGACAAAAACTGCGGGCAAGAAGAAGGAATCAAATGTGTAAATACAAAATGGGGAATAACTGACTGCATGGCAGAGAAGGACCTGGGTAGCAGGTTGCACAGTGAATGTAAGTCAGCCACAGCAAATGTGAGTCTGCTTGGAAAAGCACAGATCTCCTTGTGGTATGCACTGAGGGATGGGCTGCGTGTGAGAGACACGAAGTCATGTATTCCACTGCGCTCATGCGGCTGGGGCTGCAGCTGGGGTGTCCAGTTGTGGGCATCACACTTTAGGAAAGATGTGGACAAACTGGAAAGAGTCCAGGGGAGTGCAACGTGAATGGCTTGGAGGCTTTGTGAATGTGACCTATAAAAGGATGAAGGGACTGGGTTTGTTTAGTCTAGAAAAGTCCAGGCTAAAAGTGTGCGTGATAACAGACTTCCCCTGTGTTGGTGATCAATTGTTCTCTCTGTCCACTGGGGACAGGACAAGAAGCAATGAGTTTAATTTGCAGGCTTGAAGATTTAGATTAGAAGTCAGAAAAAACTGCATCAGGATAGGAAAGTGTAGGTAGGAGATATGTATGGAGGTGGGAGCTCTTTCCTGGGCGGTTCCTAAAAGCGGGTGAGGCAGGTGTCCCTTGGGCAGGGTCTAGGCATACTTGCCTGCCCCACTGCAGAAGATGGACTCCACCTCTGTGAGCTCACTTTTGGTCCACTGTGATCCTGTGACAGCATTCCTACGGGTCTCTCTTCACTCAAAGACACTGATTTGTCAGCGCTGCTTAGTCTTAGCATAAGACTTAGTCTATTGGGTGCCCCGTGCCCTGGTGTGACTGCACTGGCACATCTGAATGTGTGGGTTGTGTTTGCCTGACACAGCATCTTTAGAGGGGAAGGTGGTGGGTAACGGTGTCTCAGGCCACGGACAGCCTGGCAAGGCAGCTGTGGGGGGAATGGCTTTGCACCTGTTGCTGGCAGATGGGTCACATAGGGGAAGGGAAGGCTGCTGGGGGCACTGCTTGGTGCTCGGAGAAGCTGTACTCTGGCTGGTGCTTTACCCCTACCAGCTCTGGATGTGGAAGCTGGGAGGCTACTTTTTGCACCCCTGACATGCTGCTCTCCCTCACTCCAGCTTTGCTGGGCCACACATTTGGCCCATGTGAGGCAGGCACCCCCCGCTGCAGCACTGTCCTGGGTCCGTGGAGGCAGGGCCTGGGCAGTGGCAGGAGGAAAGGGAGGGCGCAGCACAGTGCTGGAACAGCAGGGCTGTGTGGGGAGGCCAGCACTGGGGAGACTGTGCCTGGCAAAGATGCCTGGGCTCCCAGGGCTAGAACAGCTGGGTGGTGGGTCGGGCAAGGGGTGTTGGCATGGAGGGAGGGCATTTTGGTGGGTGTCTTTAGGGCAGGGAGACGAGGCCAGGGATGCTGGCTGTGAGAGAGCGGTGCTGTGCCCTTGAGCGCTGTGTGGCTCCTGGGTGCACTGGTGGGTCTCAGGGCTGGGGACGGGGGCCAGGAGCCTGCCCCCGTTCCCCCACTGCAGAGAGCGCTGAGCACGGCGGCTCGTTGCCCGCAGAGCAGGGAGGAGGCCCAGGCCGAGGCAAGCTGCCCACGGGCGCAGATTCCTCAAGTTCTTATCTGGCCGCCTGGTCTCAGAGCGACTGTGTCTCCTCCTGCAGAAGAAGGAAGGGGCAGGGGCAGGAGGGAGAGAAGGGGCAGTTCAGAAAGACGCCTCTCTTCCCCTCACAGCTTTGGCATTTGGCAAAGCCTGCCAGGCCTGGGAGCAGGAGGGAGCCAGGGCAGCCCTGCTTGGTGAGTCACTCGCACCTGGTGCTCTGGGGCGGCAGCAGAGGCAGCCTGCCTGGAGGTGCCCCACCGGAGCGCTAGGTAGTGTCCCATGGGCAGCCTGGGCCCCGAGATCTGCCCTTGCCACCTCCCCTCTCTTGCTGCCTTTGTGGGGTGCATCAGGGGAGCTGTGTCTGGACTGGGCTCGCAGGCCAGCACCACAGCTGTGCCCCACTGCTTTTCCTTCCCAGGCCATAGCTGCTATCAGGGAGAGGTCACCTGTCTCACCTTGGGGCAGACCCTGGTCAGGGAGACGTGCCTAGGGGCAGTGGGGGGACCAGTGCGTGTGTCCGGCTCCCAGCCCTTCCAGCCATCACCTCTGGACAGTCCTCTTGAAGAATGCACTGGGCACGGGGCCAGCTGCCCAGGACTTGGCAGCCCCCTTCACTCCTGTTTAATGAAGCCCCTCTCTAATTGGGACAGGCTGCCCTGCCTTCATTAATCAGCCTGCTGCCAGCCGGAGGGGAGGAGGGCACCGCAGTTGCCTCCATCCCAGGGCTTGGTGCAGCTTGTGCTGTAGCCGCCTCGACTTGCCCACAGCACCTCTGGGCTGGCCATGAGAGCGTATCCAGCAAAGGAAGCTAAAGGCTGCCTGGAGCCCTGGGGAGGAGCTGGATTGGTCCGGGGAAAGGGAGTGCAAGCCAAGGCTAAGGAGGTCCCAGGAGATGCTCAGGAAGCTGCGCCTTTAAGCGGGAGCTACTGGGCCAAGGCAGCCCCTCCCCTGCCCAGGGACAGAGCAGGCCTGGGAACTAAGTTCTCCTGGCCCCAGGCAGGGAGGCTGCAGCCTGGAGCATCAGGGCTGGCACTGATCCGTGGGCCCAGCTCTGAGGGGTTAACAGGGGGTCTGGGAGTCTGGAGCTTCCCAGGGCTAGAGGTCTCTGGCCCTTGCTGAAAGATGCCCCTGGACCAGCCTATGGTCCTAGTGGGAGTTGAGGAGAAGCCTCTGGGCCTGCGGAGTCTGCTTCTCCCAGCGAGGATGCAAGGACACGGGTAAATTGGAGGGGAAAGCACGGAGGTGGCTGGACACCTGCAGGGAGGGGAGGGGACCAGCCACCTCCAGGGCACAGGCTGCCCCTGAAGAGGCCTCCGCTTCTTGCCAGCTGGGGGCTGGACCACTGGAGAAGCAGGGAAAAGGTGCAAGGCTGGGAGCAGGATCTGGCCTGCAGAATGGGGCTCTGGACTGCACTGGAAGGGCTGAGAGAGGGACGTGCTGGGAAGGAGTCTGCCATCATCACCACAGCTAGGGGACACAACCCCCTTCCCCTGGCACAAGCCAGCTGCCTGTGGTGGTGACTCCTTGGGGAGAAGGTACTCCACAGCTGGAGCCCGCAGCTGCCTGTGGCACCTGGCACAGGGCTGTGCAGAAGTGTTTCCATAGCCCATCCCCTCTTTGCTCGGCCCTCGGAAGAGCAGCTCAAGCTAGGCAGCCGGGAGGGAGCCAGTGGACGGGCCAGCAAGACTCTCCGCAGCGCTCAGGAGACGGCTAGCACTCAGATGCTGACGGCAGGGGTGCCTGGGCACTGATCTTAGCAGGAGCACCGTTATGGGAGCCATCTGCCCAGCTTTCCCCATCCTACCATACTGAACCAACTTAGTTGTGTGTTTGTACATGTGCTGTCCTGCCCCTGACAGGGTCCATCCCCACATGCCGCCAGAGGAGTGACTGCAGCACAGCTGAGACTGTCCCACACTGGGTGGGTTCAGCAGCATGATCAGGCTTCCCTCTCATGGCACTTGCACCCCATGGTCACAGTGTACTTGGAAGCCTGCGCTGCCCCGTGTCCTGCAGCAGGCAGTTCCCTGGATGGGTGGTGAAGATGGTCAGAACCCATTGCTTTGATGATTGGGCTTCAATGCATGGCTCTTTGCCTTGGCATTGAGGGCAGCGGAGGAGATGTCCCTGACTTCCTGGCCTGTATTCATGCTGCCTCTTCCCAGACTGGGAATCCTGTGCTCCTCTGGTTTGTGTGCCGTCTGGTGGCCATCCTGGTTGGTGCTCTAAGCTTCTGGAGCTGTTCCCCCTCCTGGATGTTTGTTGAAGACCTTTCTCCAATGACTTGGTTTCTGGTGGCTGAACAGACTCCATCAGAACAAGACCTGTGCTCCTAGCTTCCACCTAGATGCAGGGCAGTGCCCCTCTGCACAAGGTGGGCCATGTCTCTAGCTCTTCAACTGGGCTTCAACTGGTTGAAAAGCTCTCAGACAGGGCCAGAGCAACTGGCAGGTGTGTGGATGGGGTCTGCCCAGCTCAGCTCTGGGCCTGTCCTGGCTCAGTTCCCCCCAGTGGCTTGGTTCAGCCTTGCTTTAGGCATGGTAGGCCTCAGCCTACCAGTGGCTCTCAGCCACTCTGTAACCTCAGTACCTTAGTGTCTATGGGATGGGGCAGGGTCAGCGGACCACCTGTTTTGGATGTCTCATGTGATCCCAGGTGACTGCCCTGTTCCTTCTTCAGTTGTATTTTGGGGGCTCCCAGGATGGAGCTGCCTTAAATGGTCACTGGGAATTGCTCTGAGACTGGGGCCTTCCTAACCTCCTCCTGAGGTGGGTGTAGGGTCCCTGGAGAGATGGCTTCTTCTCAGGAATGCTCTGTCTGGTGCAATGCACTCGTTATTGGTGGGAGCCTCTTGGGGCTGCTGCAAAATGCACATTGAAGGTGTGTGTCAGCAAGATGCTGGAGATTGGATAACCTGGGGGCTGAAGAAGCTCTAATTTTCCATGGTCATGGCGGGTTAATGCTAGTGGGGCTTAGGGGAGATGCCTAGAAATTTTCTGCTAGCCAGAGAGGGGGTGATTTTGGGGTTACTTGGGCTACGATGAAGTGCCAGAACACCCCACTGCCCTTTGCTGGTTGGACCATCCCAGACCTCTGTGTTGCATGTCCCCTCTCCCTGAGCTGAGCTGCCCAGCAGCACTCTGGGCAGAGGCTGGTGTGGCAGGAAGGAGAGGTCAGGTGCTGTGGCTGGAAATGAACAGGAGAGATAGGGCTGCTTTGTCAGTCTCAGGGACTGGGCTTCCATTGGGTGTCAAAGGACCTCTGTTTTTTCCAGCTGGGCTATGGGGCACCATGAAAGACTGGTAAACCCATGCAATATCAGCTGGGGTGAAAGTGAACTGGACTGAAATACAGATAGGGGTATAAAGCATGCATGCTACATGGCTCCAAGTTGTCCTGGCTCAGAGCATGTGCTGTCCACAGGCACATGGCTCCCTATGACAATAAAGTCCACATATAGAGGCCTTGTAGGGATTTCCATTGCACCTTCCTCTGGAGACAGGCTAGATGGCTCATCTCCTTGCCCCAACAAAGCAATTGGTGTTCCTATTTGTGTGTACTTGGGAAGCATGCAGATCTCATGGTGATGGGAGCGAAGTGTCTAGATAAGAAGGTGCTGGCCAGGCCGGGCTGGTCTCAGGGGAAGTTTGATTCCATTTTATTGTATTGTTTGACTTGGCTAATGGTAAGCTTGGGATTGCTGGTGAGACCCTGGGGCTTGCTCAAGGTGGAATAGTCTTTTGCTGGGTTGTGGCTTATTAGACATGCCCTTTGTGGATCCCTAGAGGCTGAGTTGAAAAACAGCCAGATAATATTATATGCTGTAAATATACAGTCCTCTTGCTCTCAGTGCCCCCTTCTGCCATGTGTAGCATTGGACACTGGCCAGCTGTTCCCTTGGGAGCACTGAGTGTTTCCAAGCAGGGCACTGCCCTGCCAGAGTTGGTGGCCCCTGGTTCCACAGGGTCCTGTGTGGAGTGGGTTAGTTGACGTGATATGTTAGTCTGGACTCAAGAGCCAGCGCATGCTCAGACAAAAGGCCCCCATTCTCCCTTCACAGGGTGAAAGTCCCCTCCCAGACCAGATCCCTCTAGCATGGGGAGAGGGGATAGTGTGGCTGTCCTACCCCTTCCCAGTGTCCCCTGTGCCCTGCCTCTCAGGAAGCCTCTAGATCCATCTGGCCCAAACACCTATTCAGTTTTTCCCCAGAACTTCCAGGCAGAAACAATTGGTTTGGTCAAATGCCAATCCCCAATAGTGTTACTTACCCCAGGCCCCAGGTACTAGATCCTAGAGTTTGGTCCTGGAAAAATAGGAGAAACTCCAAGGCAAAGGGGGCATTTTCCTCAAAAGCTTCTAGATGTGCTGCAGAGCCTTTTGTTTCTCTGGGGTAGAAGGAGCCTTGGTTTTTGCAGGTCACCAGCTCAGAATCATGGACAAGTCGGATTGGAAGGGACCTTGGAGGTTGTCTGGTCCAACCCCCCATCAGAGGCAGGGCCTCCCTATCCAAACCACTTGCATCTGGGATTTAAAGTACCTGTGGTGTATCCAGAAATGCAATCTGAAGTTCTGGGTTCATGGGCATCAGTCCATCCAGTGGTAAAGGGCTGTATCAAGCCACTGTCTAAATTTGGCTGTCAAAGATCCAGCCCATGAAGCCTCAGTATCAGCCCCCGCAATGCAGCACACGCTGCAGCCAGCCCCATACTTGGCATGCAGCACCTGTGTCAGACTTGCTGTTCATGCTGCACCCAGGGCCAGTCTGCATCGGGCCCATAAATTGTCCCCATGTGCTGGATCCCCAGCGCATGCCCCAAGCCGGCCCCATATGGTGCGTGTGGTGTCTGGGGCTGGGGCTGGAGCTGGCCAACAGACAGTAGTGGGGAGCAGAAAATTGAGACTCGATCATGGCATGTGCTGCCTGTGGCCTCCTCACGCTGTCCTAGACTACCCCTGCCTAACACACACATACGCACCCCCCACCCACACACACACGCCTGTGGTGTGCTGAGGCCCCATGTCTGATGAGTTTCACAGCCCTCATCCAACTCATCCTAGCAGCCAATGCAGGGCTCTTGGGTCCACCCAAGCTTGTGCTCTCTCTCTTGCTCTCTCTGTGGATCTCAAGGTGCAAATCTGTTCTGCCTCACTCGTGGCTAACACTACAGCTCCACCCTGATGCAGCCCCAAGTCAGAGGGACCTCCCCTGCTGTGGGTGTGAGACCTGCTGGGTGCCTCTGCAAGGGGGGAGGGGGGGGGCGATGGCTGTGGCCAGGAAAGCCTCCCAGTTCGGGCAGGGAGGGGCCTCCACACCGGCTGGGGGCCCATTGGCTGTGGCAGCAGGGGCTGGGCTGCAGGAGCTGCCAGCACCACTGCCCCCAAAAGCAGTGCAGGCTCTGGTGCATCCTGCCGGGCGATCGTGGCTGCAGGTAAGCAGGACTCGTCTCTGTCCCAGCCCCATGCACTTCTCAGCCTCCTGCTGCCCTGAGGCTGTCACCTGCCCTGCCTGTGCCGGGGCAGCTGGGCTTGGCCTTGGGGGCAGGGAGTCAGTGGTCCACTCAGTGCCTCCAGTGTATCCTGTGCCAGAGCCCGGGGCAGCACAGACCCCCCTGCTCAGGCTGCTCCGTGCCTGCCCCCTGGCACTTGTGGGATGCCCCTGGCTGGGGACAGGCCCCTGTGTAGGCAGCTGGGTGGCCACTTTCCCTCAGTGCCGGGGCTGAAAAGGTGGGGGAAGATGAGCCTATCCTGGCAGCTGTGGGAGTTACCCAGAGAAGGTGGTATGCTTGGGGGTCAGGTTGCAGTGTGCTGTGGCTGAGCTACAATCATTGTAGCTGCCCAGGCTCTCTGTCTTGTGCCTGCACCTCTAGATTAGTCCCACCTGCCCCTGCACTGCCAGGCCACAACATCCCACTGGATCTGTTCTGCTGGGGAGCCAAGCCAAGGAGTGCTTGTTTCTTGGCTTGCCACTGTACACACCTAGGGCACGGGCATCTTCTGGCACCAGCTCAATCTTCCCCTGTGCATCTGGCTCTGCTAGGAGAGCCTTTAGCATCTTTCTGGCAAGGTGATGCCTTCTGATTCCCTTCCTCTTGCACACCCACACCACTTTCAGGGTGCGGGCAGGTGTCGGCTGTAGGGAATGAGCATTTGTGGTGCCACCACAACACTGCCTGGGCACCCAGTTGCAGAGGTGAGAGCTAGAGGGGTACTGGTTGGGCCATGGGGAGTGCAGGCTGCTCAGCTGGCCTGGGCATTTTCAGTGGAGGAGGGAAGCAGGGAGGCAGGAGGAGGGGAGTGGGGAAGGGATGGGCCGCGGAGGCTGGGGAGGTGGATTCTGTGCTCACCCTTCACCCGGAGGGCGGGATCTTCATGGCAGGACGCTCCTTGCAAACAGGACCCGCAGCTCCTTGGAGCAGCTCTGGCAGGCTCTGACTTTCCCGGGGCCCTGTGGAGCTAAGTGCCCGGTGGGAGGTGAGTGGGGCCATCGGCCAGGCCAAGGGACGGTAGCAGGGAACAGAGAATTGAGGCTCGATCAGATGAAGACCGAGTACTCATGCTTGTGACCAACTGCACACACTGCTGTAGCTCACTCGGCTCTGCTCTCTGCATGTGTGTGTGCACGGCAGGCTCCCATGGCTGCCCATACCCGCACACTCCTCTGCTGGGTGCTCCCAGGCCCTGTTGCCACAGTCACACTGAGGGGCATGCAGCTGGCCTGGGGGCTGCTGGGAGGGGCTGAAGGGAAGCTGGGAGGCTTGGGGATGTTATCTCACTGCCACCGTGTGTGCGGCATGCTTGGGCACCTGGTCTGTAGGGGGAACCCGCCTGCCCGTTTGCTTCCTGCTGATCTAGGGGCTGTGGGGCAGGATGTGCCATGCTGGGGGTGCCATTGCTAGCTTGGGGTTTAGAGACCCCAGTGGCCTGTGGTGCCCTTTGGCCCTGCTGCCTTGCTGGTCCTGCTCAGCTTTCACTGACACCGGGGGAACTTTGGAGATGCAGATGCGAGGGCTGTGAATTGGCCTGAGCTTTGCTGGCTGGAGTCCTGGGGAGCGAGATCTTGGCCCGGCTCCTCCTGGGGGTGTTTCTGCCTTGACCTTGACCTTCAGCCTGGGTGGCTGGAGGTGGCTTGGATTTGCCTTCTTTGCAGCAGCAGGGTGGAGGGTCTACTCTTCCTGGGGCCAAGGGCTGCTGAGTGAGCAGTGGGAAGGGGGGGGGGCTGGCATGGGGCTGGTGTGGGAGCTCAGCCTGTGCGGTGCATCCTTCCCTGGGGTACTGTGTGCTCGGGGGTGGGGGGCAATGGGGTGTGTGCTTCCTTGGCTTCCTCCAGGGCTACACAGCTCCAGCTGATGCTCTCTTTGCTTTTCAAGGGAGGAGCCGGGGAGCTAGGAGCTGCCTGGGAGCCAGCATTCCTCTGGCCTTGGCTGCCAGCATGGGGGGGTGGGTATGTGTGTGTTGGGCGGGGGGTGCTGCCATCGTGCCTGTGGCCTGCAGCACCGACGGTTATGGACCTCAGAATCCCCTTTGATGTTCATCAGAGGAGCAGGGACCCCGGTGCTGTGTACTTGTGCCAGGCTGCCACCCAGGTTCCCAGGAGCTCCAGCCTTTGTTGGAAGGGGCCTCCAGTGGATTTGGCAGAGAGCCCCTTCCCCACCCCTTTGGCTGGCTCTGCCCATACCAGTCCTCCTTGCGCAGCCCGGCCCTGCATGCATGGTGCTTCAGGCTCCTCACCCAACTGCTGAGCGTGTGCGAACGCAGCCCACTCAGCCAGACGTGCCGCCTGGGCCCTGCCAAAGCATCTCCTGCATGCTGCTCTGTGCAGATCACAGCCTGTGCAGAACAGCCCTCAGGGACTCGGGAAGGAGCCGATGCCCCAGAGCCCAGAGGAGCTCCCTGGTTCCCTCCAGTGCTGGAGGCTCCAGTGGGCAGAGCCCTGGGCTGGTTCCACTCCCCTCTGTCACAAACTGGCTGTGTGACCTTCCCCTCAGTAATATGGGCATAATACCGCTCCTCCCCTCTCAAAGCCCGCAGTGGAGAAGCCCGATCCCAGGGTGGGGTATTATTTGGGCCACAGCTCAGCCCCATTTGGCAGCTGTGGACTCCAGGTTAATTAGAAAAGCTGGAGGAAGCCTGAGGCGACTGTTTCGTGCCCAGCTGGGCAGGGCGCTGGCTGCCTTTTGAGGGCTTGCATGATCTTAGAATTCACACCCGTGTGACTCGAGCTGGGAGGCTGCCCGGGATGCAGTATGGCAGCCTTGTCCTCCCTCTGCACTGGCTCAAACTGGGTTGGCTGATCTGCAGTGAGCAGGGCTGCAAGCAGTGAGGTGCCAGTTTGTCCAAAGCCCGTACAGCCTTCTAGCTGGGCTTTAATGAAGCCGTGCAGGGCTGCGTGGAGAGTAGGCCTCTGCAGCCCCTTAGTGGAGCTTGAGGCAGGGATGGGCTGGAAGCTACTCTGCTCAGGGGACAGTGAAGCTCCATGTTTGGAGCTCATGGCCATTTGCCCCTGGCTCCTCTCCTCGCCATGGTTCCCCTATCCTCTGCCATCCCAGTCTCTCCATGTCAGTGCTCAATGGCTGGGGGCCGGTGTGATGCAGGAGAGCTCAGTGCATGGATGGATGGGCTGTCAAACAAAAGCCAGTCTGGTTGAATTGCTGCCCTTTTAGTGGTGGCCTGAGAAGTCTGAGCCAGTGCTTTGCTGTGCTGTTCCTACCAGCCTGCCCCATCCGGGATCTGCAGCAGAAGGCACGAGGGCTGCTTTAGGTCACTACTGCTTCTCTAGAAGCTGACAGCTGTCCTTGCTTTGGATGGATG
Organism: Gavialis gangeticus; assembly: GCF_001723915.1. NCBI lineage: Eukaryota > Metazoa > Chordata > Crocodylia > Gavialidae > Gavialis > Gavialis gangeticus. The sequence goes on along the minus strand of NW_017728997.1, from coordinate 24,648,711 downwards.
TTACATTTCCCTTCTCCCACCCTGGCACCCGTATGTCTTTATAACTTGACTCTGTCAGCTGGGCTTTTTTCTGACCTGCTGCCCCAGCTGGTGAGTTGCATTCTGTGAAGCATCAGATTCGGTAGAGTTTGGAGCAACCCCTGTCTCTGCCCATGCTGTTCTTAGTCAGAAAATGGTCTAACCCTAAACAGAATCTTACCAACCTGCTTCCCACTATAAAGTCCTGCAATGGCAAATGCTACCAGGAAATGGTATTGAGCTGTTAAAATTACTGCCTGTTAATTCAAGCAGTGTATTGGGCTTGAATAATGGGTGTTGGAAGGAATGAACTGCATGGATTGTATCCATTGCTAGGCTATAGATTAGCAGCGATAGCTCTGGGCAGAGCCCTGTCAGTCACTGTGGACAGCTCTGAGATCTCCAGCCACCCAAGAAAAGGGCAGTTGAAGAGCTAGGGTGCAGAAGGAGTGGGGGAGAAATAAGTGCTGTGCTCATAAAGGCCAAGTCCCCAGCTGGAAAGCTGTGTTCAGTACAGGCCACCCAGACTCCTTTGTGGGTAGAGATGGAGTGAAGCTGCCCCTGGGAGAGCCTGACATGACTGGCCCTGGCAGAGGGGGCACAATGCCATTTTCTACAGTTAGTTCATGAGCACGGCTTCATATTTGAAGGCAGAGATGTTGGCAGTCCCTTCACATTCCCTGTGAAGAGTGAAAATATAAAGGTATCAGCATTTGAAAAACTTTGGCCCTGTTGCTTGTGTGTTGGGGGTAGGGGGGAGCACGACATGGCGAAGGGGCTGCTGGGGAAAGCTGTGCCCTCAGAAGGGAGGTGCATGGGAAAAGGTTTGCTTTGCTTGATGTAATAAAAGTGCCCATGATGCCATGTGGCTTCTGCTTCTGCTTCCCCTTCCCCTTCCCCCTGGCTGTGGTGGGACTTCCCAGCTGAACAACACAGAGCTGGAGTTACATGGGGCGGGGACGGGGTCAGAGCAGGTAGAATGGACCACAGGGACAGGGTGGTTGCAGTGCAATGATAGGCAGCAGGTTTACTCTTTAGCCCCATTAACCTGCAGATCCTGCTGCCACCACAGCTCAGAGAGCCCCAGAACTTAGCACAGCTCAAACAGGGCTGGAGCTTTACAGGGAGTGAAAGGGCCCGTGGCTATGGCAGGGTGAAGGTGCCCAGGCTCAGGACGTGTGGGTGAGTTATCCTGCAGGGGTGTGTGAGGGGTTCCTTGCATCTGGCCATGGATCAGAGCTTGGGTCCCAGCTAGTTTTGGTAATTCCCTCTGTGCACTGGGGTGAGTGCACCCTGGCCATTTCTCTGGGAGCCTGCCCCCTTCTTCCCCCAACTGCCTTGCTGAGAGGGGAGCCCTCCTGCTTTCTCTGCTTCTTTCCTGGGCTCAGCACCTGCCTCATGTCTTGCAGGGTCCCATGATGAGAGGGTGGGTCCTGCTCCTCGCCAGGCTCCAAGCCGTGCTCCTGGCCTTGGCACCAGTGACAGCCCAGAAGAGGAACCAAGGTGAGTGCTCTCTGGGTGGGGTGCTCTGAGCACCATGTCTGGAGACACAGCTGGGGCCAGAGAAGGTGGTGTTGGGGGCAGGAGTTGCTGCCTAGCCAAAGGAGCTTGGATTGAGTAGCTTCAGTCTGGTCCCAGCCTCCCCCTCTCAAATCAGCCCATGCCCCATAGTGTCCTCTGAGCATGGATGCTGGGAGAGTTGGCCCATTCCCTGCTCTCTGCTGCCGGCAGGGGGGCAGGGAGGATGGTTACCCACAGAGCCCTGCATGCTGCATGGCAGGACCCAGATCAGGCTCGTTCCAGGAGATGTTGGCATGTTTGACCTTCCCTACCTTTGACCCCTACTCTTCCATGCCCTACCCGAGGCAAAATAGGGCTAAGGCCAGAAGGAGAGCCTTAGCTTTGCTAGGAGAGAGGTGGATGGGGGGCAGAGCCGGCTACCTCCCTCACCTGCTGCTGCCCCACATCCTCTGTGGAAGGCTGGGCAGTTTGTTTGGCTGCAGCATGTAGACAGTGCTGCTTTGGGGGTTGGCCTGGATGCTGCTGTCTCTGCCTATCCCACTTCGTGTGTGCATGGACCAGCACCTTCCCTGGCCCTGGGGCAGGAGGCAGCTTGGGGGCTTTGCCGTGGGAGGGCTGGAAACTTCCCTGTGCTAATGCACAGGGGTGGCAGGAGGAGGAGGACCAAGTCCAAGGACCTTGGTATGGAGCATCTCTGCAGCCCACATGGCTCTGGGGCCTGCAGCTGGCTCTGGCTCGGACTGACGTCTGCAGCAATGTGGTGCCTGCGAGCGGCTGTGCTAGATCTCAGGGGAGGGGTGGCATCTGCTGTGCTCTGGCTCCCTGACCCCTCTCAGCAGCCTGCAATTGGCAGGAAGGAATGTGGCACCTGGTTGAGAACCCAGTACAGGACTCTGCAAAGGGGGTAAGAGCCCCTGAGGCCCCGGCAGGGTGCTGGCCATGCTGGTGCCCTGCCTGCTTACAGGAGATACCCTCTAAGCTGTGAGGGGTTTGCCTGCCTATGTTGGGCCTGTCTCTCCCTGGGGCTCCTCGCAGTAAAGGGGCAGGCTGTGGTGGTGGCCTCTGCAGTGAGCCTCTCTGCTGGGCCTGTTTCTGAGCTTCCATCATGGAGGGGACACCTCCTGCTTGCCCTGCCTACATGGGCCAAGGGAGCTGGCCCTGAGCTGCTTGGCATTGCCCTGCAGAGACCTGCGTCAACGTCTACGCAGCTGACATAGTGTTCCTGGTGGACGGCTCCTCCAGCATCGGCCGGGCCAATTTCCGCATGGTCCGAGCCTTCATGGAGGACCTGGTCAGGCCCTTCATCCATGTGGTGGGGGAGAAGGCTGTGCGGTTCGGGGTGGTGCAGTACAGCGACGACCCCCGGTGAGTCCTCCGGGGCCCCAGTCCCACCTCCCATCTCTGGTGGGAGTATATCACTCTGTCTGTGGCTTGCAGTGGTCAGGGGGCATCTGAGGAGTGATGGGAGGGCTCCTGGTGTCGGCCCCTGCTATGGGCTGCGGCATTCAACTCCCCTTGGGAGAGTGATGGTGACTCACTGTAGATCGGGCAGAATTAAAAGGGCTGACAGCTCCCAAAGCCTTGCAGCCCTTGAGCTCACTTTCCTGGGGACCCATCTGCCCTGCTCTGCACCATCCCCAAGCCATCCCCTGTTAGAGCCCCATGGGATGGCTTCTGGATGGCTTCTGCTGGGATCTGACTCTCGCCTCACCCTGCTGGGACCCTGTCTGCCTGCAGGGTGGAGTTCAGGTTCTCTGATTATTCCAACGGGACGGCAGTGAGGAAGGCCATCCAGCAGCTGAGCTACAAGAGCGGGAACACACGCACTGGTGCCGGCCTCCGATACGTCACCGACAACTTCTTCAGCCCTGCTCAGATCCGGCAGAGTGTCCCAAAGGTACCGCCAGGGAAACCCTGCTGGTGCCATACCAGAGCCTGACCTGCCTGGTCGAGCTACTCAGCTCTACCTTGGATGGAGCAGGCTAGCCTGTATTCCAGGTCCCTCATTCTGGGGCAGGCCAACACAAGGAAGCAGGGTTAGGTTCCCCGCTACTCCAGCTCCATGTGGCAAGCCTGTCCACCTCCAATGGTAGGAGGAAGGCTGGGCAGGCAGGTGGGGAGGGAAGGTGCATCAGCCCCTGCAGAACAATGCACCTGCCCAGCATCTGTCCTTCTTTCAGACCCCAACAGTCCTGGGGTCTCCGTACATCTGCCACTTCTTTGATTGGGGTGAGCCCATGGGATGGGGCAGGCCCTGCTGTGCGGTATGTGAGGGCAGCGAGGGACCTGGCTAAGATGCTCTTGCTGTGCCTGCCAAGCTGAGGTACTCGCCTCCTTCCCCACCCGGCAGGTCTGCATCCTCATCACGGATGGCAAATCCCAGGATGATGCTGAGCAACCAGCCACGCGGATGAAGAATCAGGATGTGAAGATCTTTGCTGTGGGTATGTAGGGCATGTGACCACAAGGCCTTGAAGGTATCTGTCTTCACCAGGTAGCAGGGAAGAGAAGGGCAGCAGGGCTTGGACAAGCCTGATCCTCTAGCAACTGGGAGAGGGCTGGGTGGTGCTGGGGCAGAAGCCCAGGGCAGGCTAAACTCCAGTGCTCTGCCCTGCTTGGGAGTGAGGGGGCCAGCTGTGTAGAGGAGCCAGCAGGGACAGGCAGAGTGCACTTGGGGCCCAACACTCTGACTAACCCTGGGAGCCTAGCACCTGAACCTCTGGCACACTAAAAGCCAGGAGGGCAGGTGCCTGGGCATGGGTGCATGGGATGGTGGAGAGGGGCAGGATCAGGGTGCAAGAGAGAGCCCTGGTGCCCCGCTCACCCATGCTTCCCCCACAGGGATCAAGAATGCGGACCGTGGGGAGCTCATCAGGGTGGCCTCCACTCCCACTGAGGACTATTTTTTCTATGTCAATGATTTCAAGATCCTGGGGACCCTTTTGCCCCTGGTGTCTCGTAGGGTGTGTGCCAGCACTGGAGGAGTCCTGCAGACCACAGGTAAGGCAGGGAAGGGGTTTGTGGGACTCTCTAGGCTCTGGCTGCATCCGATCACATCTCTCCTGACTGCAGTGACTGTCCTTGCTTTCTGGCCTCCAAAGCCTGGGGGGCCTTACTCATCTCCCCACTGGGATCAGGTGGGCCCTTCTGCCCTCAGCCCCGCTCTGGAAAATACTTCACTCTGTTTCTCAGGCACCAGCTTTGGCTGCTGAGTTCCTGGTGTTGCCTGTGAAAGGTTAAGTTTTAACCTTTTCATTTCCATGTTTCCTTGACATGATGCTGACTTTAGGGCCCAGCTCAGGCTGGGTCTGACCCTGGGACATGGCAATGGGGCTTCACCTGGCTCCAGGGATGGTTTGCTGATTGGTGTCCAGCCTGGCTTATTCCTCTCCTGCCTCAAGCCTGGATTCTTTGTGCTTCCCTTGGGATTATTACCTTCCTGCTGACCTCCACGGGGGTTCCCTGCATGGGGTGGCAGAAGGCTGGTGTTCTCACTTTTCACCCTGGGATCCTGACTCTGCTCTCCTTCCCCTAAGGCCAAGAGGTGTACAGTGGCCCGACCGACCTGGTCTTTGTTGAGCAGGGCACTGACCTGCTAAAGATCCGCTGGGCTGCAGCGGGCGGACCTGTCACGGGGTACAGAATCCACTATCTGCCGCTCACCAGCTTGGGGCAGCAGATCATGGCAGAGATGAAGGAGGTGAGTACATCCTGTCCCTGCGGGGATCGGCCACTTGGCAGCCAGCTTGAGCCAAGAGGCTGTGGGTGATTGGGTCCCCTGAGAAGTTGGTCACTGCCCTCTGAGAAGGGGGTTTTGCTGGCGTGAGCTGCACACTGACAAAGCACTTTATGGGAGAGGAGCTTGCCTGTTGGCTAGAGTGGGAGCTCACAGCCTTTAGTGGGGGTGGTGGTTTCACTCAGCCCCTTAAGGGAGTGTACGGTTTGAAATCCCTTCAGAGGCCACCCTCCCGTGGGCTGGATCCAGCAGGCAGCACCATCTGTTAGATTTCCGTGAGCAGGCTGGGTGCCACTGCAGGGAGATAGCACGCTCCACTTCCATGCACCTGGTGAACTCACAGTCCACCAAGCTACCTAACATGGGTCACAGTCCTTTGCTGAGCAAATCCTGGCTCTCTGCATTGCTGTGAAATGGAAAAATGGCGTAAGGACCTGGTGTCTTTCTGCCCTACTCTCTACTCTGTAATTCACCTGTACCTAGGTAACTGCCTAACCATGGTCCCTGGACCTGCCAGTCTTCTCACTCAGCGTGTTTCCTTGATCAGCACTAGGCAGTGATGGGGAAGCAGCTGCAGTAAGAAGCCTTGGAAATGCTGGGATCTTAGGGCTGAGAAGGAAGGATCCCAAGCGCTCTCTGCTCCAGCCCCTGCTCCAAGGCAGAATGTGCTGCTCTTACGCTAAATGCTGGCATCTTGAAAACCTCCAATGCAGGAGACTGTACAGCTTCCCTGGGCAGCTTGTCTCTCTGTCCAGTTGCTTGGACACCCACGGTGCTTCTTCCTCAGGTCTGAGCTAAATCTGCTTTGCTGCAGCTTAAGCCCATCACCTGGTGTCATGCCCCCTGGGGCAAGGGAGAACTCTTGTTCTGACAGGAACCACTGCCTTTCCCAGCTGCTGTCTCCACTGGTTTTCAAGCCTTCTCATGGAACAATCAGAAGCCTTAAGAGTGGGGGCAGGTGGCGAGATGATGGGGGCTGCTGATGCCCCAGCTCTGACCATGCTGTGTGAGAGCGCTCCTCATGTGAAGCATGGGGCAGTGGATTCTCTCTTAGTCCTGAGGATGTGCACTGCCATGGATCCCACTGTAACTATTTCTACTGCCATTGGACAGATCAACGTTGCCCCCAGGGAGACGAGTGTTGTGCTGCGCGGGCTGAGGCCAGGAACAGAGTATCTAGTCACCATCATCGCCCAGTATGCCAATAGTATCGGCGAATCAGTCTCCGGCAGAGGACAAACCCGTGAGTAACCCGCTCGGTCAGAGGGAGGGTGTGTTTGTCCACCCCCAACCCCAGGCATGGGATCCAGGCTCTGTGACTATTTCCACATCTGGGGGACACCTGGTGGATGAACCCTCTCCACTTGTAGGGCAGCTTGGGCCTTGAAGTGCGCATGGGCTTTCTGGTTGTATGGTTGGCTGTTGTTTGGGGATGAGCCCCCTTCTCCCAGGCCAGGGTATGGTTTTTCCGGCCACCAGTTACGACAGGGTGGGTTTGACATGGGTGGGTTTGGTGGTGCTCAGGATGCCTAGTCATTTCTGCTCCAACTCAGAGGGTACTGCCCAGTTGGGCCTGGCATTTGTCTCCTGACTAGAAAGGGGAAGTCACTTTGCCACCACCCACAACCTGTCTCCTTGTTGTTGGATGGCTCCATGCCTCATGGTGGGCAGAGGGGCTTGTGGGTGTGAGGCTAAGCTTCCTTTTTTCATGGGATTTGGTGCCCCTTGACCTCAGGGGGCAGGAGCACGGGCTGAGCTAACAGGCCTGTGTGATTCTCTTTCAGAGCCCCTCCCTGGAGTGGTGAATTTCCGAGTGGTGGAAGCTGGATCCTCTTTCCTCCGTCTGGCTTGGGAACCTGGCCTGGGTTCCTTGCAGGGCTACAGGCTCACCTATGGTGCTCGAGGTGAGGGCAGAGGGGAGGAGACCAGGCCAAGTGGGTTCCACCTCTTCCGGGGCTCTGTGATCCCTGGAGCTGTCTTCTCTCCCAACCATGCTCCAGACTGACTCCCTCCCATGAAGGGCGTGGAGCCTGGATCTGTTCCAGCAGGGTGGGAAGCCTGTGTCTGGGCAGGCCTTTCTCCACAGCCCTAGGACTCAGCCAGGTAGGAGAGCTGGAGGAAAAGCATCTAGCATGGTCTCTGCACCTCCTTCTCCCTACCCTGCCTTTGTCCAGCTACTTCACTGGTTGTACCAGGAAGCAGACAGACATGTGGATATCTAGATGGGTGAACGTGGAGCCCATTACATGGTCCAAGAATCAGACATACACACCAGTATTGCTTCTACAAGACATCCTCCCCATGGAGGTGCCTATGCCTTGGGGCAGGAGGCAGAGGGTGCTTTGGGCTCTGATTGTGTTTGCCAAGGGCCTCTGAAGGAGGACTGGAGCCTGCTGGAGGTCAGATGTGTGCTGCTGTGTGGGTGCACAGGGCTGGGTCACTGCTGCTGCGAGGGTGCACAGGACTGTGGTTGGGAGTACAGGGAAGATTCTCAGCACGCGTAATGAGGGTGTAGGTGAGGTGTGGGTGAGACGTTCAGTGTGTGAATGCAGGGCTGTAACACGTGTTGTGGTGGATGGTTGGGGATGTGTAGGAGGAGTTCAGCATGTATATACAGTGTCGGGGAGGGCAGGTCTGCAGAGGCCACAGCACCTGTGGTGGTGTGTAGATAAGGCCCAGTGCATGTGCGTGGTGTTGTGTGGGGCAGTAAGAACCCTGCTCATTGCACCCACCCACTCTCCCTGGTGCTGCTGTGGGCACGGAGCTGCACCTGGAGCTGCCCTTCCCAAGCCTGCAGCCAGTGCACTGCATGTGGCCCTGGCAGCTCGCCCTGCATGCGGCTACGCCCAGCTGCCCTGGCAGTGCATCTCCCAGCCCAGAACTCAGGCCCCGTGGGCACTGCCATGCTGCTTAGCTCAGCAGAACCAGCTGTGCACCCTGCCTGTACCCAGTACCAGGCTGAAGGCACTGACCTAGCACCACCTCCGGGGAGTCCCTTCCTTGAGGTCACTCACTTCTCACAGCAGCTGTAGAGGGGATGCTGGGCCCCTTGCTCCCTTGACCCAGCCCTGGACAGGCAATGGCTGCTTGGCTTCTTACATGGACTGTTAGTACCTATGTGCTAACACATGTGTAACCCCAAGCTATGGAGCCCATCATATGTGTGCTTGTACTCCAGGCTCACATGGGGTCACACCAGCTTGGAGGCACCCAGGGCTCCCCATCAGGTCAGCAGGGCTGTCCAGGTCCCATTACCTTGCAGTGAACAGCACCCTCAGACTGGGAACATTTCCCCTAGACACAGAGCACTTCTCACCCATCGCTGTCTGCATCCCTCCCAGGTGAGGCTCAGGTGGAGGAGATGAGCCTGGGGGCCAACGCTTTGTCTGCTGTACTCAGCAACCTGCGTCCCAACACTGACTACGTGGTCACCCTCTACCCCCACTACTTGCAGCATACGGCAGCTCCAGCTGTGGCCAACGCCAGGACCTGTAAGTACTATCTGTAGGGGGCAGCCAGCAGCTGGGGGCCTCAGCAGAGAAATGTCCCACCCAAAGGGCGCTCTGGGGCAAGCTGCCCAGAGCATAGGGGCCTCTGTGAGCCTGGTGCCTCCCTCAGCTGCTCTAGACTGTCTCCAGTGGTGTCCTGGCAGGTGGGACGGACGGTGGTGCGTGGTTTGCTAGACATGGGCTAATGGCTTTGCACAAATGGTGCTCGTCATCCTATTCCATCTGTGCAGCACCAGAGGTAGGACTCTCAGCGTCTGGGACTATGCTTGTGGGTCTGGTCTGCTCAGCTAAGGAACAACTCCCCCACCCAGCTCCTGTGCGGGATGGGTGCAGAGACACCCACCCAGTGCAATACGGTGGGGGGTTGCTATCATTCTGGGGTGAGTGCCTGGCTCCTGTTGATAGAGTTCCCCACTGTGCCCCTGAAAGGGAGACCCCAAGGATTACATCCTGGCATCCTGTGCCCCTTCCTCCTGCCTGCTCTCCCATGGCACTGAAGTACTCATATGATGAGTCAGTCCCTGGCAGACACAATGAGCAGGGGTTCCAAACACCACACCCTATGCAGAGCTCCAGCAGAGGATTGGGAAGTGAGGGGCATCCCCCATCTGGTCAAGAACAAACTCCTTCATGTCAGAACTGGTTAAAATTATTTTTTGCACAGAATGTTTCCTTTCAGACGATGAATGTTAAAAATTACCCCTGGTTCAAAAAACATAAAAATGTTTTTTATTAAAGCTTTTCCCTCTCTCATGAAATGTTCCAAAGTTGTCTTTAAAAGTTTTTTCAAACTCCTCCCTGCACCTTATGTATATACAGCAAGTTGGTTTTCAGGAAGAACACTTGGTGTTCAGGAAGCAAAAAAAATTCTGTTATTTTGATAAAAATTTCAGAGAAATGGGGAAAATAGGTCTCTTGAAACCTGCATCACAGAACCAGCTTTGGGTCTGAACTCTGTTGAAACTTGCAAAATAATTCTGGTTTTTTTGGTCCCCTCCAGCCAGCTGCGAAATGTCAAGTACAAAAAAATACATATTTTCCATTACAACAAAACACCCTTAATTCTGACCTGGGTAGTTTGTTTTTTTTTAAAGAAAATGTATTGCATTGATTTGGGAATCTGAATAGGTCTCTGTGGGTGATGCTTTCACTAGATGGGGATATTCCTTTTAGCTCCTGAGCTTGGAATCTTTTGGTAAAGCACCTTGTTGGTGTTTCTGGAGAGTAATTAACTGTATTAACTGGCAATTGTATAACAGTGTCAGTTCATGATTAATCCACTATGGTAGATGATAGATTAATGGCTGCTCTTGCATTTCAAACAGCTCTGTTACTGATGGTCGTGTATAATCTCTCTGTATATACTTTTTTGGTGGGGGGGAGGTTGTGGTGGGTTGAAGCATTCTGATTTCTGCTGTCCATAGGAGTCAGATGTGGGCTGCTGTCCCTGTGTGTCCTGCCTGGGCTGAGTGGGCCCCTTTGGTCATCTTGTGGGTTGCGTAGAAGCTGCTTTTTCTAGGCCTTGCATTTTGTGCCATGTTGCTTTCCCCCACAGTGCAAATGGAAGGGGTGCCAGAGTTGACAGTTCAGAACATCTCTTGGGATCGCATGCTGGTGGTCTGGCGAGGCGTGAGGGGAGCTACCGGATACCGGGTCTCCTGGAGCACTCTTTCAGGTAGGGCTGCCCAGCCCCCCCAGTGCTGGGAAGCAAGGGCAAAGACTGACTGGCAGATCTGGACTCTGGAGGGCTGAGCACACTGAGCCATAGGGCAGCTCTAAAGGGCACTGTGGGGGGCAGAGGCCTCTCTTCCCTTCCCTGCCCTGATGGGACAGCCTTGTCTTGATGCTTGATGGGGCTTTCACCCTTTTCCCTGAAGCAGAGGTTTGGGTGAAGCACTTGCTGCTGGGTTGTGGAGATCAGAGCCTCCTGCCACCCAAGGAAAAGGAGGAACATGTTAGAGAGGGAGATGGAGGCAGCTGGGTGGGAGCAGTTTCACTGGTTGCCTGCATGACAAGCCATGCGAGCTGCACAGAACCCAGCACTGAGATCCTCCCCAAAGGCCCAGCTATATAGTCTGCAGATTAAAGGCCTGAGCCCATGACCTCTGGGAACTTGGAGCCCTGTAGAGGTCCAGCAGGCAAAGAGAGGACAGGACTGGGCCCTGCATGCTTAGAGCCAGCCAGTGGGCCTGGGGAAGGGGGAACATCTTACCCATTCGTGCCCTGGCTTTCTTTAAGCCATGTACAGGGTTTCTTTATTACTGGCATAGCCAACTTTGCATGTGGCAGGGGATTGTATTGACATTTGGTTACATTTGTCAGCCAGAGCATGAGTCCAGCCTTTACCTGATCTGGTGTGAGCTGGTTGTAGGGAGATGGGGTTGGCCGCGCTGGTCTCATGGGAAGGGCTATCAATGGGACCTGGCTTGGAAACCCCTGTGTTGCTGGGAACTGCTCCTTCGGGAGAGGGCCTGAACTGGCCTCTAATCTGTTCTGCTCTGGACTTCCCTAGGCCAGGATGTTCGGAAAGTGGATGTGGACACCAGCAAGAATTCCTACCTGCTGACAGGCCTGCAGAGCAGCACGGATTACCTAGTGCACGTCTCACCGCTCTATGGGCAGACTGAAGGGCCCAAAGCATCTGTGAGGAGGAGAACAGGTGGGTGCCTAGAAAGGGAGAAGTCTCCTCAGCCTGGGTGGGTGGGGACCTGGGTCAGTGCCAAGAGGCTGGAGACTTGATGGGATAATGGCATTCTCTGTGCTTTGGGAGTGCTCGGAGGCCCTGATTTTGGTCCCGTACAAAGCAGACATAGTATAAGCCCATACCTAGAGGTGTAGGCGCATGTGCACATGCACACACACATATAATGATCAGAACATTCCTGCCTCAGGCAGCTGATGCTCTGAGTGTGTGATGAAGGTAAGAAGCAGGAACAGCAAACAGCAGGCTGCACAAGGCAACAGCAGTGTGGGTGGCCTCAGCCTTGGCTTACGTCTCCCCTTGTGGGGAGTGATGTGAAGGGGTGGGGATGGTACTGCCTGCTGTCACTCTGTGCCAGCCTGGGGCCTCATATGCTCTCTAAGGGGTCTTAGCAGTGACCAGGGAAGGGAGGAGAAGGCACCCCCACAGACCAGGGAGGGGGTGAAGCTGTGAACTCAGATTTCAACCTGAGAAGTTGCTTTGAACCAAAAAGCAAGGGCTGCTGTTCCCAGGATGTCAGATGGGCCTTTTGACATTTCCATCCCCTTCCAGGAGGGACAGGTCTGCTCTGCATCTTTCCAGCCTGCTTGTGATGGGCAGACAGTATATGCTGCTCCTGCACTGCTGAGGCCCTACTTTGCCCTTTTCCTTCCTCTTCTCCCCATGCTTTCACTGCATCAGTGTTTCTCAGCCTGTCCAGCCACCAAGTTACCAGTCCTGTAGGCTGCATCCTTGGGTAGAGCTGCAACAGACTTTCCCTTCCACCCGTGCTGTTCAGGGAGGGAAGGAAGGGACCCTTGAGGAGACCGAGGTGATGTTTGATCCAGCTTCTGGGACCTGGTGCTGTCTGCTGCAGAGGTGGTTGGGATGCCAAAGGCCCCGTCTAAAGATGGACTAGGAATTATAGGCAGGGGAACACAAGGCTCTGGCAAGGCCCTTCTTTGGTACTGAGCTCACCCTGACTGTCTGTCTGTTTTATAGAAATAAGCCAGACCTTGCGAGCCACTTTCCTGGGCCCAACGTCCATCCAGTTGGTCTGGAACATCATCCGTCCTGCACGTGGGTACCGGCTGGAGTGGAAAAGAGTAGCAGGTGAGCAGGGCCAGTTATGGGTATGGTGGTGGTAGGGTGACTCTCACAGGCCCTGCAAATTGGTGTCAGCCACGGCTAGGGCTGCACCTCTGCAGAGCAGGCCACTCAGCAGGGTTCCAGCAGGGAGGTCTGGGGGGTGGGTGTTGGGAAGCGGACAGTGACCATTCCCTGTTGTGGTTCTCAGGAGTGGAGGCCCCCCAGGTTTTGTCTTTGCCCCCCAGCGTCAACACCTATGAGCTCAAAGGCCTTCAGCCTAAAACGGAGTACCGCATCACCCTGTACACGCTGTTTGACACGATGGAGGTGGCGACAGATGTAACCACTTCTGAGATAGGTGAGTAAGTCCCTGGCTGCAACCTGTGCACTTGGTGGGGAAGCCCAGAGCCTGAACGTGTCCAGCCGTCACATACATGTACAAACGCACATGCCTGTTTGGGGTGGCCACTAGGGACAAGCTCCTACACAAGACCTCATTTAGCTTTCCCTTCCCTAACAGCATGGGGCTGACAACGTTGCCCTCTTTTGCTGGGCTGTATGTATAGTCTTCCAACCCCCACCCCACCATGTAGCTGTACTGGTGCCTGAACCCTCTGGGTCTGGTGAGGATGAGAGCTTGAGTCCCTGCTGGTGCTGCTGTGATGATGCTGAAGGCTTGCGGGGCTCCACGCTCTCCGCATAGAGCTATGCTGTGCCCTAGCCTCTGCCTCTCCCTGCCTCTGAGCCATGGCCCTCATATTGTCCTGTTCTGCTGCAGATCGGCCTCTGGTGGGCAGTGTGTCCAACCTGCGGATCCTAGAGACGGTGGGGAGAAGGGTCCGGCTGGCCTGGCTGGGGGTCCCAGGTGCCACTGAGTACAAGATCGTGGTACGCAACTCCCAGGGTGAGTCTGCCTCACAGGGACAGAGAATTGGAGCTGCCAGTGGGCCCAGAGCTTGCTCCTCCCTTAGCACCACAGGCCTCTCCTCTGTCCCCTGAGGCTTAGCCTTGAGGCCTGGGGGTCTAGCACTGGGCAGAGCCCTGGAGATCATGCCCTGCAATGGTAGGGGGCCTTAGAGAGACCCCATAGGGACCAGCTGCAGTGAATGGTAGGGATACTCCTTGCACTGGCATTTCTGTGCCCTAGCAAGTGATCAGAGCAGCTGCCCTGCCACCATGCATCAAGCCACTCTGCTGCCTCTGCAAATACATGTAGCTGGTGTTGGCTCCAGAGCCGGGTGTGTTGGGACTGGGGCAAAGCCAGCATGCTTCAGCCCTGCGGTTGAATGTTCTGTGCTGAGGAGTAGGCAGCTAGTGCCCTGTGAATGGGTGCTGCAGTGCTGGGGGGTGGAGGGCAGTCAACAGCTGGCACTAGTTCTGTGGATGGGTGCCATGGGGGCAAGGTGCTGGGGAGGAGTCAGCTAGTACTAGCCCTGCAGCTGGGGACTCCTGGGGAGGAGCTTGGAGATTCTGTGCCCGATGCAGCTAAATTCAGGACTGGAGGTTTGGGTGGGCAGCACTGGCCTAGCTTATAACATAAGCAGCAAAGCCCGCGTCACTGGTCCCAGAGCCAAAACCCTGCTCAGGGAAGTTGCACATTTCCCCTTGGCCAGGGCTGGGGTTTCCAGGCACTGGGCTCATATTCAAAAGGTTCCCTTGGGACTGCTGGGAATTGAGCCGGACTCCTCTCACTTGGCAGCTGCGGTCCCTGTCCTACTCTCCTAGGCTTTGCCAGAGTCCAGAGTGCCATTAGGCTGAGCCCCCCTGGCACAGCTGGCCACTGCTGGGTGATATAGTCACTGTCTGAGTGATCTTGAGGGCCCCTGAGCCTTTGGAGTAAACCAGGCCCCAGAAGAACCGTGTTCACCCTACCCCTTGGACTGGGCATGTGTGTAGTGGGGGCAGTAGGCCCCTCTCCTGAGACTGTGCCATCCCAAAAGCTGAGGCCCATCTGGGGTCAGCGTGGCATGGTGTCGCAGGCAGACAGCCATGAGGGTGGCAGCCAGGATACCTCCGCACCTCGGGGGCAGACACTTCATGATACCAGTGCCCGAGTGAGCCCTGAGACTTCCCTTTCTTTCTGGCTCCCATGAAGATGGCACTGAGAGGATGAGGCGGATCCCGGGCAGCCAGACCACATTGGACCTTGACGACTTGAAGGAGGGTGTTGTCTACGTGGTGCGCGTGTCAGCCCTGGCTGGTAGCCAGGAGGGCAGTGCTGCCTCCCTCAGCATCCGTCTGGGTATGGAAGCTAAGTGCCAGGAGGCCCAGGCTGGACTGAGTGTGCCCATCACCTGCAAGCAATAGGGATCCTCTCCCAAGCTCCCAAGGACTTGGCCTGGGGTGGAGGAGGGGTCAGTGGTCAGTTTGCCCTTGCCAGGCACCTGTCCCTTCCCAGGCACTGTTCAGTAGAGTTGACTGTGCATCTTGGCACTAGGTGCTGGAGAAACTCCAGGGAAGAGCTTGGGCTCTGGGCTTCAGGACTGGGAGAGCTCCTCTGCTCTGGGGCGCTCTGTGGCAGGGCTGTTGGACTGTCACAGTATGGACTCCTGGGCCAGCCCCTGGGTGTGAAGGATGGGCAGGGCAGAGGTGTCTGGCTCCAGGATGATCCTCCACGCACCCCCCCACTCCCCACCCCCACCTGTGTGCTCTCTCTTCAGACTCATCACCAGTGGGCAGCATCACCAACCTGCAGGTGGCAGAGGCTGGCCCTAACCAGCTGCGGATCACATGGCAAAGGCTCCCTGGGGCTACAGGTTACAAGCTGACTTGGCGATCGGCTGATGGTAGGTGTCAGGAGTGCATGTGGCCTCCGGTGGAGTAAGGCTGTCCAGTGCTGAGACTGGCTGCAGGCTCTGGGGGCTGTCCCCATTAGATGACCCATGTGGGCATGTACCTTGCAGCATGGCATAATGGTTAGTGCAGGGGGCTGGGCTCTGTTTGCTTCCTTCGCTTACTGGACTGTGGATCGAGGGCATGTTGCTACTTTCTCCTGGGCCAGACCCATCACTGCAGGGGAGAGCCTGCTGCCAGAGGTTCCTGGAGGGATGAGTGGGGCGGTCTTTGCTTTTCACTTCTGTGCTGCTGGCCTGAGCATCTGCCTCATGAGGTGTTGCAGGAGGATGCTCCATCCCATTGCTCCCAGAGAAGATCCTGGTCTGGAGTCCTGCATCCCAGCCGCTCCCCTTTCACTGAGTCACACCCAGCTGGCAGCTACTGGCTGGGCCAGGCCATGAAATGCAGACAAGAGTCCTGCTCTGAGCTCAGGAGGTCACTGCTCTGGTGGCCCCAGCCTCATGGCTCTGGAGCACAGCCCTTGACCCTTCCAGTATGTGCCTTGCCCAGGAAAGCCACTCACTGCTCTTTGTCCTTTTCTCCCCACAGGGCAGGAGATCTCCCGGGTGCTGTCACCCGACACGACGTCCTTCACCATTGAAGGGCTCCAGGCCAAGACCGACTACATCATTGGGGTCTCGGCCCTGGTGGGCAGCAGGGAGGGCAGCCCCGTCACCATTGTTGCTAGAACAGGTGAGGTCTGGTCTGGCCTGTGGGCCCCAGCCCCTGCCCCTGTTCCTGTCCCTGCCCCCTGGGACTGGCTCTGCAGCTGCGATCCCAAGTGATCCCAGCATCTTGCTGTCCTTCTCCCACAGCTTCAGAGGAGGTGGGAATGGTCTCCGGCCTCAGGGTCTTTGCGCCCAGGAGCAACATTATCCGAGTCGCCTGGGCCGGGGTGTCCGGGGCTACAGCCTACCGGGTGGTGTGGAGCCGGCAGGATGGTAAAGTACAAGGCCATGCTGCCTGCACGTTCCAGCGCCCCAAATCTCAGCCCAGCTTCATGAGCTGCAGGCCAGCGTGGGCCTGCAGGGACCCATCGCCCCATTTCATGCCTGCTTGACGCACAGTGGACTTCCTCTCCAGCCTTTGGGCCCTGTGATAGTCACAAACCTTGGTGCTGGGCATAAGTGCTCCCTTATGACACCAATCCTTTACTGCCCTTGGGGAGCTGAGTTAACCCCCTGCTGCTTTGCAGGGGGCCCTGAGAGCAGCAATGTGGTTTCTGGCAACACCAGCTCCTTCGACATCCTGAACCTGGAGGGCGGCGTCACTTACATCGTGAAGGTCACAGCACTGATCGGCAACCGTGAGAGTAACCCTGTCTCCATCACCGTCACCACGCGTAGGTTCCAGCCTTGCGCCGTGAGGAGCCCGGCTGGGGGGGAAGCGAAGGTCACCCAGGTCCTGGTCTCAGGGTGGGAGCCTCCACGTGGGCTGTGGGCAGGAGTGGTTCAGTGCACTGGGGTCCATGGCCTGGGCAGATGGCTGGTTCTGGGAGAGGCAGAGTCCATCATGGGGCAGGCACCCAGTCAGTCCCTACGAGTAGTCTTGAGAGCTGCTTGCTGGCCTCTGATAGCTCCGTGCCCTGCAGGTGCCTCTGAGCCTGGGGAGGGACCTGAGGGGTCCTGCCCTGAGACTTCCTGGCCCATCTACCCTCCTAGGCATAGGCGACATGTAGGGGGGCACGGGAGAATGTGCCCTCCCTGACAGGACCATCCCTGCCGCTGACACTGCCGGTGGCATCTACGGATGCTTGCCAGCTCTGACCCTGCAGTGTCTGCAGATGTTCACCAGCTCTGACCCCGCTGCTGGCAGCATCTGTGGGAACTTGCCAGCTCTGCCCCCACCGCCAGCATCTGTGGATGCTTGCCAGCTCCAGCCCTGCTGCTGACAACACCAGCAGTGTCTGTGGGTGCCCCCCCAGATTCAGGAGGCACCAGTCTCCTCTGCTCCAGAGCTCTGTGTGGCGCATTCCCTCCTTCCTAACCCCTTGTCCCTCCTGTCTGTGCCTCTCCAGCAGCGGAGGTGTCTCCACCCCAGCCCGTGGGGAACTTTCAGGCCTTTGACCCTTCAGATCAGCGCATCCGTCTTTCCTGGACCCCGGTGCCTGGCAGCACTGGCTACCGCCTGAGCTGGCGCCCAGTAGATGGTGTGTACATCCCCCCACTGCAGCACCCATGGCACACCTGGCCCAGCCTGCTTCACCCCTTCTCTCCTATGGGGCAGGTGGGCCTGAGAGAAGCCAGGTGCTCCCAGCCAGCCTTGACACATACAACATAGAGGGCCTGCAGGCCGGAAAGCGCTACGAGATCCGCATTGTCAGCTTGGTGGGCAGCCAGGAGAGCAAGCCTGTGGCCATCACAGCCATTACTGGTAAGGGACAGCCCTCTGCCTCCCTGTATGGAGCCCTCCTGTGCCAGCTGTTCCCCATGGCCTCCCTGGGAGGCTGAGGGAGGCAGAAAGCTGCTCTCCCCAGCACTTGAGTGCTCTGCTGGGCTCAGGGCCTTAGGGGACCCCCTTGCTCCCTGCAGTGAGCTGTGGGTGGAGCAGGGGGGCCATCTGGTGGAGAGTCTAGGAACTGCAGCTGCAGGCCTCACTGTCCCAGGACCCCTCCTGCCCTGCGTCCCCACGAGGCTGGGGCTGGATCCTGGCTGCAGGGGAAGGCATCCGCTGCAGCCCCCACTCCTTCCCTTTTAAACAGCCTTAGGCCGAGTCACCAACTTCCATCTGGCAGAGACCCGGGATGATTCTGCACTGCTAACCTGGACTCCTGCGCCCGGTGCCACTGGCTACATCCTCACGTGGAACAGCCCCACAGGTACAGAGGGGCTTGTCAGCACTGCTGCCTCCAGGCTGCATCGCTATATCAGGGCCTGCTTGGAGCCAGGCCCTGTGGCTGTTTGAAGCAGGGGATTCCTGTAGGGAGATGAGCCCTGGACTTCACTTTCACGCTGGTCCCCAGCAAGACCCGGCTCCTCCCTGGCTTCTCTGTCCCCCAAGACAGTGCTGTGATAGGCCTGGCTGAAGGTGTACAGGGTATTGGGGCTGGGAGAAAACAAGGCTTGTGGAAACTCTTATGCAAGCCTAGCTCACGGCACTGGTGTTTGGTCCTGGCTCCACCCTTATGAGGCTCAGGTCCCTCCGCTTGTGAGGGGCACTGGGGCAGTGTCTGGACTGGAGGCCTTGCCACAAATATATGCCCTGGTGGCTGGCATCCAGCAATGGTGTTCGAGCTCAGCCTGGAAGCTAGGAAGGAGAGTACCCATCTCCATCAAAGCTGGATACCTGTTGGTCCCCAGTTCCAACATATCTTCCTAGCCACTGTGGAGGGTGGTGGGGTCCTGCGGGAGGGTATGGGGAGGGGATAAGGCCCTTGCTGGGCTCATTTGCCTCAAAATGTGTCTGTGAATGTGCCTTGTATCCCTTCATGTCAGAGGGAGGCGAGATGAAAACAACTCTGCCTGGGTCAGCGACCTCCCACCAGGTGTCTGGGCTGCGGCTGGGAGGCAGGTACACCTTCAGCATCCGGCCCATGTATGGTAGTGCTGTGGGTGCGGCCTCCTCCTTCAGTGAGCGCCAAGGTAGGCACTGGCTGGTGTGTCCTTCTCCAGGCTCCAGGTCCAGCTCAGCCAGGGGTGTGGTGGGGAACTGGCTGGCTTGTGGAGTGGAGGCAGGCTGTTAGCTTTTCTCTCTAGGGCTCCTGGGATGGGCACGTACAAGGGGGCAGGCCTGTTTTAGGGCAGAGGCACTGAGCACAGTGGCTTCTTCACTTTCAGGCCACTGGGCATCTGCCCAGCTGGGCAGGGCTGAGGTTTACCTCCCCTTCCCTCACCCTGCTGACATCCTCATGCCTCATCCTTTTCCAGTTTGCAGGGGTGGCCGTAGCGACATCGTCTTCCTGGTACACGGCACCCAGGACAGCGCCTTCAGTGCTGGAGCCGTTCGCGCCTTGCTTGCCAGTACTGTGTCTGCCCTGGGCCAGCTGGGGCCTGACGCCACCCAGGTACTAGCCTGGTTGCCTCCCCAGGGGCCGGGGCCTCCTGCCCCCATCAGCCTCACTGTGCACCCCCTGACTTGCCCCCTACCCTCTTGCCCTGGGGCTGTTGTGCTAAGGGCTGGGCTGAGCCCTGCTCTCTCCCCAGGTGGGCCTGGTGGTTTACAGCTACCGCAGCCGCCCTTGGATCCTGCTGAACCGCTCTAATGACCTGAGTGCTGTGCTGGAGCAGATCCGAAACCTGCCCTATGAAGAGCCCAGTGGCAATGCAATGGGTGAGGGGCACTGCGTGGCAGCCCAGCCTCACCTCCTCTTAGCGCAGCCCCCAGTGTCCACAGGGGCTTGGGAGTGGTGGCTGTGAGCATCCGGCTGCCCATGGTGCCCATGAGGTGTGCATTGCCTGCCACCCAGCCCCCAAGATGCCAAGGATTCAGTCTGGTGCAGAGGGGAGGTGGGCAGGACCTGGTGTGGGGGCCTGTTCTGGCTCTGCACTCTGAGGCTGAAGCAGGGAGGCGTGGGACTCTGCTTCTCAAGGCTGCTGCAGCCCCTTTCCACTGGCCAGGGGCTGGCTGGCTGTCCTGGGGTGGGTGGGGTTGGAGGGACAAACAGTGCACAGGTTAGGGAGGCTTCAGGCCCCTGGGTGACTCGTCTTCCCACTCTCTAGGTGCAGCCATCAACTTTGCCAGGTCATACATGCTGAGCCCCAGCGCGGGGCACCGACCGGACGTGCCGGCAGTGCTGGTGGTGCTGGCTGACAGCCCTTCAGGTGATGACGTCATTGGGCCAGCCAGGGAGGCCAAGGCTGCGGGTGAGAGCAGGACACGTGGAGTAGCTGGGACAGGGTGGCAGGGCCATGTGGATGTGGGGCAGGACTAGGGCACTGCTGAGAATGGGAGGGGTGGTCAGGGAGAAGGGCACCCAGCCCCTTCCTCTCAGCAGTGGGACTGGCCAAGACCCCTGTTCAAGGCAGTCTGTGGCACTGGAGCTGGTTCCCCCTCTCCCTTTGCTCACCAGCTCTTGGGACCGGGGTGGTTGCTACTGGGCTGCTCCCCATGGAGGCCACTTTCTCTCTCTCCTGGGCAGGGATCCAGGTGCTGGCGGTGGGCATGGAAGGCGCAGACCGGGAACAGCTGCGCCGCGTCGTCACAGATGACAACCCCCGCTATGTCCTCTCTGCTGCAGACTCACGGGCAGCCTCACTGGGGCTGGAGGATGAGCTTGCCAGCTCCCTCTGCCAGATAATTGACATCCCAGGGGTAGGAGCAGCCAGCAGAGGGGCAGGCAGGGCCTGACTTCTTCAAGGGGTTCCCGCAGTCACCTTGAGTGGGCACTGGGCTTGGGTGCTGGCCCAGTGGCAGGTGGGAACGGGGCTGGCTTGGGGGCTCGATCTCTATATGGGGAATGCTTTTCAGACTTGGCTATAGGCACCTCCTGTCACCTCCCTCCTCTGGCCTCCACGGGCCTTGGATCTGGCTCAGCTGTCTAATGCAGAACTTGCCCTTTTCTCCACAGCCAAGGCCACAGCCCTGCATGACACAGTGTCCCAAGGTGAGTTTTGTGCCACATTCCCTGGGATGGGGTGGACAGGGCGCTCAGTCAGCAGTGGGAAGTGGAGAGGGCCTGGGCTCTTCCTGGAGCTGGGGTTAGGCTGGTGTGTCTGAGAGCTGGGGGTTTCTGCTGGGTGTGAGGGGATGGGCTGGTGCCTATGGGGCAGGGGAGCTCCCTAGAGCTGGGGGAGGTCAGCATGGGGCTATTCTGCGTTCCTGGCTCAGTGCAGGCCTGGAGTGAGGAGCAGCAGAGGAGGTTGCAGGGGCCAAGGCTGGACACATGAGGGGGCTACAGAGATGGGGGCTCTGTACATGCTCTGCATTGGGGCAGCCAGAGGGACCTGTAGTCCCTGGAGAGGAAGGGGGTGGAGGGGACGTGGGGGTGGCCTTGTAAAGGAGAGTGAATGCCTATGGAGGGTGCTTCCCCCTGCCCTTCTTGTGGGCCAACCAGAGGGACCAGGGGAGTTGGTTGGGCTGAAAGCAGAAAGCTGCAGCTGCGATGGCAGGAAGGGGTGTGTGGGGGTGGCAGGCGTGGCCTCCCTGCCCCAGGGTCAGCGGGCGCTAGGGTGTGGACATGCCATGGGGTCACTGTGCTGCTTCTGATTCTGGTGTCTTTGTTGTTATGCTGCAGGGTGAGAAGGGGGAGCCCGGCAACATGGTGAGTGTCACAGGGAGATGCTGGAAGGGGGCACCAAGAGGGCGGGCTGGGAGGCTGCGCAGTCTGGCGGCTGCTGCTGATGGACTCATGGGCTCTGACCCATGTCCTAGCTGCTGGTAACTCCTGGCTTTGTTTCTGTGCAGGGACCGAAAGGACGCATAGGGCTGCCTGGCCCCCCTGGAGAACCGGTAATGTTCTCCTCCTCCTCCTCCCCATCCCTCTGTTTGTTGACCCCAGAGTTGGGGGGGTTGTTATGATCCTGCTGTGACCAGAAAAGGCCAGGCATGCCTGGGAGCAGGCTGGGGCATCGTAAGGCACTGCCAATAGCTCCAGGGGTTCTGCTCTATGAGGGCTGGTGAGGGAGAGCCCATGGTTTCTTGGGGCTTCCATGTTGCCTTGATGTCCAGACAGGGGAAGGTGGCAGGGCCCTGCCCAGGTGACCTCACTATGTGTGCTGGGATCTGTCCTTGTGGTCCTGTTCCTGTTTGTTGGTTGTGCACTCGGGAGGTGCAGGAGATGGGCAGAGCGCTCTGTGGGGCAATGGGCCTAGAGAGAAATCCCCCCAACTTTCCCCATGTCATTTCACTTGGTGGTTTCTTCCTTCCTTCCTTCCTTTAGGGGCGCAATGGGCTCCCAGGCCCTCAGGGGCCTGCAGGACCACGGGGTGCCCCTGGCCAGGTGATCGAGCAGCCGGGCAAGAAGGGGGAGAGGGTGAGTAATTGCTGGAGCGGCTCACCAGGCTCATAGGAGCTCCAAGGGCATCCTCTGCTCTGCTCTCGAGGCTACTTGCTGTCTCTGAGCATGAGACCTTGGGGTCCCCTCTCCAGACCCGTGTGTGTGTTCCCAGTGCATGGCCCCTGAGATCCCTCCATGTGGCACTGTGGAGCACTGGGAGATGGGCAGTGGTGGCCTGAGAAACACAAAGATGGGGCTCTTCTCTTTTTTACTTGCTCAGTGTGTTTCTGCAACCCTGGAGGGGTCTTGCCCTGGGGAGCATCTGGGGAGTGCAAAGCAAGCTCTGCTGTGCTCCCCTGCCCCCTCCAAAGCTTCAGTCACATCCCAATTGCAGAGGCCTCTCAAAACAAGCACAAGCCAGTCCCTGGGCCTGCCCCCACATGGCTGGACATTTTGGGAAGTGAAGGTCTCCCAGTCATAGGTGCTGACTTTGTTTTTTGCCAGTGGGTGCTTGCAGACATCACCCCTACCAAAAAAACCCAAAACAAAACACAAAACCAAACCAAACCTGGCACTTTACTTTTAACTCAGTGCATTCCCACACCAAGCCCCATGCCTGCCCAGAAGAGGCAACGTGTTACTTAAACCCAGGTCTGGAGCACATGTAAAGATCAAGCACTTTAATGGGGCTTTTTTGGTACTTTTATCTAATAGCTGATTGAATCACCTTAAGCCAAAAGCACCAAAAAGCCCCTCTGAAGCACCTGATCTTTACAGACACTGCAGAGCTGGGTTGAAGTATCGCGTTGCTTCTTCTGGTAAAGGGCTTTTTTTTTTAACATCTGCAGGTGGCTCCATGGGTGCTGAGCACCTGCTAATTTTTTCGGTGGGTGCTTGAGCCCTGGGGCATCCATAGAGTTAGCACCCATGGAGTATACTCCCAGTGCTGGAGTGCAAGTGCACCTGGGAATGGCAGGAGACGGGAACCCACAGGCTGATTTCCCCCTCTCTCCACAGGGATTCCCAGGAGCAGATGGGGTGCCAGGAAGCCCTGGTCGCCCTGGCAACCCTGGTTCTCCCGGCCAGCCAGTAAGTGATGCCCCTTGTTCCCCTGGGCTCTACATCTCTCTCCTGGCTCCCTGATCTCCTGGGCAGCTTGCATCCCATTGCCCACTGCTTTTGGCAGTGCAGAGCTGTCCCTGGGTCTTACCCAGAATCACAACAGCAGCAGCACCCCCAGGCTTGAATTAAAGAGGTCTCTCCTGAGTTCAGAGACCCTCAGTCCACAATACCCTTCTCCCTTGTTCCGGGAGCCTGTCTCATGCTCTGTGTTCCCAGCCACAGGTGTAGCATGCAGACCATGTGCATGCCTCAGCCCCCCCAAGTCTCCCCTGCCCTCAGGCTAGGCAACAGGCACACCTTCACCTGGTTGGCTTGATGTTTCTGTTCCAGGGCAGCCAAGGCACTCCAGGCTCCAGAGGGGAACCTGTAAGTAGAGCTCTCTTTATCCCCCAACCCTGCTCCCTCTTCCAGAGCTCTCTCACTCACTGTTGCCTTTGCCTTCCAGGGACTGCGGGGCCCCGTGGGGCTTTCTGGGCCCAAGGGAGAGAAAGGCGAGCCGGTAGGTGGATGTCCATCCTGCCTGGGGCTGCCTAGCTGGGCTTGCCATCTTGGCTTCCTCGTCAGGCACAGTGTTCATAGACACACATCTCAAAGCTTTGCTGCAGGCTCTGTTTTCAGCATCTTGTCTGATGCCCAGGCTGGGATGGGTGTGGGGAGCTCACAGTCTGTACCCCTTGAGTAGCCCAGGACTCTTCCAAGGGCTGCCACATGACTTCCTGGCAGATTCTGACCCCCTGGAGGAGGCAGCCTAGGGTGCTGGGGTCACACCAGAGCTCCAGTGATGAAATGGATGGGCCCAGGTCTCTTCTTTCACCAGGGGCTCCATCCACCATGGGGTCTGCTCTCTACTCACCTCATTGCCATAGCTCGGTGCTAGGGTGGTCAGGTCTGCTGGAAGTGTCCCCACCAAGCTCTGGCCCATGTGTGATCACTACCTGCCTCCTCTACCAGGCTGCTGTTCATCTCCCTACCCCCTGCCCTGGCCAGTGTCCCGCTTTAGTCAGTCCATGCTGCCATCCCATGTCTCCCTGCAGAATCCACCCTTGATTCTTGTCCTAAATGCTACTGCAGCACTGATGTCAGATGACTGTCTTACATCTGATGGGTGACTGTCCTACATCTCATGGGTGCTGTGGTCCTGGAGTAAGATGCAGGGCATGAACCATGACTCTTACCCTTTTGTTTTGTGCAGGGGGAGCCTGGTGTAATCGTGGATGGAGGAGGTGGGCTGCCTGGGCGGAAAGGAGAGCCGGGCACTCCGGTACGTAGTCCAAAGCAGCCATTGGGGTGTCTGAGTGCAGCCCAGGGCCTCTGGGCCCTATGCTGGTGCTGGCAGGGTATTACTGGGCTTTACTATTGGAGCACTGAAGTCATAAAACAGCTTGAACAAGAACAGACCATTATCTGAAGAGAGTGTTTACTGAGCACAGCAATTTGCAGTTCTAAGCAGAAGACAAAGAAACCACAGAAAAGCTTTGCCTAAGCTAAAACACAACAGACAAGACAAAGCAGCGTACAACTTAGCCTAAGTCAAGACAGAGCAGAAACTCTGCGTAAGTCTTATGTAGTCCCAAGGACAGAGTCTGCAGCCAGGCATTCAGAAGTTTTTCTGGGGGATCTGCAGCTCTTCTTAGATGGTGAGAGCAGTCCCACAGGTTTCATCCTTGCTTGGGTTTTATGGTGATTCACGCCCTTTTGTCCCCCTTTAGTTGCCTGGACAACAGCACATCCCTCACTCCTCTCATGTCTTCCATGACTTCCATGTCTCAGGATGTTTTTCTGGTTCTGTAGTGTCTATAGGTTTTAACAAAGTGCCTTCTGCTCGCTTTGAAATGCAGCCCCCTGCTTTCTTAAGTTGCACCAGTGTTGAAGCAGCCTGGATCCTCCCCTTCTATCTCCAGTCACGCACTCAACATCTGTCACATCTGTCACGTAGCTCCAAAATTAGTTAAAGAGCCAGAGACTTAATTATGCCATGTGTTTGCCAACAAGGGCCCTTCCTTTCAGACCTGTTTCTTGGGGAACTCAGATTGGGTTTCCAATTACATGAGGTGTGAGGCCCTTGATGCGGTGCTTGGTCCAGGAGCTCTTCCCTCCAGGGCCTGCCATCCCACAGCCCCCTCAGTGCTGAAGGTCTGAGAGGCCTCATTGTGCTCCCTCCCATGCTGGAGCCCTTCTCCCTGGTTCATGGGGCAACCCTGGCTGGGTTAGAGTATCATAGCTAATCCTAGAGAAGTCAGGTTGCAAGGGACCTCCAAAGGTCATTTAGTCCAACCCCTTCCTGAGTCAGGCCCAGCCCTATCCAGACCATCCCATACAACCATAATCTAAACTCTACTCTAAGGTCTGTCTCCTTCAAGGCCTTGCTTTTGGTCTTCTGCCTCCTGACCCTCTGGCTCTGGCACTGCCAATGGCTGGGCAGCACAGGCAGCTCACTCACTGACTCCAGATGCCCTTAGGCCTGGGTACACTACAGACCTACTTGCTCCTCCTCTGCTCCATGGCGTCCCATGCCCCATGGTGTCCCCCGTGCTGACCACTGATGGTTCCTCTCCCATTCCCTAGGGAATCCCTGGGCCTCCCGGAAACCCTGGCCCCAGAGGAGCATTTGGTGACCCAGGACCTTCTGGACCTCCTGGACTTCCGGGGCCAGCAGGACCTCCTGGAGACTTCGTCAAGGTATGTCCTTCTCCAGCCAGCGAGGAGCCAGCCCAGCCCCATCCTGGGCAGCGGGACAGTCTGGCTTGCAAGGCACCCTCCTTTGTGTGCACACAGATGTCCTCTGAACAGATTCCCACACCCTGCATCTGAGAAGCAGCCCCCATGTGCCCTCCACAGTCCTCTCCATGTCTGTTGGTCCAGCCTGCCCCAGCTCCTTGGGCTCATGCCCCTGTAGCCTCTCACCTTGTGCCTCTGGTGCCCTGTCTCCCACATAGGCCAGCATCCCCACCCTCTGCTCACACGGGAATGCTGGGTGTATCACTCACCTGGCCATACTCAGGACATCTCCATGTCCCCAGTCAGGGGTGAATAGACAGAGTCATCCCCCACCCCCACACACACACCACAGAGCCACGCTGAGCTGCTGCTTGTGCCTTGGCCTCCGGCAGAGTGGCCCCTTGGCATACAGTCCCCTGCCAGTTGCTTATGGGGACAGGGGGGCTGTGTGTGTGTTCATTTCTTCCCCCCCTGCCCTGCGAATGCCCCTTGTCCCTGTCCTCAGCACTGCCCTATCGGAAAGTGGTAACCATGCTGGGAGCCTGCCAGCAAGGAGCCACTTCTGACTTGAGCACGTTTCCTCTTGCAGGGGGAGAAAGGCGACCGTGGCGAACGAGTGAGTCACTATCACCCCCACTTTTTCCTCTTTCCCTGGCTCATCCCCTGTGGTCCCAGCTGGGATGGGCCCTGGTGCTGGATGTGGAGGAGCAAGAATGCCCCCTGCCAGGGCACAGCAGAGATGGGAGGATGGCAGTCACTGCAGGGCAGGGTGCCTGTGGGGGTCTGGGTGCATTGGTTCCCAGGCCCAGTCACCTCACATGCAGCAACTGGGGAGTCATGGCCATGTATGGCCATTGTGTGGGCCCACATGTGTGGCCAGCATGGGAGGCCCTCGTGGCTTTGCCTCCTGTGGGGCTTCGGGGCATGCAGTGACAGCAGGACTTCCTGTGCCTGTCTCTGTAGGGCCCCCCAGGGCTGACTGATGGGGAAGCACCCAGAGGAGAGCCAGGTGTCCCGGTGAGTACTTGTTCCTGCCATGACAGGGCTGTGGCAGAGCTGGAGTGAGGGGCAGCTGGGGGTACATGGAGAGAGATGGATGGGGTGAGGGTGAAGCATTGAGCGGGGTGGAAGGTATAGGGGGTTGGCCCTGGTGTCTATTGGGTCCAAGTTAGGAAAGGAGCTGAATAAGTCCTCCCCTAAATCCACCTGCCCCCTCCCAACACCCCCCTCCCAGTGTGGGGCCAGTGCTGAGCCTGGACTCAGGAAGCCCTTGCTCACTCTAGGCTGGGTCTGGCCCCCTGCCCTCTGCTGCTCATGTTGGGCTCAGCTCAGCTGCTCCTCCTGTCTCATTCTTCAGGGCCTGCCTGGTGACCCTGGGCCCCGGGGACCTGCAGGGCTCCCAGGACAGAAAGGAGAGAAGGTAAGAGGGTGCACCGTAGGGGTGGGAGAGCAGGGCCTTTGGCCTCTGCCTGCTGGGGGAATCCCACTCCATGCTCCCTTCCACTAGCTGAGCTGGTGATGGGGTGGCTGAGGTGGAGGAGGAGGCTTGTTTCATGGGGTGTGGAGGCCTCCATTCCCTGGGTTTCTCTCAATGCTGCTAACCTAGAGAGGCAAGATCTGCCATCTGCTGTGCCTGTCCCCCATGTCCCTCCAAGACCATACCTTTGCCTCTCATCAGCTCTCGCTTTGCTTTTTGTTCCCAGGGTGATGGAGAGGAAGGTTTTCCAGGGCCGCCCGGCCGTCAAGGGGATCCAGGAGATCGGGTGAGGAGGTTGGCCATATCCTAGTGGCTTGCGCCCAGCTGGCAGGGGGCTGGTGAACCCCGGGACCCCAAGAGAGGAGCAGGCTTAGGCTCTGAGTGGCCAGAGCTGTTAGACTTATGAGCCCTGACGGAGCAGGGCAGGAGCAGACCCTGTGTCAGGCTCAACAGCCATCTCTGCCTCTCTGCAGCATGGCAAAGCCCCTTCTCAGTAGGAAAGGGCTCCTGCCCCTCTCCCCCCACCCCCAGCAGCTGGAGGGTACCCTGCTGCCAGTCCAAAAAGCCAGCAGAGCCAAGAGACTGCATGGGTGCTGAACTGGAATGGTGGCCTGGCACTGCACTGCCCCAATGGCAGGCCCAGCTGGGAGCAGCTTCCACCCTCTGTCCTGCCCCAGGGAGCAGGACTGAGCAAAGGGAGGCATTGCCTGGGTACGTTGAGGAAGTCAGGTCTGGTCCTGGGAGATGGACAGGTCCCATCCCAACCATGGACCTGCCCTGGGCTGGGCATGTCATCCTGCACTGGTTTTGGACAGCAGCAGGTGGCAAAGAAGGTTAGGTGGCATGGCCGACCCCTCTTGGCTGAGTGGGGCCTGGGCTCAGTGGCAGAGATCTGACATTTTCGCTTTCTCTGCTAGGGCCCGCGGGGACCACCAGGCGAGCAAGGACGGAAGGTAGGTGGCTCTGTGGCTTTCCTTCCACACAGATCTGTGGAGCCTGCTCTCCCTGTCCCAGGCTGCATGGGCACCTCAGCTATGCCAGGGGTCCCTGGCGTGGTCCTTGTACTGTCTGACAGAGACACCATTGGGTTTTTTTATGGCAGGGAGACCGGGGGCTTCCAGGAGAGACTGGAGAAGCAGGGGAAAAGGTGAGTGTGGGGTACACTGAGTCACCTGTGCCCTCCAGGGTTCACGACCCCCTCTGCCCCGCCAGCCCAGCACTAGGTTTGGGTTCCAACAGGTCCTCTTGCTGCCCTGGCTGGTAGCAGCCTGGTGGAGGACCCAGACCCAGGGGGTAGAGACAGGGAAGTAGCAGCACTCAGCTTCACCTTCTGCCACTGGGAGCAGGGCCTTCTGCAGAAAGGAAACTGGCCCTGCAGGTCCCACATACCAGGAGTCCTCTGCCCGTGGTGGGGCTAATGTTCTGCTCCAAAGCATCTGCCCCGGAAGCAGAGGGAGAAATGAGCCCCTGGGAGAGGAGATCACCTCCTGTCTAGAAGGGGAGGGACAACCAGGCCAGGATCCTCCCTGAATGTACTGGGCTGTGAAGTGTCCTTGGTGACTGACTGGTGGAGTCTGAGCCCCTGAAGGGGGCTGGGGAAAGCACCTGGAAGCTGTGCACTGTTTCAGAGGGGTCTCTGAGGAGGTGGCTATCTGCTGGGGAGCTATCACAGGCTCACCTGAGGGCACTCGGGGAGTGTGAGCCAAACTGAATTGGTCTCATTCCCTCTCCTCTAGGGAGATCGTGGACCCCCAGGGCCTGAAGGGGAGAAGGTAAGTTTGCTCTGGGCTAACCTCAGCCACTTCTGCATCCCCAGACCCAATCTCTGGGAGCAGCTGACACACAGCAGCTACAGCAGACCTGGTAATGGGCAGGGACAGCCCTGGCCAGGGAAGTCACTCAGTCTGGCCCTTGGCCATAGTTTGTGCTGTTCACCCTGTTACCAAATTTAATTCTAGACTTTAGGTAGTGGCACTGAATTTAGAAATGCTTGAACAACTTAGTCTAATTTAAAATGCAATATAATGAACCAAAAAGACAACAGAAAGCCTTTGCATGAATCTTATGTAGTCCTGAGGGCAAAGTATCTTCTTACAGCCAGGGATTCAGAAAGCCCTTCTGTGGAATCTGCAGGTCTTAGGCCTGGGAGTGGAGACTCCACAGGCCTCAACTCTGCCTGGGTCTTTAAAGGCGAATCTGCACCTCCTTCTCTCCTTTGGGTGCCTTGGCCATAGTCACATATATCATGCCCCTCACATATATCATGTCCCTCATGTATAAGACACCCCTCATGCCTTCAGTGTAGTCTACTCTCTCATCTCTTACAGGTTCTGCCTTTGAAATGTAAATGTAGTTCTGTGCTTTCTTTGGTCACACCAACCCGAGCAGTCTGGGACCCTGCCCTGCTCCCTTAGCTCTGTCTCCAACATACATGTGATGATGGTGCCAGATCTTTGCCTGCAGCCCCAGTAGGCACAGGAGGGACAGGTTGGGGGTGTGCATGGTTCTATGGGGCAGCACAATGGGCTGGGTGCTGGTCGGGGGCAGTGAACCAGCTCTGTGAGCTTTTGTAGTGGGTCACCTGCCCTGAACCCCATTCCCAACCTGCAGCTCAGGAGGGTAGGAGCAAAGCCCTGAGGTTTCAGTGGGTGAGGAAGAAGGGCAGAAGCAGTCAGCTGGGTGAGGTGGCTCTGGCCCAAGTGGGTTGCCTTGTGCCCACCTTCAGAGGTGAAGCCTATGTCCTGAGAATGCTCTGTTTCCCCTGAGGCCTTTTTTTTCCTCCTTGTCAGGGGCAGCCCGGAGGTCCAGGCCGCTTGGGCCCATCTGGCAGAGAGGTGAGTGTGGCAGGCTCTGTTTGGCTGAAGTGGAAAGTTATGGTACCGAAGCAACTGCCTGCCCAGCACTGCTGGAGGCCCTGGCAGAGGACCCAGGCTGAGGCATCTCCTGCTGCTGCACCATAGCAGCTCTTCCCTCAGAAGCAGCCATCAGAGCATCCAAGTGCAGCCTGGATGACTCCCTGTGGGGTGGGAAGGGGCAGAGACAATTGTCTGAAACTGCTCTGCCTTAATTGAGGCCCTAGACTGCAAGTCAACAAGGTTGGCAGGACCTTCCTCCTGCTCCTGAACATGGACACTGGGTCTGTGCTCAGTCTTGCACTGGCTTGTGGCATGAGCCTCCCTGAAGGCCTGGTGTGCCTGGCCAGGACATGGGATAGCTATGCTAGTGCTCTGAGGGGCTGCTCTCTTGTCTCTTTAATTTCTGGAACAGGGATTGCCAGGACCAGCCGGTCCACGAGGGGAAAAGGTAGGGACCGTTTGCTGTAGCCTATGCCCTGCCTACTTGCTGTGCCCCTTGGGAAGCTATTGGGGTGGGCAAAGTGTTGCTGGGGTGCCTGTGGGGTGAGGGGATGCTGTCCTCTAGCACTGCACTCCAGCCATGGATATGCTCTTCCCTTACCTGTCTCTTGGGACATCCTGGGGCTGCTGCATTCAGTGTCCTTTGCTCAGTAATGAGCCCCGGACCAGCAGTGCATGGTTTCAGTGTACAAAATACTGTGATTACCCTTAATGCAACAGATAAAGCAGCCAGACCCCCCCCCCCCCGCCATTTCTCCATGTCTGGCTTCATTCCTGACACAAGGTGGAGCCTGGGGGCTGAGAGAGGAGAGGCCCTTGGGAGGTGAGGCAGTGGGGCTGGGCTGGGGTCTTCTGAAGAAGCAGCCAGGAGCACATCTTCCCTAGAGGGATGTTCTAAGGAGAAGGGGACCCTGCAGTGTGGGGACTTCCCTGCGGAGGGGGAGCTTTGTGCTCGATCCCCTGGCTAGTACTCCAGTGAAAGCTGGGAGCATGGGTGGCTGGTGGCCTGCTGCTCTGCTCAGTGCTACCTGCACATGTGGGGGCTGCAGTGTTACAGAGGGGACAGTATTTGCTGGGGGCAGGCACTTGGACTGCAGTGTGACTGGCTTCACCTTCCACACTAGCTCCCCTGCAGGGGATGGCCACAGCTGTTTGTGGGGGGAATGCTGATGGGGGTAGCAGTCCATCCCTCTGCTCTGGCCCCCGGCCTGGGAGGAGCCTCGTCTTATGTGACTGACCCCCAGTCAGCATCAGTGTGGCTGAGCCACCAAAGCTCTGGTGCTCAGGGCGGGTTAGGGTCTCAGTGGCCTGCACTGAGGTGGCCATGCTGACCATGGGGCCAGGGGCTGGGGTGGAAGGGTCTGAGTCTGGAGGAAGTTGATGCCCCCATGGGAAGCTGCAGTCCCTGTGGGGAGGGTGCCAGGCAGGGGCAGCTGACATCTGTCCTCTCTTGTTTTCCCTCTGTCAGGGAGATCCAGGAGCTCCTGGGGAACCTGGGAGGGCGGTAAGTGACCTCCTGGGCAGCAGGGAGGGTGGGCCAGGGCTCCTAGCACCTCCAGAGGGGAGCTGAGCCCTACAGGGAAGGGTGGGCAGTAGAGGTCCAGCATCAGTGCTGATGAGAAGGGGGTGCAAGGGTGGGGACTTGGCTGCAAGGTGGTAGTGTGCCCACAGGAGCTTGGGTACAGGGGGGAGCCAGGAGATGGACTGGGGTCTGTTTCTGTGGAGGCTGGGGCACAGAACAAGGGCTGAGAGGTTATGATCCCCCTGCCAGGGGCAGGCAGGGCGCTCCAGGAGCACTTGCTTGCTGTCGGCCTCTCAGGCCTCAGCTGTTCTTTTTTTCTCCCCAGGCTTCCAGCATCTCTGGCATCAAAGGAGAGAAGGTAACTGATGGTGCTTCTGTCTGAATGGCAGCAGAGGCTGCTTTGATGTGTTCTTTTGCAGCGTCTCTATCTTGCTGTGTGTCCACGTGGTGCACAGTGTGCAGTGAGGTGTAGAGCTTAGCCCACTGTGACAGAGGCTATGTCTGGTGGCTGATCCCTTCTGCCCCCAGCTTGCAGGGAGGTTGGTAGGGCAACTGCGCAGCCCTTATGGGTGAGAGCCCAGGCCTCTGCTCAACTCTGTACATGCTGCCCAGTGCCCAGGAGATGTCCGCATACTCCATATCCACTGGACAAGGGGTGCTGTGCTCACCCCTTGTCCCTTCAGCCAGTGCTAGTCTTGCCTGTCATTCCCCCTCTACTCCCACCCCTCCCTTGCCCTATTGGTGTGAATCATGGAGGCTGAGGTCTGTAGATGATATACAGGCCACATCTGTATGCTTCACCGGCTGGACCCCATGGCTACACAGCACGTGGGGTTGGAGGGGAGGGGGTCTGCTGCCATCTGGGGGGGACCTCCTCAGCCACATTCCCCCTTGGTGCACACTCCCCTCCATCTGCAAGGGAAGGTGTCCAGTCTGGGCGGCTCACAGGGCCATGTCCTCTGTTCCAGGGCGACAAAGGTCCTGCAGGACCAGAGGGCCCCCCTGGCTCCAAGGGAGACCCTGGAAATAAAGGAGACCGCGTGAGTATCCTTGGGCCAGGTCCCTGGGCTTGGCACCCACCCAGGAGCTCTGGCTGAGGGCGGGCAGCCAGCAAGAAGCAGGGGCTGAAGCCAGCTCCAGTGCCCACTGAAACCTAGGAGTGCCGCCCTCGCTGCAGGCAGTTGGATCCTCTCCCAAACCTTAGTGGGAAGGAGCCCCCTGTAGCCAAACAGCCTGCCTGAGCACTGCAGCGGCTCTCAGCCCCAGAGCGGAGTGGGGGGCTGCTCAGGCTTGAGCCCAGCTGGTGGCTCAGGATGGAGGGTTTTCATCTCTATTGCTGGGCATCCTGCTCTGTGGTGTTTCAGTAACTCCCTCCTCTGAGCGTACGAACCCACCCTTCTCTGGGGGCAAGACAAGTGGCAGCAGCCCCTCACCTGTGAGGCGCTGGGAGAGCTGCTTCTCCTCCTGACCTGTCGTTTCTCCATTCCAGGGCCCCACTGGATTAAGCATCTCTGGCCCACCCGGCCCCAAAGGAGAGCAGGGGGAAAGGGTAAGTCTGGTGGGTTGCCCGGCATCCCCTCCCATGGGGGCTGGCAGCTGTGCTTCTGGGCCTCCTGGATGTCAGGGTGCTGTTGGCCAGATTTGGAGCTCCCCGAGGAGGGAACAGCTCAGCATGCATCCCCCATGGTGGTGGGGGCAGTGACTGGCCCTGCTACCTCATATGGGCAGGGTCTGCAGGTGAACATGGGGGAGGCAGAGCCAGCTCTGCACAGGCCCAGCACCCCTGTGCCATTGTGAGGGCCTTTACAGCCTCTGCACAAGAAGAGGCTCTGTGCACATTGGACCCTGGGAGGAGGGACACAGCTTCTCTTGCCCTTGCCTTTGCCCCAGGAGCAGCCCACAGACAAGTGTAGCTCCCTGCATCACTTTCTCTGACCCCACTCGGCCTCTGCAAGGCCCCTCAGCCCCATTAATGGCTTCTTTCTCTCCAGGGGACTGTTGGCCTCACTGGCAGGAGTGGCCCCAAGGTAATGGTTCGGGGGGCGGGGAGGGGGGAGCAGTAAGGATAAGGGGCTGTGCAGGCTTGTGTACCTCTCTGGTCCCCTTGTGCTGAGAATATGGCGTGTGGGTCCAGGGGTTGCTTTTGCGGGTCTTCTCCTGTGAGGATTGGGGTGGGGGGTGTGGGAGGCCTCTCCCCCTCTCTGTCCCATGTATGTGGGCCAAGAGTGTGGGTCTGTGCATGTGTGCATGCAGCTGTGCATATGTGAGTGTGTGCATATGTGTGTGCAGTGACACCCCTCACTGTTGCTGGCAGGACACTGACTCCCTCTCTCCTCTCTGTGTTGATTTGCTCTCACACAGGGGGACCCAGGCGAGCCCGGTGAGAAGGGGGAGCTGGGGAGAGCAGGGTCCCCTGGGCAGCCCGGCCCACGAGGGAAGGAGGTAATGGGGAGAGGCTGCGCTGCAGGGGGGCGGGGGCCTGTCCTGGCAGGGTGCGGGGCAGGTGGGGGTGCTCCTGGGGCAGTGGCTTGGGCTCAGCGTGTTCCAGCAGCAGAGAGCCCCTTCCTGGCTGCAGTGAAGTTGTACCTCCAGGCTTAGTTTCCATGGTGATGCTGGGCCAGATTGCCATGGCAACATCAAGAGGCCCTTGTTGACAGACATAAGGTCCTGTGCATGGGACCTGAGAGGGACACAAAGCAAGGAGCGGGGGCACCTGGCTGGGGGAAGCAGGGGTGTCAGTGTGGAGCCCTGGCATGTTTGCTGGGTCTGGGTCTGCCCCGAAGGCAGGGAGGTTGGTAGGAGGGAAGAAGCATCTGGGTGCTAGGGGCAGCTCCATGCCTGGTGAGCAGGGAAGGTAACAGCATCTTTTCTTCCTCTCCCCCTGGGTGCC
The DNA here is from genome assembly GCF_001723915.1 of Gavialis gangeticus. Taxonomy (NCBI): domain Eukaryota; kingdom Metazoa; phylum Chordata; order Crocodylia; family Gavialidae; genus Gavialis; species Gavialis gangeticus. The sequence goes on along the minus strand of NW_017728997.1, from coordinate 24,613,865 downwards.
GGTTTGTTTGTGCCATAGGGTGAGCCTGGTGAGAAGGGCGACGAGGGGACCCCGGTAAGTGCCACCCCTCCCTTGGGGCTCTCACTGCCCCTCACCTGCCTCATCCCCTTTGCTTTTCCTACCCAGCCTCTCACCTCCCATCTCGTTATTCCCTAGGGTGAGTCGGGGCCTCCAGGAAAGCCAGGGGACAGAGGCGCCCGGGTAAGTGGAGGGGGACCTCTGGTACAGTGAGTGGGGGAGGTCATTGAGACCTGTGGGAATGTGCTGGGGTTTTCAGGACACTGCCTCACCTGCTGTCTCTTCACAGGGCCCTCCGGGATACCGTGGCCTCCCTGGGGAGAAGGGTGACCAAGGAGACCCAGGCGCCGAGGGCAGAAACGTGAGTGTCAGGTGCCCAGCCCACCCCCGTCCCCAGCACCAGTGTCTGCCCCCTCCTCACCACATCCTTTCTCTTCTTGCAGGGCAGTCCTGGAGCACCAGGGAACAAGGGTGACCGTGGGGACCCAGTGAGTAGCTGTGACCATCTGTACTGCTTTATCTGGTGGGAGCATGTGGTGCTTGGACTGGAACAGCCCCTTCTCCTGGGGCTCTGCTACAGCCCTCACTCTCCACCCCAGGGGCCAGGGTACATGGGCACTGCTGTGGCTCACAAGGCATGGAAATCTGGGCACTCAAGCCTGGGCCTGGCTTGTACTTCTTGAAGCCTCTGAGAAGAGTCATGTTGACCTTGGGTCCATCATACCCTTGCCCCATGGACGCAGGGGCAGAGATACTCTGAACCATGTGGTGACCAGCTGACACCAGCCTGCCTCCCATGCTTGCTGGCCCCTGCACAAGACTTGAGCCATGGGGGCTAGGACTGTCAGTATTTCCCTTCCATCAGAAGTTTCCTTGGGCTGTGGGCGCTGCCTGGTGCTCCTAGCTGCTGGGGTGTGTGTGCTCAGTGCCAGCTCCTCAGCCAGTCTGTAGCCTCTGGTCACTGCACAGAGTCAGGTCTGGCTGGGCAGGGGAGGTGCAGGGGCAAAGTCAGTGCAGGGCGCCTGGATGAGTGGCCCTCTCTGAGCCCCCAGGTTGGCTCTAGGGCCACCACCTGGGACACATGCACCTTTGTGTATCAGAGCTGTGGAGCTCGGACACCCTGCTGTGCCCCAGCTTGCTGGCTGCCCCACAGCTCTGGTGTCATGCACTGGGGGTGGGTCTGTGCCCTGTGGAGCTTGTGCTGGGGCCTGTCCCCTCTCACATGCCATGTGGGATGTGGCTGCATCCCTGCCTGTGTGCACTGGGTTGTGGGTACAATAGAGGCCTCTACTGACCCTGTACCTTTTCTCCTTTGCAGGGGCCACCAGGACCCCCAGGACGAGTTGTAAGCTCAGCATTTCTCTGTCCCTTCCCTGGCTGTGTTGGCTTGGTGCCCTGGGCCCTGTAGTGTTGGCTTGGTGCCCTGGGCCCTGACCTCTCTTTCTGCTCTGCAGGTTGATTCAGGAGTACCAGGGGGCATTGGGGAGAAAGGCGAGAAGGTAATGTGGCAGTGAGCTGGGTTGGGGTGGGAATGGGGGGACAGCCCAGCCAAGAACCCCCGGGCTCCAGCTGGCTGTGGCCCTGGCCCTGGCCCCTGCTCTGCCTGCTCTGTGCTCAGGACTGTGACTCATGGAGCATTGTTGTGCAGCAGAGACAAACAGCGCCACTCACCCTCCCTGCCTAGCTGGGTTCCCCAGGTGGCATGGCAGGAGTAGGCTGCAGGACAGGCCCCACCCCTGCTCCAAGGGGCTGCTACCAGGGGAGCAGAGGCGCAGTTCCACTTGGATGGATGTCCTGAGCAGCTGTGGTCCCTTGTGGGAGCTACTCTGACTGGCTGTTTCCCTTGCAGGGAGACCCTGGGGATCCTGGAGAGGATGGGATGAAAGGTGCGAAGGGTGAGGCCGGGTTGCCTGGCCCACCTGGCCTGCCTGGAGAGAGGGTAGGTACTGGCCACCCTGCAGCTGTCTGGGGAACTGAAGGGCCTTTTGCCTG
>NW_017728997.1:24606985-24611584 GCF_001723915.1 Gavialis gangeticus | reverse complement strand
TGTCTGGGGAACTGAAGGGCCTTTTGCCTGAAACCCCTGCCTGCCAAGTGCTGGTTGGAGGTGGGGCATGGGAGTCTGGAGGGGTGGGATTGTACAGGAGGGGAGAGGAAGGAGTGGGTGTGTCAAGGGAGCAGACAGCTTGTGATAAGGGCAGGGGTGACTGCACTGGGGACTGGACCTCTGTGGGTGCAGTAAACTTGGGGAGGATGCTGGGGTTGGGTCTCTCAGGGAGTTGGGGTGCCTGGGGGTGGGGTGCACATGGGGGGGCCATGGTGGGAGCAGGCAGGGGGCCAGGCGCAGGGCAGGGGAAGGAGGTTGAATCTGGGGTGGGGCTATTAGAGGCAGTGAGCATGTAGGGGGCATGGAGCATGTATGTCAGGGGAAGGTGGGCACTGGCCTGCTCTCCTCCCATCCTCCCAGCACAACCATCTCTCTCTCTTTCTGCAGGGAATCGAAGGCCCTCGAGGTCTCCCTGGCACACGGGTGAGTACCCATTCCTGTTGCTTGGTGCCCACCTGCAGCCCCCTCCCCAGACTCCAGACCCCTTGACTTGTGCTACCTTCTCTACAGGGCGACCCTGGAGACAGAGGCTCCACGGGGGAGAAGGTAAGAGAGCCTCTTTGGTGCACTGCAGGGAGCTCTGCCATGGCCCAGCCCCATGTCAGGGTGGGGTGATACAGCTTGGTTCAGTATCAGAGCCTGGCTGGAGGACACAGAGCAGGCAGGGCTCATGCGACTGAGGGGGAGGAAGGGAGGGGTGGACAGGCATGCAGCTGGAGTGCCAGGAACTGGTCTGCCCTACTGTGGCTGCAGAAGAGCCCCCAAGCCTGGGAGAGGAGGTGTCTGGAGACCAGGATGACGTATGGAGGGGTCAGAGCACAGGGCACCAGCTTGGACTGGGGGTAGTGTGGAGGGAGAAGAGTGCCTGGGTCAAGGTGAGGAGTGGGTTGGCATTTGGGTAGTGAGGAGAGCAGGCTGTGGAGGGGCCAGAGACTGGGCAGGGCTGTGCAGTGGCCAAGGAGTCAGAGCAGGGGGGAGGGGCAGGGGCAGTGTCCTCGCTCCTGGAGACCCAGTTGTCTGTTCCAAGCTGAGTCCCAGGCAAATGTGGCCTCTGGAAGCAGCTCAGAGGTGAGCAGGCACATTCCCAACCAGTCTCAGGGGCCCCAATGCCTGCGGCTGGCTGGACCAGGAGGAGGAGGTGGGCTGACATGGGGCCAGGCAGGGGTTGTGTTGGGAGGGTGTTGCCCAGGCTCCTGCCACCTTGACATACCCCTGTTGTTCCTCCAGCCTGGTCACTGATGCCCATACTCCACTAGATCCTGTGCTGGGCTTTGGGGGTCCCCAGCCAGGGCTCTCAGGGGAACAGGGAAGGCCTCAGTGTAAAGTCTTCCCTTTCTGCTCTCTTGCAGGGAGAGCGAGGCCCCCCAGGGCTGGATGGCCGGAATGGGTTGGATGGCAAACCCGGGCAGATGGGCCCCACGGGGCTGAGGGTAAGTGTGGCCTGGCCTGGGTATTTCTCCACAGCAAGGCTGCCCCTTGGCATCCCCCACAGGCAGAGCCACTGGCCAGAGACAGCTAGGTCCCATGAGGCACATGTACACCCAGTAGTGTGATGTACCCCAGTGGCAAGGCCAGCAGGTGCCCAGAACACTCCAGGGGGCTCCTGGGCTGTCTATAGCTGGAGCTGCTGCCCCCACTGTGAGGGTTGCTGCAGGAAGAGGGAGAAAGCATTGCCCTATGGAGCAATTCTTAATCCTGCTGGTGCCCCTGCAGCCAACCCTGAGGATGGGGGTACCTTGGTTTCTGGGACACTCCCACCTGCTTTTGGCCAAGGGTCTCTGTCAGTGCTGGCTGTGCTAGTGGCATGATGCTGCAGGGACTATTGGTGCCTGTGGCGTCAGCTACCATAGAGCCCATCAGGTAGCCTGAGCCAGGTTGGAGCTCGTCTCTTGCTGCTGTCAGGTCCTTGAAATGTGCCAGGCCTGTCTGGAGCCTGCAGACAGGAGCATTTGTGCCTCAGACTCCAGGCTGAGCCCTGCCTCGCTGATCAGCACCTCATTCTCCTCTGTTCTTCTAGGGTGACCCTGGCAAGCAGGGGGATCCTGGCCGAGATGTAAGTACTCTAGAGCTGCAGGGTGCTGGGGTACACATGGCTCAAACTCTCCTGCCTTTCCTATAGGACCTCCTCCCTCCCCCCAAGTCTGCTGCATGAGGCTGCCAGGAGCAGGCACAGGGGTCACCAGGGTACAGCTTTGGCCCTCTCCCGATCAGACTGGGGTTTCCTCTAGTCCCAGGTACTTCCTCTGGTGCTTTGCTGTGTGGTGAACTCCTGAGTGTGGTGGAGATCCCTGCCCTGCAGAGACCCCAGCTCCTGCTCCCTTGACTCCCTTCACCACTCACCCTGTGGGCATTGCTGGCTTGGTAGGGCTGCTGCTTCTCTTCTCCCTTTTCTGTGCAGCTGCTGTCTCCTGTCCAGGAGGGGCTGGGGGAGCTGCCTTACTCCATGACCTGCCTGTCATCTGTTGTATTCTCCCTGTAGGGACTGCCTGGCCTGCGGGGGGAGCAGGGCCCTCCAGGAGCTCTCGGCCCTACGGGACCACCAGGCCTGCCTGTAAGTAGACTGAGTGGGTTTCCCACCCCCTTGAGCTGTGCTTCCACCCTGGGAGGCTCTCAGGTCACTCCCTCTCTGCCCTGCTCCTCACCAGGGGCTTGGCCATGAAGCTGCTGCTCCTTCCCACCCTTGCTTCCTCCCTCCTCACTCCTGCTGTTACTACTAGGATTCTTTTTGCCAGAGACCCCCAAGGATTGACACGGCCCCTTGTCTGATTTGGTATCAGTGAACTTTAACAGTAACCCCTATGCTTTATTACAAGCTTCCTCTTTATACTACAACCTGGCAAGCGGTTCGTTTAGACATTACACCAGCGATTTTCAGTGATACTGGCCTCAGATCCTCTGCTGTGTGTGTAGGATGTTAGCTTCTGTATTCCTCATTGTTCAAACAAGAATTCCAAGGTTGCTCCTGTCTCCCCAGGGTGACAACACAAAACACACATGTTCCTTTGTTTGTCCGTCACTTTTGTAATTTTTCCCATTCCAAATTGTCCAATCCCCTGGCTCTGTGCCAATTGTTCCTTATATGGTGCACCAATCCCCTGGCACTGTGCCAGCCATATTCCTCAGAGAGGTTCCCTGCTGCTTCCCAGGGTATCTGGAAGGCCCCTGGCTCAGCTGACAGTTTGCATTTTCCTCTAGGGCAAATCTGGAGATGACGGAAAACCTGGTCTGAATGGGAAGAATGTGAGTAATGGACCCAGCCCCACAGGAGAAGGGAGATGCAGACTGGGGCATGGACAGGCCTTCCTCCTGCTGCCCTGAGCTCCAGCCAGCACCCCCACTTCCACCTGGCTTGGTCCTGACTGGCCTCAGCTTCTCTTGCGCCAGGCCTAGGTGGAAGCGTGAGGTTCCTCCAGGAAGCCGTGTGATGCCCCACTGCGCGTGTCTGAGCTGGGACCTCCCCTGCCCCTGCCTGTAGCCCATGTGGTACAGAGCTTTGACTGCTGCTTCTTGTCCTCCAGGGAGAAGACGGGACCCCAGGAGAAGATGGAAGGAAGGTAATGAACACGGGGACCTCCTTCCCCAGGCAGATATGGGCATGGTCCAGCATGTGGGGTCCCTGGGGGGGACAGATGCCCCCAGCCTCCGCCAGGCCCATCGTATCATGTGTGTCCCTCTCAGGTGGGGAGGGCTCTTTCTCCTTTGAACAACTACTTCCCTGGGGCCAGTGTTGTAGGCAAGAGGGCAAGTTTAGGGTCTGGTGCTCCTTCCTGCCCCCTTGGACTTTGGGCTGGCTCCAGTGGCAGCATGGTGGGAGCCAGACCCTGTGGTGCAAATACCAGGCTGGTCAGGATTTGTGAGGTGGGCTGGGGCCCTGCTGGCAGCACCTGGCTGTATTGTTTTCAAGTGTTCCTAAGCTGCTTTCTCTTGGCTTTTCCTGACTAGGGGGACAAGGGAGAAGCTGGTGCTCCTGGCAGAGATGTAAGTGCTCTCCATTCCCTGCCCTTCCTCCCAGCTGGGTCAGGCTTGGCTCAGTTGTGAACTCCACCTACCCCCTCAATGCTTGGTGCAGGGCCTCCCAGAGTTGCCCATTATACTCCCTTGTCCTGAATACATATGATTAATGGCCCTTTTTCATTGTTGCCCATTGCAGTCAGCTATGCCACTGGTCTGGAGCCAGTTGCAGGCCCAAGAGCAGTGAGGATGTGTCTGTGCTCTTCCAGCTCTGCACATCTTGCCAGATCACCACCCACTGTCTGTCCCAGATCCCCTCCAGATTCAAGTTAACTCACAATCCGCTCCAGGATGCTTTGCACCTCCCTGTGAACTTCCTTTCACAGTGTGGGAGGGCTAGTCTTGGCCCAAGCAGGGAGGCATACTCTAGTGCTCCCTGGCTTCTGGCCTGGTCACTGCAGGCATTTTCAGAATCAAAAGTGAATGCGTGTTCACTTGCTTACCAGTTCAATCTATGCAGTTTAGGGCATGTGTAGATGAAACAGGGGCCCTAAATTCAAGTGATGGATTTTAAAAAACACTGCTTCA
>NW_017728997.1:24587741-24601985 GCF_001723915.1 Gavialis gangeticus | reverse complement strand
GTGCTCTTCCAGCTCTGCACATCTTGCCAGATCACCACCCACTGTCTGTTGTGTTGTTGCCCTCCTATGCGTAGTGGCCCATGCCCTTTGCCAGCTGGCAGGGGTCAGGGTTGCATCCACAGGCTTTCACACTGTTTCACAGGAGTGTATGCATGTGGAGGCCTGTTGCTGTACCTAGCTCAGACCTGAGATGAGAAGGGCTCTAGATCTGGTTCATGAGCTGCAGCCTGGGGGTGCGGGTTGTGGGACAGGCACTGGTGGCCCTCTGACTTCACTGCTCCCAGGTGCTGCCTCCACCTTCAGTGGGCAGTGGCTGGGGCAGAAAGGCTGGTGCCTTTCCCTGACAGCCCTGGGCATGGTCACCCTTTTGCCAGCCATGTGACTATCAGCAGTCATGAGCCCTGCTGGGGTCAGCATCAGGCAGTGATGCTTCTGTTCTCTGTTGGCAGGGTCGTGAGGGTGCCAAGGGTGATCGAGGAGGCAGTGGGGCACCCGGCCCCCCAGGACCACCTGGGCTCCCTGGCATACCAGGGCACGTTGGATCCCCAGGCCAGGTACATAACTCCAGGCAAACCCTCTCAACAGCACAAGCCAGAGGCCCAGGTGTTCAGGGGACCTGTGTGGGACAGATGGGACCAGAGCTGTTATAGATGGGAGTTGCAGCTCCCAGAAAGGAGAATCTACTCTGAACAGAACCCAGGCATCCTGGCTCTCTGTCCCTGTGTGAACTGCCAGCTGCCTTTTGCATGGCTGAACTGGGAAACAGGCCTGTCGACAGCAGGTCCCTGAGCCTGCAGATCTAGGTAGCAGAGGGAAGTCTCGCATCCAGGCCACAGAGACTGGGGGCCCTTCTCTAACCCTACAGAGTGTGACTGTGCTGTCCTATCCCTACCCCATCACTGTCCTGCCCAGTGGACTCCTCACTGTGGGATCGCATGTGCTGGAGGGGGCAGACCTAGGGGCAGGGGAAGTCCCAGCCTGGGCTGGTCCCTCCTCTCAGTCCTGGCATTCACTCCCCTCTGCATGGGCCCATAAGCTGTGGGCCCTCGACATCCTCCTCTCTCCAGCTCTGGGCTGTCCACAAGTCTTGCTGGCTGCAGGGAAGCCATACTCAGTCCTGCACACCAGCTCCAGGGTTTGACTGGGGCTCTTCTATACCTTTCAGGGCACACCGGGCCACCCTGGGCCTATAGGACCGAAGGTAAGTGTCTTTTTGCCACACACCCTGGTGTTGCAAGGCAGTGGTGATTCTGGCTGCTAAAGACCCAGCCTCAGGACAGTGGCTGCTCCTGGCTCCCTGGCAGTCCATCTGAACTGTCCGATGGGGTGGGAATGGCCTCCCAGAGAGTACCTGCTGCCAGGCCCTCAAGGGTCAGAGTTGGCTGGTACAGACCCTGTGCTTGGCTTCCCACACGCCTGTTTGGCCTGGTGTCTTCTGGGCAGTTTCCTGTGGAGGAGCAAGGCCTAGCAAAAGAGTCCCTTTGGGGGCCTCAGTGGAGAGTGGTGGGTTGGTGTGGGAAGGGGTGTGGATCTTTGTGATGTTCAGCCCCAGATGCTGTTCTCTGAGAAGCCTCAGGACAGTGGGGGCTCTGGGCAAGTCCCAGCTCTGGTCCATGCCTGGCCCAGACCTCAGGGAATCTTTGAGGCAGCAGAGATCTCTGACATAGGGCCAGCGAAGGGCAGAGCACTGGGTCACAGGGTCACCTCTGCTGTCCAAGGAGAGGATGCGGGTATCTGACCTTCCCCAGGCCTCCACCAGGCTACATCCTCTCGGTCTTATCTCTTCCATGGGAGTTGGAAAGAATCTCGTGTGACACCCTATGTTCCCATCCCTGGGCTGGCAGGGATCCTGACTTTTCTTGCTCTGTTTCAGGGGGACCGCGGGGACCGTGGACCCAGTGGAGAACCAGTGAGTGCCCAGTGGCGCCAGCTTCATCAAGTCTGCTCCAGCCTGTGGTATTGGTGCTTTCAGGGCACAGAGTGGGGAGCCCACAAGCTGGGACAGGGAGCCAGGACCTCTGGAGCAGCTACTTCACAAACTGAAGACAACAGACTCCTCTCACTTCCCCCTCTGCTCCCTATATGGACCTTCCCATGCCAGGCATTCCCTGGGCGGGGGGCAGTGTTTGCCAAGCCTCCCCTTGCAGCAGAATAGTATTGTGTGTGCTGGAGACCCCTTTCAGCATGCAGCTGGGGCAGGGGGTGCTGCTAGGAATTAGTGCTTGTGGATGCAGCAAGACCACCCTGGACAAGCACAGCCCTGTGCAGCGCTGTGTGTTGGTACTGCCAGAACCCAAAGAAGCCCCTGAGAGCACCGGTATCTGCTCCCACTGGGCTGCACAACCTGGTACTTGGATGACTTTGGGACATAGGTCTTGTAATGCAAAAGCCTGCAGCACTGTGGAAGTGGGGACCCTGGGAACCAGCCATGGTATGGGGAGGGGGCCTGGTTGTGACCTGCCAACACCATCCCCCTGGATGATTGCTCCCACTGTGTAGTTCAGTCCAGTGCTCCCTTGGTGCTAAATGAGGTGTTGAGCAGGCTGTCGTGGCAGAATGTGGATCCTGTCTTCAACTGTGCTAAGTGGCCATGGTGGGGTGAGGGTGAGCCTCAGCCTGGGTGACTCTCCAGCCTCACACAGCTGACCATGGAGTGAGGTCTTCTGCCTGCAGGGGACACAAGTCTGTCTGCTCCACACACCCCATATTCACCCAGTAACTCTGCTCCGGCTGTAGCTTATCCAGGGCAGCTCCCTCCACCCTGGTGCTGCCAACACTGAGCATTACTGTTTTCATTTGGCCTTACTTTCCTTCTTTGCCTGGCCATAGGGGAATCCTGGGACTCCTGGACCACGGGGTGACCCTGCGTCAACACTGGTAAGTTCCTTGATGAGGATGATCCCACACTTGTCAAAGAGGGAGAGCCACTGACCCCCTTCTCCCAGGGTGACCTGGGCATCTGCTCATCTTTCCAGCTTCATCCTTGGGGAAGACAGGGGGTTGATCCCTGGGGTCATGACAGAGGGAGTGGGGGCCTCCTGCTTTCTGCCTCCATGTTGTTCTTATTCTTTCCTTGCCTTTTCTAGAATGTGGAACGGGCCCTGGAGACCTATGGGATTAAGGTACAAAGCAAAGCAACAGCCAGGAGGCACCTCAAATGGGGCACCCACTTTGGGGGAAGTGGGGGCCTGTCCCCCTGACCATTGGTGATCAGTGAGCCCAGGCTGGGATGGACAGAGAGGGACCAGGTGCTGTAGGGATACCACAGACCTGGCTGATGGCTCTTGTTGGAGGCCAAGGCCCAGGGAGATGGCTGCCTGAGAGGAAGTCAGAGCCATCAGGCACGGTGGGGCATGGTGCTGGTGCCTGCCGGATACACTGGGCAGGGGTGAAAGAGCAGCAGTCATGTAGCAGTGATGAGGAAAGCCAGAGGCTCTGGCAGGTGGGCCTGGCTCCCAGCAGTGCCATTGTGGATAGGTGTATGGCAAGGGTAGGCTGTGCCTGTGGAGTGACATCTTCCCTGAAGGTTGTCAGGAGTAATCCATGGGCTCCCAGCAGTGCCAGCACACCCTGCCAACCCTGCTATAACCCAGCTTCTTGTTCCATGCTCCTCCCATGTGCACATGTGACAAGAGGATGCACTCCTTCTCTCTTTCCAAAGCTTTCCTTACTCCGAGAGATCCTGGGAACCTATGATGGGAGTAGCGGTTTGATCCCATCCTTCCCTGAGCCACGAAGAGGCCACAAGGGTGATAAAGGGGATGCAGGTGATACGGGACCCCCAGGGAAAGAGGTGAGAGGGGGAGAAGCCTGCAGGCACTAAGGCTGCAGAGGGGAGGGAGAGGGTGAGATGTTCATCAGCCAAGAGTCCCCTGGGAGAATCAGCTGGGAAAATCCCACCGGCCTCCTTGGGTAGCTCTGAAACTGTCCCCCTGGCTCCACCTCAGGTCATGGCCAGCCCCAGAAGTGGAGCTGCTTGTTGTCCAAACAAATTATGGCTCAGGTTCCTCCATGGGAGAGGAGCTGCTGACCTCTTGGCACCCTCTCTTCAGGGCTGTTTGACTTCATCACACCTAGATGGAGGTTTCTGAAATCCCAGCAAGGCTTTGGACTAACAGGCACTGTGGTTCTTGCTGCACATAGTGGGGGGTCTCTGTCATGCCTCTCCTGTGCAGCTGCTTTCCCTCATATGGGCTCTTCAGCTCCACCAGGCTTCTCCTGCACATCTGTGCCAGGGCCATGGCCCATGGCCCATACTGGGCTCTCCTGGTTTCCTCTCCATGTGTAACCCTCCCCTGGAACCCAAGGGCTTTGTGACAGGGCCTAGATAAGATGCCTCTTTATGAGGGGCCTGTTTGTGCTGCTCAGATGATTGAATCCCAGAGAAGCAGAGCTGGAAGGGATCAGCCCCATCCAAACCATCCCATACAAATCCATTGTCTAACCTTTTAGCAAAACGACACAGTCAACCCTGACACAACACAATATAGAACCCCCTAACCTGCCACGGGTAGGCCTGCCATAGATAGCCACAGGTAGCAGTGGGACCATGGCAGCCAATGTCCTGCTTCTGTAAAGGTTGCCAGTATATACTCAGAAGATCCCCACTGCAGAGGAAGGCAAAACCCCCATAGTCTGTACTAATCTGACCATGGAGTAAAATGTCTTTCTTACCCTAAATATGGCAATTGGTCTGGTCCTGAGCAGAGAGGCAAGACCCTCTAGCCAGGAATATCTGGGTTTAGGTCCCAGCAGGAGCACCAGCACACACCAGTCAGTCCCCGTCTTTGGCTGCAGCCAATACCCATTGCCCGTGAGGAAGGCTTAAAAGCACCATGACATGTAGCAGTGGGGGAGTGGGAGGGGAGAATGCTATTCCCCAGCCCCCTGCAGCAACCAGCAAAGCTCAGAAAGTGACCCTTCCAGTGTTAGGGAATGGCAGGCTCCATTGCCTCTCTAGTAATGGGCAGTGACTCCATGGCTCACTAGCCACAGAGACTGAACTGTCCATGCCTCTTGTGGGGGTCCATCCAGTCCTGGGCTGAGGCCTGTTGCTTGGGGCAGCCTATGAAGAAAGCCTGTCTCTGCACTTCCAGGCTGACACGTGGCTCACAACACATGTGTAACTCCAGTGCTAACCAGCCAGCCCCAAGGCCTGAGCTCCCCATCGCTGCAGCAAGAGCCTGCCAGGACAAGGCAGCTTCTGGCAGGACAGGAGCAGCTAGCACTGTGAGTGGTGGACCTGGCATCAGAGCCAGTTGAACTGTGCTGTTTTCTGCAGGGCATGAGGGGCTTCCCTGGAGAGAGAGGCCCCAAGGGGGACAGAGGAGACCAGGGTCCCTCCGGCCCCCAAGGCCCCGTGGGACGTGCCGTCGGAGACCGAGGTCCAGAGGGGCCTCCTGGCCAGCCCGGGGAGCCTGGCAAGCCTGGAATCCCTGGGGTGCCTGGCCGGGCCGGGGAGCTCGGGGAGGCTGGCAGGCCTGGCGAGAAGGTGAGCAAGGCTGGGAAGCTGGGGGAGACGGTTGGACCGGCAATCTCACTGCAGGGCCTGTGAAGGTCTCTGCTGTCCAGGAGGGGCTGGGGGCCTGCTGAGGAGCCTGCCTCTCCCTGAGGCACTGCTGGTTTTGTGAGCCCTGGCTTCTGTGGGCGATTATTAGTGCTGTGTGCATGGGCACAGCACAGGGAGTAGAGCCTTTCTGCTGAGGCTGGCATTTGGAGTAGATGGTCTCAGTGAGCAGGCTTCCAGTTCCCCTCATCTCTGCCAGGGGAGGACCTCAGCTGCCTGGCAGACTCTGCATGGGCCCTGTCTGGGTGGGAGTCAAAGTGCCAGCCTTGCTGTGCCTGCCTCCTGGGGACCTGGGAGCAGAGCCACAATCTGGAGTTGGCTGCACTGACCCACCACCACCTTTGCTTTGCAGGGCGAGCGGGGTGAGAGGGGCGAGCGGGGCGAGCAGGTGAGTGAGGCTGGTGCCCTCTGTGCCATCCCTGTGGCTTGCAAATACATCATGACCTGGTGGGGGTGGCTGTGTGTATGTGCACGCATGCGTACAGACTGCCGGTGCTCAGGTTCTTACCTGTGACATCCAGTGATGGTGACATCTAGCCTTAGGGCTGTAGTCCTTCAGCCCCAGGACAGATGCATGGTGTCCTGAACTCGGGACACATTGCTGAGTATTGAAGGCTGATGGCTTCCAGTGAGAGCCCCAGCCCTCACCCTGTGGCCAGAGCCCTGGGAGCTAGTATGTGCAGTAGTGGGAAAGGTTTTTCTAGGCGTGCTGGCAGTGCCCGTCTCTAGCTGGGCTGGTCTTGGGGCTTCACGTGGGGTCCGGGAGTAGAACATGCTGCAGCCGTCCTGCAAGGGCAGCTGTGACTGCAAAAAGGAAGGTCTCTGGGGTCTGGGGCCCTGGGAGGTGTCTGGAGGACAGTCTCCTGCCCTCCCAGTTCTCCCCACTGTGGGCTGGTGTCTCAGGGCTGCCTGCTTCTGGGCTCAGGCCCTGTGGTTCTTCATCCCCTGGGACTGGCTTCCTCTCTGTGCCCTCGGGAGCTGTCCTGTCTCTGCCTCTTGACCTGTTTGTCTCTTTGCCAGGGCAGAGATGGCCAGCCGGGTCCTCCCGGGCCCCCAGGGCCCAAGGTGAGTGATTCTCCCTAGCTTGGCTACTCCCTTGCTGGCTGCAGGGACCAGGAGGGAACTGGGGACCTGTTGTGGGCACTGTGTTTGGCTCTGAGCCATCACCTAGGAATCTGAGACCTGGGCTGGTGGGATGACAGCTGAAAGACCATGTACTGTGTACCTGGGAAAGTGAGCACCCTGTGGCCACCTATCACACCGCTAGCCTCACTCCAGCAGGTGCTTAGATCTGGACAGCTGTGCCCATTGGGACTGGGCTGGGGAAGGAAGGGCCGGCAGGGACAGAGCCCATGAAGGTGATCCCCTGTGATTCAGTGTTATTGCCCTTCAATTCCCCCCAGCCATTGGTCCTTTCCATGTTCTGTGGCCCTGTGTTCCCATCCGGCCTTGTGCTGTTGGTAGCTCAGACAGGTACTAGGGGAAGCCACTGCTAGTAGCCACAAGGCCACTGGCTGCCCAAACTGGGAAACAGTTGTGTCCCAGGACACGTTGCACTGTGTCCTGCCCTCTGGGATAGCAGGTGTCAGCACCACTCCCATCCCTGGGATCTGGCAGGATTGGCTTTGCCCTCAGACCTGTCTGACAGGATCAATACAGATCTTCATGGTCATGGGTGACATCCCTATTCCCTGAACCTGTCTGTGCCACCAGCTTCCAATTTCTGGGTGTTACCTTCAGGGACCTGTCCTGAGTCCCTTGGGGTTAGGTCTGGCACAGAGCATGATGGAAGAATGCGTGCTGTTGCCTCCAAGGTACCTGCCAACCCCTCCCCACCCCAGGCCTGGGGCTGAACTGACTCTCTGGGCAGCTTCTGGGTCATAACTGTGTCTCTGGGTTATAAGTGACCACTTATGAGCCTATTATGCTCTTTCCTCTAAAGCAGCTGGGTCTGGCCACTGGACTCGGTGACCTGCCAGCCTGGCCTGTGTGGCAATTCCTGTAGCTGAGCAAGAGCCCTGCTGGGGCATCAGAGGGTGGCCAAGTCCCTGCTAGGAGAGCAGACTCCCTGGGAGAGCTCCAGACATGGGGGAGCTGGGGCACTGGCAGCTATGGCTGCCCCTTCTCACTGTGCTCTTACCGCCAGGTGGATGTGATAGACGGCAGTCTCTCAGGCTTTCCAGGGGATCGTGGACCCGCTGGACCCAAGGGAACCAGGGTTAGTGCCAAGGAGAGTCTACTTTGTGCCCACATGTTACAGCTGTCCCAGTCAGGGCTGCCAGGTCTTGAAATAGACCCCAGGCATGGCAGGAAGTGGAGCGAGTGGCTCTCCCTTCCCTCCAGGTTCACCCAAGAGCTGCAGCATGGTGCCAGGAGGGCCATGCTGCTGCCATCCAGCCAAGTGGGATGAGGTCCTGCATCAGCAGTCTTTCCCACAGGAGTCTGCATGTAGGACCTGCTGTCTGGCAAGGACATTCGGCCTTCCTGACCCCCTCTTGATGGCAGCACAGCCTCTGCTGAGCTTCTGGGGTGTTGCTGGGTGGTTTGGAGTCCCCAGAGGGGCTTCAGGGCAGCAGCAGAGGAATTTCTCTTCTTGTGGGCTGTGTCAGAGCTGTAGGGCTCGGACATGTCCCAAACCAGGGCATCTAGCATGGAAACAGGTGCACATCACCCCTGGAGCCAACCCATCACTTCCTCTGTTACTAGGGGAGTAACAGCAGGAGGAGGAGGCTGAGGCTGAGGCTATGCAGACAGTAGCCCTGCTCCTGCCAGCAGTGGGTTTGGGGTATGAGCTGGCACTCACAAGTACCAGAGGGTGAGAGGGGCTGGAGCCCCAGGAAGGCGCCCATGGGTTAGATACAGGCTGGGAGCTCTGAGGAGTGGGGAGTTGGGCCAGGCTTCCCCCCCTTTACTGCTGTTCCCTGTCCAGGGTGAGCCCGGTGCGGATGGCGAGCGGGGACCCAAAGGAGATAAGGTCTGAGTATAGTAAGTCTGCTGGTGCCTTCTCTTCTGGCTGCGTTTCCCTCATGGGCATCTCCTTCCTGGCACACCTGACTCTCTTACCTTCATCTCACCCTCTCTTTGCTGTCCTTCCTCTTGACCACATTGGTGCCCACAGGCCGTGGGCTGGGTGGCACCTTGGGTGCCCAAGATGGGCATGGACCCCCTCGTGTTCCCTGAGTGAGTCTCTCTGGGGCAGGTGGGTGCTAGTGCATGGGGGAAACTGTGTACAGGCAGGGCATCTCAGGCCCAAGACCTTCAAGCCAGCAGTTCCTACAGACCCTCACAGTTGGAGAAGGCTGCCTTGTACTGTAGGGCCCTCACATAAACACTGTGTGTGCGTGCGTGCGTGCGTGCGTGCGTGCGTGCGTGTGTGTGTGTGTGCGCGCGCGCACCAGGCATTAGGGATGCTCAGATACCCCCTTTTCAGAGACCTAGAGCCCTGCTGTCTCCCCAGACTATCAGAGCAGCCCTAGAAAGGGGGCCTCCAGGGTGAGTTGTGGCAGGGGCTCAGCAGGGTGGCTCACTGTGACTTGTTGCTGTACATGATGTGCTGCACTCCTGATTTTCAGGGTGACCCTGGGCAGAAGGGAGAGAGGGGAGAGGCTGGCGAGAAAGGCTGGGATGGCAGCCCGGTGAGTACCAAGGCTGGCCAAGCCCAGGGGGGCTGGATTAGCAGCCACTGTGTGCAGCCCTCCGTGGTGCTGAGGAGCAGTCAGCACCTTGCTGCCTGCTGTGGGCTGCGTGCTCATTGCCTCATCTGCTGCAGGGCCTTCCAGGAGAACGAGGCCTGGCAGGACCAGAAGGGAAGCCGGTAAGTATGGGGGCGAGTGCCAGCTGGGAGGGGTGAGGCAAGAGGGAGGACTCTGGAAACCAGCTGCCTGGCGGGTACCAGATGGGAGGCAGCTCGGTTTGTTTGGGGTGCAGCCCAGAACCAGCATCTCCGTATCATCAGACCCAGCCAAGATCCTCGTTCCCCAGGAGATGGCAGCTTCTGTGAGGTGCCCAACACAGCCCCTTCCTCAGACTCCTCAATTTGGGCAAGCTCAAAGTCCCCCTGGCCACAGGGTGATGAGGTGTCCTTTGGCACCACAGGGGGACAGGCTGCGATTCCAATGGAGCAGCCAGACAGAGACCAGGGAGCCCGAGACCAGCTCCTCGTGTTTTGCATGCTCTGTCTGTGTCTTCCATGCCACATGGGCTGGAGCAGGCACAAGGCTTTCTGCTGCATCCCCAGGCACCCAAGTGCCTGCACTGCCCTGGAAGATGCCCCCTAGGCAGCAGGCCCTCTGCCCCAGGGCCACCATGCCCCCTCCCTCATGCCCCTTGCCAAGTTGTGCTTCCCACTCATGCTGTTGCCATTTTGTGTCCTTCCCTCCCATCCAGGGCCCGCAGGGCTTTAGGGGGCCACCTGGCCCAGCTGTAAGTAACCTCCGCAGCAGCCTTGGTTCTGGGCATGGTCTGCGGTGCCTTCCCAAGCTCTCTCTATCTTGTGCAGCTCTGCTTTGGTGGTGTGTTCGCAGGAGACCAGGCCTGGCCTGGGGCTGGGGCTGGGGCTGCTTTGGGAGCGCTAATCCCCTGGCTCTGAATTGCCTCTTTGCAGGGTTTGCCCGGCTTCCCCGGAGTCCTGGGCCGACCGGTAGGTGTTGTCCCCCCACCCCTGCATGGCAGCCAGCGTGCCCCGCTCCTGTGGTTTTCCTAGCCGGAGCTGTTTGCTTTGGGAGCTCAGTGTGGGGAGGCAGATCCATTCCCTCAGAGGTAGAGCAGAGCCTGTGACCTAGGAGATGCAGGGTCTGGTGCTGGTTCGGACTCAGGAAAGTCTCCTGCCCACTCCTGGGCCTCGGTGTTCCTGTCTGGGGCTTGTGACACCGCTGCACCTCCCCGGTGTAACTGCACACTCCAGGTGCCCTGAGAGCCTTGGCGGGTGCTGCAGAGAAGGGTCCAGAATAATGGATTTACCAACCAGTTTCCTGCACCCCTCTCTGCCATTTCCCAAACAGTGCCCTAGCATCCCTGCTGCACTTGCACTGCAGAATTTGAGAAGCAGCAGGTGGCCTGTTTCTGGTGGTGGGGAGCCCCCCGGCCCAGCTGGGCTGGCCCCACTCATCACATGGGCAGCATGACAGTAACTCTGTCAGCCCGCCTCTGTGGAGTGGGAGAGCTGGCTATGGGGCAGCGCAGGGGCTCTCATGGCAGGTAAAACGCTGGGGCCAGTTCAGCCACTGCCCCCTTCTCAAGCTCTCAGTCTGAACAAAGCCCAGAGCCCCGTTGGCCTATCTGAGCCCTGCAAGGCAGGAGGTGATCAGCTCCCCCTGCCCCAGGGTTCTGTACCCAGCACTGACTGTCTCTCTCCTTTCCTGCAGGGTAGCCAGGGAGACCCTGGGCCACCAGGCCCCTCTGTAAGTACATGTCACTTCCTGCACTGAGTGCTGAGAATGGCAGCGCCTAAATTCAGTGCATGTATTGAATTGGCAGCTGTAATGATGGGAGGGGGACTGTTTGGGGGGTGCCCAGACACCTACCCTGGCACAGGGATGACATCAGGAAGGGGTACTGGGATGTCCATCCCCTATGTGAGCCAGCAAGGGCAGGTGTCTCCAGTCTGTGTTCCCTGCATGGCTGATGCTGCAGCCTTCCACAATACTGGCAAGGTCAGGGCTGGGCAGTGCCAAGCCCAACCTGCTAACCAGGGTGCAGGTGGGTTGGGAGTTCCCACACAGCAAAGCAGATGAGAGGCTTCTGGTCACTGTGTGCACGCTGTTCCTGACCATTGGGGCTGGCTGTCCCAGGAGGTAACTGCCCCTCATTCCTTGCAGGGCCCCGCCGGGCTGTCAGGTGCTCAGGGCCCACCTGGAATAAAGGTACGTCCTATGCCAGGTGTTCAGTCCACTTGGGTGCTAAAGCCTCTGCCTGGAGTCCACTTACCCATACTGAGCTCAGGTCTTCTCTGAGGGGCTGGGTTGGCCCAAGCAAGCACTGTCACTGGCTATCAGAGCATGGCTTTCACCTCCCTGGGGGGCCACCAGGTTCCACACAGGGTGCATGGGTGATGTGCAGCCCTGTGGACTCTGCATTCACTCTGCTACAGAGCTGCCAGCTCCAGGCAGAACGTTACACTGCCCCCAGGCCATGGAGGGTATAAGGTGTCAGCACTGTGTGTGTGTGCTCACGCATGCACACAGGCACCTGCCCCCTGCCCAGTTCGCTTGCTGAAGAGGTGCTTCCAGTGGGTGGGTGGCTCCAGGGGCTCTGGTTCCAAGCAGGGCATAGGTGCCATGCCCCTGAGCCCACATGGCAATGGACAAGTGGTGCCACAGCCTCCAGGTGTCACGGGAGCTGGTGAGAGCTTTGGTTCCAGAGAACTGGCATCGCCCTGTGCGGCTACTGGACTCCTCCTGCAGGGCAAGGACTTCCCCAAGACCAGTGCCCCAATGAGCCCTATCATGCCCAGCTCCTGAATCCAACCAGCCTTCCTACATTGCAGCAGACCTTTAGGGACCTGCCTGAAGGGCACATACCTCTCATCATCCTGGAGCCCCGAGAGGTCCAGGAGTAGGCCATAGGCTGCATGCTGCTGGAGCTGATGCCGGCAGGCCCATCTCTGCTGATGTCCCCCTGAGCTGCCCACAGCTGGTGTGACCAATCCTGGGGCCTACCCTCAGCTCTGGGCCTTGGAGTGTTATCTCTGCCAGGGGTGGGGGATCCTAATGCCAAAGTTTCTGTTTGCAGGGAGATGTGGGTGAGCCTGGTGCCAGCATCCGGGTGAGTAGCTGTCCCAACCCCACTTCATAGCATCCTAAAGAAGTCAGGCTGGAAGGGACCAACAGTCATCTAGTCCAACCCCAGCCTGAGGCAAGAGCAGCCCTATCCCAACCATCCCGTACAAATCCATAATCTAACTTCCTAGTAAAATTACCATCAACCCTGATGCAATGCAAGACATAACACCCTAAACTGCCACAGGTAAAGCGGTGGGACCATGGCAGGCAACGTTCTGCTTCTGTGAAAGGTTGTTAATACACAGTTAAGAGATCCTAGGTAAAGGTCCACGCCCCTGCCACAAAGGAAGGCAAATCCCTCACCATCTGTACTAATCTGTCCATAGGGTAAAGTTCCTTCCTAACCCCAAATATGGTGATTGGTTAGACCCTGAGCAGAGGGACAAGACCCTCTAGGCAGGAACTTCTGACTCCCAGTCCTGAGTCCCAACAGGAACATGACACATCCCAGTCAAGATCCCCAGCCTTGGCTGCAACCAACACCCAATGCCTCTGAGGAAGGTTTAAAAACACCCTAATGCATGTAGCAGAAAGGGAAGGAGGAGGCACCCAGCAAAGCCCAGGAGCCTGGGAAACACCCATAGTAGAACACAGACAAAGCTGTGCCTAGACCATCCCCAACCAGTGGCTGTCCAGCATCTTCTTGAACACCTCCAGTGATGGAGAGACCACAACTTCCCTCAGCAGTCTGTTCTACTTGCTCTGACCCTAGCTTGGTCTCAGGCAGGCATGGACCTCTCTAAGGGGTACAGTCCTGCCATGACAGGGCCCTTCCTTTTGGGCTCTGTGGGTACTGTTCGCTGCTGTCCTGAGGGGGCAGCTCCCACTGCTCTCTGATGTACATTCGT
Source organism: Gavialis gangeticus (assembly GCF_001723915.1). Lineage (NCBI taxonomy): Eukaryota > Metazoa > Chordata > Crocodylia > Gavialidae > Gavialis > Gavialis gangeticus. Next base: position 24,588,792 of record NW_017728997.1, on the reverse strand, counting down.
TCCGTTGCAGGGCTTGCCTGGTCCCCAGGGCAGTGTTGGCCTCCCAGGCCCACCAGGGCCCCCTGGCCTCGTGGTAGGTAGTAGGTGTGGAGCAGGAGTCATCTCCATGCTGCACCCCAAGACGGTGGTTTCTGTTCCTCCTTCTCTGTTTGATTCCTGCATGTGTTTGTTCAATAGGGACCACAGGGCATGCCAGGACTGCCAGGACAAGTGGTGAGTTTGGCATGGTCCCTTCCTCATGGGCATGGCTTGGCTGCTGGCCCTCCCTGTGTCCCACTATTGCCATCCTGGCTCTCAGTCTCCACATACCAGGCCCTGCTGGCAGAGCAGGCGAGGCCCTGGCACCCCCTTGTCCCATCTGTGGATGAAGCTGTCATTTCCATTCTCAGAGTCATGGAAACCCAGCAGAGGGGCCAGCTCTGGTGTGAAATGTCTGCTCTGCTGGCCCCAGTTGCTCCAGTAGTGTCCTTCCTGTTCCCTAGGGGGAGAGTGGAAAGCCCGGCGTGCCAGGCAGAGATGGTGTACCAGGGAAGGAGGGAGAGGCAGGGCTGCCAGGAAAAATGGTATGTGTCTGGAGGGGGCTGGCAGGACAGGCTCCTTGGGTACCAGACACTCCAGTGGGGAGGGCCGTGGCAGCCAGGCTCAAGCTGTTCCCATTACTTGGGTTCTCAAGTGACTGCACAGGTTGGAAATGCTGTGTCCCATTACACTGGGTCTCACCCCCCCCCGTGCCCTGGCCCTGGACTCTCGGGGCAGTCTCCTGCCTCGGTGAGGCCGGCTCCAGCTGGAGGAGACAGGAGGGCCCTGTGCTGCAGGCTACAGAGACACAGTGCCAACAGCCTGGCTGGTAATTTGAGGCTGTGTAGCTTTGCCAGCGCAGCCTGGCACATGGGAGGACTACCAGGATTGGATGGGTAGGGGAGTGCAGACAACTGAAGTCAGCTGTCCCATGGGATTAACCTCTGATGTCATACCCACCCCCCACATCGGGAGCTGATGTGGTGGCAGTGGAGCAGAGGAGCTGGGGTGGGGGCAGGGGGTGGGAAGGTGG
>NW_017728997.1:24547988-24587589 GCF_001723915.1 Gavialis gangeticus | reverse complement strand
AAGGCTAATGGTCATGTGGATTGTGTGCCAGGGCGTCCCGGGACCACCAGGCCCTGCTGGACCCAAAGGAGAGCCAGGCAACGCTGGGCCCCCAGGGCAGGTGAGTGAGATATGGTCTCCCCAGCTTATTTTTGGAGCCTGCAGTGGCATGGTACCAGCTCCCTGCAGCCCGTGGCAGTAAGACATGCAAGACCCAGCCCTGCGAGATGGGGTGGGGCCAAGCCAGCCCCCCACCCATGGCTTTGGAGCAGACGTTCCCCTCATGCCCCTGCCTCCCATGGTTAGCTCCCTCCCCACCCCTTGAGCCCAGCTTTGGGGCAGGTGGAGCCAGAGGCCTGCCCTGCTCCCAGCCTGGGATGGGGGTGTTTTAGTGATGGGCTGTGGGGCTGGGAGATCATTTCATTCTTTCCTGCTGCAGGAATCCTTAATGCAAGTCCCTTAGGGAAAGGGCACCAGGGGCCTTGGTTCACTGTAAGCTTCCAGCTTCAGGCCTGGAAGTGGTAGGAATAGCCCCAGGGCTCAGCTGTTGCAGTCACCTTGCCGATATGGGGGGTGTTACCGTCCTCGTACCTAAGCATTGGTGAAGCAGGAAGGTTTTGTGTTCTGCTTCATGCCCCATGGTGAGAGAGCACTCCCCAGCACCACTACTGTTAAACATCCATATTTCCCCTGTCTCTAGGCCACTGTCGGGCTTCCTGGGATGAAGGGTGAGAAGGTAAGAGGCCTGCTGGGGGCTCACGTGATAGAAATCAGCATGGGAAGCTTTAGGGCAGATAGGAGGACAAAGAGCTAGGGCTTCTGGGTTCTGTTGCCCCCTCTGGCCCTGCACGTGCAATAATAATATTGTGAGTGGCTAAGAGAGACCAAAAAGTCAGGGGGGCTTCGGCAGCCTGGAACAAGCCAACCCCTCACCAGCCCACGCCTGGTAGGCTGGAGACCTGGTGCTCTGCTGCCCCTGTGTTCAGGTGTTACCTGAAATCTGGCCAGGATCAGGGCCAGGGAGCTCTGGAGGCAGCCACGGGTGGGAGGAGGGTGGGAAGCCCAGGGCTCACATTGTAGGGGTGCCAGGCAACCTGCACTCTGGGGGCACGGTGGGGTTGCCGCAAGTGCTGACCCTTGTGTGTTTCTCTCTAGGGTGAGCCTGGGCAGATGGATGGGGCCCTGCTGGGCAAACCTGTAAGTGGATCTTTCCCGTACCTTTCCCCTTCTGTTCCTCCAGCCCCTGCCCCAATAACCACTCTGAACTCTCTTCCGCAGGGTCCCAAGGGTGATCGAGGCTTACCTGGCCCCCGGGGTGATACGGTGAGGAACAGCCCTGCCCCTCCAGGGGCCTCTTCTCTGCTCAGTGTCTCCCCACGAGTATCTGGCTCAGTCCATTTCCCATAGGTGAGTCTCTGTCTCTCTTCTCTTCCATCAGGGGGAGCCTGGAAGAGCAGGGGAGCCTGGAGACCCTGGGGAAGATGTAAGTACCACACAGAAGGAGGGCAGGGATTTGGCCAGAGATGGGGATAGCAGAGGCCAGGGTTGGAGGCAGGTGGTGTCCTTCCCCACTTCCTGCTCAGCCCCACGCTGCATACAGGTGCCTTCAAGCCCATGTGTTGGCACACGTGTGTACAAATGTACAGCATTGGTCTCACTGAATTTTTCATGTTTGTATGTTAACAGGGAGCCAAAGGATCACATGGAGTCAAAGGGGAGAAGGTGCGTGTCCCCCAGTCCTCCTGACTGGGAGCATGGGCACCCAGAGCCCACCATGACCAGCCAGTGTGACCGGCCAGTCTGAATAGGCCAGGCAAGGCCCTGCTTAAACCTGGCACTTGCGGCTGTGGAAGTGACACTGCCAGTGTCTCTGGCCCTGGAGGGACATCCAGGGAACCCCTACTCTGGGGCCCATTCAGTCAGGCTGCCAGCAAGGAGCAGCACCTGCAGAGCTGGCATGGCTTGTGACATGGGCATTGCCCTGCTGGTAGCTGGCCTATTCCTACCACCTCACTCCCTGGGGGCCATTGTCAGCCCCTCCTCACTCCCACATACCCAGGGCCACCTGCCTAGTGTGCTCACAACCTACCATTTCTCTTTCCCATGCCCCATTCAGGGTTCGCCTGGGATTGGCCTGCAGGGACCCCCTGGGCAGGACGGGCCTCCTGGCTTGAAGGTAACCTCTTTGGGAGCTTTGCTAGCCTGGGTTTTGCACAGACAGTGTTTACAGAGCCACAAGGCGAGACAAGGAATCCAGACACCTGGGTTCTGTTTCTGATGCTCCCCCTGGCTGGCCTCTTCCCTTCCCTGTGCTTGTCTCCCTGTTGTGCTGCTGGGTTCCTGGCACTGATCCACCTTTCCAAAGCACTTGCTTGGAAGATGACACTCCCCAGAGACCCCCAGCCAGGGACAGCCCATGACCCCTTGGTACTGCACAGGAGGCAGGCATCAGGCTTTCCCTCCCCTGTCTCAGCCTTCACTCTGCCCTCCCTGCCCAAGCCCAAGCCCAAGCCCCTTCCCCTGCTTCTGGTGCTTGGCCAGTCCACCGCTACTCCCCCCAGGCCTCCCTCTTCCCACCAAACCCCCAGTCTCCTGATGGGGACACTGGCCCTGGCCGTCTGTTCCACTCTTAGTGGTCTAGAGCCAGCTGCATGAGTCCTCCCCCAGCGCCAGGCTCAGCATCACTGCCTTCTTGTCTCCATGCCAGGGGGACACCGGTTTGCCAGGCCCACCAGGACCCCAGGGCTCACCAGGCATTGCAGGGACCCCAGGCCAGCCTGGCCTGAGGGGAGAAAATGGACAGCCAGGGCCCCCAGGAGCTCCAGGAGAGAGGGTAAGCAATGTGCCAGGCCTAGGCCTTGAGTTTCATAGATTCATAGATTCATAATTGTTAGGGACTGGAAGGGACCTTACAAGATCATGGGGTCCAGCCCCCTGCACTTGGACAGGAAAGACTGCTGGGATCAGATGACCCCAGCAAGGTGCGTGTGCAGGTATTTTTTGAAGTTTGCCAGGGTGGGTGACGGTGCCACTCCTGGGGGGGGCCTGTTCCAGACCCTTGGCACTCAACTTGCAAAGAAGTTTTTCTGTATGTTCTGTCTGAAGCACTTTTCAATCAGTTTATGCCCATTGTTTCTTTTCTTCTCCTGGGGGGCCTTGGTGAACAGATGCTCCCACAGGCCCTTCTGTGCACCCCTTATATACTTATAGGCTGCCACCAAGTCCCTGCTGAGTCGTCTTTTCTTCAGGCTTAACAGTCTCAGATCTTTCAGCCTCCCCTCGTATGACTTGCTCATACAGTGACAGTTCTCCCCCTCTCCCCCAACCCTTGCTAAAACAAGGGGCCTCAGCTCAGGCTGTGGGGACCCCCCCCTTTGGTGCCAGAGCCAGGGTCAGTCAGCAGGGTGACAGCAGGGACCCAGCAGCTGCCCTAGGCTTGGCCCTACCATGTGTGGTACAAAGGCAGCTTGCACAGTGTCTCTGGAGTCTGTGAGATGTTTCTGGGCTCCTTGACTCTGGCCAGTAGGGCCCCTGCAACCCTGGAGCCCCAAGGCTCATGGGAAGAATAGATGGTAAAGACTGGATAGGACTCCTTTGGCCCTCCCCTGTCTTGATGCCTTCTGCCAGCTCCCATCCTGGACTGTCAGGGCACCCAGCAGTACCCCCTCAAAGGACTCAGTGTGTTTCCCCTACTCATTCCTCCACCCTGCTTGCTGGCTGTGTGACTCCAACATGGCAGCACCTGCCCTAACTGAGCTGGATTGTCCTCTCCATGCTGGTGGGACCCAGGAGTCTCCCTGCCTGAAACTCTGCTCAGTGCTGCAGCAACAGCAGCCCTGGAGCTGCTCTGTTTGGGTGGCCTGCTTGTGGGCCCTGTCCTTGGGTTCTCAGTGAAGGAGAGCTGCCCTGGTGCCCAGGCTTGGCCTCTGCTGGGTGGGGCCTTCTCCAGGCTCCCTTCAGTGCTAGGGCAGCCCCAGGCCTTGACTTGTAGTGAAGCAGTGACTCCACAATGCCAGGGCCTCTACTGATGACTGGTGCTTTTTTCAAGGGTTTGATTGGCTTTCCTGGAAGAGATGGCACCACTGGACCACCAGGTCCCCCAGGACCCCCAGGGCTAGCTGTGAGTACCAGATATCTGATGCCACCCAACACAGGGGCTGGGTTTGGCTGCAGCCTGGTAGGAGGAGGGAGGAGGATGGCACCTGGCTTTCACACAGCACAGCCACTGCTTTCCTTAACTCCCCACCTCCTTATGTGTCTCGGAGGGTAGGGGATCCTGGAGGAGAGGGTTGCTGTGAGTATCTGCAGGATTAGTCTAGCTGCCCCTGGGAAATCTTAGCTCACCCCAGGGTTGGGGGTGACTGAGCCAACGGGGAGCGTTTTTGAGACTCAGACGCACCCAGAAGGCTTTGCCAGAACTGAGAGGCCTACATGAGTGTGGACCATGGACCTGACTCAAAGTGGCTGTGACCGTGGTGAGGGCAGGTGGGCTGCTGGTGTGGCTGCTGGACAGAGAAATCTCTCGTTCACTTCAGTGTCCCTGGGGACTGGAGTCCATGCTTTGCTCCAGACTCAAGGCAGGGCTAACAAGTCCCTATGAGCATCTCTGAGCTGCTTCACTGGGCGTGTGTGGACAGACAGCTCCCCTTCAGCTGAAGGCCTCTCCATCAGCTAGCCCCGCTGTGCCACTGCTGCCACCCAGGGCCAGAGGGGTGGAAAGGTGTGTGAGGGGGTCACACAGGGTGGCTGTGAGCTGCCTCCTTACTGTGCTGCCTCTGGTGGAGCAGACTCTAGGAGCCATGGAAGGCACTGATCTGCCTCTCTTTCCTTTCAGGGGACCCTGGGCACCTCAGGAGCGAAGGGGGACAAGGTAGGCTCTGGTTCCACCTGTTACTGCATCTAGCTCCTGCTGCTCTGTGTGGGCTGGGTGGGAGTCTTGGAGTGGGTTCTTGGGTATCCTCTGCTCCTTGGATGAACCCCCATCTCCCTAAGGAGCCAGGCTTGTGGGGAGCACCTGGGATTGCCCTGCTGATGCAGCAGGTGATGGCAGAGGCTTCTTATTGCCACCTTCTCTGGGATGTCTTGGACCTCCCTGCCAAGGCCTGTTGACTGCCCTCCTTCCTGTGCAGCTGTCATCTCTGCAGGAGCTGGTGTTTGAGAGCATGGGGGTGGGGGGTGACAGTGGAACCCAGCTGTGGAGGCTGAGAGGGACAAGCAAGTGCCTGTCCTGCCACATGCCCAGCCGACAGCAAGGGTCAGCAAAGACACAGAGCCCTGCAGGCAAGGAGCAGGTGGCTGCTGGATCCTCCCTGGGCAGCTTCAGGGGAGCAGTGCAGAGAGGGAGCACATCTCTCCCTGGGCACTGTGATGTCAGGAGATCTGTGGCCAGGGGCTGTGGCTGGGGCCCAGGCTCCGAGGTGCGGGGTGGCTGGGATGGAGCGCATGGGCAGCTTGTGGAACGGGGCAACCGCAGCAGGGCATTTGCTTCAGGCCACTGCAAGCAGGCTGCCACTAGCTGCAGGGTCACAGATGGGCCTTTCTCTCTCCCTCCCGGTGTGACAGGGAGATGTGGGGACAGGACTGCCAGGAGCCAGAGGCGAGCGAGGAGACCCAGGGCCTCGGGTGCGTATCTCCCCTCCCTCACACCAGCACTCAGACCCTGCTCACCCCACCTCGGCCAGCACCCAGTATTGCCATGAGGCAGCTCCCAGGGACAGCATTGTAGCTCTGGGAAGTCTGTACAGCCTGGCTCTGGGCTGTAACATGGCTCCTCTCAAGTGTGGCCTGTGGAACAGGGAGCTCCTGGGGCCCACCCTGTGCCTGGGTCTGAGACAAGCCCTGTGCTGACTACCCAGGAGGCTTCCCATGCCCAGGACCTCCTCAGGCTCGGGTTCCTGCCCTGAGCTCTGCCTCTCTCCCCTCATCCTGCACAGGGAACATGCCTCCCTGCCTTGCCCTCACTTCCCAGCTCTGTCTCATTGTCATCTTCCTTTTGCAGGGTGAAGATGGGCGCCCAGGGCTGGAGGGCGATCGTGGGCCTGCGGTAAATGCACCCCCCTCCCACCTGTTGCCTGCCCCTTCTGCTGGGGCTCTGCTCTGCTCATGCCCCAGGCAGGCATAGTAACTCCCCTTCTCTTTTCTCCTTAGGGGCTGCCTGGGAACCGAGGGGAGCGAGGTGACAAAGTAAGGACAGTGCTGGGGGGGAAGGAAGGGGCAGCTGGGGGTGGGGAGGTCCCCTCAGTCCACTCCCACTGTCTGGTGACTGTGGGAGCCCCTGTTTGCCTGGTGCATCCCAGCAGAGGCCAGGGCTGGAGTCGGGCAGGCAGGGAGCTGCCCCTGGATGTCTCCCTGCCACCCACTGGGACATGGGTTGTCTCCAGGGAAGCCTAAGCTCTCCCTCCAGCTCAGCTTTTCTCCAAGCCTCTGGTTCAAATAGTCAGCCCATCTTGAACACCATCCTCAAGTCCAGTCTGGGGTCTCCTTCCAGAGACCCTCATCCCCTCCTGCCCGGTGGAGTCTGGCTCCTCACCTCCCTGCCCTGAGGCAGTTGGGGAGGAGTGTCAGCATGGGGTTGTGGTGCCTGGGTGGGTCCTGGCTGAAATGGGACCCCCCCCACCCCACATGAGGTAGGTCTTTCACTGTACTGCCTTCCCCCACAGGGAGACATGGGACCAACAGGATTAAAGGGAGACAAGGTGAGTGCCTCATTCATGTGTTGCTGTGCCCCCACTGCTGCTACCGCCTGTCTGCCCCCAGTGCCAATTTTCAGTATTGAGTCTTGCCCACTGTGACCTCTTCCTGGCCCTGGAGTGGCCCAGCCAGTGACAGTAGCCCCCACACTCTCACAGCCATGTTGGCAGGGTCTGTGGCCCATCCTGTGCTGCGGTGAGGTCCACCACACAGTGGACATTGGGGAACTGGCCACAATAGACAGCAGACAGGTGTGTGGGCAGCAGCACGTGATGCTGTTGAGCTGGTGGGGTTGGGAGCTGCAGTGTGGCAGGGCTTGGAGAAGGTGCATGCTGATCTCTCACTGCATTGTCTTTCCCTGTGCAGGGTGACACCATTGTCGTTGAGGGACCGGCGGGGGCCCGTGGCAACAAGGGCGAACCGGTGAGTGCCCCAGCCCAGATGGATCCCCATTCCCCAGGGCTGGAGTGGTTATAGGCTCTTCCCAGGGCCATGTCCTTCCCTTTGAGGGGAGGATTTACCTCAGCAGGGAGACTTGTTCTGGTGGTTCTAGCCCTGTGTGACCCTTCTCCATGCTTAGGGTTCATGTGCAGATCTTCCCGCACAGGCCTCCTCAGCCGTCTCCCTTTAGCTACAGCCAGGTTCTGCCCAAGACCTCTTCCCATCTGAGTCTTTCTTGCATGTCAAATCCTTGCCCCTGTGGGGGTCTGACTACTTCTTCCTCTGCTCCTCCCCACTCCAGGGAGATCGGGGCCTGAAGGGGAACGAGGGAGATAAAGGCAACAAAGGGGATCAGGGCCTCCCAGGCGAGAAGGTATGTGAGCCCTCAGCAGGGGAGAGGAATTGGTGTGGGGCAGGGGCTTTAGATCTGTATCTGTGGGAGCTTCAGGACCTGGAGCTGCAGCCAGCACTGGGGCACTGCTGGGGCATGGCCCAGTGTGGGACTGTGCAGGAACAGCTCCAGGGATAGCTTCGTGTTCCCTGTCCCACGCAGCCCCAGTTGTCACACAGTGGTACAGTGGCTGATTCGCTCAGCCCAGTGGGATGCCTCCTTCCCCTGGGACACTGGCAGGAGCCAGCGCTGGGGGCAGCGCTGGGGGCAGGAGCTGCCTCAGGTGAAGTCATCAGGCATGACTTTTCAGATTGGCAAGATGTTTGAGCCTAGAATGAGCTGCCAGCGGATCCGTGCCCCTGCATGTACAGGGGAACAGGGGGCACTTTTCTCGTGCCAGGCAGTGACCTCTTCTTTTGCCCCACAGGGTGTCAAGGGGCAGCAGGGCGAGAAGGGCTCCACAGGCTTCCCAGGAGCCCGGGGCCCTGATGGGCAGAAGGTAAGGGTGTTCCCACAGGCAGGCCTGAGCCTGCACATGGGGTAGAGTAATGGGGGTTGTGTGTGTGTGTGTGTGCATGCTAGGCAGGGAACACATGCCTGCCAAACACAGATAGCCATAACCTGTCTACACTCACCTGCTGCTGACACACGGCCTTGCCAGACATGAGCACATACCTAGCCATGCACACAGCCCTGGGCAGTGCGTGCTTGGGGCCCCTCACTGACACATGCAGCCCAAACCACCCCCAACCATACCTGTTTGTGTGTATGTGGCCTCACTGATGCCCACAGCCTTGCGAGCCCTGACCAGGTGTCTTCCCTCTTGCAGGGTGAAGTTGGTGAGTCAGGCGAGCCTGGAGAGCCGGTGAGGTCCAGTCCCTTTCTGCTATGGCCCCTACGTGCTGGGAGCTGAGCCCCAGGGTCACTCTGTGTTTGTTTTCCTTCAGGGGCAGCCAGGAAAGGACGGGATCCCTGGCACAAGAGGAGAGAAGGGCGACATGGGACCGATGGGAATGCGTGGTCCTAAGGTGGGGATTTTGCCTCAGTCTGTCTCCCATGTTACCATAAGAGAGCCCCAGCTGTCTGAGCCTGGCACAGCGCTTGGGTATGACAGAGGGAAACAGACGCCTCTCTCCCTGTCGGCTTGAGGACAGTCCCAGGAGACCCCAGGCTTCAGGCTTGCCATGGGGTGGGCACTGCTCTGTGCCCTCTTCCTAGGGGCTGTAACCTCCCAGGCTCTGATGTGGTGGCACCACCTGCAAGGTGGGCAGTCCTGCTCCAGCCTGAAACCCGGGGCCCAGCACAAACCCTGTCTGTGGCGCCTAGCACCCCACTTCAAAGCAGGGCCAAGTGCTGGGAGCAAACTGTCTCTGCCCCTCTGTGATATATTGTGACCCCTGCTCTTCCCTGCAGGGAGAAAGGGGAATGAAGGGAGCCTGCGGCCAGGATGGGAGCAAGGGGGAGAAGGTGAGTGCCAGGGTCCCCTCTCCAGCCTGTCAGCAGCTCATGCCCAGAGGTGGATCCCAGTGTGGCAGGAAGGTGGGGCTGCGCTGTGGGTTGGATGTGCCACTGGAGTTACCTCTGGGAGAAGGGCCTTGCAGCATCTCTGTACAGGAATTAATAGAATCCGAGAGATGTTGGACTGGAAGAGACCTCCAGAGGTCATCTAGTCCAACCTCTGCCTGAGGCAGGATCAGCCCTGTCCAAACCATCCTGTACAATCCATCATCTAAACTCTTTGTATGACTGCCATCAACAACGCTGACACAGCACAAGACAGAGTGCCCTCATCTGTCACAGATAAAGCAGGGAAATCATGACAGCCAGCGTCCTCCTTCTATAAAAGGTTGCTTATATATGCTCAACAGATCCCAGGCAGAGGGCCACACCTTTTCCCCTTCCCTTCCTCCCACCTGCAGAGGAAAGTGAAAACCCCAACAGTGCAGACTAACCTGACCATGGGGTAAAATTGCTTTCTGAACCCATATATGGCAATTGGCCTGGCCCTGAATAGAGGAGCAAGACCCTCTAACCAGGAACCTCTGGCTTTAAGATCCAGCAGGAGCACTGGGACACCCCAGTCAAAACCCCCAGCTTTGGCAGCAGCAACACCCAATGCCTCTGAGGAAGGCTTAAAAGCACCCCACCACAGGTAGCATGTAGAATTGATCTCATGCTCAGGGGGTTCTGAAGGGAAAAAGGCCGAAGGGTTGGGGCAGCTCAGTCACCCGTTGGAGGAGCCAGTGAGGTTGGCTCCAAACTTGCTGTGCTGTCAGCTGCCTGGCTTGCCTGCTGGGTTGGATGGTGTCCAGAAGCAGCACCAGCCCCAGGGGCAGAGCTGGGCTGCAGAAGGGAGCTGCATGCAGAGGAAGAGGCACCTTTAAGATGCCTTGGATTGGTCCTGCCCTGCAGCCCCTGTGTTTGGGCAGGAGTCAAGCTGCTTTCCCTCCCTTCTTGTCGTCCCTATTGACACATCTTCCTCTGCCCACTCTAGGGGGAGTCAGGGATGCCAGGCCGACCAGGACTGCCCGGACGGAAGGGTGAGCCGGTAAGCACACAGCTGGCACCGAGGCACTCTGAGGGGAGCACGAGTTGGCAGTCCTAATGAACCTCTGCTTGTTTCTCTAGGGAGAGCTGGGCATGTCGGGAGCCCCGGGGATCCCTGGGAAAGAAGGCCTCATGGGCCCCAAGGTAGGGAAGTGGGGGCATGAATCGGAGAGGAAGGGAAGTGCGGGGGGGCTGTGGCTGGCTGGTTTCCCCACTCAGGTGCCTGGGTTGGAGCTGGTGTTAATTAACTGATACATGCCCATGGTCCTGGGCACGAAGAGTTGGAGGTCTCCAGTGGTGGTAGTGGAGGCCCCAAAGTCTTCAGGGCCTTGTGCCACAGCTCTGCCCTGCATATTGAGCTCTGGGGAGGGCAGCCCGAGCACACAAATTTGGATGCCTTGCTCAGGATCTGCAGGGGGTCTCCCAGGTCCCTGTCCTACCCTCACCTGTGCTGAAAGGGGAGGTGCTTTCCTCCCTGCCTAGTCATCTGGGAGCTGCATGCTGCGGGCACAGAAGCCCCGAAGAGGGTCCCATCTGCTCCAACAGGGAGGAAGCTCTGCCCTCCTCCTCACCCCAGCAGCTTCATGTGGCGTGCCGGTAGCTTTGGTTCCATGCTATGCCAGACTCTTTCTCACTGGCTGCCATGAGGATCACTCTGGAGGCCATGCCTTGAGTACCCTGTTGTATAGGGAAATGAGTTTTAACATCCTGGGAATCCGTACCCATACCCCACACTGGGGGCTTTGCCAATATGTACTACCTCCCTCCATCCCCCTCCCCCAAAGCACACAGAAACACCACCTGGCTCTTTACTTTCACAGGGTGACAGGGGATTTGATGGGCAGCAAGGAGCCAAAGGAGACCAGGGGGAGAAGGGAGACCGGGTGAGTTATGTCACATGAAAAGGTATATTCCCATCCTGGATGTCTGTGAGAGTTTTGACAGGGTCAGCGCCTGCTCCTAAGTGCTTGGGCCTCTGGTGACCTTCCCAGAGCAGCTCCCAGCCCTAGCCTGATGGCCCAGCAGAGGTGCCTGCAGCTTCCTGATTGCCAGGGAGCTTTCAAGTGCTTGTTGGATGCTGTCCAGGCCCACACGTTGCCCAATGTATAGACAGACTCAGCTGTCAGAAGGCTCCAAACTTGCTGTGTCTCAGAAGGCCCGTGGTGATTGTATAACTAAGATGAGGGTCCCAAAACTGGCTTGAACCCCTTGAAATTCCTGCCATCCTCAGGATGCCAACCTGGCAGGACCAGTGCTTTTGGGATGAAAGCAGGATTTCAGCAGGGTCAGCCCAGCTGTTAGCTACTGAGAGCAAACCCAGCCTGGGAGGTCTGGCTCGGACTGTCCGTGACCTGCCCTGCCCCCAGAGGGTAGAGAGGGGGAAGGGTGGACACTGTCACTAACGCTGGTGCTTCCCAGTCGGGCCTCAGACCTTCAGGAATCACAGCACTGATTTGCAAATCTCAAGGGGTTACAGATGGCCAGTGTGTGGTTCCTTCTGGTTTCTAAGCCTTCAGGTCATATTTTTAAGCTCGTTTCCATTGCTGGGAGGCTGGAATATTACCAGGTTTCATGCATGCTGAGGTGCTCACATAGTCACAGGATTCCAGGAGCTGGGGCTTTAAGGAGAGCAAACCCACCTGTTACAAGTCTCATGATAAGTTAGCGAGTGCTGGCACTGTGTCTGTGGCATGTAGAACAGGCCTGTCCTATGCTGACCCAATGAGGGCCTGGTGCCAGGCTTAGCAGCATGTGCACTCTGGCCTCCCCATGTGTGGAACAGCAGTCATGCCCTGCCTGACTCTCTGCTCTCTCCCTAGGGTGCTCCAGGTATTATAGGTGCTTCGGGGCCTAGGGGCAGTGATGGAGCCCCTGGGCCACCCGGCCCACCAGGGAACGTTGGACCCAAGGGCCCTGAGGGCATTCAAGGACAGAAGGTGAGAACCCCGTCCCCACTACACAGACACCTTCCTCTGGATGGCCAGCCACTGCCTCCACAATGAAGAGCACTGGACCCCAAAACCCAGCCCTCCCCTTCCTCCTGCCTAGATCAGGTGGGAGCAGTGGCCTCTGGCCTGTGCCTACAGGATTCACAAGCCAGTTTGTAGAGGTTCCTCTTCCCCATCTGGTTCAGTTCTTCCTGGCGTCTCCCCATCCCAAGGGCAGCGAGGAGGGACCTGGCAACAAATACCAGGGACAGACTCTGGGAAGGAGCCTCTCCCTTTGAAGGCCCCTGTGCAGTGAGCAACGGGCAAAGACAAGTCTGCGGGAGGCAAGGGCAGTGTTGCCCAGTGGTTGGGACTGGGAGTCAGGGCTCCTGAGTTCCATTCCCAGAGCTTTGTCATTGCCCCCGAGTTTGGTACTTGCCTTGGCTCCTCTGTAGCTCTGGGATGGTTACCTTGTCTCCTGGGGGGCTCTGGGGCCTCAGTAATGGTGGCAAGGGCCTGCCATGGCATTCTGCAAGGGTGCGGTGTTCACTGGGGCTGTTTGGAAGCCCTTGCCTGGGCTCAGGTGGTTCCCAGGACCTTCTATTCACTCCCCAGACTGGCTCCAGCACTGCCCAGGGCTGGCCTGGGGGGCTGTCCCTCAGAGCTGGGTTCCTCCCATGGCCAGGGGACCCTGGCTCCCCTTGTTGGGGAGTAGAGCCTAATGTATTGGATCTGGCTGAGGAACCGCTGAGAACAGGTGGGGCTAAGCCAGGTGGCAGCTGTGGCCCTAGTGCCCTCTCTGCACCCACGAGCGCCTCTGGGAGGAGGGGGTGGGTCTGTGCATGGTCTGCAGGATCCCTCCAGCAGCCCAACCCTAGACCTGAATCTGGACAGGTTCTCATGGTGTGTTCCTGCCACAGGGTGAAAGAGGCCCCTCTGGGGAGTCGGTGGCTGGTGCCCGAGGAGTCCCAGGAATTCCTGGTGAGCGAGGAGAGCAGGTGCGTGTCTGTGGTGGGATGCCCTGACTTGCCAGCTTAACCTTGAGCCCACCCTGGGCTTCTGCAGAGAGGCTGTCTTGGCCTACAGAGCTGCTGCCCCCGTCACACAGCTCTGATTCCCTGTTGTGCTTGTCTTCAGGGGAACCCAGGCCTTGAAGGTCCTAGAGGAGAGAAGGGAGAGCCTGGCATGATGGTGAGGATTGCTCCTACCCCCTCAGCACTGCCCTGGTGTGGCCCTGCCCAGTGGTGTACTTCCCTCCCCCAGGGCTGGCACCTGCACTCCAGGCTTGGTCTCCTGCTTGGCAGGATGGATTTCCCCTCTACCAGCTTCCTCTGTGTCTGGCTCATGGACTGAAGTGGAGAGAGGGGACTCTTTCCCTCCACTGGTCCCCAGGCCTGCTGAGGTGCCCCTGCCCTGGCAGGGAGAGGGAGCACCTCCGCCCAATCCCTTCACTCGGCTCTTTGCTCTGCAGGAAGAAGAGATCCGAGAGTTTGTGAGGCAGGAGATGAGTCAGCACTGCGGTAAGTCGGGCCCAGGGGCCCTACACTCCTCCCTTCCCCTCTCGCCCCTCCCTGTCCTGCTGCCCCCACTACTGGGGCAGTAGCATGGGCCAGGATGCCTGTCCTTAGCATGTGTGTGCTGCACCTTGCAGTCCAGCCATCTTGGCCCTGGGGATCCCCAGCCAGTGACAGCCTCTGTCCAATCGCCAGCTACCCAAAGTGGTTTTCCCACCATTAACTTTGCCTCTCTCTCCCTGCAGCCTGCGGTGGCCGTTACCCCTCTTCTGGATCACGTGAGCATCGCATCTTTGGCTGTCTTCCCCCTATGGTCCCAGCTCACAGTGGAAACCTTGTTCTTGCCAAGCAGGTCCACTCTCCCAGATATGCAGCAGACTTCATGGAGGCAGGAGGCAGGGTGTAGGTCCACGCAGCTGGCTTGGCATTTGTTCTCTCTCAGGGCCAGGGAGCTGCTGCCCTGTGGAGAGCCTGGCTTGGTGATGAGTCCTAGGAGACTTGGAGAGAGAGTGTGTAGAGGGTGCTGTGCTGGCAGGGGAACTGTCTCTGGGAGTTACTGACCGTGCCAGGACCTGGAGGGCATGGAGCAGGCATGGTAGGACATGGCAGGAGCTGAGGCTGCCATAGAGGTAGCAGGTGTCTGGAGGCCTCCTGGGGGCTGTTTGAAATGCTCCAGACAGATTTTCCAACAAGGCCTGAATGCTGCCTGCACAGCAGGACATCAAGGCAAGTGCATGGTGGCAGCCAGAGGGGATCAACCAGAGACTCTCAGCACTGTCGAGTAAATTCCCATCAGCGAGAAGGGCTGCAGACCTGTTCACCTGGGGACCCTGTTGCATGAGTTTTGCTGGGGACAGTCTATAACCGAGCATCTGACCAGCAAAAGAGCCCTGCCCTGAGCAACCCTGACCTGAGACAGGTATCTGGGATGGTGTGGCAGAGACAGCCACAGCAGTTGCCTCTTCCCTGAACCCAGCACCCTAGGCAACTCACAAGTGGCGTCATCCCCTTCTCTTTTCCCACTGGCTTTTCATGGACTCCTGAGTAGGGAAAGTAAGTAGGGACATATGCTTAAGGGACCGTGGGATGCAGGGGGACAGGGCTTTATTGCACGTTGGCTGCTGCACAGTGTCTCCCCACATGCGTGCTCCCACCCCATGCTAAGTGGAAGCCTTCTCAGGTAGTCAGGACCCCACTGAGTGGGCAAAGCCATTGCAATTCATCTTCCAGTTTCCATGGGGCAAGCACATGCATGGAGGGACTGAAGCCAGGTAAATCCCCACTCTCTTATAGCCAGCAGCAAATTGTTCATATGGTATGGACCTTTAGTACTGGGTAGCTTTGCATGGAGGAGCCTGTCTTGATAGCAAGGCACCGAGTACATGGCAACAGGCTGTAGTAGAAGACTGATCCTGCAAACCGGGACTGCTATAGGAAACGCAAGGGAATAGGAGCTCACAGGCCATGGAGGGAAGGTGGAACAAGGAGGTGAAACCTGAGGGAGACTCTCCAGGGCCAGGTCTGGTACAAGTTGGTGCAGGCAGAGAAAGCTCAGAGGGGAAGGTAAGAGTTGGCAAAGAGAGAAAAGGGGGAGCTGGAAAGTAAGGGTTCAGGGAGAGGAAAGGAAATGGGAGCTGCTGTTTGTAGGGAAGAGGAGGCCGGCAGAGAGCACAGCCAAGCTGGTAGTGCTGCGCAGACTATGACGTGAATTATTTGCCTGATTGCTCTCCAAGGCGGCTGGGGGACACATGCAAGGAACAGACATAAATGTTCCAGCAGAGGAAGAAGAAATCCCAGAGCTGCTCAGCATCACAGCAGACCAGGTGATGGAGAAATCGGAGCATCTGCCAAACTGCTCACATGCAGGCCTGCGGACAGGCAGGCAGCAGTCAGGCCCATGGAGCTGGAGAGAGATGCTCCCAGTAGAAGGCACCAGACAGTTTTCAGTCACAGGCTGGACCAGCCTCAGGCAGTGCAGAGCTCAGAGAGGTCAGGGCCTCAGCATGTGTGTGGTAGACTTGTCTTGTTGTGTAGAACCTGTGACCATGATGTGCCTCCTCCAGACTTGTTGGGTGACCCTGCTTCATATCTGGGAAGACCTGAAGACCTTTGCCACACTTGTCTGTCTCCTATCATGCATCATTTCCCCTCCCCCTTGCTATTTTAATAGCTTCATTGCATGTGTAGTTGTGAAGATTTAACCCGCCAATGTGTATCTGATGTTCAAGCGGTGTTCAAGAGCAAGTGCATGCTGTAGCCAGCAGTCTGCAACCCTGAATGTGGGGTAGGGGATGGTTAGGGAGTATGGGGTCTGGAAGGGATGAATCTTCCTTGGTTTGTCCAAGGGTCACCCCATGCTGGGATCTTCAGAAGCTCTTGGAGAAGTGAATGGATTTGCTGCATAGCCCCATATTCCAGGAGGTCCTGCCTGGCCACAGGCAGGAGGAAGTGGCTATGCAGATCATGTCATACGATGGGGCTTCCTAGCGGCAGGAATCAAAAAGGATCTTGTACCCTGGACCTTTGTACGGTGCTTATCTCATTATCAGCCATTGTCCCCCTTTGGTTGCCAGCACCCTGTTACCTTTGCGCTGTCTCTAGCTTGCTCTTAGCAGATGGGGTGGGGGTGGATGATGCTGATGCTGCTCTTGAGCCCTGGCCTGTGGTATGTCTGTCGTGTATACTGAAGCTGGTGGGAACTGTGTTGGTCATTCTTATGTCTGGTGTGATGTCCTGTCGTTGTCCCCTTCAGGTCCTCTCCCCAACTATCCATCCACCCAACCGTTCTCGTCTGTTAATGCTCAACTAGTGCCCGTGCTTAAGTTGTCCCACACTGAAGAGGAGGGTGAGTCTCATCTGTCTGTGCTGTGTCCTCCTGTACTTTCTCTGGTGTTATCTGTGCCAGTCCTGCCTAGAAGCTGTGCCATGAAAGTGCCCTTCACTTGCAGGTACCATGCAGCCTTAGTGCCCCCCACTAGCACGGTAGTTCTGGTAACAGGCACGGTGAATGCTTGCTACTATTTTGTTGCTAAGTTCTATCTTGGTACTGGACATTATATTAAGACTTTGCCAAAGACATTGGGGCAGAAAAGATAGGGAAGTCTGTGCCATGGCATCAGTCCCCAGCCCCATGTAAGGCCAGGCTGGTTAGAGGGAAGGGGTATGAGTATGGGCGTGTGGAAGCAAAGGGTTGTTGTTGGTATAACAGCCATGCTGCGCTTGGCACTAAGAGCTGTCCATAAGTAAATTGAGTGGCTCCACTGCATTAAAACAGGCACAGTGCTCCTGAGAGGAGCTGCAGGGCCCAAAGAGTGACCCATGTGATGTGACTGGGCAGCACCTCTCTAGCTTGGCTTTCTCTGGCCAAGGAAGCCATGGCCTCAGCTGGGCATCTCAGGGGCATGCTGCTAAAGGCCAGTCTGTTGAATCTGACATTTCCATCAGCCCCTCCCAGAAGCAGAGGCTAAGATCAGTTATCTTTCCAGGAAGGGTAAGGCAGAAATTCACACATGGTCTCAGCTACCAGCCTGAAGTCCTTGTCCATTGTTCCTTCCCACCTGCCTGGTCCTTCTGGGCAGTGTTGCTGACGTGGCCGGGATTGTTTTCTAGGGCAGGAAACACGAATTGTGGTGGATTCTGATGACCCAGAGTATGAGCAGATGTACATCGAGGACTATGGAGAGGATGTGGATGCTGAGGAGACAGAGCATCCCATGCTGAGCGATGGTGAGCTCTGTGTGTTTGTGTGTATGTGTGTGTGAGCTGTGTGTGTGTGAGTGAGGGAGAGAGAAGCCTAGGTCTCTTCCTTTCTAACCTTCTGCTTCTTTGGAGCAGGCAAGGTCAGTCTGCATGGCTCCTTCTGGTAGAGCACTCTTCAGCGAGGCTAGCTGGCAGAGATGGGCAAACAAGTCACGGAGGCTTTTGCCCCTCAGTCACTCGTTCCAGTCTGGCTGATTGGTGTTGTCAGGCTGTTGTGAAATGAGTGTGTGCATCTCTGCTGAGTTCTCAGTGGACCAGCATCCACATCCTGTGAACCTACCCCCACCCCAATGGGCACAGATTTCTCTGCTCTGAAGAGCATTAATGAAGCTCCCTAATGTTCTCTGCTGGAGGGGAGCAGGACATCAAGCAATGTGGATCTAAATCCTGGTCTCTTCCCTCTCAGCCCCCAGGGTCCAGCCCAAGTAAGTCTGCTCATTGTTTCCTTTCTCCCAGCCGACCCGTGCAGCTTGCCCCTGGATGAGGGAAACTGCAGCCGGTTCACACTGCGGTGGTACTACAACCAAAGAGTGGCTGAGTGCCGTCCCTTCATCTACAGCGGTTGTGGCGGGAACCTCAACCGCTTCTATGCCAAGGAGGACTGTGATCACCAGTGCAGGCACCATGTGGACACAGGTAAGAAGGCCCGGCAGGGCAGCCATGGGCTGTTTCTGCTCTGATGCTGATAGGCCCAGGATGGCAAATGTCCTGTCCGCACAGGGCATGGATGAAAGCAGGGCCAAACTAGATCTGTGGTTCTCCACCGGGGGTCGTGAGAACCTGCCTGGGATACTGTGACAGTGACACCATGGCATGGCCATGCACCTGTTTCCAGGAGTCCTGTCACAGGTAAACAGAAAAGTGGCTGTAGCAGAAAAGTGTGCACCTCCCTGCATTGCATTTGGCTCTGACACACCTCGTGGTTAACTGAGGCACACAGCACAGTTTCACTGCCATTACACCCCCTTGGCTGACCCCCCTCCCACCTCCTGGTCCTTTTGCCCACCCCGTGTCCCTCCCAGCCCCTCAGCACTCCCCAGTGCTAGGTATGCATCCCAGCACTTCATCTCAGCCAGCTGGGCATCCTGAACTCTGTCCCTTAGCTAGGGTAGCTGGTGTAGCTAAGGGAAGACCTTGGTCCAGTTGTTTCTGGTTCCCACCAACAAGCTGGAGCCATGGTGGGGAGTTCCATAAGAACATAAGAAACGATTTACTGGGTCAGACCCAGTCAACTGTGTCGTGCAGTGGCAGAGAACAAATGCTGAAAGGGAGAATGATCTGGGGTGACCAGGGTTTTTTCCACTGTTGCTTTCTTCTTTGCAGTCTCCTGCATTTAAGGTCCAGGAAGTTCTGATCCAGAAGCTGCACCCCTCATGCTCATCCTCAATAGCTACTGATACCCCTTTCCTCCTAGAATGTGTCCAGTCCCTTTTTTGAATGTGGCTAAAATGTCAGCATTCACAGCCCCTTGTGGCAATGGGTTCCACACTTCAGTGATACGCTAGGTGAAAAAGAACTTCTTTGTGTTAAACTTACTACCTAGTAGCTTCATTTTGTGGCCCTTAGTTCCCTACTGCACTAGAAGCAAGCGTGCGGTAGGCCAGGCAGAGCTGAGGGAGCACTCCCCTCCCTGCCAACAGCCCGAGGGCATTAATATAATACAACTACAATTATATAATCAATAAGTTATTAGTTACAATAAGGATTATAATGCTTACATTATAATATTCCTGCTACATTTCAATTCACTTTTTAAATGAGGTGCTGCTAAATTCTGAACAATTTTTGGTGGGGGCCTTGAGTGTAAAAGGATTGAGAGCCATTGCTCAAGTCACTGGGGACAGGGATCAGAGCAGAGGGATCCTCCTTCCAGCCCTCTGCTTTCCTCACCACCTCCTCTCTCTTTCCCTGCAGAGGTCTACCTAGCAGGTGGGAGCATGTCAGAGAGGAAGAAGAAGCCATGACCTGCCCTGTTTTAGTGGGGCTCTTCCTGTCTGAGTGGAACCCCACCTGCCCGTTCCATGAAAGACTTCTTCAGGTCCTCCAGGGAGCCCGGCCGGGGCCTGCTCAGTGTCCTGGCCACATGTGGTGCCTTGGGCCTAAGACACCCCTCACTGCTACATCTGCTGTCTACTGTGGCACGAGGTGCCCCGGCCCGGACCAGAGACCGGTGCTATTTTGTACTAAGTATTTGTGTTGCTCTGGGGTTATTTTTCTGTTCGTTCTCTTGGTTTTTAAGTTCAGGTGAAATTTTTATCAAATGGCAAAAAGGGGAAGAAACAATATTTGTAGCTTTGTGGGGGACCAGTGCTTTTTAACTTATTGGAGGCTGATGACCGATAGCACGTGAAATGTACTAGCTGGACCAAACCCAGGCTGGCTGCTGCTGGCTCTGTGTCAGGTCACAGGCTGTGGGCCGGTGCTGGGGAATGGAGGAGCCAGCCCGAGAGTCTCCCAGCCTGGAACGTGTTGGGCAAGGCTAAGAACGGGAATGTGAGTGCACAAAGCCCTTTGTTTATAGTCAAAGTTTGCCTGCCATGAATGCTCCAAAGGGCTAAATGGCCTTGGTGCTTACAGGAAGCTGCCCCATTTGGGCTCCCAGGTGCTGGAAGGATCCTGGCAGGCGCTCCCCTCTTCACTGGCTTTCCCTCTTGTTGTGTTTCCTCTGGGGGCTCTTTCGGCAGGTCCTCTGCCTGCCCTCTGTCCTTAGCCCAACCCAAGCTCCGTATACCATCAGGCAGGAGAAAACGCCAGACTCTTTGGGCAGTGCCAGCTCTGCCAGAGAGGAGTCTTCACAGGTCGGACAGGACAGGTTGAGGATCAGGCCTCTTCCAGCCCTTGTCCTAGCCAGAGCCAGAGTCCCTTTCTCTAGGTTAGAAAAGCTGCTTGCCCTTCTCAGCCTTTCTCTCCTCTGCTGCTCCAGCGCCCATGTGGGAACACCTTACAAACAGCAATGTCTAGGCAGCTGCATGGCAGTGAAGGCCGCAGCTGGGCACTCCTGAGCCACAGGCCCCCTTTCCTGCCCTCTGGTTATAGTCAAGATGCTCCTTGGGGGTCTCAGTCAGCATTAGCCAAAGGGAAGGTCTTGGTGGTTTTCTCAGGCCTCCAAACCCCAGTACCACAGTGGCTGTTTACACACTCCATCTGCCACCTTGTCTGCCCACTTCCAGCCAAGCCATTCACTGGGAGGTACAGGTGGTGGGCAGGGCCTTGATGGGGACCCTCCCTCCCTCCTGCTTCCACCTCATCTGGGCACTGCTGGGCACCTACCAGCATTCATGGGAACATCAAGCTGCTGCCCAGCCCCTTTGTGCTCAGACCCTGCCCAGGGAGGCACCTCAGAAATGCGTACGATGTTACAGGCTCTGCCAGTGAGAATCCTCCATTTAAAGGGAGAATGTCTGGCTGTTACTGAGACCCGGGCATCCTGTGTGGTCAGGAGCTGGGCAGGTTTCACAAGGAGGCTTCAGTAGTTGATTTCACCACTTGTAAGCCATGGCTGGGAGCTCAGAGCCGGGTACGGCTGCATTATTCACATGTGTTTTGCTGCTGGGTGGAACACATGCACCTGCAGACGGGCAGCAAGGTCCCATTCATCATCTTCCCCCCCCACACACCAGGTTTTCATTTGAAGAAGTTTCACCTCATCCTTCACCAGGAACCAGCGTTCTCTCCTGAGAGCGACAGCACTGGAAGAAACCCAGGCACAGACCAGCGAGCCCTTCAAGGCGAGTGTGGAGCTGCCTTGTAGAGGCACCTGTAACCATGCATGCTTTCGCCCCTGCTCTTCAACCCAGTGGTGTTGAACTGTGAGACGAGACTCAACAGGGAAACACTGAGGATGGTGCTAATGCTATTGTAAGGTCTTGTCGTTGTATGTTATTTGAAACAGCTTTGGAAATTTCTGTACTGCCGTGCTCCTCACCACCCTGGGTGCTGCCTCTCACCCACCAGAAGCCACCATCTTAATAGGTATTTGGAAAAAGATGGAAAAGCCATGGTGGGGTGCATCAGTTTGACCCCTGCCTGTCTTGCTGCACTGTGTGTATATCTGTATACAGCATATGTATATGTGTATGGAGGTGAGAGGGGTGGGAGTTTTACAATAAAGCTGTGCTAACTGGAGTCTTAAGTGGTCATTGTAATGACTCCTAATGAAGACAGACTTTCTTCGGATGGGAGACTGTTTCCACTGGGGGACTGCTCCAGTTTGAACACTGTTGGGTGAGAGTACATGGAAGTAGTGGATGATGCCCCCAATGGCAGTATGGGAGCCTTCACAAGAGATCCTACAGCCCCGGAGCTCAGTGGCCCAAGTGCTGCAGCCAACAGAGCCGATGTACTAGTAGTTCTCACTGTGGGCTCCACTGAGTTGATTGGAGGGTCTGGGTGTTCCTTTTAAGAGCCAAGGGACCAGGGTGCAGGGGCCTTTAAGTCCAGATAGTGGAGATAGGCTGGTAGTAGTAGGGACAGCTGCAAGGGGCACAGGTGCCAGGCTAGAGTCCCATCAGCCTTTCTTTGGGGTCACAGAGGGAAAGAGTCCAACTCCAAGGGGGAGTTGTCCAACTAAACTCAAAGCTGTGTGTCCATCCCAGGCCCTTCTCTGCCCCTGCAACTGCTTCCTGGCTCTGGCAGGGGGTCCTGTGAGGTGATCAAGTCTGGGGATAACTGGTGAGACAGTGATGGATGGAGCTAATCACCAGCCCCCACTGCAAACCAAAGCAAGTTTAAAAATAGCCTGCCCTGCATGGCACTGCCGCTTTCCCAGCGATGACATCACCACTCTGTGGGGGAGCCGGCACTGCCGGGGGCTCCCAGCGTGCATGTCACTCGAACCACAGGGGCTCAGCTTCCAGTCAGCCAGGGTGGGGAACTCAGTGTCCAGCATGGCCAAACCACAGCATGTGTATTAATAGCATCAGACAAAGGCACCCAGTGTGTGTGTGGGAGGCAGATGCACTGTCCAGCCTGTGCACAATAGGGCAGCTGCCCACCCGTCCCGTAAGTGAGGCCTCAGGGCACGAGTCCACCCATGGGTACTCCACAGATTATGGGCACGGAAGGGGTGACAGACCAGCACAGGCCTTGCTCAGCCTGCAGGAAAGCATTGGGCCAAGCAGGACCAGGGACTGGTGCACCACAGTTGGTAGGGGCTATGTGTGGAGGTTGTGGGTTAATTCGTGTTTGGGTAAAACTGAATCTTGTGTAGGCAGAAGTTGCCGGTGTGATGCCAAGACCAGCTGAACAAGAGCATGTTGGACTCAAATGCTAGGCTGGCTTCCAAACCAATTCTCTGTTCATGCTGTGGTCCTGGTCCTTCTCTAGGATGCCATGGCCTGACAGAGAGGCCACCTCTCTTCACACACCTAGCTGTGGCAGCTCAGCTCTCCAGGGGCAATATAGCTGACCCAGTGCCAGTCTCAACTCATGGGTGGTTTTGGTGGAGATCCTCAGGCTTGAGACCCCGTCACCATCCAATGGACTGAGCATGAGGAGTGCAACCCTGGGGCAGCACTGAAGGCCTTGCCGTGGTGAGGGAGGTGTGGAAAGAGCCCAGCAACATGATTGCTGGAAGTAACTATGCCAGCTAGACTTCTCAGAGGTCAATAGGACTAAAGTATGAGGAGAGGACAGAAATGTGGAAGCTCTGATGCTGCTCCAGGTACATGTCATGGTGCCTCACTATTACAGTGCTGGGGTTTTTAAAGATGTATAAATAATTGTAGGACTAGAACTGTCTTGTCAGGACACCCAGTCCATCGCCTACCACTGCAGCAACCACCTGACTTGATCATGGCACCAGGAAATACAGACTCAGGACACTGGAGCCTGTTCCCCCATCAGCAAATCACTTTGCCACTTGGGGCCTCAGTTTCCCCACAGGGAAGATATGGATTCCCATGGAATGCTCATCATGGGCTTAAATGTATTCAAGCTTATAATATGCTTTGAAGTGCTCAAAGCTAGACGCATGCCAAGGCCCCTTACCAAGAAGGGCTGAGCACCCTGGATTGTGCTGCACGTGGCCTTGTAGAGGGGTGAATTATTTGCAGTAACTCTACCCCCTGGCTGAAGGCTTGGGGGCTTCTTGGGCTGCCAACTCCAAAGCTCTCATATATTAAGAGGAACCCGTACCGCAAGATCACTTGGTATCCAAGTGTTGCTCACTCCAAAGTGTCACAGGGCTTTGCTAGCAGCTTTAGCATGTGGTTTTGGGGCTTCTATTCTCCTCAAATGACTATAAACCAGGATGACAAGAGCAGAACGGCTTGATTAGATGCAAAAATCATCAAGAGTCAGATGCATCAAGTTCCTGGAACACCCTGAAATTGGTCTAATCGTCTTGTTGGGGAGGGCAGGCAATAACCTCACTCGCCCTCACCCCACGAGATGATCTCATCTGTACTAAGAGATGCGTGTCACTGGACCCGCTCAGAGCGGGTACCCCCACAGGGCAGGGGGCAGAATTGCTTTGGGAGTGGGGCGGGGCAGGTTAATAAGAACCCAGAAGCCTCAAGCTGGGCTGGTGTTACTTAGGACACACCAGCCACAGCAGCAGCAGCAGCAGTTGTGTGGCATCCAACTCCTTTGCTGTTGACTCCTGAGGACTTGGAGCTGCTTTCTGAAGCGGTCCCAGGCTGTGCTTTCAGGGGAGAGCATCTGGCAGGAGAGGATTCTATGGGACAGGTGAGATTTCACACTCGAGCCATCATTTATGAAGAGTTAGGTGGCAGGTTGCTTCTTACTTGGACAGGATGCTTTTACCATGACACCTGGTTCTCAGTGCAAGTGCTTAAGGTGTATTTTTAGAAAGAGAGAGTCCGTAAGAAAATTGCCTGATACAACCTGCAAATGGCTTTTCAGTCTCTTCTCTTGAGCCCAGGGCAAATGTGACCATAGAGAAAACAAACCTCAGTCTTCCCGTTCCTTCCACCTGTGCTGCTCCTAAACTTGGAGCTATGGGCACAGGATTCCTCCTTTCAGCTGACTAGTCCTTCCAGTTTCTGGAAGATCAGCAGTTCTTGATACAAATAGCTAGGGCAAAACACTCTAAACTTGGCCCCTCAGTCTGAAAGTAGTAGAAACTCCCCCACCCCATCCCAAAAAATAACTTGAAAAGGGGAAAACTAAAAACTAACATTGAGGCTTAATTTACAATTAAATGTCAAAAGGCAAATCCTAGGTTTGCTGTGAAGGGGAAAGATCTAATGAATCGTGCTGCTTGTTGCTTTGGCTGCACAACATAGTAAAGTCCCTCCACAGACATGAACCAATCTGGGAAGGTTTTTCTAGCTGATTTCCTTGGGGAACAGAGGAAAGAGCCTGGCATGAAGAGAGAGAAACAAACATTTTAAACACTTAAAACAACCCTCTGTAAACCAAAGAAAGGGCAGGGTGACACCTTAGAGACTAACTTGTTCAGAAAGGCACAAGCTTAGGGTGCTTGTACATGTGAGGATGTGACAGCCTACTGCAGCAGATGCTAGGACTTTCAGAGCTTTGCTTCCTAAACTCAGACCATGCACCAGATGCTGCTCAGGTGGGTACATCGCAGGAAGCAATAGTGGTGTCAGTTCAGAAGACAGTAGCTGATGCAGGGCAAGTATTTGGGGCTGCAGCATTTGAAAGACTCTCGCTCTCCGTCTGTCTGTCTCTCTCTCAGCACAACCTGTTGGCTTTCCATGTCTTCCCTGACCACGTGCTCTCTGCTTGCAGCCTTCCTAGGCTATGATGCCCAGTCCCAGAATCTTATCATTACTGACCTTCTTGATTGTGGCCTGGTCTCCAGTGACAGCCTCTAAGGAAATGGGCAGTGAGAGGCTTCAGAAGGTCAATGATGCTGAAGCCAACAGCTGCCAAACCAGCCACGAGGAGAGAGACCACCCTGTGAGAGAAACAACAGTGGGAAATGGCAAGGCCTCCCTGACTGTGGAGGACCCCTCAGCAGCACATGGACTTCAGCACAGAACCAGTGCTATGGTGAGGTCCAGGTGCGAAGTGACACATAGGCCATTACCAGGGGGACTGTCCACCCTGCTGAATCTCAACCACAACAGGGCTGCTGCTGTCATGAAAAAGAGCAGTCCTGGATCCAAGGTCTCCCTGTCTCTTGATGTCCCTCTGCATATCCTGAGAGTCCTGCTAGAAGAAGCCAAAGTCAAGGACATGCAAGCCAAAGCAGCAGCCAACGCAGAGCTCATGGCCCGAATTGGGCGTCGAAAGTAAATCTCAATCGTGTGAGCTCAAGTTGTCCAAACTCTGGGATTCTCTGTAGCGTAATGCAGCCCCTGTGATGTAACCAGTGCATTTATTCCTGAGTTGTGGCCAGTGGTTCCGAAAGTGCTTGCTGGTGGTTCATTGAGAACTGGCTGTTTGTAGGGTGCTGACTCCTACCTCTTTGCATACAGGTGCTGACTCCTTACCCCGGGAAGGTTAGTTGCCTGAAAAAAAAAACAACTGGAAACAAAGAAGGGCAGTCACTTCTTGTCTTTTACCACAGTTTTCCCATCTGTAGAAGGGGAACAATTATGGAACCCCTCCCCCTCAAAAATATATGAAGTGCTGTACGGACAAAAGCCCTATCCTGTACCTGCCAGATATGCTTGATGTGCCAGGTAGAGAGGCTTTTATTTAGTCTCCATTCAGAAACATTTTTGCTGTAGTCAGTGCCTAAATGAAAGGATCTGAGAACTCACCTTTAATTATGTACATACCTGCAATGGCTTTTGGCTGGGCTGGGCTGAGGTTGCTTGCACTTCAGCTATCTGTATCCAGAGGAAGGATGGTCTGGTAGGGACAACTCTGCACTGAAATTCAGCAGCTCCAGAGATCTATTTTCATTTCTCCTACAGATTTGCTGGTAGAGTTGAGAAGGGCTCATAACCCCTTTCTTTATGTCTCAGTTTCCCTATCTGTAAAATGGAGATGAAGATAGTTCCTACTTCACAGGTATTGGGAGGATAATGATTAATAATGGGTGGGGTATGGAAAAGCTGGGGAACAAGCCAACAGAGAAGAGGGCCTGGGAATCCCTGGTAGCTTCTGTGCATATTCTGAAGCCACTTTCAAGTCCAAACAGCCCCAGCCCCTTCTGTCAAACTAATGTGGGAACTGGGAGAGGCACCAGAGTTGCTGTATGACACAGAACAAGCAAAAAATTAGATAAATTCTGCTCCCTCCTCCTGACCCAGTTGACACCCAACATTTTACAGATCCCTGCCCCCCCAATCCCTGGCTGGCAGGTAGCTTGGGGGCCCCTAGCAAGAAACTGTTTCTTGACAGTTTTGTTTTAATGAAAGGAAGTTGATCTTTAAGGAGAATGTTTCCTTGTGCTTTAGACAGAAAATGAAAACTCCGGGGATAATACAGAAAACAAAATTGACAGGTGAGGTTTACAGGAACAAATTGAGACAGGTTAAGAGCTAATGGACAGGAACAATGGGTATTTGTCTCAATAATCTCTGGGACGCTGGGAAAAGAAACACAAGTCGATTAGGCCTGACTCTTCCCTTTATGTTGGTGTAGTTCTATTGTAGCAGTAGAACAATACCTCCTGTTTACAATGTTGTGGGATCCAACATGATCTCTGGATTTCTCTCTAGACAGGTTTCCCTCCGGCTGCAGGGACAGCTGTCTCTGTGACTCAGGCTACCAAATCTGGCACTTCACCCAATACACTGTACTGCTGTATATTTTTAAATATGCCGGTTTCCAGACATTTGAAATACAAGGGCTTAAATGTGTTTCCTTCTTGCTGTCTCTATGCATCTCTCTTTATAAAAAAAAAGATGTTCATTCTCCTGTATAAGAGAGTTTATATTTATCACGCTGAAGAATTTAGGAGAGAGTGCAAAGAAAGATGGGATATGTAAAATAAAAGGAGTCTTATCAAATGCTTCTGTTGTCTGTATAGCCATTCAACTAATATGTTACATCTGACTGCATCATCATAACCTGGTTGGACCCTGTCCCCCAAGGTAGCATGCATCTCTGTCGTTGGGAACCAGACAATAAATGAGCCCAGAAATAAGTGAAGCTGCAGCAAGTTGCCCCTTCCTTCTATTGGCATTTTGTCTCCTGAATAGGAAAAGCAGGGTAGTAACCAAGCCAGGGGCTGATAGAAGCGTACCATGCTGGCAGTGTGCAAGTCATTTGGGAGTAAGGTGGCAAATAAGAGGCAAAGTCACCCCCACCATTGTCAACTGGCTGAAGAGTAAAATTGGCTCTTGTGAGGTCCTTCTGGACCAAGAGTGAAGTGGAGACAATATGGGTCAGGAACTACTCTGATGATAGCAGGCCGCAAGGAGTGCAGTTCCCATCTAGCAGGATGTAATTGTGCAAAGCCCTTGAACAACTGCTTTGGGGCTGACCCAGGTGCAGCAGTGACAATCTCTGGCAACAGCCATGTTCAAACCCTCCTTGACCAAATTCAGTGGTGTGTATACGGAAATAAAGGGAAAGCAGAGTCATTCGGCAATAGAAATAGGAGCCAAATTAAACCTGGTTCATGGTGAAATGGTACCAGTTTATGTCAGTCAAGTATTTGACCTTGCTCCACATGTCTTATTTGGGTCTCCAACCAGGGTTTTAGCAGAAACAACACTCTTGCCAGCCATGAATGCAGCTGTGTGTAAATGTGAAACATCACATTTCACCGCTGGACCCTGACTCCTACGTCTTTGGTGAGCCTTTGAGATAACAGCAGAGAGCAGGGACCAGCCACTGGGTACAAAGTCCACTGCCTGTTTGCACAGGACAGGTAAAGGACTGGCTGGAAGGAGAAGCCCTCCTCAGTCCAGCTGCAGCAGATTCTGGACACTGCCATGTTCTTTGATGACTACTTGATCACTGGTAAGTACGCTTCTCCTTACAGATCCTCACAGCAGGTGCTAGCAGCAAAGCTACAGTATTTGGCAAGATGTTTCTTATGAAGGACTCATGTGCACTTTGTGATTCAGAGTGTCAGGCAGGTAGATACATTGGTGCAGCGCCTGGAGGTTTCAGCAAAAGGTGCTAACTCTGCCAATAAACAGTGCAAGGAGTGAATAGTAACAGCCAGGCTTCCTTTTGCCGACACTTAGACTCCTAGGTGCCATGATTTTTCCAGAGAGCAATGACACTCCCCACAACGCGGCTTCTGTACAATCTGACCTCTCTGTCCAGAGAGGATGGAGGATATGCAGCCAGCGCCATGACCCACTCGGATGTCCCATCTCACTTGCTGAGCAGAGCTGGACTGGATCTGAACTAGGAGAGTCCATGGGTGTTCACTCACAGGTGGGGCTATAGCAATCCTCAG
This sequence comes from Gavialis gangeticus, assembly GCF_001723915.1. Taxonomy (NCBI): domain Eukaryota; kingdom Metazoa; phylum Chordata; order Crocodylia; family Gavialidae; genus Gavialis; species Gavialis gangeticus. The sequence goes on along the minus strand of NW_017728997.1, from coordinate 24,559,041 downwards.
CGATTATAGTGGTAGGTAATGCCTTTCAGTCTGAATCAGCTCTGAACAGCCTGGCAGCATGACGCTAGGCGGAGCTGTGCTCCATTGCTGGAAGCGTTGGCTTTCAGATGGAGATATAAAATGTAAGCCCTGCCTTCTTTTAGTCATTATGGGAGGTACACAGCTGTGTCTTGGCTGAATTTTACTGAATTAATTCCAGGCTTCCCTAAATGTCCCTGCATTTTTAAGTAGTGTTGGAGTGATACTGTAGCTGTGATGGTCCAGGCAGTTGGTCCAATAAAAGATAGCACCCTCAGAAACCCTTGGTTCTGCATTTTTTTTAATGGGATTTTGTGTCCATTCTCATTCCCAAACCATTGTTAGTGAAATGTTCAATGGATGCCACATCCCACAAGGGCACACAAGAGAGGGGAATAGACTGAGATAGAGGCAGCCAAGGGTGTTGAGTACTCATAGTGCTAAATTACTCTGGCCCCTGCCACGTTACATTTCAGGCATGGTTAACCACATGGTTAATCACAGCTTAAGTTGTGACCTGGCCACACATTCGATCAATCAATGATATGATACATAAGGAATAAGCCACCAAATTATTCCACAAAAAATGTGTAATACGTTTGTGGCTGGTTCCTATCACACCATTAATGGAAGATGTAGCCAGGTGCACCCCTGGGGCTGGGAGCACTATCAACTGAGAGGGCTTCCAGCTGCAGGTGCTTACTACTTGTTGTTGCAGGGGTCCATTGCCCCTGCTCTGGGGAGAAAAGACAACCGGGGTCAAATAACCCCAGCAAGGTGCATGTCCAGTCTCCTTTTGAAGACCTCCAGGGTAGGTGCCTGCACCACCCCTGCTGGGAGTCTGTTCCAGAGTCTGTATTAGTATGATAATTTTAATCCTTGTACGAGAGATAATACTGAAAGTGTTCAAAACGTACAATGATTTTTTCATGTCATTAAATTTGGAGGAAAAAAACCCAAGTAAGTCACTGCACTGACAATCTGAGCTGAACTAGATTATTTGATCCTATGATCTCACCCGTTCTCACTCGCATTGAACTGGAATTTGAGAAGGAATAAAGTGAGTCATATCTACCATTTATCTTTAACTGGAGACTTACAGTGAGCAATAGAAAGTAGCAGCATAACAAACACATCACTAAATCCCATTGTGTAATAATACTAAGAACTTTATTTTAAATGCTATGTAACATCTTAAATCGATAGGAAGTCATAGGGGTTCTGCGCTTGCCTCATTTTAAAATTCCAGGCATGTACCTAATACAGCCTGCTGCAAAATAAAGCGTAGATTTACCAGACACAGACCTGAGCTGCAAAACACAAGAGACAAGAATAACCGTACTAATAAATTCAGTTTAACCAGCAGTCGGAGAAAGACTTAAACCAAAACCTCCTGGCCAAGTTTTTGGGGAGAGAAGATATCTTTTATTAGACCAACTAAATAGTTGCAAAAAAATGGTTGAGTGGGCAGTGCCAAGCAGGGGGGCGCAGGGTGCAATGATACCAGCAGAAGTGACCACATAACATGGCGTCACTTTAAAAAGTCCTATGTGCACACTTTTTGTTTCAGTGCATGGCAGTTTTTCACAAAATACGAGAATTTGACCTTCCAATTTCACATTTGAAACCCGTTCCCAGCCCCCTAGCCTGGGCAGCAAGCCAGGCTCCTCCCGCCCCAGGCACAGCGCCTGTCACCGCACCCTTGAGCCACCCCGCGCATGCAGAGCCGCCCGCCTCCCTCTCGGGTCACAGCCCTGGGCTGGGCCGTGCCCCGCCTATCACCTAGCGCCACCTTCCGCAAGGCGCATGCGCAGCCCCCTCCTTTCGCCCGGACACGTCGAGGTGAGGGACTGCTCCGGGTCCCCTGCGCGTGCGCACATGCGCGAGGCGGGCGGGCTGAGCTGAGCTGTCCCAGTGACAGGCTGGCAGGAAGTGGCGTGCGGGCAGGAAGTGGCGCCGCTGCTCGGCTTGCGCCCCTCTGCCCCCCGCGCCGGGCTCTGTGTTCCACGCGCCCCCTCCCCGCCAGGATGCTGAAGAAGTTCGATAAGAAGGATGAGGAGTCGGGTGAGGCGCGGCCGCAGGACGCCCCCTGGCGGCGGGGATGGGCGGGCAGGGGCACCTGTCCATGCAAGGGCAGCAGGGCCAGGGCTTTCTGCAATGGGGCAGGGGCAGGGGCAGGGCGGGGCAGAGCCAGGGGCCGCGGTGATGCTGGGCTGGCATCTGCGGGTACCAGGCCACACCAGCACTCCTCTGCCCCTGTCCTGGTGCCTTGCTGGAGGTGCTACTGGGATACACTGCTGCCCCATCCCCTGCCAGGTGCAGTGCCAAGGCTGGCAACAGCCTGCCCCAGGCGCCGATCCTGCCCAGGTGCTCGTGCCTTCTCCGCACCTGGGAGCTGACCCTGGCCATCCGTGTCCAGGGGTGTCCACCTCTTTAAGGACAGGCCGGCTGGCTCCACAGGGCCAGGCCAACCTGGACATGCTCAGCAACAGGGGGTGCTGCCATGGCATATCGTGGAGGACAGGGGTGAGGGTTGGGGTGATAATGAGGGATTGGAGGGGGGTGCGGAGCAGGAGACACGAGCTGGCGTCTGTTAATCCTCAAACGCGCCAGGGCTATGTGATGTGCATTGGGAATGTGGGCTAATGCCCGCCATGTGAAGCTAAAAGCCCCCCTTTAATATGGGGTGCTACTAAGTGCACATCACATTATTGCTGGGGACACCTAAAGAAGAAAATGGTAACAGGAGAAAAGATCAGATGTTTAAAAGGGGCTCACCATGGAGGGACACAGAGCAGAGCACACCGGTCAGCACCCACTGGTTCACCACCAAGTCCAAGGAGCCAGTGAAGCTCTGCCTGGAGACATGAACAAACCTAGGACAGGAAAGCAGCCCTTGAATGCATCTAGGGAGCCTGCAAATGCTTCCCAGTAAAACTGCCTGGAGATATGCATGGAGGAAGAAGATATGCCCACAAGTCCCCAGGCTGGCTTCACCCTTGGTGTCCTTCCAAGTCTGGTAGATGACAAGCTTGGCCAGAACCAGGAGGAGTTTTGCCCAGAAGACCTGCCAGGAAGGGATTTACTTGGACTTGATGACCCCAGTGATCCCTTCCAGCTCTTCTTCTTTAGGATTTCTGTTTTGATGCATGTCAGACCTGTTGATATAGGTTTGGGCCTTCTCTGAGCTCGTTTCTCCTTCAGCTCGGTACTTCCTAACGATCCTAATGATTTTGTTCTTTTGGGGGTGGGACTAGCTTTTTAAGCTGTCTCTCCAGGGACTCTACATAATGGCACCTAAGACGTGTCAGGGCCTCTTGTGGTCTGTGCAAATGTTGGAGAGGCTGTTAAGGAGGCTGATTGAAGATGTGATTGGTCCTTTGTGTTGTGGCTTTGACACTCTGTCCACCTCAGTGTACTTCACCCTGCTTCCTACAAGCTTTTATTTACTGTATCCACCCTGTCTGTACATCTTGGAGACCTTCCAAGTCCACGTGAATATTTTTGCTCTGGTTCTTGGTGTTTGTTTGCATCAGGCTTTTCCATGTTGAATGAAGTTTCCTCTCTCCAAGCTACATGCACAACAAAAAGCTAATCCACAGAGGATGCCTTTCAGCCTTGATCTCTTGCCAAGTTCAGGCTTAAGTGATGTAGCGTGTCCCATAGCTTACTGACCTCACAGATTAGTCTAGTACATCCAATCTTAAAAAGACAGAAGAGGATCATTTTGTGGGTAAAGCCTGGGAGTCAGGGGACCAGAGATCTTTTGCAGTTCTTCCACATCCTTCTTATGCAGCCTGGGCGAGTCATGTAAGGGCAATTTCAAAAGTGGCCGCAGCTTTTGAGTGTCCAATGCAAGGCATGTAGCAGTGCTGAGCATTCCCAACACCCCGTGGAGGTCAGCAGAAGCATGTCCACAAACCAGTACTCAAAGTAGACATCCACAATTAGAGGTCATTTTGGTAACTGTAGCCCCTAATTTCTGTGCCTTGGTTTTCCCCATCTCTGAAATGGGGATAATTATTTGGGTTGCAGGATGCTTTAGTAGTTAAGTCAACACAGATAAAGGGCCTTAAAATGCTTAGGTGCAAGGAGTTGGAGAAGGGTCAGGAGATTGATGATGGTTAGTAATATTAATGGCAGGTTTGAGAATTACAAATATTAGAAGCCAAAGTGATCCGTGGGTTGCAGGAGTGAGCAGAGTTAGGGGCACTGGTTGTTGTTAAGCCTTCTCTGCTAGATGAGCTTATTCAACCCACCTTTGGAGTACATAGGTCTACAAACACTGGCATTCATCGCTCCTCTCTTTTCGCCTCCCTTCTCTCTTCATCTGCACATCTAAGCTTTGTTCAGCCACATGTTGTGTTGGTGAATGGGTCCCAAGGTGGAGGGATGTCTCTTGCTTACATGAAAGGAATTAATGCCTTTAAGTAAAGATCTGAGTCTCACACAGATTGCTGCCCCCTTACATAGTTCTTCAGGACCAGATCATAACAGGGCATTACATGTCAGGGACAATACTGAATGCAGGCAGCACCAGTGTTGAGTGTGAGGGTGGCTTTGGGTCGTGTTGGGTCCACATGGCAAATTGAGTTTAGGCATTAATGAAAATTGCTTATCAATAACTGCCAGCTCAGGCAAGGCTGAAACTCACTGATACGTCCAAGAGAGGCAGATAATGGATGCTACACATAATTGTAGTTCTTGCCCTGTGAGTGTTCCAGCTCTAATTGTTGATGTTTTTCATCAAGTAGCATTTGGTCTGTTAAATAGGATGATTAAAGAGACTCTATTTCCAGGCTCTCCAGTCCACTGCCTTGTTCGCTTTCATTAACTTTAGATCTGAAAAATAGCTTATTGATAGATTCCACTGATTGCATGATGGAGCAGAGTAACACAGTTCTGATTTACCAGGGGGATGGGGAGGTTAGAGCTTTGTGGGTTTATGGCTGTGTTGGATTGATTTCTGAGCCTGATTGGTTTTGCTGCTGTCACTGGAAGTGCTGTCAGCCCTGGGGACTGGAAGAGGGCCTTTCATAGCCAGTTACCCCCATCTGGGAGCAACATTGTATGAGAGTTTCTTCAGAGCTAATCATTCTACCTCACCCGAGGCAACTACAGGAGAGAAAACTATAGAGCCCTCCTCTGCGAAGGGGTGAGGCATTTGATTAGTGACTTAGGAGAGCTAAGAAGAAAGAACAATTGCTTGGGGGGGTTGGGTTTTTTTTAAATTTTTTTGTTGTTGAAAAACTCTCCTGAAAGGAGGATACTGTTGGGGAGTTGGAGAAGGGTTAGGTGACTGATGATGATTAGTGGTAGTAATGGCAGGCTTGAGCATTCTAATCTCTCAAACCTAATCCTGAAAAGTGCAAACAAAGGGGGTTTCTGGTGTCTTTTCCCACAACATCATTCCTGAGGTCACAATTGCTCTCTGTGTTCCAGGTGGGGGTTCCAATCCATTTCAGCACCTGGAGAAGAGTGCAGTATTGCAAGAGGTAAATCCTTAAAATCCCATGGAGCTTGCTGTCTCTCTTGTACACAGTGACATGGCCTCTTCCTACTTAGAGAATCTTAGCAAATAACTACAATTTTGCCTCAGTGCTGCTGTTTTTTAAATCAGTGGCAAAACTTCCCTGAGTGTTTGTTTGTTTTTTTTTTTTTTTTTTGAAGGGAAGTGAGTAATTGTATCTGTCTGACAATGAAAAGATTCCATGTGCTATAAATCTGAATAGACAGATGCATTCTCATCCATTGGAAAGATCAGCTTTTCTTACCAAGGCAGGGACTGATCTCGGATATCCTAAAATTCTGCTTAGGATAAGGAAAATTGTAAGCAGCCTGCAGATGGTTAGGGGATAGTCTTTGACTAATACAGTGTGGATCTGGTCTGAGAAATGATTATTTAGGGAAAAAAATCTCCTTCCGTCATAGACCAGCTGCCTGTCTGTTCAGAGTCATCTGTTCATACATGATATTTTTGGTAATGTTGCCTCCTGTCAGCTTTGGGTAGAGCTAGCTCAGCTCTGGGAGAGGGAGCTGTATCCTAACCTGGCCTGTGCATCAGCACAAGAACTGCTGTTTCTCCTGGCATTGGGGTTGCATGGGTGTGACTGAGGTCTGAATTTGGCCTCTCAAACCTTGATTACAGCAAGGCTTTCTGAAAGCAGGCTGAGTTAATAGGGCTGCTTGTGAATAGAGAACAGCTGCTTAATTATGAACTGGGAAAAGCTGTTCTGAAGTAATTGAGAACAGTCTTAAAATACCCAGCTGGGAACATATTAGCTTTAGCAGCCTTGCTTTAAAGAAAGTGTTGTGTGTTAGGTAAACCATATCTCCTTTGGCTTTGACTCCTGCTTGTGTTTGCTCCTAGGCTCGGGTGTTTAATGAGACTCCCATAAACCCTCGGAAATGTGCTCACATCCTCACCAGAATTTTGTACCTTATAAACCAGGTAATAGAAACATGAACAAGGAATCCTTCAGATTTTAAACCTGTTTCTTCTAGAAATGAGACTTGTCTGCTACATTCTGATAATTTAAATGTCTTATGAAATGATGCTTAATAACAGGAAAAGACATGACTATTCTGTAAGCCAGCCCTTGTCTTCCTTCCCTCTCAAAAGTTCTAGAGTGATGGAAGTGGACAGTTAAAAAGAAATTAAACCCACATGTTGATGACAACAGGAAATTATTTCCTTAGCACTGCCTGATGGGCAATGTGGGCCTAATCCTAGTTTTGATTGGTGTTATGAGTCAGAATTTGTATAGGTTTTATGTGCCGAGTTGGATTTTTCAGAAGTACCTCAGCCTCTCAGGCCTCTCTGCATTTTTAACTATTTAGATAACTGGCCCCTTAGCCATCACATCTGAGGGGACTGACTACATGGGCTGTACAGACCAAACTCTTCTTTTACTCTTAAGGCATCATCTCCAAGTCCATTAGTAGTAGTCTTGCTTTCTGTAGCAGCAGTGAAAAAGGCATTGTGCTGTCTACACCAGCAGTTGAGCTGTTCTCATGCTGGGTCAGGAGTCTTGCAGGTCAATGTCCTAACACCAATAGAGTATTGGAGGTGGATTCTCTGTGTCTGTCCTGAAGCACATGGGTGAGAAAGAGACCTCCCTTTGTCACAGCCCAAGCTGGGCTTGTCATATTGTGAGCCCAGCCTCTACCCAGCACTAAAGCTATTGTATTTAAGGGATAATTCCTACTTCTCCTTTGCCCATACTAGGGGGAGCACCTGGGTGTGATGGAAGCTACCGAAGCCTTCTTTGCTATGACCAAGCTGTTCCAGTCCAATGATGTAAGTCCTTTATGTATGCATTTTTTGTGTAGATCTGCTCATATTGACCCCAGGCTAATATGTCAACAGGAAGGGTGATTCTGCCCCCTTGGTGTAAAGTGCCCCGTTCCAAAGGAAAAGGAACTCGTGCCATCATACATGGTACCTAGAGTTACTCTGTGCAGGTGACCTTGTGGATGTCCCTTTCGGTCACAGATCATCCAGATCAAACAGTTGCCATCCACCTAATCAAGCTGTTTACCAAGACAGACTCTTTGGATGGGCCATTGGCTTGGGCTCTTCTGTCTTATTCCTTTTATATTTAATTTTCACATCACTGTGGTAACTAGATTGGTTTGGGCACCACTGGGGGAGGTCGTGAATGAGCATAATAAATGATAGCTTGCCTTACTCGATGCCCCATGATAACTTGAATTTTTTGCCTTATGATCCAACCCCAGCAGGCACGGCTGGTGAACTCAGACTGCTGGGGTGGTGGAGTGTCCCGCGGCGTGGTGGGTGGGGAGAGGATTCACAGGCTCCCCTCTACTGGTCGGAGTGCGCGGCTGGCTGCAGCCGCCCCCTTCGCACGCCTGCCCCCCCCCGAGTTCACCAGCCGTGCCTGACCCCCGGTAGGATCTAAAGAAAGCAAAAAAATTGGTGTTGTGCTGGTAGCCAACTTGAGAAATAGGGTATCAGTTCTGAGTAGTCCAGCAGCAGTCTTTTGACTTGGTTCCCTCCCCACAGTCAGCTGCCCACCTCAGACATGCCAAAAAAGCTACCACAAAATCACAAGACTAAATATCGTTAGAAATGATGGGGGTTTTATTTGAATTCTAGTTTCTGAGTCCTTCAGTTGCCCTTTAGTCGTGTTCTCATGCCTTTCCTTGTAAACATGATGGTTACACATAAGGTGAAATTAGGGATCTGCTGGATATGTTGGCATGATGGCTTTATCTGTCCTTTTTTATAAATGAGAACTGAGATTCTCTCGTTGTCAACACCTGTCTGCAGGAATTGGAGCTTTAAAAAAGTGCCAAGTATCTGGAGATGTAAAGTAGTTAGGAACACTGGCAGAACAGCAGCCATCTGTGGTGATTGTCCTCCCAGCTAACAGTTGTCTTTTCCATTTTCCTTGGTAGCCAACACTTCGCAGGATGTGTTACCTGACCATCAAAGAGATGTCATCCATCGCTGAGGATGTCATCATTGTGACTAGCAGGTGAATCCTCTGTGTGGCATCTCCTTCCTATCACAGTTGCTCCCATATGGCTTCCAACAATGCTCCTACAGCCACTTGGAGATAGCAGTGATGCCTACAGGGAGGTGGGGAAATTCATGGGTGAGAAGAAAGCCTCCTCTTTGAGAGAAGAGGCCACTGAATTACAGACACTGACATCCTAGTGATATTGGTGACCTGTATGGTGCAGTAAATTCTATGCTGCTTTACCTTAGCTCTTCCTTTGTAATAGTTGGATAGCTCTGTGTGTGCACTCAGGTCTCTTGCCCTTGCATAAGAGCTACTTCTGCATTTATAACCAAACACTTCCTACTGGAATAAGGCAGAGTTGAAGTTAGCACTCTTATCCTTCTGAACCAAATGGAGATAACGTCTTGGTTTGGTTGGCTTTTGACTGAAATTCAGCCCTGCTGTTGGTACTTACTAACTGGATGTTGCCTTATCTAGAGCTATTGGGTGAAATGTGCTGTGCTAAAAGTTTCTTCCATGTTCATCCAGCCTAACCAAAGACATGACTGGGAAGGACGACAATTACCGAGGCCCTGCTGTGAGAGCACTCTGCCAAATCACAGATGTAAGTGCCTCCTGTCTTGCAAGTATTCCCTGTTGCTGGGCTCTTATCTCCTTGGTCCCGAGTGAGTTGTTTCTCCTAGTCCTTCCCCTCCTTTTCTTCCCTCTCTTCTCTGCTTTCCTATTGTAGAGTCAGGTCTGGTTTCCTCTCTGTTTCTGCAGAGCACCATGCTGCAGGCCATCGAACGCTACATGAAGCAGGCGATTGTGGACAAAGTGCCCAGTGTATCCAGCTCGGCCCTGGTGTCTTCACTGGTATGTATACACCTACAGGGTGATTTTTTTGGAGGGCCAATTTGGTTGGGAAGCAAATCTGTACACTGAGAACTGAACTGTAGTGTCTCTTTTGTGCGATCCTTTTGGCTTTTCAGCAGAGAAAACTGTTTTTAGATGAAGTGTAACTGAGGAGAACCCACACTCAGATTGTGAAGAAGGATGTGTGACCTTTGTGAGTCCCTTGCTCCAGTTGTGAAACTGGTGCAATTCTTAGCTAGCTTTGTAAAATGCTTTGACAACTTGGGATAAGGTGGTATATAAATAGATGCATTGTGTTATTGATGCCCTCGCCTTTTACCTCTGCAGACTCGAGTTCAAAAACTCCCTTAGGTCATAAATAGAAATGCGTTGTTTAGTCTCTGTTTGTTCAGTATACGAAATTGTTATGTCATTTAGCATGACTGTCAGTGCCTGTTAGAGACAGAGACTGGTGTGACATGGAGAGCAGCACGGGATGGGGAGGGAGGTATTGCCTGGACTGGGTTAGCAGGAGTGTTGCTGTGAAGCCTGACGTTTTGTTGGTAAAGGTGCGAGCCTGCAGAAGGGCTGTGCATGCTGTGTCTGGGTTAAATCAGTGCAATCCATTGCTCTGAGCATTACGGTCACCCACGTGGATCATAAAATTAGCACAAGTACACTCCTGCCATCTGCCATTAAGTCAACTGATCTGCATTTTATTTTTAAAGTGGTAGAGAGGAGAAGATATGCGGTGTTTCTAGAAAGTTTTCTCAAAAGGCATATCGGCCTCTCAACAACAGTCCCTCCCCCCTCTACCCCACCCCCAAGTGAAGGCACTGAGATACTGAACAACTTAGATGCATTTGCTTTCAACCCACCTGCCTCTGTAATGCAACATCCTCGAAGGACAGCTTCTCCACCTTACAGTGTAGCTTGGAGCTAAAAGAAGGCTTGTGTCAGGAACTGAGATGAAGTAGCACTTGTATGGGAGCGGCTCAGGTGAGGGACTCCTTCCAATTTGTGATAAGCTGGACAACCAGCATGAAACTTGTAGGGTGCTTTTTCTAGGCCCAACGACAGTGCATGGAGCAGGGCCTGCTCCAGGGTGGAATATGTATGCTTCCTGCTGTCTTTCATGAGGGCTCTGAGATCGGGCCAGGGGAGAGTAGAGAGCCTTACTGATTCTGACCATGTTTCTGTACAAGAAGATTTGACAATACTGGAATTAGATCATAAGTTTCTTAGGGCAGGGAGGATACCTTCTTGTGTGTCTGTGCGGCATGCAGCACACCATTGCTGCAGTCCTGCCTGGGGCCTGAGGACACTACTGGAATATAAACCAGCATTAGCAAGGCACTTCCTTTGCCTTCAACATATGAATGTTGATGAATAATCCTCACAGTCCCACTGCAAGGAGTCTAGCGTTGGAGTCAATGGCATTCAGGCTGGGCAGAGTTTCATAGTTTCTAGGGTCGGAAGGGACCTGAGCAGATCGTCGAGTCCGACCCCCCTGCCATGGCAGGAAAGAGTACTAGGGTCAAATGACCCCAGCAAGGTGTACACCTAGCCTCCTCTTAAATACCCCCAGGGTAGGAGCCAGCACCACTTCTCTTGGTTCCAGATCCTAGCTGCCCTGACTGTGAAGTAGCACCTCCTGATAACTAGCCTAAATCTACCCTCTGCCAGCTTGTGACTGTTATTCCTGGTCACTC
>NW_017728997.1:24537481-24542988 GCF_001723915.1 Gavialis gangeticus | reverse complement strand
TGTAACCTGTCTAGGTCCGATTGTAGCCTGCTTCTTCCTTCTAGTGTGCCCACGTCCCACCGCATCTTAGTGTCATCAGCAAATATGAACAGGGTGCTTTTTACCCCCTCGTCCAAGTCACTGATGAAGATGTTGAACAGTGCGGGCAACGAGGACCGAGCCCTGCGGAACCCCACTGTCCACATCCCTCCAAGTTGAAAATAACCCATCCACCACCACTTTCTGGGTGCGGCCCTCCAGCCAGTTGGCGACCCAATTGACTGTGTGGGTGTCAACACCACAGCCCCCCAGTTTCTTAACGAGAATGGAGTGAGAGACAGTGCTGAAGGCCTTCCGAAAGTCCAGGAAGGCTATGTCCACTGCTACCCCTGCATCTAAGGATTTGGTGATCTGGTCATAGAAGGCCACCAGGTTGGTCTGACAGGACCTGCCACTAATGAACCCGTATTGGTTGCCCCTAAGCATAATCTCCCCTGCTGGCCCCTCGTGGATATGTGCCAGAATAATTTTCTCAAAAAGCTTACCCAGGATTGAGGTAAGACTAACTGGCCTATAGTTTCCCGGGTCCTCATTCTTCCCCTTTTTGAAGATGGGAACCACATCTTCCAGTCCTCTGGCACCACACCAGAGCACCATGAGTGCTCGTAAAGCCGTGCCAGGGGTCCCGCAATGACCTCAGCCAATTCCCTCAGTACTCTAGGGTGGAGATCGTTGAAGTATCTCTCTGAACCAGAGCCACAGACACAACTCAGGTCACTTCCAGACTGATTCTTCTAGGTCCTGGTGTCTGCATGTGGCTGCTTTATAGGGCACCCTCTCCAGTGACAGAGTCAGAAAAGATGCGGGGCTAGTTTCTGGTTAATATGAACCAGTGACTGCAAAGCTTATTCGAGACTGGGACAGGTTCTTATGGGTTTTTCTGTGGCTTTGTGGCCCCACAGCACCTGCTGAAGACCAGCTTCGACGTGGTAAAACGCTGGGTGAATGAGGCTCAGGAGGCTGCATCCAGTGATAATATCATGGTCCAGGTAAGAACCTTGCAGCAGCATGCAGCAGACCAGGGTTGTGGTACTGCTGGTGTTCTGCTGGCCTCCCCAGTCTGTAGCTGAGCAGATGCATCCCTTTGCTTTCTCTTTCCCTGCACAGTATCACGCCCTTGGCTTGCTCTACCATGTGCGCAAGAATGACCGGCTTGCAGTTAACAAGATGCTCAGCAAGTTCATGCGTCATGGCCTGAAGTCGCCTTTCGCCTACTGCATGATGATCCGGGTAGCCAGCAAGCTGCTGGAGGAAGAGGCTGGAAGGTATGGAGGCCATGTCGCCATGGAGGAAGATTTTCGTTAGACCCCACTTCTGCCTCATCACATGGGACTGTCTTGTCACCTGTGTGTTTAAGAAATAATAGACCCCTGCCACCTGTTGCACAGTTAACCAGTTAATTGTGTTATGTGTAACACATTTAGACTGGCCACATGTGTGAAGTAATTATTATGCCATAAAATGACCATCCATCTGTACAAAGAGCCAACCAGCTACAAAATTACTGCTTGAAAACGTATAATAACTTTGTAGCTGGTTTCTATCCAACTATAATTTGAACGTGTGGCAGGGCCCATAAAATCTGCAATGCAGCCCCTTCCTTTCATTCACAGCTAAGACCTAGTAGGGAGGTGGCGAAGGGGAGCCGATTTCCCCGTTGTTTTGGGTTTTGTTCCTAGGCAGGCTGTGTGTGTCTGCCCCAGTTATTTAGCTGTATGTCAAACTGCTTTCCTGTTTATCCTGTTCTTTTTAAACTGTTCTTGAGGTCTTCCATTTTTCCATCCTGTGTTGGAATTAATGTGGCTAATTTCTGTGTCCTCTGCTAGGCAGAATCAGAACCGCACTGCTGCAATGTCACATGTCCCCTAGGTCAGGGTTCATAACCCTGTGGATCCCATGACACGCCTGCACCTCAGCAGAGCCCCACAGCCCATCTCCCCCTTTGTCCTGCTCCTCTCCAAGTGTTCCTAGTCCCCATAATCCAAGCGTTCCTAGTGCCAAAGAGTTCCACACATGCTGGGGTCTGACATTAGGAAGGAACAGTGCTGAGTTAGCTTGGCATGATGCCTAAGGTGATTACTAGTGCGTCGGTACAGTTAATTAACCTGCCTGCAGGACATAATCTCACTTGCAGTCCACCCATGGTAGCCTGGCAACCCAATGATTGAGAGCCCCTGCCATATGTCTTTCAGCTAATGGGGAGGAGCGTGTAGTCTGGAGCCAGTGAGTCTTGATTCCAGCCCTACATTGTTCATGGAGTGAGGCAGAGTGACCACTATTACCATTAGTCCTTTCTAAATAAAGTGAAGCTTCCATTAGCATAGGAGTTGTTCTTTTTCAGCCAGTCTTGTCTGTCCTCCCAGTACTTAAAGCCCACTTTATTCTCATGATTTATCTCCTAGCCGTGACAGCCCCCTGTTTGACTTCATCGAGAGCTGTTTGAGAAACAAGCATGAGATGGTTGTCTACGAAGCTGCTTCTGCCATTGTCAACCTGCCCACCTGCACGGCCAAAGAATTGGCACCTGCTGTCTCGGGTAATTCCAGTGCTGTGTTATGGAATAATTGGGATTGTGGCTGGGTGACAGTTCCCCCTGTTGACTAGCCTATGGTACAAGGCTCTTAAATACATTCATGCCTGCTGGAGCTTTGTTATTGCATATGTGTGTCTTGGCTGTTGGTAGAGGTATCTGCATGCTGTGTTCATTGTAGACTGACAAGGATATCTTTTATTAGACCAACTCTGGCATTGGAATAAAGTCGACAAGCTTTCGCATGTAAGACATACTTCCTTGGGTCTCTGATTATAGGAAGCTAGGCACAGCAAATGAAGCACAGCATGGTTGGGGGGGGGGCTTAGAGAAATGTGTGTATTTATTCCAACTCCATAGTTAGTCCAATAAAAGATATCATCTTACAAAATCCTTGCCTCTAATATAACTTCTGAGCCATCATGGCTACATCACTCTTACGCTTCAGTGTAGATTGTCTCTGCAGAGATGGCTATGATTTCCTTAAGAAAATTCCACCCACTTAGCACCAGCATCCATCTGGGGCACTAGTTTCATAGCTCAAGGTGGGTCAGGCATGGCACTGAGGTGATACATTTGGATTTTGGAGAAGGGGCAAATTGATGTGTCCTCTGTCCACAGTAGAAGGCCTTGAAGTGGACCAGTGCTTGAAAAGGACTGGGATTTAAACTGAAACTGGAAAAATCCAGTTTAAATAATAGTAAAGATAATGGTTCAATAGGAAGGTGGTAGATCCAGGTTCCACAATAGGCAAAACCATACTTCTCCAAATCATGGCTTCATGATCATTTTATGGTGACACTGGTGTAGGGGAGGGGAGAGGGAGACAGCTTAGCTAACCTTCTGCTGTGCCCTGTGGTTCTTAGGGCACTGGAATAGGCATGGGCAGATGGTAAGTCCAGAGAGCTCCCTCTCAAACACACCTCTAGTTATCTTCTGCTAACATCTTTTTTTTTTTTTTCCCCGTTGCCCTACAATGAATCTTGTGCCTGGGGAGGAGGGAAGCCTGTCTTGTTCAAAGGTCGCTAAATCTCTGCCTCTGGTGCTTTTTTCTGCAGTGTTACAGTTGTTCTGCAGTTCCCCAAAGGCAGCTCTTCGGTATGCAGCTGTCCGCACCCTCAACAAGGTAGGTGGGCCTCTGAATGGCTTCTGCCCCTATGTGGAGTCTGGATTCCAGAGAGGAGAAAGGGGCTGGATTGCGCCATTTTTTCTTATAAGCTTATCAGCCTCCTGCCTCCCATCTCACATGCCACTCCCCTGCATCTTTCATTCCAAGCTAGAGCTTACATCTCGTTGCTTCCTGGGCAGAATAAAATGTCCAAGAAGGCATTGGGTGAGAAAAACAGATCATGCTGGCTAATGGACATCTATCTAATACCAGTCTGTGGAAGCGCACTTCCTCTGGAGGCTCAAGATCTCAGGATGAAGTAGCTCCTTGTTATGCAGTTGGGGACAATTACTCCTCGTGCTTGACCTGTTCCCTTGGCAGATTTTGTTCCAGCATAAAGCCTAGAGTAGCCCTCATCCCTTATCTTCTTTCATGCCAAAAGAAAGAGCTGTGGGATTAGTAAATTGAGTGGTTAGGCCCTGTGTACAAAGGCCCTCTGCAGAATGCCGCTCTGTGGGACATAGTACTGAAGACTTGGGGCTTCCTCTGCAGGCATGGCCAGGTAGCTCAGATCCTGGGTCTCCTTTTAGTGAGAGGAGAGAGGAAGAAAAGGCATTTAGAAACCAAGCCACCGATGTTTCTCTCTTAGTGTGGGGATATGTCTACAGGGGGTCAGAGCTGTTATCTTTTCCCTTGGGTAAATAACTTTTCTGGCATGACCGCTACATGGAATCTATTGCACATGGGTGTGCTAGGTGAGGCTGGTGCTGTGTTAGGGTTGCAAGCATTTGGCTTTGCTGGCTGAGCCTTTTCCATCTGTTCAGGGAATTCCACTTGGTCTCTTCTCTAGGTTGCCATGAAACACCCATCTGCTGTAACTGCCTGTAACCTGGACCTGGAGAACCTAGTGACTGACTCCAACCGCAGCATTGCCACATTGGCTATCACCACGCTGCTGAAAACTGGCAGTGAGAGCAGCATTGACCGACTCATGAAACAGATCTCCTCCTTTATGTCAGAAATCTCAGATGAATTCAAGGTACAGTGAGGTCCTGGGAAGAGGCATCGTGTGGGGGTCTTCCTCTGTGCATGCTTGCCTTCTGAAACCTTGGGACCATAGGAGCTGTTGAGATCAACTGTTTTGTCATCGCCAAACCACACCAGTTTGTCAGGGATGGCCAACTGGTGACAAGAGTGCCACAATTGGCAGAGGAAGCCCCTGTGTGTGGCATGCAGCAGGCCAGAGGGGGAACAGGGAGCACAGGGCTGGGAGCAGAAAGCAGAACAGTAGATTGGGAAGGGGATTGGAGTGGCACATGGGGAGGGTGTGGGCCTAATTTTGGCACGCCTACCGAAAAGGTTGGCCCCCACTGGTCTATATAACCCCTCAGCCACTAGTAGGCTCCCTTCTGGAGAGCCCTTTTAAAAAAAAACCTTTTTTTTTTTATTAAGGTTTATTGGGCTCCTACACTGACTTTCTCTAGGAAGTAATTGAGATTGAGATGGAAGTCCCTTCTCATCCCAGGGCAGCTCTTTCTGTTCACATACCCAGTGTTTTGGGTGAAAAGAAAAGCATGGTATCTAGGCTTCAGGCCTGCATCTTTCCGCAACCCAAAACCCATTTGGAGGTGGGTGAAAACTAACTGAAACAAGGTGGAGTTCTCCTGGCTAAATGCACTTCTCTCCAACCTGTCCAGGTTGTGGTGGTACAGGCTATCAGCGCTCTGTGTCAGAAGTACCCTCGCAAGCATGCAGTCCTGATGAACTTCCTCTTCACAATGCTCCGGGAAGAGGTAAGGCAGCAGGCTAGTTACTGGCCTCAGGGACTGC
>NW_017728997.1:24524374-24532481 GCF_001723915.1 Gavialis gangeticus | reverse complement strand
AAACAAGGTGGAGTTCTCCTGGCTAAATGCACTTCTCTCCAACCTGTCCAGGTTGTGGTGGTACAGGCTATCAGCGCTCTGTGTCAGAAGTACCCTCGCAAGCATGCAGTCCTGATGAACTTCCTCTTCACAATGCTCCGGGAAGAGGTAAGGCAGCAGGCTAGTTACTGGCCTCAGGGGCTGCCTAAGGGACCTGGTCAGAATCAGATTCCCTCTTTATTTTTATTTTTTATCTAAGGGCCACAAAGTAGGTGCTGCTGCGTGCCTTGGAAAACATGCAGTTCAGAGGGAGCCTGCCCACTTGGTAGAAGTGACAGGCCAAGTCTGTGGCAGTTTTTCAAACTGACATCATGAAAAATCTTAAAGCATGTTGTTTTTTATTTGGCTCCCTGTGCAAGCATATGGTTTTGCTTCAGTACTTTGTTACCTGTCAAAACAAACACTTGTAACCACAGATCTGCTGACAGCCCAGGTCTGGATAACACTTGAACGACCTGTTTTTGTCCCCCACTCTACTTTGACAACTGCTGCTAAGCAGCTTTGTCCTTTAGAGAGAAATGAATTGACGCCATCCTTATGAATGATTTTTGCTCTGTTGCTGCTGCCAGGGATCCTTGATCTGGGAGGGATCCCTGATATCTACCATTATTCCCTGCTGCAGTCAGTGACAGGATTTCAGGAAGGCATTTTGCAGATGTTTGCCGAAACCTTTTCTAAATGGTCTAACATATATGCCTGCTGCCTGGCTGGCATCAATAGCCTATTATGACATCACTTTCTGCCAATTAAAACCTTTCATTTTGGAGCAAACCAAGACCTTTTATCTTGCTCTTTGAAAATGGAACGTTCCATTCTTGCAGATTCTGTGTGGGTAGCTGGTATCCTTTTGAAATATGGTTTTGGAGTTCAGACCACTCTGTTTTTATGACTCTTTTACCCAAAATAGCTTCTGAGAAGATATTCAAAACACCCACAGACAGGCACATATACTGGAAGAGGATATAGAGCTGTCTCATCCTTTGGAACACATAATGGAGGCTACTAAATAACGGCTGAAAATAATGTGATACCCAGTGCCAGGGGAGATGCTGATCTTTTATCTCGCTGCCCTAATTTATTGCCCTTAGGCCCTACTGGGGCAGAGA
The DNA here is from genome assembly GCF_001723915.1 of Gavialis gangeticus. Classification (NCBI taxonomy): domain Eukaryota; kingdom Metazoa; phylum Chordata; order Crocodylia; family Gavialidae; genus Gavialis; species Gavialis gangeticus. Next base: position 24,531,336 of record NW_017728997.1, on the reverse strand, counting down.
TGATCCCTAATCAATTCCTTTGAGTCATACGCAGATGTCTGGCACTAGAAGGGAGAGGGTTTTTTTTGTTTTATCCCTCCCACATAGGTGGTTCATGTAATGAATTTAATGGCTGAGAGGCTTGAAATGGAGTCTGTCTCAAAGGTGTGCTGATGGTTGCACCTTTCTTTATTAATGTCTGCTTTTTATCTGGCACATGTTTGTTTGCCTTTTTTGGAAGGAGCTGTATGAAGAACTTGACTATACAGAACTCCTTGTTCGTTCCAGAGCTAATGGCCATGTTGCGCCCCTGCTCTGTGTAATATTAGGGCTGGACACACTGGCTCTGTCAGTGCATGTGTGGGTTGGCTGCTGCTTTTTGAAAGGCAGCATGCACATGTGCATAGCTGGAACTGGCCCAGTGCCCTGAGCAGGGCTGTGCTGCTAGCTAGTTCCTTTCACACATGGAAGAGAAGTCCTCAGTCATGGGCAACTTCCTTCCTGGTCAGTTAACTTTCTCACCGACAGCTTCCCTTTGCCACATAGGGAGGCTTTGAGTATAAGCGAGCCATTGTGGACTGTATCATCAGCATCATTGAGGAGAACTCTGAAAGCAAAGAGACAGGTCTGTCTCACCTGTGCGAGTTCATTGAGGACTGCGAGTTCACTGTCCTGGCCACCCGAATCCTCCACCTTCTGGGGCAAGAAGGGCCCAAGACCAATAATCCTTCAAAATACATTCGCTTCATCTACAACCGGGTTGTTCTGGAGCATGAGGAGGTCCGGGCAGGTAAGAGGCAGGTCTAGAAATCACTGTTCCCTTAAAGAGTGGGAGCTCAGTCATTTGCTCCAACTGGATTCAATTAAAGGGCTTTCAGTGGGTCACTACACCTGGTTTTAACTCTGAGAGCTTAGATGCATTCGTACTTGGTCTGGTTCCTAGTGGGTCTTTAAAAAAAAATGGACAAGACTTTTGCATTGTGTGAGTTGTGAGGCTTTGCTACGTGGAGGAAGAAGGGCCAGCATTCCCCACCCCCATCTACTCCTCCTGGCCTTGTGTCCTCTTATTACTATGGCAGTTCATATAATGTCAGAAACCAAAGAGGAAACTCCTTGTTCGGTTCTCTCCTGGCTAATCCTATGGACTTTGCTGTTGCTGCAGGTGCTGTGAGTGCACTGGCCAAGTTTGGAGCTCAGAATGAGGAGATGTTACCCAGTATCTTGGTCTTACTGAAAAGGTGAGTGAGAAGAGCTGGCCTCATCCACCAGAAATCTTTGGGATTCCTCTCAAGTGCTCTAAGATTGTGTACCTGCCTGGGATTTTTTTGGCATCTTAGAGGGCCCTGTCCCAGTTGAGAAATAATGTCAGGATGACTCAAGAGACGACTATACAAGGAATGATGCTTCCCATTACAGATTTTAGTGTTGCAGTTGAATTCAGTGCTGTAGAACTAGTCTGAGGGTCCCTGAGAAGCTGTAAGGGATGGTGAGGTAGTGATTTATCATCCTGCTAGCATGATGCCTAGAATCAGTTACAGATTACTGGCTTTTCCCAGGACATGTTCTCAGTTCCTTTAGGCCACTAAGGTGGATTAGCTGTTGGGATATGGCTTGCATGGATTTGTATGCCTCACATTGAGCCTTGTTCTATATTTTGCTTTCAGATGTGTGATGGATGATGACAATGAAGTGAGAGACAGAGCCACATTCTACCTAAATGTCTTGGAGCAGAAGCAGAAAGCTCTCAATGCTGGCTACATCCTGAATGGTACGTGGAGACAGAGTCATTCTACGAAGCTTGGACATCCTTCAGACTGTCATGTGTTTGTCAGTTGGTTACACTAGTCATTGCCTGAAGACCAGGGGACAAGTGTTAAGGGGTTTGGTACTTTTTATGAAGTTGACATGAGACATGAGATGCATGTGACGCTACCCTGCTTTCCAGGTCTGCACACACCTTTAGTGTGACTGAGTGCCCAGACTGTACTGTAGTGCATGGCCATGTGCTGCATAGCTAGGTTCAGACCGTGAATGATGCAACCATATGCACTCCGGAGGCGCGTAAATTGTTTTATTGTGGGGACGATAATGATTTGCATAAAAGTACCCATGGTATTTTCAGGAATGTCCACGTAAATTCAGCATGCCATCTGCAGGGAAGCTAAATGATATCCTTATACCTGTGAAGTGCTCAGAACAATATTGGCCAGTAAAGAAGAGCAGGAGTAGGGATTTCTGTTGCATTCTGATTTGGTGGCAAATGGAACAGATGTCGGTGACTTCAGGGATCTTTCCCTTCTTTCCTCAGGCTTGACAGTATCCATCCCTGGCCTGGAGAGGGCACTGCATCAGTATACTCTGGAGCCCTCTGAGAAACCCTTCGATCTGAAGTCTGTTCCTTTGGCAACTGCTCCTCTCCCTGAACAAAGAGCAGGTACCCATGGAGTAATAGGGGATGCTCCTCTTGGTGTTAAGCTCAAGCACTCTGTAACCTCATAACTTCTGGCACTTGGGTGATAGAGAGGTCTCATCCAGTCCATCTCCATCTGCTGCTACAATTATTTTATCTGAATTTGGGGAGGTTTTGCTTTCTCCAGAGACTGCGGTTGATAAAACCTGGTTTCTCTCAGGTTACAATTTTGTTTTAATCTGACCATTAATTCTTACTGAGCTATACTTTTATTCCAAAGCTAGTTTGGAAGTTCAAGATAGGAGTCCAGCAGTTCTGTGTACGTGCTCCTTGGGGTGAAAACAATGTCTAGCAAGACGAATAGCAGCTTTCCATCATACTCTTAAAGGCCAGATCCTTCTCCAGATATGGTGGTTTGTGTGTTAAGCCAGTGAAGTCCTCCCTTACATTCTCATCCTGTTTTGCTTCTACCGCTTCAGAAAATGTTCCTGTTGCTGTGGTCAAACAGCCAGAGAAAGTGGCAGCAACACGGCAAGAAATATTCCAAGGTAAGCAGAATGCAAGTCACCTAAATAGAGACAAGGTGTGGAAGTAACAGCCAAGTAATTTTTAGAGCCTGTCTAATCCCTGCAACACTTGACCTTCTGAAGTGACTCTTGCAGCAGGGATATAAACAGCTGTACTCCAAGTTTCAAGCCAAACCATTTGGAATTACTTCCTACTTGGGGTCTAGTTATGCCCCCAAACCCGGAGCCTCCTTGTGTGCGATTCTCAGTTAAATAAATGACAAACCCAGGCAAAAGATAAATTTTGGCTCTGGTTTGTGAATGCATTTTCAGTGAGGGCTTTTGTTGCTGGATAGCTCTCTGCTGAGCCACCTTCTGGTGACTTAACACAAGGGCTTTGTGCTGCTTCTGAATGTGACCTGCTATTTCAGGCGTTGTGGAAAATAATCTTGGTTCTGTGAACTGCATTTCAGAGCAACTGGCAGCGATCCCGGAGTTCCGGGGCCTGGGCCCGCTCTTCAAGTCATCTCCAGAGCCTGTAGCTCTCACAGAATCAGAGACGGAGTATGTGGTCCGCTGCACCAAACACACATTCTTCAGCCATATGGTGTTCCAGGTGGGTTGGAGGCTGCTGCGCTGGGCTGAAATAAGCTTGTAAAAGTTACCTCCTCATCATTTAAGAGCACTGTTGGGAAGAAACAGCCCAGCGAGTGGTTTCTGTAGTTCAGGGTAGACCACAGAAGTGAGCCATCCTGGCATTCTCCCAGAGGCACAACCCAGCGAACGCAAATTTAGGCCAAGCATCTATGCAGACATCACAGTTCCAGTGATGGATATATGGGCAATCGCTAGGTGGTGCTGTTCTCGCTCAGCGGTGAGGAGAGAGGGCTTTGGCCTCATCTGCCTTAGGCGGCAGTTGCTGCTGCCAGCAATTGTTGTGACACAGCAGGTGCCACAGGGAAGCTACCAGGGTGCCTGGCTTCTGGGAGCTCTGCTGTCATGCAACAGTTGTGCTGGCAGGTTGTGATGTGCACTCTTGGGAGGCACAGCTGTTAAAGGGGTGTGGTAGCTGGCATGGGGGTGTCTGTGCATGATTCCTGCAGGCTGATGTCTGGTACCGGGATGTTTGGAGACCTGCTGGCAGACGCAGGAGATTCTCCTGCCTCTGGAGCTATGGGTATGCATGCACTTGCCGTCTTGCTGGCATACTTTGAGTTCCACCAGCAAAACTACGTAGCGTAGTCCAGACCTTTGCTCATAGTGAGTGGGGAGCATTCCCCAACCAGAGCTCTTAGGCATGAATGAGTGTGGAGCTTCCCTAGTTCAAGAGGATAAGGTTAATCTAGAAAGGGATAGGCCACTTACTGTGATTTGAAGCCCATGCTGTCAATACCTGGGTATCCACATTAATTGGCCATGTCTCTAACACACTTCTGCTGCATTTGTGGCATGCTTCAAGATATGCATGCTAATCTTTTCAGCCTGGGCCACTGACCACAGCAGTTGCCAGCAGCCCAGGGCACAAAGAGTTCTGCAGCTAATTTATGAGGAATCACGTTATGCTTACCTGACTCTCTTGTTGAGGGCTCTAGTTCTTTATGTGTTGAGATGCGTGCAAACATTTTCATCGTTCATTTTACACATGGGTAAGCTCTCAAGAAGGTTAGCGGTCTGCCTGAGGTCACATAATGAGTCAGGATCAGAGCCTAAACAGAAGCTGTGTGTCTTGATTTCTCATCCCTTGCTCAAGCCTTTAGAAGTACCACATCCATTTCAACTCTAGGACACTGTGCTTCCATAAAATTGAGTGAGGAAACTTCAGGCTCCATGTTGATTCAACCTGCCTTATAGTAAAGATCTTTAGACTTGGGAATACTGTCTCAGACGAGGAGACAGAAGCTGTTTTCTTGGAAATGCTTAAAACTACAGTATGCAAATTGCTAGGCAACAACTCTGCACTGAAGGGGAATAAGGACTTAACATGAGCTAAGAAGCGTCTTTCACTTCTGAATTGTGTGTTTTCATATAGGAGGCTGAGGCCAAGCCACAGGACTCTTGTCTTATTTGTTTTAATTTCTTTTCCTGTGCAACACTGATAGAAGCATTTATGTCCCTTGGAGTGCTGAACTTCCCATCTGAAAAGCTAGAAAGGCCAGTTGCTCTGGGGTACAACTCTGACTCATCATAAAGAAATCCAATCACTGTAGCCCTGTCTGAAGTCCCTATATAGAGGTTCGAATCCCAGCAGATAGGAATTGCTTTTAGGTTGCAGGGGGTTAGAATTTATGGTTCGCACTAAGCAATTGCCTACATAATACACAGCCAGCTGCTATGTCCATAACTAGTGGCTTCAAACTGTCACTTCACTTTCTTCTCCATGTAGTTTGATTGCACAAACACCCTGAATGATCAGATTCTGGAGAATGTCACAGTGCAGATGGAGCCTACAGAAGGGTATGAGGTCATTGGCTATGTGCCTGCCAAAAGCCTGGTTTATAATCAGCCTGGTACTTGCTATACATTGGTGGCACTGCCTGAAGAGGACCCAACAGCAGGTAAGCAGGCCATGCTCAGTGGTATTCCCCATTCCCCAATACCATTTTTCTCTTTCACACTCTGCCCTATGTCCAAGCCATTTGTTTAAAGCCTTTAACTGGGTGCAACATTCAACTGCATTGATCAGTTTCTTTGTTGTTCAGAGTTCCCTTCTTGGAAGGTGTATTCTCCCTTCTTTTCCTAATTTGCCCCATAGCATCTCAAAGCCAGGCTCTGCACTGCCCTTTGTCTCTCTTCTCGGACAGTAAGAGAATTCTGTGGCAAAAATATACTTCCTGTGATGCTGGTTACTGATGAGGTTTTCAGAGTTGTGTTTGAAAGTTGTTACACTAATGAATTGAACCTAAATCCCCACCCTGTCTCATGAAACCTATTACAAGTAATTATTTCACCTGTTGGCATGGAAACGTCCTTGGCTGAACCCTCTGTGGCTTTTCTGACCAAAGGTGGGACTGCTTGGACAATGAGGAAGGATGTTAAAATGGTTGGGAGACTGCCACGGGAGACATGAGTTCAGTTCCATGCTCTGCACATAATTCCTGTGCAACTTTGGCAAGTCACTTAGCCCCCCTGTGACTCAGTTCCTTACCTGTAAAGCAGGGGTTATAAAACTTCCCTGCTTCCCAGGCATATGGTTTTGAGGTGCTAAATATTATGGAAGCTACAGAAAGGCAGGTTGCTAAAATGCCTATTAGGAGTCCTAGAGCTAGGTCTCCAGCATATTTATCATACACCCTTCTCACCAATCAGAAATTGAAACTGCCCTTTTCCATACTTCGGTTTTCTTTCTAGTAACAGTTCCCTTCTGTATAGCCTGTCATTCACCTGGCAGTTTCAGTTTTAGCTAGAGCGGTTCATTACTTCCTATCCTAACTCGAGTGGTATTAATCAGCCACTGCATTGTAAAGTAGAAGTTTGGTCATTTCAGTGGTATGTAAATTGACCCCTAGATAAGTATATTGTTTCCTTTATTAGGAGAACTTGTGAGGCCTACTTAATTAGTATTCCTGCAGTTATTTGAGACTGTCCAGTGAAATGATGATATTTCATCTGCTAAGCTCACTGTTTTATGACAGTGCTTTCAACCCACTGCATTTATGAACATTGACTAAGCCTGAATGTCTAAAATAGACGCAGCTCACATTTGGGAGAATGGAGCACAGAGCAGAGAGATGACTTGCCCAAACTCAGAGGTCAAGTCAGTGACAGACTGAAGATAGAACCCAGGAGCCCTGAGATGCTCCTTCCTCCATTCTGAACACGCTCTGGTACATAAATAGAAATGCATATCTTATGGCAACATGAACCTTTTGCCTCTTCTTTCTTTCCCCTCTTAGTGGCCTGTACATTCAGCTGCATGATGAAATTCACCGTCAAGGACTGTGACCCAAACACTGGTGAAACAGATGACGAGGGTTATGAGGATGAGTATGTGGTAAGGAACTGGTCTTAGAGCTGATAACTGGAGCTTGAGTGGTGCCGAGGTGCTTCTGGTTTTTTTTTTTTTTTTT
>NW_017728997.1:24519138-24524105 GCF_001723915.1 Gavialis gangeticus | reverse complement strand
TGTTTTTTTTTTTTTTTTTTTTGTCTTATAGTGAAATATCTGGTCATAAGCAGCTACTCTGGACACCTTCTGTGGGTTTCTTCCATGGAAAACCAGAATTTCCTTTAAACCAGGGGTGGCCACTCTGTAGCATGTGTCACAAGTGGCACAGACACTACAGCCTCTCTGTGGTACACAAATCAGGGAGGGGGCAGGCAGAATAGTAGCAGATAGGGCAGGGAGCAGAATGCCGAGCAGGGGAAGGGGAGGGATGGGAGTGGCACATGGGAAGGGTGCGGGACCTATTTGTGGCACGCCTACCAGAAAGGATGCCACCTCCCCCCGCTGCCTTAAACTAAGTTTCTCTCTGCAGTCTCTGTGACAACACTTTTGACTCCTGGGGGCCAAGCTAGATCTAATGAATATCTGAGCCTCCCCACTTACACAGTGCCAGTATGGACAGATGGTTACTGTCTAACCTAGTGTATGCTCCTATCAGTACTTCCATCTCTGTGGACACTGTGTTATCTCTCTCAGCCTGCTGGCAAAGCCATGTGGAGAAGTGTGCGTGGTTCCTGTCTGCGTTGCACAGGACTCCTGCCAGTGCGAGCAGCCCTCCTACACAGCAGGGCTCTCTGCTCTGAGTAAATAAACCTCCTTCCATTCCTGAGCAAATGCCACAGACTTAAAAATAATCTGCCAGTGCTCTGAGCAGGAAATGGTGGGCTCTATCAGTAGCGGAGCTTGTTTAATGAATGAAGGATGCTGTTTGGCTACCTCTAGTGCTCAGTGAGCATCTCTTCATGTGCTAGAGCCATTCATTGTGGAGCTCCTGGCTCTGGTACCAGGGAAAGTCCATTGCAGCCTCCCATGCCATGTGGCTGCTCTGGCCCTCAAACCTGGAAGCAAGGGGTGACTTCCTTCTGGCCTATATTAACAGCCTCTGTAAGGGGTTCTGTTTGAGCCTATTACCAGATCCAAGTAGGACTTCTGAGCACATAAGCTGATTTCGTTGATGAGTTTTGTGTTACCACTGCGGAGAAGTTGCTTTGCACTCAGCCCAGAGCCTCAGTTGCTTCTTACAGGGTGGGGTAATGTGCCCTTTGGAGGGGGACAGGAATGACGTGACTGAACCTTAACCTGTTCTGACTGCAGTAGTTGTTTGCCATGTATCCCCTGCCCTTTCCTCTGCTGATGCTGTTTAGCATTTGATTATAGAAACCACTGGGCAGTGAGTCAGCATGAAGCACTGGAAAAGCAGTGTGAGGTGCATCAAGCCAGGAGGGGTGGGGAGGATTCTGCAAGGGGAACAGCATAGTGAGATGCTCATCTTTTGCCAGATTGAGAGAGCCTTTCCTCCCGTCCCCCATTACTAAGGCACTTGAGTGAATTGAAATAGCAAGTATAGTCCATTAAACTATATTATAACAAATAGATAATGACTGCACTCCTGCAGAGGATATATAAATGAATGCAGGTTGCTGACCAGTTCTAATATGCTTCAGTGAGGGAGTCTCCTCCTTTGACCCAAGTTCTGCATTTCACGAAAATGTGACTGGAATAATGTGAAGTGCTGGATGGTGACGGGTAGTAGTTACAACACTGATGCTTGCAGGATCCTTTCCAAATACAGCAAATACTCTGTCCGCATAACTTCAGTCTTCCTTGGGCCTCATGGTACAAACTGGGAAGCCAACTCCAGGGAAGTTTCTCTGTGTACCAGAAATGCAAGTCCAAACACTGACATCTCTTGTTGAATTTTTATTTTTGTGTTGTCCATTCTCTTGGATCTCTTTCACACTTTCATTTGTAGCAGATTTAAGAACTGTGCTCAAAATGGGAAATCAGTTTATCAAACCCTAGGCATGGAGCACCTGATGGTTTTTCCAGCTCCATTACCTACAGCAAACAAATGGTGTCAAAATGGTATTGCTCAAACCACCTCGAAAGGGGACAGGGCACTAATTCCAAGGAAAGCTGTGGTGAAACATGAATGTGACTGCTTGACTGTAATGAAGGAAGGCTTACAGCTGTCTGCTGTAGAGGGTAAAACTAGGAGCCATTTTATTTTGGTTAAACTTCCTTTTCACCATCAGCTTGAAGATATCGAGGTCACAGTAGTGGATCACATCCAAAGGGTTCTGAAACCAAATTTTGGAGCAGCCTGGGATGAAGTGGGTGATGAGTATGAAAAGGAAGAGACCTTCACTTTATCCACCATTAAAACACTGGAAGGTAAGGCAGGCTCTGATCCTAGCAGATCTCCTAGCATTTCCCTCCCAGCAAGAGGCAAGGTCTGAATCCTGGACCTTTTCAGCTGTCACTTTCTTTGGGGTCTTCCTAAAAGCCCCTAGCATGCTCTATATGGCAAGCTCTCATCATGTTGTTTTGTGTTAGGGGTTCTGGATGTGGTAGGCTGGGAATTAGTCTTAAGTTTATTGCCCTTTTCTCCCCCTATAATAGTTCAACCCTGCTCAACCTCTGGATGTGTCATGTGGCCCACAGGGCTCACCAGGGCTCTGGAAATGTAGTGGCAAGGGAGGAAGTAGCTGTGTTAATTGTTTTTCCCGATGCCCAATTCCCAGACTGGTGGGGGAGTCCCATGACTTGGATGATGTGGTGCTACATGCTAGACTGCTCTGCTGCATGAGGCTGGTTCAGGGGCATGGGGATGGATGCAGAGGGGTGGGGGATGGATGTGGGGGTGCTGGATTGCACCTGAAGACCTCTCTGATGCCACTCATCCAGCCTGAAGGGCTTGAAGGTTGAGCCCCACTGTCCTATAGCTTGCTCCTGCTACAGATTGTGATAGTGTCCAAAGATATTTAACAGTGAGTTGGGGTCTGTTCAAGCACATGTAGTAAGAGCTACCTTGTAGAGCTATAGGGTAATCCTCTTGGGGCAAGCAGCTTGTCTTTTATGTTAGGAGGGTTGTGTCACCTTCAGGGGTTGTCACAAAAAATGCTTATGATACTTCATTATTTCTCTAAACAGAGGCAGTCAGTAATATTGTGAAGTTCCTAGGGATGCAGCCATGTGAGCGCTCAGATAAAGTGCCAGACAACAAGAACTCCCACACGTTGTACCTTGCAGGTAAGCTGTGGCGGGGATCTTTGCTGTGTCTCGTGTGACACTTCTGGGACACGTGGACCTGCCTGCTCAAGGCATGCTGTTAGCGCATCCCGTGTGTTGTCTGTCCCTCAATTGCCAGAGCTCTATATAAGATGCATAAATCTGTCTGTCCCTGTCACACTCTCCACCCCCCGCAACTTCTGTCACCCATTTTGAATTACAGGTTGAGGCTGTTTATAGGAGATGTAGCTCATAGTGAGATTGGGAATGTCTTGTGGTATCTTAGACTTAAAAGCAGAGAAGTAAACTTAAGTTGGTTTGGCAGGTTTTATACTAGATTTATGCTAGTGATCAGCTCAGTCTTAATGTGTTCCTGTGAGGTTCAAAGCCGTCCAGCTGTGCCTGTCTTCAGCTGACCTTCTTTTGGAGAGCTACATCTGCTCCAGCCATGGTACCATTAGAATTAGGTGGGTGAGCCAGGGACTTGCTAGCACCTAATTCTCTCCTCCATCTCTTCTGTGTCCCAGGTGTGTTTCGGGGTGGCCACGACCTCCTGGTACGTTCTCGCCTCGTCCTGACAGATACTGTGACGATGCAAGTCACGGCCCGCAGCGGAGAAGAGCTTCCTGTCGATGTAGTCATGGCCTCTGTTGGCTAAACTGCCCTTCTGGAACTGTTCTCTGACGTGCAAGGCCCATAAAGGGCGATCTGCTCTCTCTCTTTCTGGACATTGAATGGAAATCATACTCACTACAACAGCTTTCTTTTCTTTAGTAAAATTAGGATGGGTATTTGGATTTCTCGCAATACAAGGATGGTGGTTGTAAGCCCCAGTACGTTTTATGAAACGTTTGATTGGTCTCTTACAAAGTCAGCCTGTTTCATCATACTAAGTTGCTGGATACAGCAGCGGTTTGCAATGTTTTGCCAACGAAGCCCCTTTTACTTGTTTCTGTCATGGCAGCCCAGCCACTGGGCAGCACTCAGTGAGAACCTGTGAAATCAGTGTGTTACATCCTTTAATTTCTTCTACTGTTTTTATGTCTTTGAAAGGCCCCCAAAATAAAAAGGGATGTGATCGTTTTAAAAGGATAAAATTCCTTCTGAACCTGGCTCTAGAAGTTGGCTCCTTTCCACTTGTATCTCGCTCAACCCTTTTCCCAGGCGCTGCGCCTTTCTAGCAAGTCGGCAAGGCTGGCTTGCCCTTAGACACTGGGCAATGTGCACCACCTGAGTGTGGCGGTGCACCCCCCTATGGAAAGGCACCACCACCACCACCCCTGGCAGAATCTGTAGGTGGTCACTGGCCCCTGGACAGTGCTTACCCTCTGCCCCCCGGCAGTGTCAGCAGTGTCTCCTGCTTACTACCACCGCCGGGCCTCCCCAGCCACTCGGGCCACGCGGCATGGGTGCCCTTAGATGCAGCCAGCCTCGGGCGGCCTCTCGCCAGTGTGTCGGAGGGAAACAGCGTGGATCCTAAGCGCGGTGCCTGCGCGGCTGCTTCGGTGGCTCGCGCCCCTCGGCTGTCCCCAACTCGGCTCTCCCCGAGCTCTGGCCGACCGCGGGGCCTCCCCGGGCTGCTGCAGAGGACCTACTCGGAGGGGCAGGAGATGCGATGCCTCCCCACCCCGGCCCGGCTTCTCTTTCTCTTTGCGGCTCAGACTGGGGGCGGGGGGAGACGCCTGCCCTGCCCCCACTCCGCTGTGTCCGCCCCGCCCCGCCTCCCCCCGCAGTCTCTGGTACTGAAGACGCCCTGGCCGCGGGCCGGGCGGCGCGGCGCGGAGCGGAGCGGGGTGCGGGATAGGTCGCTGCCATGTGCGGACGCGTGGCCTGCAGCTTGGCGGCCGACAATCTGCGCCGGGCCTGCGCCTACCGGGACGGGCGCGGCCGCCGCCGCCTGCCCGAGTGGAGGGAGC
>NW_017728997.1:24508203-24518936 GCF_001723915.1 Gavialis gangeticus | reverse complement strand
CTCCCCTCCCCTCCCCTCCGCCTGGCCCCCACACCCGCTCCTGGGTGGGCCCGAGCCCCCGGCCCGCCCGCGCGGCCTCCCCTTGCCTCCCCTTCCCTTCCCTTCCCCTTTCCTTCCCCTTTCTCCTGAGCCCTCCCAGCTGAAGGCGGGCCAGCGCTCTGCGGAGAGGCGATGCCTTCCCTAGACCAAGGGAGCAGTTAGGGAAAGCCCTTGGGCCAGTTGCCCTTTGAAGGGGCTTCTCGCACTTCCTTGCGGGCAGCAGCCCCGCTCCCCTGCCCGAAGCCTTCTCTAAACTTTCCACTTCCCCTGCAGCGGGCAGCGGGGTCCAGCGTTCAGGGCGCCACACCGTCACCTTCCTCTGTGCAGGAGCAGGCACTGGGGGACCCGAATACGGCTCCTGCTGCTGTCCAGGTGCTGGGCTCTCCTGTTGGTTCGGTGGGAACCGCGGAGACCTGGCTTCAAGTCAGGGGTTCTCAGCCCTTTTCAGACTCGAGGCACCCCTCGGAAACCGCCAGCTCTAAGTTTTTTTTCACGCTTGTTTTCACTACGGGGAAATAACAGCAGTTTTTCTCCTACAAAGACCTCAGAAAGACCACAGCTATGGGTTTCTGTTGGCAGTCTCAGGGTTTATTTTGCGGGGCATGTTTGCAAACCTAACAGTGCGGCACCCTGGTTGAGAATCACTGTTTTTAGTCCTAGTTCAGGTATATTTCATGGGTTTCAAATTGCTTTGGCAGGTTTTGACCATCTGGGGTTGCACCTTTCCTATTTAATAATAATATTGTGGCTGTTTTATGCTGTCTCCCATGTATTATTAGATATTAATATGTTAGGGTATTAGAGAAACATCAAAGCTGAGTAATATTCTTTGCATTTATTCATCAGATTGCTACTGCAAGCCTTGAAATGAAACAAGATTTACATTTCTGTAGCTTTTCTGGTACGTTCTCTTCAGCAACCAGTAGTTAGAAGGGAGTGACAAGTTCACAACTGGTTGTTGACCAATTTGATATCATCCTCTTTACATTCGTTGGGGTGCGTTACAATTTGAATCCTGCCGTCTCTTTGAGCAAGAGCGGTTTGCTTTCGGTTTTGTGTCCCCAGGCTCCTACCATTAACGTTCACTTCACAGGACGTTTGCAGGACTAGTACCCCTGTTTGCCATGTTCGTGATGTGTACTTCAGTGTATGTTCCTCCTTCTACAGTAAAAAACAAAAAAAGAAATGTGAGATCTCTGCTGAAATGTCAGGAATCGCTTCCCTGCTGCAAAGGTTTTACACAGGTGTTTAAAGGTGACCCTGCAAAACGCTGCATCTCTTTCGGGTCCCAAATCAAAGCGCGCGTGCAAATTTAAAAATTACAAGTACATTCATGTCTTAAAACGTGACATTTGAAAACCACTTCCCCTTCACCTTCCCGCCTGCGTGCTCTAATCAAAACCCCATGTCACCCCTGCAATAGTTGATGAGATTACAGTGCCGAGGCTTGCAGCATTACATCATGAGCTCCGGGAAACATCTGCTCCTTCAGTCATCTTTATTCAACTCTTGTCTCTGCTCCTTCACGATTTAGTGACAGTAGGACACACTCCATTTCAGTGCTGAAACGGGTCATCTTCTGCCTTTTTTGTCTTTCTGATGCGCTTGAAGGACTGAAAAGTTATATGTAACGTACAGAAATGCACATCTTTGCCTTTAAAATTTGTGTAGTTTGGGGGAAATACCAACACTTCTCTGTGGTTTTGGCCATCCAAACATTGGTGCCCTGAGAATTACAAAGTGAAATTCACGGGAAGCAGAAGTGAAACCCACTAGTGCGTTTCCATTGTCCAAACTGAGAAAATATGCAAACAGTTACTCTACAAAGAGTGAAAGTACCCTGAATTTAAATAATAGGTTAATAAAGACCAAATTATTGGTTGTGACATAAGAATGTTTTTAATTAAGCTTATCAGAGACTGAATGTTCCCCTTTTTCTTTTTTCCCTATAAAGGGGAGGGCTCAGAGATGGCATAATTTCTTGGCCTTTTTGGGTGCTGAATTTGGAAGAAAACTCGGGATGTTGTCATTAAATATAAATAATGTTATTTATGTAGGGGTTTTCCTTATACCCAATTGCGTATGGTTATTTTGCTCAAACAAATATTACTGTATGTTAATTATTGCATACTCTAATGACTCCTTCGTAGGAGTAGTAATACTGATTATTTTTGCATCACTTGGGAATGGCGGCCATATTCCATCTGCACCAACTGTATCCAGGCAGACTCGTACAAAACAGAAGTGACAGGAATGTAACTCACAGAGCAGCAATCCACAGTTACATTCCTGGCAGAGAAAGTAATCTGACTTTCTGCTTAATGTGTACTTTAAAGAGTTATCTATAAGTTCCCTTTTTTTCAGTGGGCACTCTGCCAGCAGTTGCTGTAGCTGAGTTTGCTGTGAGGTTTGTAGCCTTCACTGTACAATACAAAGGCAGCAAGCTGCAAGATGCTGTGATTACTTTGAAATTGCTTTCCACTCATACATGTGCTGGCATAAGGTGCTTTTCTATTTTATGTGGAAGGATGCTGACCCTTTGGAGCGTGTCCTGGTGCCTATGCGCTGGGGACTGGTCCCGGCCTGGTTCAAAGAAGATAATCCTTCCAAGATGCAGTACAGCACCTTCAACTGTCGCAGTGACACCATGATGGAGAAACTCTCTTACAGGGTGAGTCTACAGTATCTTTGCATTTAACAAAAGGATTTTGAGCGGGGTGTGCCAGTGCTCCTGCTGGTACTACAACACAGAGATTCCTGGTTGAGGGTCTTACCTGTCTGCTCAGGGTCAGACCGATAGCCACATTTGGGGTCAGGAAGGAATTTTACCCCATGGTCAAATTAATATGGAGTGTGTGTGGGGTGGGGGGGGAACCAAGACTAGATGACATCCAGAGGTCCTTACCAGCTGGACTTTTCTATGATCCAATGGGGGAAATTTTTGCTATCATCAACTCCCAGCAGTGCTACTACCATCTGGTAAGATAGAGGCTAGACCTAGAGGCTCTCCCTAACAAGTACTGGCTGCTGTTGCCCCAGGTGTTTAGAAAAAGTCCTTCGTACTTGCACATTGTACAACCAACATCTCCATTTCCATGAAATAGGAGAACTCAGCAGGTAATGGCTTTTCACATGCTGTATTTGACAGGGTGGCCTTGATATAACCTGCTGTTTGGTTCAAGTACCGGTCAAACTGGAGAAAACAAAGGCAGCATTGGCTGCATACAACTGATCTGGGAATAAAATACTATGTGAAATTAATAAAAGCTTGTAAAGCCAATTTAGCAGTGGCACAGTGGGCTCTGTAAGGAGACTTAGCCAGCCTTTTTTAGCCGGAAGATGGGCATCCTGGCATGCTGTGTGGAAGTGGGGGAAATGTCTGTAGGAAGGAATTGGGGCATTCTTCCAAGTGCTGGAGAATGCAAGGAGTGGAGGTGAGGACACAGAATTATTTTGCCTTACAACTCATGGCTTTCAGCAAGAGAGAGAATTGTGGACCCTTGCAAAGACTCTTCAAGGCTTATTTAAGCTCTCTCTCTCTCACTGATGCCAGGGAAGGCAATGGACAAAGCTCCAGTTGCCCCAGTGACCTATTTTTATTAACACAAGTTCTTGAGTGGAATAGAATGGCTACATTTCCACCTCGTGCTGGGACCAATGTCACATGCTACCACTATGATTTACAATTATGTGTCTGGGTGAAAACCCATTGGATCATTGTGCAGAAGCCACTTAGGCAGCAGTTTGCCATATGGCATGAGATTCTTCTTTCATTAAAGCATTTGTATGCTAACATTAGCCCTGAAAACAAAGCATAGGTTTGTGTGACCCCCAGTGCGGGTCCACAGACCTAATACCTGAGCATTTGAAGATGATCAGGAAAATGCAATGTGTCAAAAAGAAAGGTCTTCCCTGCATTTAAGCCATGATGTCATCCTTCTTCTCTCCTCCACCAAGCAGCTTTCTTTGATGTCAGTACATCCCAGTCTGCCACTGCTTTCATTTGTGACATGGTCAAATTTTCTCTCTTCAAAGGGCCCTCTTGTCAAGGGCAGGCGCTGCGTCGTGCTGGCAGATGGATTCTATGAATGGCAGCAACGCAATGGAGAGAAGCAGCCCTATTTCATTTACTTCCCACAGACTAAGCAAGAAATGGTACTGGATTCCCAGCCTGGTGGTGTTTAGGCATTTGCTACTAAGCCAATGGCGATTTCCTGTTCCAGAACAGCTCAGAAATATTAATTAGCTGTTACTGTGGGCCAAGAGCTCATTTTTTTTTAGCTGTGTTCAGGGTTGAAACACTCATAGTGGAGGCTGCATGTGTGGTGAAACAGGTAGAAAGAAGCCTGTGGTGGTGTGGGGTGCTGCCTATTAGCACCCAGAGTGACAAACCCTGGAAATGCAGCAAAACAAACCTCTCAAGCTGCAATATGTGGGTGGCCTCTATATAGCTCTGCAAGCTCCCTTTGATCTTCTGGGAGTTTGATCCTGAGGGGTGCTGAGCACACAGAATTCCCATGGCTTGAATCTCACAGGGGATCACTTTAGATGATCGCAGAAATGATTCTGCCTGTCATGTTCTGCCCCCTCGTTCTTTTATTTTGGCCTGGACACCTGATTTGTCTCATGAGAGAGTTGATCTGCTACTTCTGCTTATCCTCTCCTGTTTCCTGCAGCTCTTCATTCCTTTCTAAAGTGACAGGTTATGCTGCACAGGTGGAGGGTATTGGCTTTGGGAGGGGAAGCAGCAGCAGTGGAAGATGAGGCTTCTAGTGGAGCTTTTGTGGGAAGGTCCCTAAACATAGAAAAGCAGTTAAAATAGTAGTTGAGCCCTGAGCCACTGACCTGCACTGGGTTTAGCATTTTCTGTGAGGCGTCAGCTGCCCTTTAAAGGTCTTTGTGTTGAAATGGCCTAGCACAGGGCTGGGGTTAGTAAGATAGTGATTGTGCCTGATCTTCCTTTCCAGTCAGACATGAAAGAGGAAGAGGACAATGAGGAGGAGGAATGGAAAGGCAAGAAGTTACTCACCATGGCTGGGATTTTTGATTGCTGGCAGCCTCCCAGTGGAGGGGATCCCTTGTACACCTACACCATCATTACAGTGAATGCTTCCAAAGCCATAAGTTTCATCCATAACAGGCAAGTGAGACTGGCTGGTATGGGTTACAGAGCATACTATAGGGTAGCTAAGAATAGTGGGAAGTAAAGGAAAGGGCAAACCTTTCCTCTTCTCCTTTCCATGTGGAGCAGGTAGCGTGACTGTGTTCCCATAAATGCACAGCCTTGGCAGTCAGGAACTCTTTCCTGTTTCTTCCACCTGACCCCCTAGGACACGCATTAGTATGTGACTGACATGTTTGGGGTCACTGAATCTTGCCCTTCCCATAAGTCACTGTGGGATTGCCTACAGGCCTGTTTAATGACTGTCAATCAGGACCTTTTTCCTCTGGGAAGGGGGCTGCTTTAATGAAAGTAATGTGCTGCCAGCCTCACAAACAAGCTATGTATTGCTTAGTCCTTTCTCCCTGGCTTTGCAATGGGGCCTCCATGCCACCCAGCTTGCTCTTTACATACAAGGAGTTGTTGCCAACATGGTTTGTCCTGATGTACCTGCAGTCAGCTATCTGTTAATGCTGGCACTTAGCTTGGCTTGCCCCAGATGACTCAGTTCTACCATATGGCGGGCAAGTTCCATGCATCAGCACGATCTGAAGGTCTCTTCCCTCATGTAGGATGCCAGCTATCCTAGATGGGGATGAAGCCATCAGGAAATGGCTGGACTTTGCAGAGGTGCCAACCCAGGAAGCCGTTAAGCTTATACAGCCCACGGAGCACATCACTTTCCACCCAGTGTCCACCCTGGTGAGCAACTCCCGGAACGACACACCAGAATGCCTTGCGCCCATTGAGCTAGGACTCAAGCAGGTGAGAGCCAGGGCCTCCCTACCCTAATACTGTCTGAAGATAAGGATTTGTTCTGTTTGGAGTCTTCCCGCTAGGGATTTCCCTTTTCATTAAGCTTTCCCACCTGTTAGAGAAACGTTGCCCTCCACCTTTCACAGTTCTGTCATCTTTAAGACCAGAATGATCTTGGACAGTTGAGCACTGTGAGTGAATAAACCCCATGTTTTGCTCACTTGTTGAGCCAAGCCAACAGCCCTTCTGCTTCTGGCATGGGAGGGAGATTGTGCATTGAAATAATTCAGGGCAGCCGTTTCTGTCAGAAGATGGTGCTGGCAGGTGCCAAAGAGATTGCAAGCTGCTACCCATTTTCAGCTGGAGCTGGGGGAGATGTCAGGAGTGAAGGGCCATTAGGGATTCCCACTCCCTCCCCTACTCTTACAGAAATCAGCCATGGGCCTCCTACTTCATGAGGTGTATTCCCCTTTGAATGGAGCTTGGGATGAACTTGTTGGGACCCTCCCTGTGAAACCTACTTCAGGCTGTGGATCTGGGGCCCAGCTCTTGGATGCCAGTACCAACATGAATTTGCTGATGCCCCTTGTCTATGACCTGGTATTTCTCTGCTACTTTTATTTCTGTGTTTGTCATTTGTCCTCCCAGGAGACCAAAGCCAGTGCCAGCAGTAAAATGATGCTGGATTGGTTAAAAAACAAATCTCCCAAGAAACAGGAAGACGACCTTCCCAGGTGGTCCAGTCAGTTCATCCAAGCTGCTATGCCCAAAAGAACCAGTGCAAGTGTAATGCACCAGTGGCTGAAGAAAGAGGAAGGAGAATCTCCTGCTAAGAGGCCCAGGATATAGGAGCCAGCCTGACCATTTGGAGATCATTCCCTGTTTCCAGTTCCTAAGGAGATGCGACACGTTATCTTGTTAGGCACTGCAGATTGATGCTGAGATTCCCATGACTTTGCTGCATGGAGCATTTCAGTTTGATCCGTTGTATTGATTTGATGGTGTAGCTCAGTGTCCCCATTGTTCTGTATGTTTCCTGACTCAGGAGGGTGGTGTTGGCTTTGTCTTCCACTAGGCAGGCACGGTCACTTCCTACCAGCTGTTCACTCCCCCCACATAGCTGGCAGTGACTTTGCCTTGGGAACACCTATATACCAAATACGTATGTGATGGTGAGAGGGGCACTTGACCCTCTGGACAGGGGCCAGCGACTGAACTATCTGAAGGTTAATTTCTCTCCTGCCCTGGTATTCAGCAGATTCTCTCCATGGTGCCAGTGGGCAGCTATCTATTCTTGACAGTGTCTCTTTGACGCTGCTGATGCTGAAAGACATTTGCAACTGGGAAATTAACCAAAGGGCCAACAGCAAGTTAATGTTTCAGTGAGACATTCCCCATCCTTCTCACCTCCCTTTTGTCCAAAGCCAGGAAATTCTGTGCTAACTCTCTCTTGCTTTGCCTTACAGTGTTCAGAAATGCCATAGCACTATGTGGGTTTCAGGGCAGGGGGATTCTTGGGCTATATGTGGAGAAGAGGAAGGTTGTATAAATAGGTATTAAGGGAACAGAATCCTGTTAAAACTCAGGAAGCTTTCTGTTGTGGAACTGAGGAGGATTATGGAGAGAAAGAGAGAGTGTGTGTGTGTGGTGACATACACAAAGTGATCCTCATTAACTCAGTTTTGCTGGCAAACGTTAAAAAAGTGCCTTTACCTTAAATTGTTTTCATGACTCATTGCCTGTCCCATTTCTGACAAGCTGACCTGCCTTCAAGGAGCCTGCGTGCTAAGCCTCAGGGGCTTTTCTCACTGACATTATAATATTTTGTGCCAGTTTCTTAGACTGTCTCTGTGTCAGATTTTTTAGAGCTACGTGAGATTTTTCCCCTCAGATTTTGTACTGCTGCTGCTCTCTGCATTTCAGTGAGGAGTCAGCATTTTAACCACTGTTAACCCTGCTCTAAGCGGGGTTAGATGAAACATGGGAAAAATGGGGTATTGGATATTGCCTGCATGATGGCCCTTACTGCCAGTAACAGTAGCCAGATGTGGTGAATTTGAGGAGACAAAAGATTTTCAGAAGGGCTGAGCATATCGGCAAAATCTTAGCAGAGTTCCAGTGAGTGGTGACTGGGTTTTATTCATCTCCTTGGGCTGAGTCTTCATCTCATAGCCTTTATTTTTCCCTTTGGGGTAGGCAGTGGGTCTTGGTCGTGTCATTTGTGATGCTGTTTTGTTAGCATGGTTTTAAGATTTAAACTGTTTTTCTGAACTCTCCATTCAGAGAACTAACAATTACTCTT
Organism: Gavialis gangeticus; assembly: GCF_001723915.1. Taxonomy (NCBI): domain Eukaryota; kingdom Metazoa; phylum Chordata; order Crocodylia; family Gavialidae; genus Gavialis; species Gavialis gangeticus. The sequence goes on along the minus strand of NW_017728997.1, from coordinate 24,510,678 downwards.
TTGAGTAAGATGGTAAGAGTTAACTTTGAGCAGTACCTGATTAGGAAAGTGCATGCCATTACAGTCCACTAAAGCAACTTGCATTTTTTTGTCTTGGTCTAAAATTGGACACCGTTGGAGTCAGAAGTGAAAGCAAAGACCTCAGTGTGCGGGGGCTGCTCTGCAAAGCCTTGCTTGTTTGCTTCTGACACAATAGTTTGTAGAAAATAAAGCAATGGGTTTGTCTGTGTGGTGTCCCATGCATGTGTGTGTCTGTCTGTACCAGGTGGCAGGCTCAGAACATCCATTCATCAACCAGCTTGAAGAGCTTGGTTTCCTCACTTCTGGTGGAAAAGAATAAGATGACTCTGGAAGGGGATAGTGGGCAACAGGGAAGCTGTTGGTGGAATAAGGTCCTGAAGAGGTGTGTGTGTGTGTGTGTGGAGGGGGGTGCTGTTTGCTAATGAAACTATTCTGGGAAGGCCCATTTTGAAGGCTGCTCTCCAAACTGCTTGTTCAGAGAGCTTTACAGAGGCTTTCTTGCTGCTGGAGAGACTTTTGGGCAGCCCCTGAAGTAAGGGAACATGCAGATTGCCTGGATGCTGTTCAAGATGTTAGAGCTGCCCATGCTGAGGAAGGAAGGCCCTTTAAGAGCTTTGGATCCAATGTGCGATCTTACATCTGAGTCCTGAGTCCAGCACACACCACTGATTGGGGAAAATGCTGCACTGAGCCTGACATGTAGGGAACCAGGAAGGGAACCTCCCTTGCTGCCTGCTCCATGGATTTAGGTCTTCCCTCATTCTGTGCTTAGGGGAAACCAGGCAGAGGCAGCTTTGCAGCCCCTTCTGCATCCCCTCCAGCATTCAGCTGCCAAGGTGAACAAATTGCTGTTTATCCCAGGCCTGTTCCAGACTGTCAAAATAACAGGTCTTGATTTGTAGTCCCTGGGCCCGTTGCCTCAGCACCATCTACGGGCTTCTGTAGGCAGAAGACAAAACGTGAGAAATGGATCCCTTTCTGTGCCAAGCAGTTTCTTCCCGAGGCAGAACAACTGCTGCAGATGAACCACCAGTACAGAACAGCCTCTTCAAGCTGGCCCAAGCAGGCACTCAGGAGTTCCCCAGAAGTACTTTGTGGCTATTAAAGGAGTGACCAGACACCAATGTAGTCTTCAGTAGATGGGCTGCTGGAAACTTCCCTGTCTTAAATGGGAAGTAAGCCTTCACCCACCATGGAAGGACTGACTGTATGCAGAGCATCTTGCAGATGCAAAGCATTGGGAGTGTGATGATCACCAGGCAATTATCTTTAGGATGCAATCCCTACATAACACCTTTGCAGCCAAGTCTGTTTGTATTGCTAGTTTGGTAGAGAATGACCATACTGGTTCTTAATGATCTTAACCAGAAGTGTGTGTACAGGTAAATGAAGCCCTTTGGGGAAAACCCAGTGTTAGGTTTCTCCAGTCTCAGGTGCAGGCTCCCCCTTCCAGCTGTGCTTTGCCCTCGGCCAGCTATCTTAGAAAACTGAGTGCACGCTTTAGCAGTGTAGGTGCCTGGAATGGATGCAATAGTATTGTAGGTGTGTGGGATGGCAGAGAATTTGTTTTTACACACAATTTTTTTTAAACAAAGCTGCACTAAAACAGGCTGGGAGCCTGTTTGGCTGGGTCAGGGAAAGGAGGAAGCCTGCTCTATAAAGCAGCAAGACACTGAAGTACGCTGTCATTCTTAGGATTTTTGGAGGGAGACAACCAGCCTGTTTCCAGAAGAGCAGTCAGGGGCACTAGGGGCTTAGGCAGAAATCAACTGTATTGCCAAATCTCTTGGCTTGGAAACCTTCCTTCTTCCTCACGGTTGAGAGCAGAAGGGAGAAGTGTAGCGTGAAAAGGACAGCAGCAGCAGCCAAGGTTGGAAGCACTTTCACTTGGAGCAAGGGGCTGCTGCAGCTACTAGGGCTCCCACTGCCTGCACTGAAGTGGTGAGCTGTATCACTCGGGGGGGAAAAAACAGCCTTGGGTTAATGGGTCCTGGGCGCAGCAAAGAGCTGCTGTCCCCCGCTTTGGGTTGCTTGGCCTCGATGACCTGCTTGTCCCTGCTGACCTGGCCCCTGGAGGAAAGGTAGCCTCCCCGAGGAAGCAGTAGCTGTGGCCCTGCTGGGTGGTGGAAGAGGGGTGGGTTTGTTCCTGTCTGGCTGCAGGCAGGCAGGGGCTCTTCTGCCCTTACCCAGAACCAGAAGTGGAGACGGATCCCGCCAGGGCAGCGCCTGCTACTTTAATGAGGGACCGCTTCACCTTCCCTCGTGCGGCTCCAGCCCCGCTGCAGCTGCGGGAGAGCTCCTGGCCCCGGGCCTGGGATCTGGGGCAGCCCAGACGGGTCCCAAGGGAGCGGGAGGGGGCAGCCGGAGCGCTGGGTCAGGCAGGCCGCCTGCAACCAGCGCTGGGGCGGCCCCGACTGGTCCGCGGCTGCGCCACAAAGGAGCGGCCAGGGCGGG
>NW_017728997.1:24507313-24507770 GCF_001723915.1 Gavialis gangeticus | reverse complement strand
GCGTGGGCAGGCGGCGGCGGCGGCAGCGACTCCAGCCCCCCGGGAGCGGTAAGGCCGGGCCGGGGGGCAGCGGGGCAGGGCGGTGCAGGGCAGGAGGGGCCGGCGGTAACGCTGTGCTATGCTGTGTGTGCTCCGCAGGCTCCGGCCATGTCCGGCCGAGGCAAGTCTGGTGGCAAAGCCCGGGCCAAGGCCAAGTCACGCTCGTCGCGGGCCGGGCTGCAGTTCCCCGTGGGCCGTGTGCACCGGCTGTTGCGCAAGGGCAACTACGCGGAGCGGGTGGGCGCCGGCGCCCCGGTGTACCTGGCGGCCGTGCTGGAGTACCTGTCGGCCGAGATCCTGGAGCTGGCGGGCAACGCGGCGCGGGACAACAAGAAGACGCGCATCATCCCGCGGCACCTGCAGCTGGCCATCCGCAACGACGAGGAGCTCAACAAGCTGCTGGGCAATGTCACCATCG
>NW_017728997.1:24506154-24507041 GCF_001723915.1 Gavialis gangeticus | reverse complement strand
CGCCGGCCTGGCCCGGCCCGGCCCTCGGCTGCTGCCCGGACTCTCGGCCCCGCTGCAGGCCCGGGTCCCGCCCCTGCCCCCTTGTCTCGTCCCGTCGGGGGGGTCGGCCCCAGCGCTTCCTCCCTCCCTCCCACCGCCCTCGTCCTCCTCGGGTTGATTTCTTCTTCCGCCACGAACTGGGAAAGGGGAACCCGATTTGCACAGTGGAGGCTCCGGACCGTGGCAGGGCTCTGTCCCTTCCCTCCCCTGCGTGGGGCCATCTTGTCTTTTCCGTCCTTGCCCCGGTGATGCACCTGGAGACCTGCCTCTGCCCTGCCCCAGGGAGCCCTTCTGCTTGTGCCCCTGGGTGTAGGGGGCAGAGCGGTCTCTCCTGCTCCCTTGTGTTTTTTGCACGAGTGACCAGCCCCTTCTCTGCTGGCCTGGCTGCGTCCCAGAGCCGGCGGGTCCCCAAGGGCGGCGATCGTACCTGCTGTTGCTGCACATCCCCATGAATGTGACCACAGATAGACTCACTGAGGTGAGGTCAGGTCAGGCAGGAAGGCCTGACGTTTCTCTCCCGGCCAAGAAACATCTTTCGGATGGTATCTTGTGTCCCATGAGGGAGGGGTGGGGGGGAGGCGGCGTCACCACCTGCAGAAGAGCCCCGTTTCTTTCTCTCCTTCTCTGTTCCTTTTTGTTGCTGTGTCGTTCTGAATTACCTCCTCGCAAAGTCACCTTACGGTAGCTGCGTGGCCTAGCTCGCGTTCTCACTGGGTGTCGTAGGGCTTAGTTATGTCTCCTCCAGGAGAGTGGGGTCTGCTATGGTTTGGGGTCAAGGGGGTGCGCTTAAAGAGCATGTCAAAGTCAGGGGCTTCCTGCAGACAGGGAATGCCGTTTCTGTTGTGCGT
>NW_017728997.1:24503439-24506030 GCF_001723915.1 Gavialis gangeticus | reverse complement strand
GTTTTTTTTTTTTTTTTTTGTGTTCCTTCCTGGTTGGATCAATAGGTCTATGTTGCAGAACCTGTTATTTCTTATGGAGACTTAGCGTTTGTATCCTAGTTGCACTTTAACATGACATGCAGTGTTTTTGTTCAACACTACTTCTAGTACTTAAAATAAAGTGCTAATTATACATCTGTTAACTGTAATCCTCCTTAATGGATTAGCGTTTTTTGTTCGGGGTTTCTTTTTTTCTTTTCCTTCTCTCGCTGAAAAACTTTGGACTTCATATGAGAATCTAGTTAATGTGGTGTTTATTATATGGCTATTTGGGTAATGTATGAGCATGAAAGTCAGCCTAGCTGTCCCGTGACACATAGTAGCTGTGATCTTCTAGAAATTGGTATAAATAGCAGCCTTGCTCGCTGTGGTGAGAGCAGTTTGCTTATGTGACAGGTTGATAGAAATTATGTGCATGCAGCAGTGTGTCTAGGCTCTTGGACAGTAGAACTTCATAACCTTATTAAAAGTACAATGGGCAACTGTGTCTGTGCTGTAAGTAGCATGTGTTCAACCTATCAAATCAGCTGTTAATCTTGTGGATGAAGTAACTTGCTCTGGCTCTGACTCGACTTTAATATTAAAATTTACCTAGAGTAGATGAACTTGGATGCTTGTTAACTGGTTTTTATGAAGGGTTTTTTCACTCCATGCGTAGAATGTGGAAGAGGTACATTGGCGTTGTGTAGTGATAATAGAGAAGTAGACCTTGATACATCATTGGCTGTCTGCTTGGTTCTCTGGTCCCCCATCTTCCCGGTGCAGACCTTGGAAAAAGCTCTCGTGTCTGGGCAGTGGTCTCGCTGCTGTGACGCTGGACCAACTTGGATTTCGTTCCTCCTGTAAACTGGATGTTCATCCTCCTGGGGTGGGAATTGTATGTGTTCATACGCAAACTACTTTTGTTCCTAGGGAGTGGAGAATCGGAAGTGTCTGTATCTATGTCCTGTGTTCTCTCTCTCTTCTTCCTTTTTTTCCTTTGTTTTATTTTTGTTTGTGGTTTGGTCTCTCTTTTTCCTCCAGGACCAGCATTCTGTACAATTCAAAGGAGATTTGCTTTGTATTTCTTAGAAAATGCAGAACTTGTGATACTGAAAAAAGAACAGTGCAAAGCCAATATCTGATTAAACTGGTTCAGTATTGAATGCATGTCAAACTTGCTGTCTCTTATCACCGCTTCACCTGCTCAGTCTTGGATCTGGAATTGTCAAATCTCTGGGAACAGGCACTCCTTCATGCTGGTAGCTTTGTATTTGGGCTCTTGCAAGACATGTGGGTGGGGTGGAGCTTCCCTTTACTGGGTCTGTTAGCTTAAGTCTGTCTCCCGCATGGAAGCTGCTCTGACCCTGCCACCCCCACAAAAATGCCTTCCTGTCAATGACAACAAATGTGACTTGTGCCTGCTGTGGGCAGTGTAGGATCACTTGATACTTACAGTGCAGCAAATGCAAAGAAACTTGAGTTTCCCTCAGCAAGTTTGGCTTGCAAAAGGGAAATTCAGCTAAGCTTTATGTGAAGGGCAAGGCTCTGCCTTAAGTGCAGCCTCTGTGCTGCAGGTGCCAAACTAGTAGACCAATGATGTAAATCCAGGTCAGGGTGGGAAGAGAGCTGATCGGCTTTCAGTTGCTTTGCTGATTTGATGGCTGCCCTTGTGGAGGAAGGACCACTGAAGGTTCAGATAGCCTTGCCCTCTGAGTAAAGGTGGAGAGCTCACAGCGTGACTGGGAAGGCATTTGGCAAACCAGGGAAGCCAGGATTGCTATTCTGGACTTGGCTACCCTTAAAGCAGAGAAACAGGGGGAATAAATCTTTCTACAGAAGGCTGTAGAGACGGTATCACAGATTAAGCTAGTTAGTTATACTGCACAGATCAGTACCTGGGCCTGATGGTGCTAGGTGCTCCACAGATGCAAATGAGACAAGCCCTGCCTTGAAGAGCTTGCAGTCCAGGATGGGGGAGAGGCCTCAAGCAAGCATGATGAATCTAAAGGAACAGATTGTAACCCTGGGAAGCACAGGATGCAAAAAACTAGCCCCAGACCTGTATATGTCACAGGGCTCTGACCAAAGTCCAAATGGGTGTCTGGCAAACACTGATCCATCTTCCTAGTTGTCTTTTGAGCAGAGTCGCTCATCTTGGGTCTGAAGCCCTGTCAGGTAGGGTGGAGTTTTGCTAGTGGCATGCTGCAGCTGAGAATGAAGTCCCTGCTGCTTAGGTGGGTGGTAGTTTTGATACAGAGAAACTCTGTATTAAACTCTGTTTTCACTCAATGTGGAGAACTTTATTGTGGTGGCAGGGCACCAGCTTTAATGGGGCTGAACTCTGAAATGAGCTGTAAAAATTCCAGATAGTTTAGCCAAGGACTTCTTACATGTGCTAGGTGCTCACTTTTTGCCAATAACAAAATGGCTTCTTATGAGCAGGCTGTAAATTGTACATCTGAACATCTTCACAAGCACAGTTGGATTGTGGCTATGCAGTGCATGTGGTGCACAGAGCAAAAGAATCTAAACAAGTTGGTCAAGCTAAACCCCCCCCCCCCCCCCCCCCC
>NW_017728997.1:24498620-24503236 GCF_001723915.1 Gavialis gangeticus | reverse complement strand
CAAACCCCCCCCCCCCCCGCCTACATCTGTCTTGAGCAGAGGACAATGGTTGGAGCAATGGTGTCTAGACTACCTTAGTTCTGGGGATTAAATATTTTAAAAAGGCTCTCGCTACCAATAGCTAACTTACAGGCCTGTAGGTGAGGAAAAGGTTACAGCCAGCCTTGGTTTGTGCAGCTGTTCTGATTCCAAGGGCTGTTCTCTCTCCTTAAAGCAAGTGGTCACCTGTGGCTGGTGCCCTCTTTTAAAGCATGGAGTGGGCTGTGGAGACCAGCCTCCCAGCTGTAAAGCTTTCCTGTAGATAGCTGAGGATCAGGTATAAAAAGCCTGCTTTCTTGTCACTGTTCAGCCTCTCCAAAGAGTCCCGTCCTCGGGCTACAGCCCTGTCAACCCAGCAAACCTTAACTGGGCTGAGAAGCTGAAACGGCAGGACGCTGCTTGTTCTAGGCCTGGCTAATGACTTTGGATGTGCATAGGTCAGTTGTATTTCCTGCATTTTTCACCTTGCCCAACAAAAAATGGGCTGAGTGGGTTGCAGTTGGCTTGCGTCAAATGTGTAGAGTCCAAGTGCTCCAGTGTGTTCATGATGCACGTTTGATGTCGGCAACAAGCTTTTGATAAAATGGTCCCTCTCTTTCCTAAATGGAGCGAGAACCCGCCAAGAGAAAGGAATCCACACCTTGACTCTCCTACACTTCCTTTAGCCATGCGCTGAGTACTCCTTCTGGGGGCGGGGAGCTAGCCTGGCCTTGCCTACCTACTTCCCCTTCTAGTTGGTACTGCAAGCTTGGGCAGCAAGGGGACTAGCTCCCTTCATCTGTGACCAGCTTGCCTATAAAGAGGAACCCACCTATCTGCATCCTTTGAGTTATTTCTCAAGACCTGTGGCTAAAAGAGAGAAGCCATTGTCTTGGTGTATCTCACAGTGTGGTGTGCAAGCCACCACAGGCTATGTGTGCAGGGAGCTGTCTCGCAACAAGAAGGGAGAAATGCTTTTAACAAAGAGAAACGCAGAATATTGGGATGCTGCAGGCCCAGCAGTTGAAGCCACCCCTACCACTTCTAACCTGATGTGATTGAAGGCTGGTGGGGGGAGGTCTGTTTTTAATCCTCCAAATACGTGCATTGTTATATGATGAACTTGGAAACCACCCAAGGATAAGGGGCCTTGGCTAGTGTGAGCTCTGTGGAAAGAGGAGGGTGCTACAGGGGCTTCAAGGAATCCACTACTTCTCTTGTACATGTTTGCAGGGCTGGAGGAGGGATGCAAGCCTGCACTCTGTCTGGGAGCTGGAAATGGAGTTCTTCTGTTGAGAAGTAACTAAGAGGGTCTGTCACATGCATTCAGCTGCTAGCTCTGAGGCAAAACAGCCTTAGCCTCACCCCTCTTCTGCTGTAGCAGCTGTCCTTGCAATAAGGGTTCTCTTCTCATCAGGATCCCTGCACTCCTGCTGGCTCACGCAGTAGGTATGCTATTGTATGTGAGGATAAAAGCCTGATCTCTATTCTTGTGCTTCCTTTCTCTGTTCCCTACACTGCTAAAACTCGGGACAGGCCATCTTGACTTCTCTGTGTTGGGTATCCTACAGACAGCCATGATCTGCAGGTCTGGCTTCTGTACGCAACTAAGACCAAGTCATCCCAGTCCTACCCTCCCTTGTAAGAGTCACCTCAGGTTGCCAGCAAGAGAAGTCTGGCTGTTCCCAAGCACAGGGGCCTGCTCCAAAGCCCACTGATACCATTGGAAGTCTTTTATGTAACCAGAATGGGGCCCTGCCTTATGATAGGCACTGGAGGGGGAGGAGAGTGACAAGTGTGTGTGGAGAAACCAAGGCACTGTCCTGTTGTGGCTAGCTGCTCTCCTGCTGCTTATCTATTTGAGAGAGATGCATTTGTACAGGGCTGCGAAGGGCAGAGAGCGGGCTGGCTGGGCTATAGAAATTGGTCCCAGTTCATGGATTAAGTACTAGGTTGCTTCAGTTACTGGGTTGTTTTTTGTTTTTTTTTTTGTTTTTTTTGAGGAGTCCCTAGCCTCTCATCAGGTGCCTAGTTCCAGCTGTGATTGATCACTAGATTTTTGAAGCAGTGGTCTGCAGATGAGATGCCAGCTCCAAATCTCAAAGCTACTTAGTCTTGCTAGTAATATGCTGCCTTTTTGTGCAGGGGTTGCACAAAGGCTTTTGCATAACAACATAGACTGAGAAGGCCTAACAGGTGAGCTGAGCTGTGGGAGACGGCTTCTCTTTTTAATTGGTGCAGCTGCCCCATTCCCACCCCCATCTGACTGCAGAGCTTCTAATGGCCCAGCTGAAAATCCGTATAATGTAGTGTTTGCACTCCAGGTTATGTTGGAAACTCAGGACTCAAACAGCCTAGCAGCATGCATCACTTCTAGTGTAGTCTTTTGCTTCCTACAGGCCTCTTCTACCTTTTTTTGCATGTCATCTTTATTAGCTGTAGGCTCCATAGCAGGAGAACAGAATGGGTTTGATCAGTCTCCGCCAGTGGGACAATGGTTTTTGGATCATATTCTTGAACATAAGTGCCACCCGCAGGCAGACCAGGGGTCCAGCTAGCCCAGTACCTTGTATTTCACAGCAGTACATGCCAAGGGCCTGATCTCGCCACTGTTCCTTCTGGCTCCTACAGGCCTAGGAAAGTCTAATTTGGACTAAGATAATGCAGCGTTTATAATGATAATCTCTCCAAACAACCATAGTTGCTCCTGACCAGCCTGGCTGCAAGTGCTGGGCATTGGAGACCTCCGCAGGATCCATGGGAAGCAAAGCCGGAGGCGGTTAAACCTTGATGGCTGTTTCCCTAAACAGCCTCTGAATGCAGCCTGCTTCGCCTGTTTACCTTCATCTTGGGAGGAGTGAAGCAGAACTAGCTCAATGGCTCCCCTTCTGGCAGCTGTGCTACAGCATTAATTTCCAGAGAGTACGGATGGTAGGGAAGGACTGCAAATCCAAGCAGCCTGTGCCCCAAGAAGCTTCCCCACCTGTTTTTCCCAGACATCTCATTAATGGGTCAGGTGTACTAATAGAATGGCATTCAAGGTAAAAGTCCACAACCCTCTATCATCCCTGCACTGACAGACCTGGGTTTGGTGTACTGCTGCTCTAGTCGTTCCCCCAGCCCAGCCCAGCCCAGCCTAGCCTACCTCGAGAGCAGTAAGGGCAGGACATGATTCTCTTCCCAGCCCTTTGAAACCCACTGTGGAGTGCTGCTGCCTGCTGGCATGGGTGGATTCAGAGGGGGCAACAACTCCCTGCCCTCATCTTGCTTTACTCACATCGCCAGGTGAAGGACCTGCCCTCCCCCATCTTGTCGGTGTGGTCTCAGGCCTGGTCATGACAGGGTGAGCTGACACTCTTACCTGGGCTCCAGCTGCTTTCTGGGAAACCATGGACCAACTGTTTTCAAGGGGGAGGCTGAAGCCACTGCCCTAGGGCCCAGGGCGGTTGTGTTGTCAGGGGTGGCTGGGATGGGGAAGCTTGAGCATCATCTGAGATGCAACCCTCTTGGGTTCTCCTTCTGTGCCAAGTGAGGACACCGTGGCTGCCAGGTGCTGTCAAAGCAGGAAGGATGCAGCAGCTCCCAAGGGGGCTGGCCAGCGCAAGGAACTCTGCACAGGTAGCCGTGAGAGACCAGGGCCTTGGATGCCAGTAGAAGAAAGAGCATCCCAGCAAGTGTGAGGCCTGCTGGGTCGGTGTGCTTAAAGCAGGGGACTAGAGGGCAATCCCCTAATTAGGAACAACAACTATTGAGCCCTGATGCAAAAAAATAGAGATGGGGCCTTGGTCTTGGCTGTATGGGAAGAAGACCCTGACTTCTTGCAGCTTTAAAAAGGAAAGGAAGGGGTGGCTGGTACCTGGTACTTGCTACCTGGCTTTTGCTACAGCCTCCCCAGCCTGCACCAAAGGCTCTAGCTTCTTACAGGTGTGGGGGGCATATGCTGAAGCACAACTTAAATTGTGCTGTAATTTTGCCACTGCTCAAAGAATGGAAGAGCTCTATTCTCCTTTCTCCCTCCTGGTGCTGAGCTGTGGCTCGATGGTTGTCCCTGTGGACAGCAGGGGTGCAGCCTACAAGTGATAGACGCTAGGAGCCAAGTCTTCTGGAGCAGGGTGAAAAAAAAGTTCCCGGGAGGCCAGGAAACTGCCTGCAGTGGACTCCCTTTCTCCCACCCAGCCCCCACCCCTTGGACCAGGTGGGGGGATGGTGCTGCAGGATGGTGTTTCCACCCACTGCCACCCTAGGGTAGGCTGCCCCCCTGCCCCCAGCACCCTCTGGCCAATTTTTGTAGGTCTACCGCTGCAGCCCTTAAATGCTCAGCCCTAAGCTTAGAGCTGGAAAAACTCCGTGCACCGCCCCCTCGCCGCTTGGAGCTCCGATCCTGTCGATCTTGCCCCGCGATGGCCGGGCTTTGTCCACACGGGATGAATCTGGTCTGGGTAAGGGCGGGCCGGGGGCAGATGGTGCTTGGCGGATCGGGCCCGAGAAAGGGGGGGGGCAGCCAGACCCTCCCCCCGCACACGGAGGAATCACCAGATCCGAGGGGGTTTTTTTGTTTTTTTTTTTACAATTTATTGAACCAAAAAAAAAAAAAAAAA
>NW_017728997.1:24497048-24498498 GCF_001723915.1 Gavialis gangeticus | reverse complement strand
AAAAAAAAAAAAAAAAAAAAAAAAGGCTCGCCGCACGAGAGGCCGCAGCGCCCGCTCCCCCCACGGCTCCCGCTCCGGGCAGCTGCCTCCCCGCAGGGGAAAAGACGCCGCCTGTAGCCAATAGGCGCCGGGCAGCCCGTTTCCATGGCGCCGCCAGGGGCCAGAGCCAATAGGGGGCGCCGGAGATGTTCGAAAATTCGGAAAGAAGCGAAGCAACCGGCACCGCAGCGCGGGAGCGGGGCCACGTGGCGCGGCCCCTGCCGGGGGCGTGCGTGGCACGGGCGGACGCGGGGGACACAAGCGTTGGAGGCGTTTAAAAAATCAGCCACTATAGGGACGCGATCGGGGGTCGCCCTGCGCGCACGGAGCCCCCCACCCACCCCACGGCGGGAGAAGGGGAGCAGCGGGCGCCTCCTCCCGTCTTCCTGCGCACGGAGACGGCTGCAGAGCGAGGGCGGCGACACAAAAGACAAAGCGAATAACCCGGGTCCGTTCTCAGAACAGTCTGTTTGGGGGGGCTCAGTCCTCGGTGGCTGGGCTGGGGAGGACGATCACGGGGGGCAGTGTCCTCGCCGCCCCACTCTCATGCCTTCCTGGTCTTCAGTGCCTTCGGCTTGGCCGACTTCTTCACCTTCTTGCCGCCGGCGGAGGCGGCACCTTTCTTGGCCGCTTTCTTGGCTTTGCCTTTCTCCTTTCTGGCGGTGGCAGCCGCGCCCGCCCCCTTCTTGTGCGATTTCTTTTCGGGCTTCTTGGTCTTGACCGCCGGTTTCTTGTCCACGCGCCGCGTGGCGGCCGCCGCCACGGCCTTCTTGTGCGATTTGTGGGCGCCGCCGCCCGCGCCCCCTTCGCCGCCGCCCTCCAGCTTCTTGCGATTGAGCTTGAAGGAGCCGTTGGCGCCGGTGCCCTTGACCTGCAGCAGCGTGTCGTTCTGCACCAGCGCCTTGATGGAGTATTTCAGGTAGGTGCGCCCGTTCTGCTGGTCGAACCACGCCACCTTCTTGGCCTCATTGTAGATCTTAGCCAGCGACGAGCCGTTGCGCTCGCCCAGCTTGCGGATGGCCTCCACCACCAGCTGGCTGTATTTGCCCGGCTGGTTCTTCTTCTTGTTGTTCTTTCTCCTCTTGGACGGCGACAGCGATGAGCCGCCGCCCTTGGCTTTCTTGGCCGTCGCCTTCTTCTCCGGCGCGAGCGGCACCTCCTCGGCTTCAGTCAGGGGCAGATCAGCTTCTTCCAGCTCCACCGACATCCTGGCGGCGACGACTGCTCCGAGCAAACGCCGCTCCGCACGGCTCCGGCGGTCGGACGCGACTGGCGGGGCGGCGCTCGAGCACCGCTTTATATAGGCGCGGTGCGGACCGAATTGGGAACAACAACAGGCTGGTCCGCAGCCAGCTCCAACTTGTGCTTTCTGGAGCCCCTTCGCGGGGCCCTGGCGCGCCCGCGCCGCGCC
>NW_017728997.1:24494316-24496670 GCF_001723915.1 Gavialis gangeticus | reverse complement strand
CCCGGGCACAGGGGAGCCCCCGCCGCCGCGCCCGGGCGGGCTTCGCTGTGCCCCCCCCGCCCCTAGGAGCTCCCAATGTGGGGCAGGGCGGCCCCGGCCCGCGCTGGGGGCCGGGGGGGGGCAGGTGGGTCCTGGTCCGCTCAGGCTTGGGGGGGAGGATGGAATCGCCCCCTCCCCCCACCGGTGTGTCCCGGGGGCAGGGGGCGGGGATCGGATGCAGCGACCCCAGCACCGCGATGCGGGCGAGGGGCAGAGACCCGTGCAGCAGCAGCCGGGGCCCGATCAGGGCGGATCTCCGGGCCGGGGGGCAATAGGGCCCGCTGCTCCCACCCCGCCCTTGCCCTCGCCCTCCATCCTCTGCCACCAGCGCCTTCCCTGCCCTGATGCTGCCCGAGGGACCACGTACTCCTTAGCACGGGGGGGCTGAGCCCCAGGCAGATCCTGGTTCCCCCTCCAGGCCCTCCGCTGCGCAGCGCAGCGCACACCCAGGGGATACCGGTTCTCATGCTCTGGCAGAGGCGCTAGCCCCGGCCTCCTCTTCCCCTGTCTGCTTGCCACTGTGGCCCCTCGGGGAGTCTGCCCCTAGCCCACCTGGGGAGGGAGGCAGTGGCAGCAAAATCACACTGGGGCTCGGCACTAAGGGCCCTGGATGCCTGCCAGCTGTGGGGCAGAGCCAAGAGGTGGCAGGATCTGGGCAGCCTGGGTGGGGATGGGTGTGAATCCTTGGAGTAATCCCACAAGAAAAGAGCATCAGGTTTCTAGGCTTTGGGCCCAGGGACACCATTTTGCCCTGCCTGGGGCAAGGAAGCGAGAGACTGTGCCACAGCCCAGGAGAGTGTCCTCACAGCCAGTGTGTGGGTCAGCTGGGCTGGGCTGCAGCCTTCTCCATCTTCCTCCTGAGCTGTGTTGCCAGGGGGGCAGGCTTCCCAGGGCAAAGCAGAAGGCTGGTGAGCTGAGGCCTTGCGCTGTAGCCCAGAGGCTTGGGGGTGCTGCAGGCTGGGCCTGGGAGACCTGCTCTCCAGCCTCCTCTTGAAGAAGTGAGGAGGGGGAGGGAAAGGGAGAGAGAGGCACAGGCAGACGCCAAGGGAAAGAGAGAGAGAGGCAAAGTCGAAGTATGTAGCATAGTGAGTTGAGCATTTCCCAGCAACTGGATCTCATTAATTACGGTCTCTGCTCCCGGACTTGCACTGCTGCTTGAGCTGTGCCATATGTGGCACAGGCAGCCTTTGTGTGCAGCACATGGCAGGGGCAGGGAGGAGAAAGCAGAGCAGCAGATCAGTCAGAAGAGGGGAATCCTTGGGGAGTGCATGGGGGGCAAACTTTGTGGCACCCCTGCCTAAAAAAACAGTTGTCCCCCATTGGCCTAGACCATAGGTGTGTACAGGCAGCTCCTGGGCTGAGACTATGGGCAAACTGAGGGGAAAACAGTGGTGTGGAAAGTGACTGCAGCCTCACAAGGGCCCCAAGGTGTGCTAGGGGCTGTGCAATTTGATGGGCAATTTGATCCTTCTCTAGAGCTTGCAATAAGGAAGGCTTGCAATAAGGTCACTTGTCCCCTGGAGCTGCCCTCCCCTGCCCTGAAGGGTTGGCTCTTGGTGAATCTGGAGCAAATTTCTTTTCTGCTGTTGCCTGCCTGGACTCCATTTTCCTCTGCACCAATTCTCTCCTTAACATCACTCAGGCATGGCCCACATGGGGCACCGCTTCCCACACACACAGCACTCTGTGCCTGCACCCCCTTCACTTGCAGACTGGTGGTGACACATCTCTGACACTGCCAATACCCCACAACGCGCTTGCTGGCAGCTATCGGCCAGGCTAACGGTTCCTCTTACGGCTGTATCAACCTAAATTAACTGCAGGGAAGCCACAGGCACTGGTAAGACCCAGTGGTGGGAAACTCACCATCCTGGCATAGATGTCTGGGCGGAGCAGGCCTGGGTGCCTCTGCCTTTCCGCAGCAACTAAGTACCTAGGAAGGCAGTGCCAGACATAGCCGCTAGTGAGGGTGCGTCTGCCTGGGCCCTGAGGTCACAGCACACACTCCCCAGGCTTGTCTCTGTGGCTCCACCCATGCATTCACATTAGCGCAGCTCCTGGCAGAGGCTTTAAGGGAAAGCGTGTGCCCCACAGCGCGTCGTCCTTAAATCAGACAGCTACGGAAAACGGCAGGGTGGGTGGGCCTTGGCTTCTGCTCCACACCGGACTCAAGCAGTGGCCGTGTCAACACGCCTGGCTGGCTGAGTTGTGCTCATGTGTGTGATGCTGCTGGCTCTCGTGCTGTCCATTTTAAAGCCAGCTCCTCTCCATTGGCTTCTCAAGGGAATCCCAGCCTGATCCCTCCTGAATGAGTG
>NW_017728997.1:24488927-24489316 GCF_001723915.1 Gavialis gangeticus | reverse complement strand
CCCCCGAAAGGGGGGGGGGCCCCCCAAGAAGCCGCCGGGGGCCCTGTTGGGGGTGGGGGGGGGGGCACCAGCCCCTTCAGGATTAAAATCCCCCAACCAGTCCCCTATGGGTGGCGGCCACAGTAGGGGTGTAGGAGCCCAGCTCTCACACCCGCCTAATCCAAGGTGGATTAACCCATTCCATCCCAGGCTACAGTGGTATACAAATAAGGCAGGGGACATTAATCCAGGACCAGCTTCTGTTCCTGCTCCATGGCCACTGCTGGGGCAGTATGGGGAGGGGATCTTTGGCAGCCCCTTTTTGGAGCATGGGGTGGGGAGGGGGGGTACAGTGGGAAGTATGTCCCAGCACGTGTGTGTGTGCGGAAACACACACACACATACACACA
>NW_017728997.1:24483591-24483927 GCF_001723915.1 Gavialis gangeticus | reverse complement strand
GTCCCAGCACGTGTGTGTGTGCGGAAACACACACACACATACACACACACACGCGCGCGCGCTTGCTCACTTGTGCCCTTTCTCTCTCAGAGCCTTGGCTGGTGTTCGTGCCATCCTCCTGCCATGCGCTTCCATTTCACACACACCACCATGTGAAGCAGCAAACCTCAGATGCCCAAGAAGTCATGCAGGCCAGGCTAGAAGCCTAGACCCAGCCCTTGCTGCTGTCCCCTGCTGTCTCACTTGTCTTCAGAGGGTACCTTATGGGGGGAGGGGCAGGGGATGGGTGTGTGCGTGCCAGTTACAGACAGTGGGTGAGCTGCAAGGGGCCCAATC
>NW_017728997.1:24476735-24483580 GCF_001723915.1 Gavialis gangeticus | reverse complement strand
TGAAGTCTGTAAACCAGGCTGAGGGAAGGGGCACCCTACAGTCAGCCCCAGGATTTCATCAGCCCGCTCTCCTCCAGGATCAGACACAGGTGCCATTGTAGGTGGAGAACAAGGGGGCTCCAGGGAAGGGCTCCTGGTTGTTGCTTTGCCAATCCATTCCCTAGTTCAGCTTCCTTGACAACCCCATTCTGATTTAAGAGCCCTGGCTGCTGGGTGAATGTCATCCCTGTCCTGGGCATCACTTCCATCCCCACCCTTGACAGCCTTTGGCCCCTTGAGTAATCACAACCCTCTGCCATGTACAGGCCGGAACTGCCAATTAACAGGGGGCTTTGATCCGTAGGTGCCTGGCTTAGGCCTGGGCAGCTGCTGCTCCCAGCACCTCCGTTTGGAGTCACAGCTGTGGAGCATCACTCAGCCCTGCTGTTTCCCCTGGCAGGCTAAAGGCTCACTGGCATCTGAAGACCTCCAGGTCGCTGACTTGCTTCTAGTGCCTTGGCTCAGTCAGAGGCTTGGTAGGGCCATGGCAAGTGAGGGCCTCTGGCTCAGGGGCAGTCAGGGCCCTCACTGCTTGCTTGGTTGAGCCACTTTGGAAGGGTTGGGCACACGGCAGCTGTGTGCTCTGTTATCTGTGTGCGAGCCTCTAGCATCATGGTAGACATGCCACATCCCTCAATAGCTTCCAACACCCTCCACTTCCTGCCCAACACCCTCAGAAAATGCCAGTTCTTTGGTTTCACGTGTTTTTGGACTCCAGCAGAATAATGAGGCAGGTCTTCTCTTGCAAA
The DNA here is from genome assembly GCF_001723915.1 of Gavialis gangeticus. Lineage (NCBI taxonomy): Eukaryota > Metazoa > Chordata > Crocodylia > Gavialidae > Gavialis > Gavialis gangeticus. The sequence goes on along the minus strand of NW_017728997.1, from coordinate 24,482,792 downwards.
GATCTCAGAGTGCTCACAGCAGGGCAGCCTGCCAGCACCACTCTGCATTTCTACATGAAATCTCTTGCACACCAAATAGTGCTGCCAATGTGTGGCAGCCCACAGCACCCTTCATTGGATCTCAAAGGCACCCTGAGGTGCCACAGCCTGATTAGCACTGATAAAGTGATGCATGTGAGCTGACTTTGTCCCTGGATGAAGCTGGGTTCAAGCTGGAACTGGAGTGGTTTTTGCTGTCATGTGGATTTATGGGTTGCGGCCTCACAGGCCAACAGCCTTTGGTATCTATGCACTTGCTACCCCTGGCCATACGCAGCTGGGCACCAGTCCCGTATCCCCTACAGCAAATGGGAAGCAAAGGTCTCTGTAACTGGACGGGGGAGGGAACACCACACATGCATCTGTCCCATTCCCCACCCTCAACCTCGCATGCCTGACCTCTTTGCTCACACAGGCCAGGGCTAAGATGCTAATTTTTGCCATTTTTTCTCAGCAGCTAGTGCTACATCTGCCTCCACCAGGGAGCTGCCAGCGAATCTGTTGATGAATGAGCTCTTTTCCACCACAGCCCAGTGCAGAGCGAGGACATGTGCCAAAACCCACAGCTACCAGGCCAGAGATGGCATCATGCAGCCCTAGTACGACTGAGCACTGCCCCGGCCCCATTCATCTGCCCTTTGGGCCCTGCCAGAAGCTGAGGAAGAAGCGTCTTTGACAGTATGAAGGCACTGCTGGCCAGTTACATAGGTTCCTAGGGAAGTAGGGCTGGAAGGGACATCACAACGTCTTCTAGTCCAACCATCTGGTCACGGCAGGGCATTCCAGCCCAGGGTCTGCTCAACCTGTTCTTGGACATATCCAAGGCTGAGGATGCCACAACCAAGGCTGGAGATGCCACAGTCTCACTAGGCAGCCTGGTCCCATACAGCCTTCTCCCCCTGTGCCTCCTCCCCCCTTAGGCATGCTGAGAATCCCTGTCCCTGCTTGAGCAGGTGGTGAGGGCAGGTTAAGTAACCCCTGCAATTGCTGCCCAGGGCACCAATAATATGCCACGGTCCTTGTCTGAACATCCCACAGTGGGAAACACCAGGGTATCTTCTAACCTTCCTCCCCGCAAGCCTGGGGCTGCAGTCAATGAGCCCTCCCTGTTGTGATCGCAGAGGGGAGAGCCTTTCCCCAGCCCCTGCCTCTGCTCCTGCTCTGGCAGTCACATGGTAGCTCCCTGCCTGGACACATGGTGCAGCCTCTCAGTAGTGTGACATCACTGTCTCCATGGAGCCAGGCCCAAGCTCATGCATGTGCATGATGCTTCTCAAGCCCTCGGGGCTCCCAGGGCTCAGCGCCACCAAGGATGTCCCCTCACCTCTCACCCTGGCTCCCTAAAGCCTCGGGTCATGCTCAGTCACCAGCCCAGCCCTGGAGCTGGAGCCCTGCACCAGCCACCTCCAAGTCTCCTCTGTGATCCCAAGTAGCCCTGAGCCCTACTTCTGACAGGTGCCTACAGCTGCCCCTGGAGAGCAGGGCTTGATAGCCTGTAGAGTCTGGGGGTGGGATGGCCAGGCAGGGCCTAGGGCTAGTCCTTACAGGACCCTTGTATCAGCACCAGCTGGCAATGCTTACGCTCTGGGACCCACAGATTGATCCTGTGCTATCTGGTCCGGAGGTTCCCCACAAAGCCCGAAATCTGGCAGCAGGGGAGTGGGAGCCTTGGGTAGCCCTGTGGCTACTCAGCTAAATATCCCTTTAAACCTGTTTAAAGGATATGTGGGTGTAGGGAGGGAAGCTACATCTTGGGAACAATGAGGTTGTAACTGTTCTCTGCCAGGGGCAGAAGTAAGCAAATCACTGCTAATGGAACAAGGTTCAAGTTGCAAGGGTCCTTCCCCCACCCCACCATGTACTGCTACAGAAGGATGCAACACAAGAGCCACAAGGTAATAACTTAAAGCAGCATCCTTTGCTTTTCCCACAAGTGTTACTTCTCTCTACTGGCTTATGCTGGGAAAAGAGGGCCTTTGTGACTTATGGCCCTCTAGAAGAAGTTTAAGTTCAAGTGAAAAAAAACAGCAACCTGTTCTTGCCAGAATAAGAGTATTCAGACACACGCCTGTTGAAATGGGCAGTAAAGCCCTTCCCTGGCTTAGCAGTCTACTCAGTACTTCCCCAGCATCTGAGCACCCAAGAGAAACAGAAGTAGATGAAAGAAAATTACATGGGTAACAATATTAGGCATGGACCACTTTAATAAGAAGAGGAAAAAGACTGGAGTCTTCACTGAGAGGCCAAGAGTAGGTACTCAGCAACTCTAAGTATCTCAGGGTATGCTGCACATCTGAGTCTTAAGTTGTCAAGGTGGCTTTCACTTTTACATGGCACACAGTAGGGGAGCTGTGTCTGCCCTTTGTCTGCTGCGCTACCAACCCCGACTGCTTAGAAATCATGAATCAGGCGCACAGCTTCCTTCTCCTTACCTAAAAAATTCTGAGACCAACTGGAACCCAGGAGCCTTTTAGAGTAATTTGTGTTGGGCTTTGTCAGTGTTTATGGGGCACTGGGTTCTCATTGGCAAGCTTGTGTCTCCAACCACAAAAGCTTCAAACTGCTTCTTAAACATAAGCCGCAACTCTCATATAAGCTGCATTGCTCCAGGACCCAAGAACACTTCTAGTAAGTGTTCGTAAATCCCACTACAAATGGCAACACTGAGCCTGCTTCTTTCTATAAGGGTTGAGGAAGGCACGAGCATGAAAACCAAACATTGACTAGATAAACAAAACAGCTCCAAGTCAGTGACTTCCACCCCATCATGGGGAGAGCAGCAAGGACAAAAGGCAACACCTTCGCCCTTAAGTAGGGCACAGCTGTGCTCCAGATGGTACAGCCTTGAGGTAACATAACGGACAGGATCTGTGAGTGTCTCTGTACCTCTCCAGGCTGGCTTAGAAGGGCCCTGGGTGCGAGTTCCTGGCTGAGTGCTAATCTGAGGCTTCACTTAACAGCTGAAAGGATGCAAGCAGCAGTCGTCTGAATTGCTGCCAGCAGGTGCAATTCACTGAATGTTGTGGTCACAGTCATTTCAAGCCGTTAAAAAGCACAGGTGGGTTACAGTACCTGGTAAATGCTTACTGGAAAGTGTTGTTCTTAGACAACATTGATGCTGGCAGAGAGATGAACAGAGTGGCCAGGAACTGAAAGGAAGAACTCAGGCCACATCCCTGCTGCCTTCCTACAAAGTCTGTGCATCCTGAGTAACATCCATTCCCCCTCTTGCCCTGCACATGCCAAAGCCCAGGAATGAGCTGACATAGCCCATGGCCCCGAGTAGGTGCCAGCCTCTCTCCAGGGGCTACCTTCACTCATTCCCAGGCTTTGGCGCAGTCTCTAGGGCACAGCACGAAGGCAGTGCAGGCTTAGCACTGGAATCATCCCCCCATGTCAGAGTCAGCATCTCCCCAGAAAACTATTGCTTGTGTCTGCCCTAGAGTCCCATAAGTACCACTCCCTCCAAGTCAAAGCCATCTCTCCTCAAGGCAGACCTGCATGGGAAAAGATCCCTAGGAAGCAGTGCATTTATCCCCAGAACACCTAAGCCTTCCACGTGGTCCATTTCCCATAGCATTGTTTTCTAACTTGGGGATGACAGCAGCAGCAATAGGGCACAAAAGGCTTCCCACTAAAGCTGTCTAAGCCACTTGCTCCTGACTTGTGAGCTGCCTGCACAACAGGAAAGCACAAGTGAAGCCCCAGGAGAGCTAGCTATGAGCCAGCTCCACACACAGCCCAGGATTTAAACACTGCAACATCACCAAAGCAAAGTGGTACCATGAAGAAATCCCCCCCCTCTGTCACTCACTTGGGACAAACCAAGTGACCCCTATATTTCCTGGGTTTTCTCCTTGGTTCTGGCTGAGCAATCAGGTGACCTGGGCAGATAAAATTCCTAGGGGGAGAGGACTGCTCTCTCTTCCTCCCATGGGCATTTTGAAAGCAACAAGCAAGGTACCTTCAGGTTGTGGTCTGGATGTTTGTTTTATACTCTAAGTAAAAACCTGGAAACTAACTAGAATTTAGGAACAAAGTGTAGGAAGATGCATTTTAAAAGGATCATTGCATCCAATATCTGAAGGACTCATATTGCTTATATTTGCCCAGAAGTGTATTCTGACTCCTTTGTTCTACCCCCACCTCCCTCAGTTCAATAAAGGTACTGGTTACAGTGCGCTTGGCTGTGGTTTACTGAAGAGGGAAGGAGAGAAGCCTTTTACTCCTGGCTTGACCAGCGGAGTTAGTCTATGTTCCCAATCCTACCTGAGGCTAACCAGGGAGACTTTAGGTGGAAAAAAAGGCAGCCAAAAAGATTACTGTGGGCAAATCACCCCATGGCTTGCAGGGTCTGTGTACCCCAGGCTGCACAGAGCTCTACCAGAGACCAGTGCCTGGGTAGTGGCAGCATTATCCCAGGCTGGCAGATGCGCGCCAGAGGAGGGGACAGGTGGTCATAGGCTCCCCAGGGGAGATTCCCGAAGCATGGTTTTGGGCCTGGTACCGTGAGACGGATGGCTCTGCATAGTAGTGTCCCCAACTGTGCTGCCACAGTGCCACGCGAAGCATGTAGTGGAGCAGACTGGTTATTAGCCCTGAGGTCTGTAAGAACCAAGAAGGTCAGGAAACAAGAGTGCAGGACAGGAAGCTGCAGATCCTGCAGCTGTTCATACCACTGTGGATTAAGTGAAAGGCTTCTTTCTTTTCCATAAGAAACATTTTGGTGCACGAGGGAGGACAGATGAGCTCACATCTAAAAGACAGGTTGCTTGTGGTAATCTCTGAGGCTTGGGAGACAAAGTGCTTATGAGCAGCTGGAAAGTAATGCAGTGGAGCATCCTTGCTTAAAAAAACCCTACAGGTTTGGAGCATATAAAATCAAATGGGTTGGCAGAACATGTTTGAGAACAGCCCAGCCAGGGTCTGCTGCTGCTGCCACCACAACATAGAATACCTTTTGTACACATACCTTCCACCTACCCCTGCTTCAAACAAGCCTTTGGGTGCTGTTATAGATATCAGGATATCTCTGCAATCTCTTTCATTGCTCACCTGTTCAGAAACATTGCAGTCATAGAGACTAAAAGCCTTTTTGTTAGTCCAAGGAAACACTAAAAACAGTTCTTTGATTCACAGAAAGTCTTTTTCATCCACCTCTCTGTGCAGAAGAGATTCTAAAAGCCAGTTTGATCTTTGGTGCTGGGAGATGAGAGGGCACAAGCCCATGGCCAGGCACCTACCTCTGTAACTAAGTGGCACATGGGGAAACAAAGCCAAAAAAAGCATCTTGTGACATCTGTTCCAATCATAACCCATCTGCCAGCCTCACCTCTGTTCTCCAGGCCCTATGGAATTTTCCCCCTGGGGCCAAAAAACGTGAAGCCATTCAACAGCAGTGGCAAAACTATGCTGACCAACAACTGCATCTTCACATTATCTAGCTTCTTCCCTGATCAGTCCCCACCTGAGTTAATTAAATCTATCACAAGATTGGTTTAGCACAGTATACTGCAACTTAGTAGGTAAAGGGACTCTTCAAATGTCAAAGCTTTATATTGCCAAGTAAGGCCAGAGAAAGTAGCTCTAGATGGAAACTAGGGTTGGGCAGTGCACGCATAGGTTATATGTATAGATTGCTGAAGCTCCCTGGAAACTAAGAATGACTCCCTTCAAGCAGATTAGAATAGGAAGGATGTGGGATCTGCAGAGATTAATGAAAGCAAGCTCATTTGTAGACTATGCAGAAGATTTCTCAAGTATGAGAAAAGGGATATGGACATTTTTTCCTATCAGCACTTAAACAGCTGCATCCTTCACAACATATTTTTATCATATAATATCATTAAGTGCTGGGGCAAGAGATACAAACTTCATTTGTGTCTTTCCTAATTACTAAAGCCTTTGAAGTGTTATGCACTTTATAAGAAGGGCCCTGCCTTGTTCTCAGGAAGGGGTTTCATGTAAGAGAAAAGGGGCCAGTAGGTGCTCTGTGAAGTGCTAGTTCCCCCAAAAGGC
>NW_017728997.1:24469819-24471735 GCF_001723915.1 Gavialis gangeticus | reverse complement strand
GATATGGACATTTTTTCCTATCAGCACTTAAACAGCTGCATCCTTCACAACATATTTTTATCATATAATATCATTAAGTGCTGGGGCAAGAGATACAAACTTCATTTGTGTCTTTCCTAATTACTAAAGCCTTTGAAGTGTTATGCACTTTATAAGAAGGGCCCTGCCTTGTTCTCAGGAAGGGGTTTCATGTAAGAGAAAAGGGGCCAGTAGGTGCTCTGTGAAGTGCTAGTTCCCCCAAAAGGCAGCACCTTCCACCAGAAGGGCAGTGATAAGAGGGGGAGATTTTTGCCTCTTGGAGAACAGAAGAGTAGTTAGCCTGCAGAAAGCATTCCACACATGTACTGCTGTGTCCTGAAAGCAGCACAAGTGAAATAGGGCCTTCTTCTCTGCCCCCCACTATAAAGGTCAGGGGTGGGTATGGTATTGCCATCATTAGTGAAGTCTGTGGAAAGAAGTCTCCTCACTGAGAGGAAAGAGGTGACAGGACCAGTAGCTACTAGGACCCAGTGCTCTGCTGTGGAACACTCCAGGGTGGCAGTGCTGTCGCAATAGGGAAAAAGATGCTTAAATATAAGAAGCTAGGTCACATGCATCAGGAATGGTCCTTGCTTCTGGCAGGAGCAGCTGTTACCCTAGTGCCCTCCATCTGGAGTTGGATAGAAGGATTTTTGTTTGTTTTAATTATTACCACCTTCCTTGGCAACTTGTTGCTTATTCTAGCTGCTCGTCTTACCATTTGCCACATAATGGATTAATGATATACCACACTGAGAGTAAAGGAAGTCAGTGCAGGAATCAAGTCTCTGTACATATCCATTTGAAGCAGCAGCTAGGGGAACAGCACTGCCCAATCAAAGATTGGTTTAGTTCCTTATCAACACCAGCAGTAGAAGGGTAGGGAAACAGCAAGAAGTAGAACTGAGGCTTTAGTATCCTGCTACCTCATGCAAATCGTAGGGTATTTCCTGCTACCTCTACCCTTACACTGATAGAAAACAAGGGAAACCAAGCTAGTAAAAATCAATGCATTTGAAGTCCTATACGACCAGGTCCTTGGTGTCCTCAGAAGTGCCTCAGAACTAGAAAGTCTGACAGCTGAATAAAACTGCTTCCAATACAGGAGTACACAGTTAGACCTCTAGTTTCAGGTTAGGCCATTTCAGTATCAGCTTGAGTCTGCAGAAGAAGACACTTCAACTTCCATGGGGATAAGCAGCCTTATTCTTAACTTTAGGAAGTTTCAGGTAGATTGCTACTGCCTTTTGTAGAACAGTGACCACGTGTGTATTAGCCATTACGAGAAGGATGCCCGGCCAACAGCTTACATTTAAGCAAGTGGCCACTTAGTGACAGGAGAGTTACCATGCTGAGTATAGAAAAAGAGGGAATAGGTTAGTAATGAGGGAGTCAGAAACAGGGAGGGATTGAGTTCTGTTTTTGTTAAGTTTATTGGTAGCATGTTTGTCTCTTTACAGAAGAGCTCAGCCTACGTACTAGAATGTAGACTTCTGGAAAAAAAATAGCTAGAAGGGCTCTATTTAAGCAAGCTACAAAAAACCCCCAAAAAACGCAAGAACAAATACTAGGGAGAAAGGAGGAGGGGGAAGGAGCTAGACTGCCGAGTTTCTCCGTACCAAAAAAATTCTAGAGTAGTGGTCAGTAAGAGAGGAAAGGTTCCTAGTTCAAGTCATTGGCCAAGGTATGACTACCACAAGCCAGATGGGAAGGAGCTCCTTCTACAAAAAGGCAAAAGTCACTGGAACATCTCACCTTAGACTTTTTGGATTTCCTGCGAGATGTTAAATGGATGAGGGGGGTTTCTTGTATAAGGTGGTCTGTATTTTACCATTCTGGATGCTGATCAGTGTGTCTAAAAAGGAGATGTTGGTGCTGGAGTACTCAAGATAGTCGGA
>NW_017728997.1:24448777-24464819 GCF_001723915.1 Gavialis gangeticus | reverse complement strand
GGGGGGGGGGAAGGGAAGGTGAACAAACAAGATGATCATTTCACAGCCATATTTAATTTTAAATCCAATAATCCAGTGTGCATATCACTGTTATGCAAATCAACTTTGAGAATTTAGATACAAGGAAGCCAGACAGACTTGGATTTTTCGCCCACAGGAGATGAAGCTTTTTGGCTCAAAAGTCAGTAAGACCTTTTACATAAAATTCTCACTCCTACTGTACAGAATACTGCCTCTATCTGGACTTCATGTTGCTGGCACACCACACTTCAAGTGTCCTCCTCACTTTCTAGTGAATCTGTGTTTTAGTATTTTGACATGTCATTCAAGAATTTTACACTAATTTATACATTTTTTAATTGGTTGCATATATTAACATGTACTATAAGATTTTTCCTAAAGAAGCATTACATAATACATGGATACTGTAAAAAGATCTGATTAGTTAAAAGTAACAAGCATTAACAGAGATACATACAAAACTCAACCTAGTCAGACTGAGTGCTGAGCTTGCAATGAACTATGGGTAATCAGCCTTTCCCAGTTGCAGCCTTCACAGGGGAACACAAGACAGTTAAAAATGTATGCAAATTGTTACACAGATTACCTGTAAACAGTTTCTCTCCATTGGACACCCAGGGTTAGCTTCCATTCCAGACATAAGAATTTCCATTTCAAACCAAGAAAAAAAAAAGGTCTGCTACCAAGGAGTGGGGCAATGTGAATAGGGACATGGATGAGCTCTGTGTAGGAGGGCTGGGCTTACAGTTGCTCACAGGAGATGAGTGGATTTTGGCAGCTGGAGATGGGATTTTTTAAAATTTTGTTTTATTTTTATACAGAAGAGGGGCTTTGTGTTTGAAGGCCTAAGTGTGATATCCATTTGTGAAGGACTGTGCTCAACCCCTCCAGCTCCACCTCAGCAACTGCAGCTCTCTGCAGAGGCTTTTGCTCGGTCATTCTTGTCTAGTTTGATGGGTTCGGGGAATTCGTTGTAAAGCTCCACCTCAGTTTCCTAATGAATAAGGAGATGAAGAGGAACCAAGTTAGTCGTCAACTGCAATTCCCCCACTTTCTCCTCCCCGCTGGTTCTCATCCAAGAACAAGCCACTGAAGAAAAGTCTTGTGGAGTCCAGGTAGGTAGCCACCTACCCAAAAGCATTCTGCTGGAAAGGGCCCATCTTGTCCCTTGGCAGAAGCTTCTTCAAGAGAAGGCAGCTATTTCCATGCTCTCCTCCTACCCCACCGCACACAACACAAGTGCACTAGTTTTTACCACTAGAGGGCACCAGACAACACTCCATGTCATACCTGTTTAAGTGCATTTCGTGCAATAGTTTGGAAAGCTTGTTCCACATTAATGGCCTCCTTGGCACTGGTTTCAAAGTATGGGATGTTGTTTTTACTGTAGCACCAGGCTTGTGCTCGTTTTGTGGTAACCTGCACAAGGAAGAGATGAGCATCACCAGCCCAGCTACGCATGGGGCACTCTGTGCCTACATCAGTTTCTATGAAGGCATTTTAAACAAGACAGCCAGGAAACCACCACCCTGTTTGGTCAGCCACAGCTGTTACTTTGAAGAGGCTGACCCTGTATCACACTGGCCAGGGCAGCCAGTGCAGAGCATGCTGGAGCCCGGGTCCAGCTATAGCTTGAGAGCTGCAGCCATGCCTCTGCACCCACACCAATTTTTCTTTACCCAAGGTTTAGGCTGGTTACATTTAATAATCAGGAGCCAGGCCCTTTGTCTCAAGATGACAGTTAAAAATGAAGTTCCCTAGCTAGCCCCCCCTTCAACATTACTACCTCCTTGATATCAGCCAAGTCTTCTGTAGGCAGTCCTGTTCACTCTAGCCCTTGGTGGACCCTTATTTGACCCAGGGTCAAATATGTACTTGATAGCCCAACACTAGGAGCTATGCATTTCCTAGACACTAAGTTAGGCAAGAGCTTTCAGCTATCATCTGGCAAGGGCTGGTAGCCTCTAGTGAAGAAGAAAGTTACCGTTGTATAAGCCATGTGCCTAGGAGGCCGTTCTCTCTCTAACAAACTACAGAGGATCCCTGCCCCTTTACTGACTAGCAAATCCTCATCTTACAGCCTTGTACACAGGCTAGAACAACTGTGATGAAGTGCTGCAACAAGACCGTATGAGCCAAGAACAAGTTTGGGATTACAGCCTTAACTGAGGAGCATCCAAGTGCCCATTCTGAACTAATGGACAATTCCTCAGCTACTATATTCCCACTGTCAGGCTTACATATGCTTCTGCTGTAGTAGTTTACAGTGGCTCTTTTCACAAGGTTCCTGATCCAAGTGCAACACCAATTTGCCCTGGTGAACTGGGGAAACAGCGAGCCAACCCAATCAGTTACATCCCACCAGGAACTTTCACTTAGAAGCTGGCCAGCAAGGCCTTGTACTTACTTGTCTGTTTTCTAGGTCAATCTTGTTTCCCAGCACAACAAATGGAAAGTTTTCAGGGTCTCTTGGACTGGCCTGAATAAGAAACTCATCCCTCCAGCTATCTAGAGTTTTAAATGTATTGGGGGCTGTCACATCAAACACCAGCACGCAGCAGTCTGCTCCTCTGTAGAAGGCAACACCCAGAGACTGAAACCGTTCTTGCCCTGCCGTATCCCATATCTGCAAGATAAAAAGAAAATTTAGGAGACTGGCATCTGTGCAGACATGGAACAGTACCCATCCCTACTGCACAAGGCAACAAAATACAGGGAGTCTGGAGTGAGCAAATTCTACCTCAAACCAGCCTCGCAGAAGTGGTTAGAGGTTGTTACATACTTGGTAAGCAGGAGGCAAGTTAGACCATTGTACTTAACCAGCCAACCATTTCCATCCTCATCAAGGGAAATATTCTTGCTCTTTACAATATTGGACAGTCAAGTGCTTCTTAGTGGTGCTTATGGGGGATGGGGAAGATGACAACAAAAGCAGAAAGGTCACATTGCACTAACTGGGTAATGCATCAGGACCAGAAAAAAAAAAAGTTACTTTCCTCTTCCTGTTCAGGCACATCCAGTAGGCTAAGTCTGAAGTGTCACTAGCAATTGCACTGGTCTTACACTGGATACTCCCAAGTTTATAAGCTTCATTGGCAGCTGAGATACAGCAAGCAGCAGGTTTGTTAGCTCCTACAAGCCTGTGACCTGGTTGATAGAAACTATATACCCCAGCATCCCACTTCACAGTTTGTGCCCAGAAGAGTTTCCAATCTTGTTGGAGCCATCATTTCAGTTCTCACAGGAGAGTGAGCTTCAAGTTCCAGTAGTTTGTCTGTGGCTGCTTCTAGTTTACTGCTTACAGTTAAAAAAAAAAAAAAAGTCAGATTCTTTGGATGATCTAGAAGTACACTTCCTTTTGGACAAGGGCTTCAGAATGAAAGCTGCAATGAAGTCAACTCCTGTAGTTGTTGTTCCTTGATCCAGTTAGTCTGTTCACAGCAAGTCTGTCTGCTTTTAACCTGGCACTGATGTCACCAGTAAGTGGAAGAGGCTTTCCAGGTGCTCACTCCTATGCCTCCTTTCACTCAAGTGCAAGACTTGGGATTGGCAGGGGGCACAGCTACAGAACAGCAGTTTGAAAGATAACTGCTAGTTGGTTGGCTAGAAAGGAACTTTAGCTTCACCCCCACAATTTTTTGGCTTTCAAGCCAAAAAAAAAAAGAGTCTTATGGCCAGTATTAAAGTGCTAACATGTACAATTAGTAAAGCTGACACTGAATTGGCAAATCATGGTCATGACCATGGGTGCAGGAAGCCAGCTGTGTCATTGTCTAGATGAGTACATGCTTATGTTGAGTGGCAGAGTTACTGCCCCCCTTCCCACAAATTTAAGTGTGGGATAAAACAGACCCAGTATCTTTGTTCAAAGGTCAGTTCATTAAATGCCTCCTATATGCAATCTAGGATCAATACCATAATGCTGAGGCATCTGTGGCTCTTGACAGTAGACAACCTGTTCTACCACAAGTCCCCAGCTTTATACTACCTGACAAGCTTCTGGAATGAATTCAAGGAGGAGCCAAGCACAAGATGTAGCATGGCCTTGTTCAGCCCCGTTACCCAGAGCTTTTGATACTACCTGCTCCAGCCTGTTGGCCAAAGTGGTTCAAAGCCTGCTTTCTTGGCCAGCAGAGACGGACTTTGAGTTGGATGAGGCCCACCATAGATTTGACTCTAGGTACTTTTTCTTCCTATTGGTAGGAGGCCATCAAATGCCAGTGGTAGTGAGCCTGACCACATTCCAAGTCTGTGTAGCCCACTGGGGCCTCCCTTATGTCAATGCTTGGCTATTTTACATCCCTCCAGCAATTTACATGTTAAGTAAAATGTTTTATAATAATTGGGCTTCAACCTGAGGTTTGTCCATTTTGATCCCTCTGCATTCCCACCCCTTAACAGTGGGAGAGGGGAAAGTAATAGAAGAGGAACTGCTTTTAAAAGCTGGTGTTGGGTATTAGTGGTCAGATGGATCCTTCCTTGGAGTATCCAAGAGCCTACTGGGATGTGGTCATGCTTCCAGCATAGGATCCAAGTCTCCCCAGCTAACATGCAGTAGTTAAGTTACTATGAAGCAAAGGATCAGCCTCTGTGCTCAGATACACTCTGTATTCAAGGAGATAAGTCTTAACATGTCCCAAGGCAGCCAAGGGTTAACAAGACATAGCTGCTCGTCTTACCTGCATTGTCACTAGTCTGTCATCCACCATCACCTCCTTTGTCAGGAAGTCTGCTCCTATTGTAGCTTTGTACTGGTTACTGAATTTTTTGTTCACATACTGGTTCATAAGCGATGTCTTCCCCACCCTGTATAGATAAAGCAGCAAGACTGAGCAGGCAGTAGCCTCTGCAGACACCATTATGCCTGCTGAAGCACATTTAAAAAAGTTCAAGCTTGGCTCCTTCTCACTGAAGATGGATTAAGACAACAGGCCCACCTCCCCTCCACCCAGAACAACATTGAGCAATCACTGCATAGCCAAACTGGTACTCCTCAAAACACAGGAAGGATGCAAAGCTTTAACACTTTCAGTTAGACAGGTGAAACTGAGTGGCAGGTATTTCAACTTGCAGTTCTTGCAATACCACCTTCTTTAGGATCTACAGAAGAGTTTCCCCATAGCCTCCATCCATTATTTAAGTGACCTATAGCCACAACCTGCATCCCTTTATAAGAGCACAGGATATATATTCCTGCTGCATACATGCTAGCTGATATTGAGAACAGATAATTCACTGTGGAACTGTGCAGCTGTCCTGTCTAGATGCATACAATTACCCCATGGCAAGAGAACCAGCTTGTGGACAGCAAGTCCTTAGCTAGAGTGCCCCACTTTTTACCCCACAGTAAATTGCATCTTTAATCCAAGTCTCTTCAGGCTAGGCTTAAGCTATGCTCACTGAAGGTTGCTAGCATGTACAAACAGGCAGTTTCACTAGTACAGCTGCAGTCACTAAAGTGTTTAGTGACCAGTTCATTAAGTCTTTATGAAGTAGCTCAGGAAGTAGAGTCTCCAGAGACAGCAGCTTGGAGATCACATGCACTCTCCTGGCTGGCAAGCATTCCCTGCTGAGCAGCTCACTGGGTGCCCTGATGTGACATCAGATTTGTTTATTAAAGTCAGAGTCAGATTACAGGCTGCTATAAACCCAGGAACAAAGTCTGCTCATCGGTAAACAGGAGCCAGGAGTTTACAGCTCCAGTCCCAAGAAGTGCTGGTTGCTCATGTAACATTCAGCTCCAGGCAATAACATATGGATGCTGATGAAGAGATGAAAGCCTGATTTAATATTAAGACTTCTGTTTCAGGTTTGTAATTGTGTGTTAGAGGAGTGGGCACACATCCCTTCTTTAGGGCCCCCCAAGTGGCAGAAACCACATGTCCCACCACTTGCTGGTCCATGTGCCCCTTTCAGCAAACTATTTGGGGCACTTTACCCCTTAGAATCATTTCATCTAAAAGATAAGCATTTTTGCTCCAGTTCAACCAAGTTCTCCCTTGCCTAACAAGCTGACAATACTGCTAGAGCCATAACAAAGTATATGGAAAGATGGGAAACTGCATTCCAAGTATAAAAAGCAGCCAGATGCTTTCTACAGCCCAAATATGTCCTTGGAGATTAAAACCTAATTAGACAAAAAAAAAAAAAACTTTGGCTGGGATAATATAGCTGGGGGAGTCCTGCTTCGAGCAAGAGGTTGGACTAGATGTAGCCTCCTGGAGTTCTCTCCAATCCTATTTCAGAGAATCATAGAAAAATAACACTTCCCAGTTCTGCTCTGCTCCCAGCTGGACTGAAGCAGATTGTTACCTTACGTAGCTCCACTTACCCAGAGTCTCCAAGGATGATGACTTTCAGTAACACTTTCTTCCTAGAGGTCATGTTTCAAACTGGAAGAGAAAGAAATGAATCCTGTCAAATCAGATGAGGAACTGCCTATTGCACAAAGGCAGCTACAAAGTCAATTGCTCCGTCAGAACCGAGACAGGTTCCAGGTCTTACGCAACTCCAAATTCTGCTCCACAGCATTCCTGAGAAGTTCTACAGTCTGCTTACATTAGAGGCTGGTACATGTCAACAACTGAAGCTGGTTTATCTTTTGTGGACCTATACCCTAAACTGCACTATAACCTGGTAGTATCAGCACATTGTCACTGAAGATAGAGTTAGGATCCTAGTAAAAAGACAGTATCAGTTTACAGGTGTTTGGGGTATCCCAGAAGAAGCAAGAAGATGGACCAGATACACCAAGGTCTAATCTGAAGCCAAAAAGGCACATAAATGCACCACTCCTGGAATAGCTACTACTTCCCTGATCAGTGTTAGAACTCAGTGTGTTCAACAGGAAAACAAAAATAATTGTTAGTACATAAGTAACTAGTTTTCTTAACCTCTGATCTATGATCCAGTAGGACAACTTCATCCTCAGTGGAAGAGAGTATGCACAGGGTGGGGAGGGAGCACTAGGCAATCTAAATACAATCTGTTGGAGCTGGGCACATACCATCCCCCCCCCAGACTACTAAGCTTCTTTGCAGGGGTGTCCACACCAAAGGAAGACCAGTGCAATCAAAGGCTAAATCCTTGCTTTAGAGGAAAGCCCATTTCATACTACAGATTTTAGCCACAACAAGTCAGTTCTGTTGCAACTCCAAGTACCTCTGCATGGAAGGGGGGGACGGGAAGTGAACAGAAAAAAAAGCAGATGACATCTTGTTCTGACAACAGTGTCCTATTACTCCGTGTAGTTTTAAAGCCATCTCGCACCACACTGGCAGCCTCAAGTACCAGGTTGACAAGTGCAGACTAAAACTGAGAATTAAAGAGCAAACTGAATGGTTGGAACATGGCTCAAAGATCTGTCAGCAGATTCTAGTCTGCAGCTGCATCAACCAGCATCTTCTTTCACAGGTTCCAGTAGTGCAATCAAGAACTTTGAGCAGTGTTGGCACCAAGGACTGCTGAGCAGTAGCTGTTGCTCCATCCTTGCTTCCAGAAGGGAGCAAAAAAGACATTTTTGTCAAACATCCTCATCCTGAAGCTGTAAGGAAGGAGAGTTACAAGCCCTCCTGCAAGGCATTTAGTTCTCTCATGTAAATCAAGGTTTAAGTCAGCTTGTAGCCTGATATTTTGAACAGTTTTATTTTCCTAGGAAGTTGACTGCAGCATCAGTTTAGTCACAGACACTATACAGAGCTGTTCAGTCCAGCAGGATTTTTCAGAAACTAGGAGTTGAGACTGTAATACTTGATGAATCCACACCCCCCCACACCCAACAAAACATTTGGCTCATCTACCCTGCCACACACCATTCCATGCTTCCCTTTGCTAAGGGTAGCAGTAATGGCTTGAAGTAACTGAGCATAAGACTAAGAGTCCCTAGATACACATGCAGTAAGGAATGTAAATGCATGGATGCTTTCTGAACAAGGAGTCCCATGTCCATTCCCATTTGAGCAGTTAGCCCAGGAGACATGAGGGGGTGTACAAATGCATGGCAGGCTAGAGGTGACATGAATAATAGATAAAGCTGCAAGACTCATCTGGCAGAGAAGCTGTAGATTGCCAACAGCAATCAGTTTCCTGCTGCAGTCTTCCACGCACTATTTAGAGGGACTGAGGAGTTTTGCAAGAGCCACAAGAGCCTTGATCTTACTAGATGTAACACGAACTACAGAAATACTGGAATCTCAGGCATTGATCTCAACTAAAGGAGATCCACAACAACGTTAATCAAGGAATAAACAGGAACTCACAACTTGAGTGTTTTAGGGTTTGAGGGTATTACTGTGTGAAGCAAGGCAGGAAAAAGCTTTTAGAAATTCTAGTTTAATTAGAAGTGGACTCAGTCGGCTGCAACTGTCCAATCCTGTACAGCAATGGTTCCCAACCTTTTCTACACTAGTGATCAGCATAGGGCACAGAGCCAGCTGCCCCCCACATGACCACTGCAAGCAGAAGCCACTCACCCAGGCAGACAGATGAGGGGGGGCCATGACCCAGCAGCCAGCCTTCCACAGCCCAGTACCAGGCCGCAGCCTAGTGGTTGGGTACCTCTGCTGTAGAGGGCCTTGAATTAGAGTGAGACAAGGGGGCAGCTTTCATCTGAAGTGCCTGCACCAGCAGTCCCAAGAGCTCCCTTCTTCTACAGCTGGTTACCATCAGACTATTAAGTCAACTCTTTTTGCTTTGCCAAAGGGGAAGCTCAGCTCTGAGTATGTTATCCCTTACCCCTTGGACCATTTTGTAACATCCAAGACATTCAAGTCAGGAAGGATTCACCAAAATCCATTATATACCCTATGGCTGAGGACTAGTTTCATGTCTTTGCCAAGATGAGATAGTAGATGCTGCCAGAGCAGTCAGACTGGAGACATTTTTATGCTAGGATATCAAAGGAAGAGTTTTCTCCAGTTAGTTTAAGTGTTACCCTGCAGAGAGGAGTTAAGGCCAGTTTGCACCCGTCACCCTAGATGATGCTTTAGAGTAAGTCAGGGTGGAAGAAGCAAGAAGTCTGTGCTGGCTAGTAGCCATGGGTAGTGTTGCTTCCTTCCAGGGCAAGGAAAAAAATCCAGCTGTACTGCAATGCATTTGAGAGACTGCTCTGGTAAGCTCATGTGGTGAGTGACATTTTACTAAACCATCAAAAAACCTTCACAGAACTGCTCTGTTGTACCATTACAATAAGAAGGAATCATTGTTATATGCCTGCAACTAACCAGTTTCCCCTTCATGCCATCTAAACAGCTGGGCACTTCCAGCTGAGAGTTTTTATACACCTTAGCTTCTATTAAAAAGCTAGGAGAATCCCAACCCTTTTTGTTCCAAAGGGAATAATTAAGAGGATGAAAGCACTTTAGTATATTAGGAGCATCTCCCTGGGCTATACACTGTGGTTTTTGTCCAAAGCCCTCTTCACTGGTTAAAGTTTGGTCCTTGAGCCTCTTGATCTTGCTGGACTTCAGAATTCAGCTGAGCTAAAGTAGGACTCAAATTATAGGCCTGAGACACTCAAAAGCCAGTCAACATTAGGCTATTTCTAATTAGCTCTGAAGCTCTAATCTTGCCTAGCTTGTTTCCTTACTCTTCCCACTTGTCTGTATATAGACATCCATTATCCTTTGTCTCGTGTTTGGATATGCTCCCTGGGGCAGGAAATCTATTTGTTTTATGTCTAGCACAATGGGTCTTGGCTATTTGAACTTTTGAAGGGCCCAGGTCTTGCATAAACCAGTTTAAGAGTAGCCACAGGCTTTTATACTGCTTACAGCAGTGATTCTCAACCTTTTTAGTTGGAGGCACCCTTTGAATGGGGGAAGAGCTGACATTTTATTTTTGCCTACAGAAAAATAAAGCAATTCTTCTGTTGCAAAGAATGCAGATATTCAGACTTCTTGTGAACTACAAGCTTAATAGTGTGGCACCTGCAACACCCCTGCAGGATCTCAAGGCACCCCAGGGTGCTGCAGCACCCTGGCTCAGAATCAGGGGCTTAAAGCCAGTACAGCTTTAAGCAAAGCCTTCAAGAGCAGCAGAGCAAGCCTGAGCGGTTATTGGTCCCATAAAGCGCATCACCATTTTAATTCCTCTTCAGCAGGAAATTAAGCTTGCCTTTTGGAATCTCTCGCATTTAGCAGCAGCCTGCATGCTTGCTTCTTTAGCTCTGCTGTATCTAAAAAGAAGAGTTTCAGCTCAGCTGCTACATAAGAGCATCTTAAAGCCAAGTCTAACCCACAAGCAGGTGGTTTTCCCTTTCTTCTACCCACTAGAGGGCTCTGGGGAGTTACTGTTTGAATAGTCCTCATGGGTTTGTTAATCCTGAGCCAGCACTGTCAGCTCTGAATACTGCTCAAGCCTAAAAGTCTATCCCATTCCCTCCACTCAGGGCCACATAAGCTCATTTGTACAGTGCCATGCAGCTAGCTTGAGCAGTGGGACTAGGTCCTGATTTAGCCATCTAGCAAAGAGTAGCAGGACAGATATGCTGGATGGATTCATCCACTTGGCACTAGAGTAGTTTTGTGGGATCACAAGCAAGACTGAGGCCTGATCTTCAGGAGAGAAGCACTCAGAGCACTAGTTCCATTTGATTTCTCATTGACCTGCCCTCATGTCCAAACTTGACATCTGGAGGAAGCTCTTGCAATTTGAGATGCCTCTTGTAGCATAGAGAAGTTCATGAAGGTCCAAGTGAGAAAGTGAAAGCACAACAGATGGGCAGCAAGAAAAAGCTCCCTGCATTTCCAATCCTTCATACAAGAAGCTTGAACAGCGTCATTTTATTCAAAAGGTAACTAGAATTGAAGGGCTGATACAGTCACTCCAGTACCCTTAACGTCCAGTGCTCATCTCAACTAGCATAGTCAAAGACTCAATGGGTGCCACTTTGAATGTCTGTGCTGTCAAAGTCATGTCCACTTCAGAGCCAGTTTGGTGCAAGGCGCCAAGTCAGAATAGGCAAGGGTTCGATTCTTCTGTGAGCAGAGACACTGTGGCTTATAGTGCAAGAAACCACACTCCAGCTGAGGGCAAGTTCCACATTGTTACCAGGTCTACGATCCTGTTCTTTTCTAGGAGAACTGCTCCAGCCTGGTGCAGAGGGAGTGACATGAGGTGGTAGTTAAAGGTCTCATGGCTAGGAAGGCCACCATGTGGATTATTTATTTTAGAGCAGATCTCAAAGTTCTGGTCAACCCTTAAGTCAGATTGCTTCAGAGAAAGTAGAACCTCAAATTCAAAAAAAAAAAAAAAATGCACCTCAAGTTCCAACTTAGAGAAACAAGCCAGAGCAGATAACTAAGCATTACTGATGTATGTGCAGAGGCAAAAAAAAAACCAACCCAACTTATTTGATGCAGGGTTTTGGTTTGTTGTTGTTTTTTTAAACTGAACTGAGAAATATTTCATATTAAACAAGTCTTGTTCCCTTTTTTCCTGCAAGTTGTAGAGACTGCTTTAAGCATGCATCTGTTCTCAAAGGTAGTACTCTTCTCTATTTAAGTCTGAAGAACAGGACTGCCTATTCCAAATGGAAGCTGCCCTGTTTATACTATGGCTTGGTCATCCCAAGTTACAGAACAGGGCTGAATTCACCTAGTTCTAGAGTTTTCATGGACAGTTTGTACTGGCTTAAAAGCATTGCTGCTTTTATTTTAAAGCAGATGAGGACAGCATGAAAGTGCAGAAGTGTTCTCATTCTACAGAGGACTGACCATCTGTGTTAGCAAAAGGCCTGTGCTCCATTTACCACTGGTAAATATACAGTCTTCTTGCCCAGTTGGGTTACACCACACTTGCATTGCAACTGGCACACTGGTAAGTGGAGCTGTCCTCTGGTACAGCAGTCACCTTCTTCTCCCATTCCTTGCATACCTCAGTACTCGTGGAAGCCAAAAGCATTGGGAGGCCAAGGCACACACTGGTGGGTGGGTAGGTAATCTAAAGGTTCTGGAAACAACCTCTCCCAGCACCTGAACAGGTAGATAGGCCAGCCCTGTTAAAAAGGAGCTTAAAAATTCCACTTAAAACTAGTCAAAATTTTAGGCCTCTGTAGCTGGGCTCAGCAGTTGCCATCATCAGTCAAGCCTCCCTGGTTTGTCAAAAAAAAGCCAGTCTAGAAAACCATTCTTCCATTTCCCTTTGTGTGCACATGACACCAATTCAGGCTGGTCCTCATCTCTTCCCAAGTCAGATTTCTCTAGGAGGCTCACAGACCTTTAGTAGAGGACAGGAAGGACACCTGAGACACCCCACACTTTCTACATCAGCTGTTATTACTTTGGGGAGGGGGGGGAAAAAAAAGGTCAAATTATTGTGGATAGTCTTCTGAAGCTATTAGCCTAATGTTCAGTAGTAGCTGAAAGGCAGACTGGATGTCAGGAATTAGCCACAAAACCTAAGTGTCATATCACGGTACACGTCCATGGGACTAAGCCTCATCTGGTGGGTGCAGTTTTGGCTCTTACCTCAAGAGAAGAGTGAAAGGGGGGTGTGGGGGGGGAGTTAAAGGGGAAAAAAAAAGAACAGATGATCAGGGCTATGGAGAGGCTTTTGGAGGTAAGACTAGTTAGGGTATGACTTTTTAGCTTGGAAAGGAGAAAAAAACTGGAGGAAAAAAAAAAAAAAAAAAGAAGGTGACAGGATCCATGACATTGTAGCTGCTATAGTCAGTCTCTATTTACTCACAGAACTTACAGATTTGAGGAACTCACTGCAACAAGATGGAGACCAACAACTGAAGCTTGTTCAGAAGATTAGACATTCATGCAGGATAGATCCAGTGGGTAATAAACATGCTAATTAGGGAAGCAGCCTCCAAATTAGACTTCCTAAGCCTCTGAATGGTGGGAGCTGTAAAGAAGGAGAGGGGAAGACATAGATCAGTTTGTGTAGGCCTTGCATAAAATTCCCTGTACTACTGTGGAATACAACATACCATAGTGGTCAAGCTTATTATGGACCCCTTATGTTCTTACTTTGTCGTTCACCCACTGTAGCAGAGCCTCAGTCTTTTGATAGGACGACGCTGGTTTCATGTGATAGCACAGTGTTAGTCCTAGGACATGTAACTATCTGGCTAGGGCTGGAAAATGATGTACGTTGGAGATCAATTCCCAAAGGCCAGAGATGAAGTTTTAAATGAGATGCAGAGCCTAACTTGAGAGAAGCCTTTGTCTTCACCCTGGTCTTTCATAAAGACTTATTTGAAGGACTGGCAGACAGGAAGCATCCAACTGTTTTAATGGAGGCCGTTGTTTCTCGTTATCTTGTTTTTAACAAGACTGCTTACACAGAAATATGAAGACCCCCTGCCCCTTTTAAGTTGATTGTCAGAAATAAGGGAGCTATACAAATGCAGGTCACTTTTCTTAATATCTGGGGACACTTTAGACCATAAAAAGTCTGTTGCTGGAACACTGCATTTTTGGAGCTTGGTCTACTAGTGCGTCAGTGTCAAGTGCAAAGAAAGAAAAAAGAGACAAGCTGTTCTACCAGCAGAAAGTCTTTTGTGCCAACAAGGACATCCTGACAGGAGAAATTCTACCGGCTAACTCTTCTACTTCACACAGGTTTTAGAAGTTCTCTTCTTCCTCAGCTCATTGCAGCTTATGCCTTCCCTTAATAGACTAGAAAAAGCCTGCTAGAAATCATGTCATCCTTACTAAACAAAAAAAAAACAAATCCAGAAACTGCCACAAATTTGGATTTTTTTATTTTTATTTTATTTATTTATTTTTAGAGAAGCCGAGTACAGTTTTTCCAATTTGTAGAAGAAAAGCCTTCAAGCAGCTTCCTGCAAGCCTTTTACAGGCCTAGTAGGATGCTGCTCTAGCTTCCCCAAAACTGACTGTCCAGGCTTTCTAGGACCAGAAGCCAGAGATCTTGCACCACTAAAGACTCCAACTGCTAGACTAATTAAACAGAGAAAGTAAAAGAAGGTCAGTTGTGGTAAAGTGTTGATTTGCATATAAAAAAGAAACTAGAGCTGGCAGCTCTGCGCAGGGCCTCTTAGCAAGGGATTAGTCAGGCTTTGTTCCAAGGAGTCAATCCAGTGCTATCAGCACTGCCTTGGAGTGCACTGCTTGCTCCAACAAACCCTTCTCAGAAGCCATCTAAAGGATCCTGCCGCTCAGGGTGCTCTGTGCCTTCCTTTCTGATGCCTGAACTAGTGGAAGAGGAGTTAGGGGCAGGCTCTGAATACAAGCTCTTCCTAGTGTTCATAACTTGGGTTTCCCCCCCCCTCCCAGAAACACAAATAAGTAGGTCTTGCTTTCAACCTATCCCCAAGGGACAGCTTTGGACTCTTAAAAGCTGTTTTCACTAGGAAGCTGACTGGGTAGACCCAGGGAACAGACTTTCATACTTTTGAAAGTTTTAGTCATTTTATAGTCATCTTTGGATTTGACCCTGGAAAAAGTTAACCCAGATAAGGCTTGCAGAAGCTGCCCATGAAGCTGTGACCATCTACTTATGAGTGCTATATAGAAGGGCATGTCGTCACAGAGTACAATCCAAAATGAAATGAGGAGTCTATCCAACAGGGGTCAGGAACTTGTTTTCTGGCACTGCCCAAACATCTTCAACTTGGACTTGGAAGATGTGGCTGTGCCAGGGGCTGATGGCAGGAGAGGCAAGCGAGGCCCAATCCTTGTTGTGGTAGGACAGCCCCAGCCCCTTTCAAAAGGTACACGTGCCAAACAAAGTGACTTTCCATGCCATGCTCTGGCATGTATACTGGGGGTTGGCTACCCAGGCTATACAACATCTGAGTCTAGACTGCAGCTATAAATACCCATTGCACCTGTCAAGGAACACCACAGTCATAAGATTTTCATATATTCTCCCCAGGGACAAAAAGCAGCTGTTCCTACCTGGATGCAGAGATGCAATCCCTAGGAAGTGTTAAATGAAGTATCTGGAGGCTCTCACTCAGGATCAAACAGGTGAATGCAAAGACAGGCATGGGGGATTCCCACAGGAACCTGACTATTCACATCTGAGGATTTCCAGTTCCTGAGGGCTGTTCCCATAGTCCTGAGAAAAGTTGCTTGCACAGCAGTGGTTAAGTTCTCTCCTGGGAGAGATTTTGCCAGTCTAAGCTTTTCCATGAGCCCCGATTGACTGGGCTACATTGCAGTCATAATGTTGCACTGCTTATTCTGTTCCTGCTCAAAGCAACCATTCACTGCTATGCAGGAGCTTCACTGAAGAACAGTTAAAAATGGAGGCAGTGGAGCAGAGACACATTACAAGAGCTGGGAAGCCCAGATTGAGCTAGCAGTGTTTCTTCTCTGGAGAAGATGTGGTGGCCTCAGGCACTGCATCTACTTGTGAGCAGCAGATGGAAGTTGGCCCCAGAGGGACTGGCAGGAACATGACCCCCCTGAGCACAACCTGCTCATCTCCTCCCATACTCCACATCCAGGAGTGGAATCTGTTAAGACACTCGGGTTATACGCAGCAGTCTCAAGCATGCTGGAGATGGAGCTCAAGGTAATATTTCATGCTTAGCCCTCCACCCTTAGGCACTGTCATTCCAGGATCAGTAGTAGCATTAGTGGGTTGGGGGAACCTGTGCTCAGGACGAGGCGTTGTTCACTACCTACTGTTTTGATCTTCAGACAGCGAGGGGCACTGAAGAGGTTTAATTCACTCTCGTTCATATAGAAGGGCATTTCCCCTGCCTATTGCATTATACTCCCTTCCCCCAACAAATCCATTTGGTTCCAGAACTTTCTTCCAAAGTAAACTGGATTCTTAGCTCACTGCTCCTCCCCATCATTGGAGAACTTGCCCATAATAGTCACCTCCCATGAAAGGCAGCCAAGACCAAAACATGTTAGTGCTTCCTTGGTGAAGCCATTTTAGCTGTTCATTTAACACCACACTGGAGACCCAGCCATGCTCAGAGCTGCAGTCCAAAGCAGACTTACTGCCATGTGCATTTTTATTGCCTACAGCTGAGACTGGAGCTCACCAAGAAAGAGAGGGGGAGGAGTGGCACTCTACATCAAGGAGG
>NW_017728997.1:24446980-24448766 GCF_001723915.1 Gavialis gangeticus | reverse complement strand
CTGCTCAGGTCCCTTCCGACCCTAGAAGGTATGAAACTAAGAACTCAGCATGCAGAGCCCATGCCAGAGTCACTGCCTCTTGCCAACCCATTCCCACCAACAAGCCCAGTCAGTGGCCACAGCATCCTCTTCCAGCAGCTCTGCTACTATTAGTTAATGCAAGCTATTTTGGTTTTTGGAGACATCATTGCATTAACAGCCACTGTTGCTAATGGATACTCGTTAGGACAGCTTTATCTACAGCTCACCTGACTCAAGCCTTTAAAAGCTAAAGTCATCAACAGATGCGAATTAGAATTGCCCATTAGATGCAAAACAACTGTCAGACTAGAAGCCCAGAAGGAAGTGAACTGTATTAGTAAATCCATGCGACAACTGGATGCAGTATGTTAGTAGCACCATTTGTTAAAACAATGGTCAGCTCAGTGGTGGGCACACACTCACAGCCTTGGGCTTAGGAGGTTAGAGATGTCTGGTAGACAAGGGTTTGAAGCTATGTCACTCAACACTGAATCCCTCTTCAGTGGGTTACAGAAGTCTTGAAAAGATTGTCTGAGCCCCACAAGCTGGTAAACTGCTGCTCTGAAGTACCTTTCTGGCATTCTGTTCATATAAAGCCTAGCTCTTCAAGAGCCTTGTGGGGCTTGCACAATTAAAAGAAAATAAAGAAACAAAAAAACACAAGCATCTGAGGAACTTCAGTTTGAACTAGAGTACCAGAGTTTTCACACTGAAGTTTGTGTGAAGTACCATTGGAAAGTTTGAAGTGCTCCTTAAACCTTGGAAACTTTGTTGCATCACAAACGGCACTGCTGTGGGACCATTTATGAGGAGATATCTTTTAGTGCCCTCAGAGGTGGGGAAGGCAAGAAAGGTAGGGCTAGTCATTTAGGCTTTTCATGAACACCTTGGGTCTAGTGCTGTTACTTGGTACCAGCTGTAAGCAACTGTGCAGGCCCCTCTACCCATCATACAGCGGTGTGGCAAACAAGCCAACATCCCAGTAGTCCTTTTGGGCAAGTCTCACAAATGCTAGAACTTCAGACAGCAGGATGCCCAAATGCTCCTGAAGGGAAGCACCAGCAAGAAGTGGACTAAATTCATTTGAGGTCTGTTGATAGTTTGGGACTTGATAATCCTTGTTTAAAATCAAGGCCACATGGGCAGTAGGGCTGTGTGAAGCTTTGATCCCCAATTCAATTCTGCAGAGATTTGGCCCAATTCAGTGACCAAAATCAAATCAGAGGACCATTTAAACTCTCCAAATCTATTTGGACATAGACACAGCTTTAAATGTTTTTTCTGCATACCTCTAGGTAGCAGGGGCTCGTGATCACTGCGATGCTGGGGCACATGGAGCATCCCAGGGGAGTGCAGGGGGTTCCCCAGAATGCTTGGCAGCAGACCCAGAAGAGGACCAGAAGCACTTCCAGCTGTGTCTATGTCCAAATCACTGATTCTCCAGATCAGCACCAAATCTTCAGATTTGAAGGCGAAATCAGGGACAGTGATCCAAAAAACCACCACCACCACAAACCAACCCAACTAATCAAATCACCAACTCCGACTTGGGCCAAATCCAAATCAAAACGGGCCTGCTTCATACACCCCTAATGGGCAGCACTATAGCCAACTGCACCTCAGGGACAACTTTCACTTCTGCTTCCCTGGAATATTTGAAAGCGGGCTGGCAACATATAGCACTGCTGCTCTAGCCCCGTTCCAGTTACCCCCTGCACACACTTCTGCTACTTCCCCCTACCCACCCCCCAAAAAAAAAAAAAAA
>NW_017728997.1:24443183-24446870 GCF_001723915.1 Gavialis gangeticus | reverse complement strand
AAAAAAAAAAAAAATCTTACACTCAAACCATGCACCATCCAACTGGCTCCCTTCTGCTTTCACCCTGCTTCTCATCAGCAGCTGGTTAACAGATCCAGTGACAGCCCACTACTGGCTTTAAGTAGGAGATTCCCCAAGAATAGCAAGGTTACTTTTTCTCTACCCTTCAGCAAGCACAGGCATCCACAGAAACAGCTGCAGCAGATGATTAGCTCCCTACAGCTTGCTCCCTGAAAGGACATTGCATGTAGGCACTGCAGTTCCTGCAGGCAGCAGCAAGCACATTTACCATCAACCAAGGTTTTACAAAAAGGTTGCTACAACACCTCTCCTACACTTCAGCATCCAATGCCAACACAGCAGCCTATAATTTAGGCTCCAGTAGAACCACTTGATAACTCTGAAGGGCTCACTGATCAGAGTGCTTGAAGATGCAATTGATACATCTTGTGACTGCTACCTCAGTTCTTCAGCAGTACCTACCAGGCTCCACTGGAAGGACTGTAGACAACAGGACTGGGAGCCAGCTGAACATTTTTTTGTCTAATCCCACACTCCTGCTTCAGTTTGAAAGTCATAGATAAACTGTGCTGAAGCTTGATGCTGAGGGAGTTTTCAAAATTCATATTTACCGAATGTTTAAAAAAAAGGCAGATTCATGAAGACACCTTGCTAATGGAGACAGCCTTCATTTTATGAACCATGAGTGGTCAGTATGAACTGCTCAAGCAGTACAGGAAGAGCCAATCAAATTGTTCATTTTGATTGTAGCTATTGTTTGTTTACTGGGGGTATACTACTCCAAAAAACACCACAGGATGCAAATACCTGGTCTAATCAATGCCAGGGATGCCCAACAAATACTGGCACATACCACTGACAGGGTGAGGGAAACCCGACTCCAAGACAGTCTTTCAGTGTACTGTGGCTTAACTACACCTCCTGCCACCCAGAGTTTACCCAAGTCAGTGGTATCCACATACAAAAGCACATTTTAGGCACCAAAGGTGGAACTGCACTATAGAGCAATGGGTTTGTTACAACAGCTATTGTGGATCAGGGACTCCATTCAGAAGAAAAAGCAAAAGCCTGAGTTGAATGTCAATATTCATCACAAGTTGAGCCCAAGATTTGGATTAGGTATTAAAAGCCTTAATCCAATAGGAATAGAAGCATTGCTGGAATTCCATTTAAAGCATGGCTCTCCTACAGAATCCAAAACCCCCATCTAGTTTCACTGCTCAATTCGTCTGTCTTAGACTCTACTTTGATTGAGCTGTTCAAATAGACAGATAAACTTGCCTGTTTACAGTGCAACTTAGACCATGCCCCTTGGCACAGGAGATGGAGTCAAACTACTAGCTAGGTTTGCTTCCTCCTAGCCTTGTGCCCCCCACCCTACCCTAGTCCATAGGAACAGTACTTGGCTCACTCTGTTGCACAGCCCAAGATTACAGCATCATGTGTGGGCTCAGCATGCTTAATCACCTGCAACTCCCTTGCTGTTGAAGGGAGTGCTGCGAGTCAGACTTTAACAATCCATCCAAACATCTTACTGCTGCCAGCTAGCCTTGGGCTCATTTCAGTCAAATGCAACCATGCCTTTTGGGGGCAGAGCAAGGAGTGACAGTTTTCAGCAAGAGTGCCCAAATGATCAACACAACCTATATAGCAGGTGTTCACACAAGATGAAATGTGAACCCCCCCCCACAAAAACACCCCACACCAACAGGACCAGGTAGGGCAGAGAAAAGAGAGCCACTAGGAAAGGGGGGTGGGGAATCCATTGCCCTTCTAGAGATGGCATATAGAACAGCAGTTTGAAGCCAACACATGCCTAGCACTGATTTGCAGAAGGTATGCTACATGCCCAGCTCTACAAACCCCAGCAGGATGCCTGGCAAGCCACTTAAGGTAGGTTTATGCATTATGGTTGGAGGCTCAGAGTTAAAAGCATCATTTAAGAGTCAGCACCATTCTGACCAAGTATGTGCTTGCTCAACACCTGGTAAACCAGAAAGCTCTCTCCCTCCAAAAAAAAAAAAAAAAAATTTAGAGGAGATCAGCAGCCAAATGAATCCCTGTACTCCCATGGGTGGATGCCTGTTTTGTACAACACCCCTCAGCCTCTACTCAAGTTGCCTCATCTTCCTGTCCTGCCTAGAGGAAGCCAAGTGTCAGGGCATGAGAGGGTTGGGCTTCCCCAAAGGCATTCCTGGCTGACAGAAGCACTCAGGCAGGGAAGCATGTTGATTTGTTAAGGGCCTTGCCTACACAGGAAGTCTAGGTTACACCACTAACTACTATACCAATGCTGGCAGAGTGCCAGAATGGCATTTTTGTTCTATTTAAAAAAATGCCATCCTAGAGGGAAGCCAAAAGCTGGCTTGTGTCCACGTGGGCACTCTGGCTTGCCAGTCCTCAGCCTAAAGAGTCTAGGAACCCCTGTGCTATGGACCAGGAGTGACCAGACTGGCAAGCTGCAGACCAGCACACTGCAGACTGACAGCCAACCCCCCCCTTTCTTTTTTTTATACCAAGTATTAAAAAAAAAAAAAAGAAGTTGGCTACCTGCCCACAGTATGCCAGTCACTTCCAGTTCACGGTCACTTCCCATCTGGCAGCCTGCCCTCCTGCAGACCACCAGCCAACCCTTTGCAGCCCAGCACCGGGCCAGTCTGGGAACCCCTGCTCTAGCACAGTGAGCACACCTTCTAACATTACTTCTCTATGCTGAGAAGCCCCAAGGCTGGCTGAATCAGTACAGCCATTCTGCACTAAAGAAGGCATTAAATTCAGTTTCACCCTTTCAAAAATGAGACAGGGTCGGAGCTGCTTAAAAATACACCCCAACAAGCTGTGGCTGTCTATGCCACTTACTAATGTTCTCTCTGGAAGCTGGATTTCCCTAGTGCCTTCTAGATTAGGAGAGGCTGCTAGACAGCACCATGGCTCTAGCTCATTTCATCTGTTGTGCTGGGTTAGCCAGCATGGTTTCACATACCAGCTGCTGCCTGTAGTCATGTCAACCTGCTCCTATTAATTGAGACCAACTGTGGGGAAAAGAGAAGGAATAAGGGTGAGAGAAACAACCCACAAAACAGAATCCACTGTCAAGTTGTCAAGCCAGTCTTCAAAGACAGTTCAAGCTACCTAGGCATGTAAGTAAGGGTGCACCAATAAAAAGGTTTTTTTGGGCTGATACCAACAGCCAATTATCAACCAACTAGCCACATTGGCTGGTACCAGTCCAATTGCCCATACGCAGCCTGGCTGCTTGGACAGCAGCATTCAGCAGGTAAGTCTGTTGGGTGGGGAGGGGAAGAGGCATGTGGGGGGCAAATAGAGGCCCCCACTGAGTGAGGGAGTGGGTCTAGGGCAGGTACTGCCCAGTCAGGGCAAGGCAGGGCACAGGAGAGAGCTGCTAGTGGCTCATCCAGGGGACGGGGGTTGCTCCCACCACTGCATATACCCTTGAGGGAGGCATGGGGACATGCCCTTTGGGGATCTGTGCATGGGGCAAGGGCAGGCTGCTACAGCAGGCTACAGCCAGGGGTGGTGCTGGGCTCTTCTTGGCCAGGGGGTGGTTACAGCAGGTTTTGGGGTGGCTGCAGCCCACCCTGTAGTGCCCCCTACCAGCACTACCTACCCAAGTGCAGCCCTAGTTCCCCCCCCCCCCCCCAGGAA
>NW_017728997.1:24441991-24443121 GCF_001723915.1 Gavialis gangeticus | reverse complement strand
CCCCCCCCCACCAGGAAGAGCCTGGCACTACCCCCAGTCCACATTAGCAGCCCACCCTTGCTTCATGCACAGATATGGGAGGGGGCCCATGCCTCCCCAGGTATGCACACAGCAGCAGGACAACCCCTATCACCCCCTCCCTGGGATGAGCTGCTTATGGCTTAGTCCTGCACTCTGCACCATCCCACCTAGGCAGCACCTATCCCTGCCCCACTCCCTCCTGCACCACAGGTGGGAGTGAGGCCCCCTAAGACTTATGAGCTGGACACAGGTCTCCAAGCTGCAAGGCTATATTTCTGGGCATGTGCATGCTGCAGCTGTGCACATGCATGTGGTCCTTGGGCCTGCACTGTTCAATTTCTTCACCAGCGATCTGGACAACAGGGTAAAAAGCAACCTGTTTAAATTTGCTGATGATACCAAAATCTGGGGTGAGGTGAGCATGCTAGTAGGGAGGGAAAGACTGCAGCACTGGATAGGTTACAGGAGTGGGCTAACTTAAACAGGATGCGTTTCAATACTGAAGAGTGCAGGGTGCTGAACTTGGGCAGCAGTAACCAGCAGCGCACTTATAGAATGGGAAACTCCCTTCTTGAGAAGATAGAGGCAGAAAGGGAGCTTGGAGTCATTACTGACTCCAAGATGAACATGGGCTGACAATGCGAGGTCACAGTTGGCAGGGCTAACCGGACCTTGTCGTGCATCCACAGGTGCATCTCAAGTAGAGCCAAGGAGGTGATCCTCCCCCTCTATGCAACACTGGTCAGGCCACAGCTGGAGTACTGCGTCCAGTTTTGTAAGCCCCATTTCAGGAGGCATGTGGACAACACTGAAAGGGTCCAGAGGAGGGCCACCCAAATGATCCAGGGACAACAGGGCAGACCCTACAATGAAAGGCTGCGGGACCTAAACCTGTTCAGCCTTCACAAGAGAAGGCTGAGGGGGGACCTGGTGACTGTCTATAAACTCACTAGGGGGGACCAGAAGGGTTTGGGGGAGACACTTTCCCCTAGCGCCCCCTGGCATAACAAGGAATAATGGACATAAATTATTGGAGAGTAGGTTTAGATTAGACAGCCGCAAGAACTACTTCACAGTTAGGGTGGCTAGGAGCTGGAACCAACTTCCAA
>NW_017728997.1:24431928-24436991 GCF_001723915.1 Gavialis gangeticus | reverse complement strand
TGTTTTTCTCCCACCCAGGCGGGGGGTCAGACTTCAAGATCTATAAGGTCCCTTCCAACCCTACTTCCACGATTCTATAGTCTTTAATCAGCAACATTAATCCACCACATCAGCCAAAAAAAAGCATCAATTGCTGATAGTGTCAATTTCTCTTTTAAGTCAATCAGTTCCATTATGACATGTACAGTGCACTTCTATGTGGGCATATCTACATCCCCACTTCCAAAATGTTTGAATATTCTGAATGCAAGAGAAATGCAAAGTTGTTTCCCCATTGACAACCCCATTTCAGGCCAATGAAATTTTTGTACTTCCACTCTTTGGATATTGTATTTGAAGAGTTTTCTATGAACTCTTCCATGCTACACAAAACTATGCTGGTTTATTAGCAACATGCAGGCATTACCTAGCTTTCTAGTCACTCACAGCCAGAATCAAGGTATCCAGCAGACAAATTTAAATGGAAGGAAAGCATCCTATTTTTGCCTAGTTTAAGGCCTGGCATACTGCATTCAGTGAGAGACAGTCACTCAATGACATGCACTGATTCTTTGATCAAGTCCCCTATGCACATCCTGGTCTCCCAGAAAGGCCTTGGGCAAAGTCAGAGGCCTCTCCATCCTTGACACTTCCAGAAGCTAATAAGGAAAGTCCAAATACAAAATTGTTACATACGTGTGGTGGGGGGGAAAGCAGCGAGAGAGTCAGTGAATAGTTTTATAGCCTTGTCTAGACAAGAGTAATGAAGTTCTCTTAATAGTGCTTAAGTTACTCACTTATTCTTAAGTCAGTTCTCTCCTACAGAAGGAAGTATGCCTGATATTATCATGTCCTTTCTACTTGGGCCTCTCACTCCAGAAGACCAAGGTTATAAACACAGAGTGCCCAGCAGTTTAAAGTTTCTCCCTCTTCCAAAAAGTGTCCATTCCTGGAAGTCATGCTTGGGACTGTTTAGGAAGGATGAATGCTAGATCTGTTCCAGAAGAATGATCTTCAAACCCCTTGACAACATTAGACCAAACAGGTAAGACTATCTACAATTGCTCAAAAAGCATTTGTGCAACATTAGCACTTCCTTCCCTACATGCACAAAATACTAAACAAACCCAGTAACAGCATGAAGCAAAGTAACTGTGTTACTTTACTGAATGCTTTATGATTTCAGGGATGGAGCAAAGGCAGTTAGGGCAATTAGAAAGCATAAATACTAGGAAGATGGTTTCTGCTGTAAATGCATTACTTACTTCATGGCCAAGGGAGATTAGGTGTGCATGCACACATATATAAAGCATCTTTTGACCAAACAGATTATACCCCTCTCCCCCATAAGGCACCCTGTTCTTAGGCTGGATCTAGCAGCTACTACTGCCCTCCTAGATTAAGGTTCCTTACCATTGCAAAGCTATCCTACTGTTTACTACCAACTGCAATACCACAACACCTAGAGATTTCCAGTCTATAAGTCCTCCAAAAAGGAGAACAAGCCAACTGCTCAACCGCTACAAGTGTGTTAAGTGGGCCACTTCAAAATTAAGGAGCTGCTGCTGTGGAGCAGAACAAAGAAAAGCAACAATCCCAGGAACAATAGTGTTTAAAGTAAAGATAGAGCTCTAAAGCTACAATCAAGTTCACTTTCATGTCCCCTTGCAGGAAGGAGTCATCACCTTTAAAAAGTGGCACCATATTCAGTAATCAAAACAGCATTCACATAATTACATTATGTTCCCTGGGAAAGGGTCATCATCATCATCAGGTCAGTCATGCAAGATGAGCATGTATGTTACTTCTGATACAGGTTCATCCCCAATAAAGAATGGGCCAGTTCTAGATACTCAGTGCTCAGAGTTTATGTATGCTTAAAAAACAAAACAAACTTGGGGGAAATTCATATTATGACAGACAACCTTAGATCCTCAAGAGTTCAAGCAAACTAGATACAAGCATGATGCATTAGTCACTCTAGGTAGGCATTACCAAAATAGCTCTGTTTAATATGTATACACAAGAAAGTTACTCATGTAGTATCCCAAATGGCTTGTAGCAACAACCTGTGCTGCAGGTTTGCAGTTTGCTTGAGAACATGACCTCATGGGAAGCAACATTCATGAAGCTTCATTGGAAAAAGAGATAGACTATTTCAGATGAACTTTAAAACTGACAAGTTTCTAATCACCCTGAAAAAAAAAAAATGCTTTCCTCATTGTCACTGAAGGTGTGCTTTATGAACAGTGCTGTTGAAACAGCTTGCCTCATGCATAGAACTTCTCATTCTTGGCACTAGAAAGGATGGAGCAGTCTCACAGGAACACAGAGCGAACAGCAACAATGACATCACCAACGCAGATCCCCATCGAGAAGAAAATGCAGCAGCAAGTTGAATCCAGGAGCTGCATCTCCAAGATTGGTGCAAAAGATCAACAAGAGCCTTTAAATTAGGAATCATGAGAAAGTAAATGCACCTTGTGACAGGGAGACATAACCCAGATGCCTGTAATTTCAAGGAGTCTGCTAACAGTCAGTGACCTTGTCTAATGTTTAGAAAGCCTTAGTCAAGATAGGAACTAGCTTAATAGAATCAGATAACTGCAGAACTACAACACTTGTAACTATGCACAGCATCAGTTAACAGCCACAGTTAAATACTTCCCTGTGATTCCCAGAACCAACCAAATTTAAAGAGAGCACATCAAGGCCTTACATAAATCAGAAGTCATTACAGAAACAGGTTTTAGAACTAAGACTCAGATAGAGAAAGAATCCAGCACTAACAGGCAATTGTTAGACAGCAATTGCTGAAGCCAGTGTCATGCTCAACTAGAAGATGTTTGACCTGAACATGCGAATACTATAAAGCACTTGGATCCTTATGACTTTGCCTTCAGACAGGCAAGTTAGCACAATTTTCCCAACACGTTTAACAAGGCACAAGGACTGCTTTTAACCCAAGCTTTTCATAAACTAGTGAGCAAGTCCCAACTACTTTGTGCATTCTGACAGCCAAGCCAATTGTCATCCCATGCACTGTCCCCCCACCATCCCCCAAATAGAGTTCTAGCATCAGAAACGTACACAAACACGTTCTATTTGAACGTAACCCATTTCAGGCTGGGCAATAAAAAGCATTATTTTTACACAAGGACAGAAGAGGCATTATGCTACAAATCTGAGCCTTATGAGTATCTTCTTTGCCACACTTTCTTCAACTTCTGTTACCAATAATAAGTGCCCTTGTGACAGTTACAAGTCACGCTTGGGTAGAAAGTCTGTAGCATATATTCCAAAGCTAGGAAATAGATACTATATACTAGTATTAGAACAACTCTTCTAGACTTCAAGTTCCCCCCTAGAAACTGCATTGATCTGAAGAGGCACACTAGTCTCAAACCAATGCAATTCATGCATAGTTTAAGTCCACAATTTACTAGTGGATATCAAAATTCAACTCCAGCTATTATGCAACTCTCCACCTGTACAGAGGACCAGCAGCTCCCTCCATCTTAACTGCATAACATCCTGCACTATTACTCCTCCAGCTTGCATTCTAGACCTCTGCTGGGATGTGTTAAGTCTGTACTTCTGCACCCATCCAGTCAGGGTTGCCCATGTCAGTCTGCAAACTGCTGGCTCACAGAAAATATGAACCACATTCAGAGAAGAGAAGTCCAGCTGAAGTTCATTTAGAACTTACATTCCCAGAAAAAAAGACGACCTGATTGCCTATGAGGAAGTCTTGCATATATAAAGCTTTGTCCATAACTTTGTCCTGACAGGAAACAGCCTGCCCACATAAGAGGTGCAGCCTTGCAGTGTGAAAACTTGCATTAAAGTCCATTTCAAAGTAGAGTAAAACTACACTTGTCTTATTTACTTTACTGCTATGAAGCAATGTCCCAAAGACTTAAGCTACAGCAGCCAGTTGGTCTTAAAACAGGATAACTTTTCTTTTTTTTGAGCCAACACAATGCCTATATTATACCGCAAGCCAAAGCTAGCTCTGGGCCCAGCAACTGTCTAGATGTGATGCCATGGAGTACATCTTGTACTGAAAAAGCCACCTAAAAGGTTGGTTCTGGATTTGGGCTGTTAGCATATATGGGACAGCCACTAGAGGTAAACTGCTATTGATACCAGAGCCATCCAGGGCATCTGCAGTACTCTACCATGCAGACCTCAAAAAAAAAAAAGAGTAGCTACTCACTTGTGAAAGTCCCTTGAAAGCCAGGCTTCACAATACCCAGCGTTCTGCCTCAAGCTACTTTATAGCAACACAAGGGTTGTACTGTGACAACAGCATTTAATAATCTAAATGGGGGCATGGGGGGGAGAGGAGGAGGAGACAACACAGAACTCCACAGTTTTAGTCTAACTCCTTAGTTCCTGAGAGTCTTCACCATTAGGCTTCCCCATCTGTTCAAGGTTGGCTGTTGGGGGGAAAAAAAAAAAAAAAAAAAAAAAAAAAAAACCAAAAAAAGAAAAAAAAAGAAAACAGGACTTGTGGTTCTTTCAAAGCAGTTCTGCTTATTTCAGCAGTTTAACAGTATCTTGCACTTCTCCAGACTAGAAGCCTGTGACTGCTATCAGTTGAAATGGAAAACACTTCTCTTGTGGGTTCTCTCACCTCCAGCCTCGCACTTGGTTCATTTAGGAAGAACAACATTTAACTTTTCCTTTTTCACTCAATTCACCATACCTTGACAAAGTCTCATTAGTTCATGGATAGCAAGTCATGTGTTTGGTCAGCTGCTTAAGTCACAAGGGAAAGACAGCATGCTCCTTCTTCCTGACTAAGAGGGTATGGCATACAACAGCTTCAATTACATAGCAATATCCAGCTGACTACCCTGACATTACCCAAGACTATTTGTAACTAGGAGCATTTGAGCAAACACTATGGGCAGCCACTCTTGCTCTGTAGAAGCCAG
This sequence comes from Gavialis gangeticus, assembly GCF_001723915.1. Taxonomy (NCBI): domain Eukaryota; kingdom Metazoa; phylum Chordata; order Crocodylia; family Gavialidae; genus Gavialis; species Gavialis gangeticus. The sequence goes on along the minus strand of NW_017728997.1, from coordinate 24,432,069 downwards.
ACTGGGAGCTGGCTGACACCACTAACCAACAGCCAAGGAAACCAGTATTTCCAAGTCAGTCATATTAAACACAGAAAGCCAGAGCCAAGCAGTAGCATGTAAGCTCTTGGGGGGGGGGGGGGGGGGGGGGGGGGGGGGCTT
>NW_017728997.1:24426494-24426928 GCF_001723915.1 Gavialis gangeticus | reverse complement strand
GGGTGTGAGGCCTTTCTCCCCCAGGCAGGTGTCCAACAACACTGGGTTACAGCTTGTCTGGCACAAGCGGCAGCCAGTGAGAACACCCAGTGCCAGCCACCAGCAGCCACTTTGAGCTGGCCGTGCACTGCTACAATCCCACCCTGACTGCTCAGCCTCAGCACCTCACCCCCCGACGCACAACAGCCGCTACTTCAGCTCAGCCGGGACGGGACCGGAGCCGGAGCGCGGGCAAGGCTCGATAAGGCGAGGCGGAGGCCGCGAGTGGACCCGCCCCCGCCCTGCGGGCGCAGAGGGAGGGGGCTGCACTACCCCCGGCCCCCGCGCGGGCCCGAGCTGCCCCTTGCGCAACAACGGCCCGCCGGGCCTGGGGGGGAAGGGGAGTGCTGGGGGAGAGGGCGGGCCCTACCGCGCCGCCCCCGCGAGAGGAGACA
>NW_017728997.1:24425032-24426466 GCF_001723915.1 Gavialis gangeticus | reverse complement strand
CCCCCAAACCGCCCCGCCCGGGACCCCCCAGCAGCGCCGCCGCCGCCGCTCTGAGGCCCGGGAGCGGCAGGAAGGCACAGTGGCACTCACCGTCTGGTCGGGCCGCGGCGCTGCGAGTGTAGGTGCCTGTACGCTCCGCTCCGCTTTAATGGGCCCCGACAGCTCCGCTTTCACTTCCGCCTCCCCCTCCCCAGCTTCCGGTCACGGGACCCGCCCGGCGACGCTTAACGTCAGCGCGCAAAGGATAGGCCCCGTCGGGGCTGCGTCACGTGACCCCCCCGTCGGCCATCTTGGGCCTGAGCCTGGTGGGCGGGGTCTGTGTGTCACGTGGGACGGGGCGAGGTATCCTAGCAATGAGGGTTAGCAATCCGTGTGGACGCTCGTAATCCGGATTAGAACTGTAACTCCTGTGGCCGTCTGCAGCTGGCTGCTGGGACCGGGGGAGGCTTGTCCAGACAGATCGAGACAATGGTTCACACACACATTTAGCCCTGACTGGTCCCGGGGTACGTGTTAATTCATATCCCTCACAGGGACTTCAAGAGGGGCGGGGGGGGTTGTCCTACAGGAGGACCCCGTCTGAGTGGCTTTGTCTCAGGACAGTCAGCCTACCCACGCCTGCTGGTAGGGACAGCCCTTCGTGTCCCTGGCACAGGCCCCTGGACGCGCCAGCTGTGCGACGGGCAGAGATAGGAACAAATCCTGCAGCTGGAGGCCTGGGAAAGGCACCAGCATGTGTTAGCGCGGGTTCATCTGGTGCTCCACGAGGCCCCGCGTGCATCCTAATGTCATTAAGTGAAATCAGTCATAATCTGCTGCCTGCTGCTTGCTTTATTTCTTGCTCTGCTTCCTCTCCGCTCAAGCTGAGCTTTGCGACCGATTGCCCCTATATTGGGCTTTGCTGCTGCTCAGCTCTACTGCCTCTTCTGTGAGGGACCCTGGCTGCTAAAAACCAGGGTCGTGACCATCCAGGATTGCCCTGGAGCCTCCAGGGATTAGATGTAAATCTCCAGGAGACTGCTGAGGGGCACCAAAGGGATAAATGATAGGGCATTCATTAAAAGAAATATCAAATGTTGAATCTGATTTATATGGTAGTCTGGTGAGTTTTTAAAACGTAATAGCAACATGCGTTTGCCTTCCTGATGTAAAGTCTAAGCACCATAATGCGTGACTGGTACACACAAGTATGTGGCACATTTGAATTGTGTGTTGCAGGCATGTTGGCATTTTAGAAACCTCCTGGAATAGATTCAGAGTTGGCAACCTTGCTAAAAACCCTTGTGACTCTACGCACCTCTGCAGGCATTCAGTCCCCTCCTTAAATCTCATGTTTTAGTCTATAATCCTCCTTCCCTCAGACATGCACAAGCAAATTAGAGCAGGGGTTCAAATGTGGGCCAAATGTGGAGCTCCCGACTGGCTGGGAAATTT
>NW_017728997.1:24417133-24420032 GCF_001723915.1 Gavialis gangeticus | reverse complement strand
AATATCAAATTTTGAATCTGATTTATATGGTAGTCTGGTGAGTTTTTAAAACGTAATAGCAACATGCGTTTGCCTTCCTGATGTAAAGTCTAAGCACCATAATGCGTGACTGGTACACACAAGTATGTGGCACATTTGAATTGTGTGTTGCAGGCATGTTGGCATTTTAGAAACCTCCTGGAATAGATTCAGAGTTGGCAACCTTGCTAAAAACCCTTGTGACTCTACGCACCTCTGCAGGCATTCAGTCCCCTCCTTAAATCTCATGTTTTAGTCTATAATCCTCCTTCCCTCAGACATGCACAAGCAAATTAGAGCAGGGGTTCAAATGTGGGCCAAATGTGGAGCTCCCGACTGGCTGGGAAATTTGGCAGCAGTGGCCATTAATATGGTACCTGCTGCCAAATTCCCCAGCCCCCAGCCCATCTCACAACACAGCCAGATCAGAGCCAGGACACACTCCCTTCCCCTGTGCGGCTGGCTCAGGGCCAGGCTGGGCTGTCCCCCCTGCCCCACTTCCCCCCTCCATGCAGCCACCCTGCCCTGGGCGTTGGATTGTGGCCACCAGCCAGATCCAACCAGGCACTGCTCATCTGGCCCACTAGGGAAAAAGGCTGATCACTACTGAATAAGAGGATAAATCCTTGAACAAAATGTCTAGGACAAGATAGCTGCAAAATGTCAGTGTTGATTCACTTGCTTCTCATAACATCCAGACCCTCCTCAGTTATAAATGCTTATATGTATACGGTTGGATCCTGCAAATACGTGCTCAATTTTAAACTTCAGCATTCCCAGATCAGTGGGATTCCTTATATTTGAAGTTCAGTATGTGCATAAGTGGTTGCAGGATAAGGGCTGGGCCTTAGTGAAGAGTCCTTTTCTCTGGACCAGCCATTAAGCTATTTGGTAAACCAATTATTATATACATGTTAAAGATTTATTTAGGAATAAATTCAAAACTATGGTTTGAAAGAACTTGGGTACCCACTACTAATGCTACTACTTCTACATAGCTTGTAAAAAAATCAGTGACCCATCGCTATTTTGTATTTGATTTATATTTTCCTAGCACCCAGGTAACCCAATCACAGACCAACAATTTGCCATTCTTGAGATTTCTAAGGAAATGAACAGAAATAAACACAATTTCTTGCCAATGTTCAAGCATAACGATCAATAAACAAAGATTGATTCAAAGCTGAACTAATTTTTATTCTACAAAGCTGGTTTGTAAGTACTACATTGAGCATAGCAGTCTGGTAACAAGAGAGTTTGTTACGTAAAAGATTTGCTTATAAATTAAAAATGGTGAGCTGCAAAATGTGTCCAGGTGCACTTGTTAAGCAATGATTAATATAAGAACAAGCAGAAGAGCTGCAATGGGATTGTGTAAGCTCGCTGGCACCCATATGTGTAAGAAACAGTAACTGTCCTGTATATCCTGCCATGCATACTGGTAGAAGACTCACTGCATTATTCAGCATGTACTTTCATATATTATAGTATTTGTCTTAATCACATGATCAGCTAGCTAACCTGTGGATCAGGAAAAGGAAAAACTAAAAGGACCCAGGCAAATTAAGTAAAAGATAATTTTAGCAAAGTTATTTAGAGGCATGGTGAAAAAGTAAAACCCTATATATTATTTTTAATCCAGACTCAAATTTTTGTATCTGCAAGAGGTGAAAAAGCTCATGATTAAGAATAAATTTAGGAATCAAGACACTAGGAGTTTTTCCCTACATATTGAGACCTGCTGATAGAAGAGCAGTATTATGTTACAAATAAACTATTATCATTATTATAATCTATTGGGATTTACAACCTCATCAAGAAAAATATTCATCACAGAATCCACTGCATCCTAGCTATGCTGTACTGCTGCAGAGGGAACCAAATGAAAATGGATTATGTGAGAGTCAGGTCTTCAGACCTGCTACAATACCATTGCAATCAATGAGAGATTTAATATCGCCTGCATGAGGTACTGAATGGGACACTTAAAGCAGAGGATTCAAAGTCAAGAGAGGTTATATCCTTGACTTACATGACACCGAATAAGCCATTTATTTACCTATTCTATGCCTCAGCCTCCCCATCTCTAGGATGCTGCTCATGATATGACCCTGCTCGCAATAGGGTTCTGATGTTTATTAATGGTTACTAAGCACACTGAGATCATTAAACGGGAAGGACAGGGTGGTAATTAGGGTAATGGACTGTTGAACAGAAGAATAAAGACTTAGTGAAAAGATCTAGGACAGAAATCACAAAGGAGAGCCATGTCTCTAGACATGGTGCTACCAAAATCCACCCCATGAAGCCTATTTTGCCATGGGCTTCAGGCATGGAGTGACTATAGCAGTTGCTCTCTTGGTGTATTCCCCTGAGAAAGGCTGTAATATGTTGAATGAACTGCAAACACAGTGCCAGGCTATTTACAATAATCCCAGAGGAAGACCTGTTTTGGGTTATTCAGGCCTGAGATCCTAAGCGGCTCATCTGCCCTGACACAGAAGTCAAGTGACAACTGCCATGAATCTCTTTTCAGCCAGTGCTGACCAGACAGCTGTTGGGTTCCTCTGCCCACTTTGCTAAAGGTTTCTTTTTATTTTTTCCTGCATGGTACATAATGGAAAATCCTGCCTTCTCTTGTGGTGTACAGCAATTCTGGCAACAACGCAACTTGTTTATTTTCAGTGGGATATTTTTATTACATAGTGGTTAGAAAAAAATCTAGCACAAGGCTTGGATGTTGCTTGGTATCTCTGCAAACCTTTGCTGGGCAGTAGCATAGGGATGCAGCTGGGCACCTGGGGCACAGGGGCAGTAGTAATTTCTGGTTTGGGCAATCATGAAGCTTTCCCTCCCCTTGCTTCCTTGCTAACTCCCAGCT
>NW_017728997.1:24401106-24412133 GCF_001723915.1 Gavialis gangeticus | reverse complement strand
GAATGCTGCCCTTAAAAAGATGAACAGGCTCCAATCCAGCTCCCATTGAAGTGAACAGGACGTTTGCCATACGTAAGCACCACAACTGGTTGTGTACGTCCTAGTTAAATTCAAAGACACTGAAGTTAAAGAGTAAAGATGTTGTTATGAAGACAGATGCAGAAATGGATCAAGGCATCCTGATAATTCTGTTTGGATCCTAACGACAGACACCAAAATCAACCAAAATAAAAATAAGGGTCTGCTAAACCAAAAGCTCAGTTCAGCAGAAACTCTTAGGAAGAGATTGGCCAGCACAAACTCTTTTCATAGCCTGGAAGGAAGTCAGTGTTTCCTGTCCAGTTCCTTGAGAATTAAAAGCAAATCAAACCTTGAATATTGGATCTTTTTGAAACTGTATCTCAACTCTTTGCAGTTGTAATGGTGTAGGAATTGGTGGCCTGCCTGTGACAGACATTCATACATGGTAATAGATCCAGGTCCTTTGGCTGGGTAGCCTGTTTTTGGGTTGTCTGAAGTAACACATCAAGATATTTTCTTATATGAATTCCTCCAAATCAGGAAGTAAAAATCTGCTCCACCATTGTCTTGTTCTTCGTGATGAACAGTCTCCATTTGCTAACCTGTCTACCAAGCTAAATACTTGGGACACCTTAGAGCACTTAGAACACCTCCTTCCATGGATTTCCTTTAAACCTCCAGTTGCCTTGCAGCACAACTGTTTCTCAAAGCTCGGGGGACATGCCCCCATTTGCAGCAAACTTCTGCAGGGTAGCTGACAGAAAGGCCTGGGGAAGCAGGAGATGGGAAAGTGGAACTAAAAATGTGGGAAAGGAAGAAATAGAACAAATGAAGAACAGATCTACAGTATCAGTAAAGTTGTTGGAGCAGTTCCTGTATGGTTGAAGTGACAAAGTGTCACTTTTTTATTATCTGTAACATGGAATCATAGGGGAAACAGCAGTTTAGCCAGCTGACATGGGAGTATGGGACTCAAAAATGTTTGCGAATCGCTGGGCTATAGAACACAGTTGACAAACATATCAGTTCAGTCCAACTCTACACTAGACAATATAAACAAAGTAAACAAGAAACACATGTAAACGTTTCATGGAAGAATTGGCAGAGAGGCTGGTCTAATCTAACCCAAATGTAGTATTTCTAATAATAAACCTATCCTGATAGTATCACCAGCCCCAGTTTGTGGTGCTGAACCTTTAGGCAATGCTACTGACTGCAAAATTCAAGAAGTCTTAAAGGTGTCTGCTTTTATAATGCAATTTTTAAAACTTTCTTGTGCCCTTTACAAGTGTCACCCAATTGTTGGGTTTTGTTTTGTTTGTATAAGGTATTAAGTTTACAACCTATGTTCATATAAACCTGCTATTAACAGACAATGTTAAGACAGCCTGAAGCTACAGCTGAAAGGCTCTCCATAGTTATTTTTTTTGGTCATAAAGTGGGAATCTGGTTTAACAGCCTGATTTTGCCTTCTTGAAATCCATTGCAACTTCCTACGGAGTTCAATAGGAGCAGCGTTGGGACCTAGTTCTGTAATGCAGTCTGAATGTTCAAAGTTCAGAGGTGTACTAAGATGTTGGCCTATAGTTAGTCCATGCCTGGACATAGACCGCACATTTTATAGATAGGGTTTATTCTGATTATTTTCAGAGGCTATTGAGCCATCTCCTTTAAGGTAACAGTGGTTCCTTTATATCCTTGTCTAGCTCCTTGAGAACCTTCCTTGCAATTTGTCCTAACCCACTGTGAAGAAAGGAAGATGTGTGGGTTGCAGCACCAGCTGCAAGTAATTTTTTTTTTCTGTAGAAACCAGCCCTCCTCCTTCAAATCCTTACTAAAATCTCACTTCTCTTGACTAGCTTTCCAGTGCATATCTCTACCACCTCTGCAGTCTGTAGTGACTTCCTCAAAACATCATTAAAATATTAACTCACTAAAATAAAAAGAGGAACCAACAAGCTGTGATCACAGGCTCCCTTGCTTTTGTAGATCTGTCCAGTTTGCTCCTTATACCTCCTTTGTCATCCTGTGATTCACTTGGTCTAATTGTCCCTGTGCTTTCATTGGTATTTTTCTTTAAAACCTTCCATTTTTGAACCTCTGTCTGTGAATTTCCACTAATGGTGCTGCTACTGCAGTCTCTTTAGAACTGGTCTCTTTGGGTGTTTATACACGTTCCCGGAACTGGGGGGGATGGGGGCAGCAGCTCCAAGAGCTGCTCTAATTAAAGCACCCACAGCATCTCGTGTATCACCGCCTCCACACTTAAAAATGGCAGTGGGAATGCCTGAACTAAAGCTCATTTGAAGAGATTTAGTAAAAGTGCCCCCACTACTTTTTAAGCATGGGGACGCTGATACACAAGATGCGGGAGTCTGCTGGAGTGCGGTAATTACCATGCTCGAGCTCAGTGGTCTCCAAACTTTTTTGATCGCGCACCCGTATCAGTAAAAAAATTTTGAGCATGCACCCCCAATATATGTATATTTATATAAATATAAATAGAAGTTCTAATATTTTCTTCCCGCACCCCAATGGATCATCTTGCGCACCCCCTGGGGTGCGTACACCCCACTTTGGAGACCACTGCTTTAGCTGACTTGATTAATCGAGCCTGCTCCGATGTGCTGTAATTACAGTGTGTTGGAGCAGCCTCACTGCTCATGTATAGGCACTCTTTAACACCGTAATGCTCAGACCTTGCTTGTCGCATAAGTGGTCTACACCAGTGTTTCCATTCCAGTGACCATCTGTACATTTCCACTGGTGCTACAGCACCAATGGCAGATTTGAATGAAATGCCTGTGTAGACATGCCTTCAGTCTGAACTGGTTCAGGTTTGAGTTTCAAAGTATACAACTCCCATTGACACTCATGAGCACTGAGAACTCACAGCACCTCCTAGTGATTCTCAATCTGATTAGACTCAAGGCACCATCTGAAAATGCCAGCTCTTTGACCTGACTCATTTTTTGACTATGGTAAAATAATAAGAGTAATTCTTCTGTTGCAAAGAACTCAGAAAGACCCTACCAGGGCAGAATGTTTTTGATGCTACGGATTGCTATTTGAAATCTCTGGGTGGATCTTGTGAATCATGTGTAGGTGTTTGTACACTTGACATTGCTAACTTTGTGTGGCACCCTGCGGCCTAGAAAGCATCTTATGGCACCCCAGCATAATGCGACACCCTGGTTTAGAATCACTGTCTGAGGGTGTGCTTTAGGAATCATACTTATTTCCTGTCTTCTCTGTTTGCCTGTAAAAGACCATGCTGTGGAAACAACAACACACTATATGCCACAGAATCTGGTTTTTGCTTTATACTTGCTTTATTTTTCACTGTGTTCTTTGTGGTTTGCATAATATGATCTGTTACCAATATACCTCATTGTTAATTGCCATTCTCTTGACTTGTTCACAGCTATCTAACCATACACGTAACATATTCTTTCTTCAGATCCTTCACTCACTCAGCATTTTCTTACACCCTAACCCTTCACATTCTCTTACAGTGTATGAAATGTCTGCCACAGCGATGGCTCCTCTGCATCATATCTACTCCAAAGGAATGAAAACAGGAGCACTGAACATTCTGAATTTAAGTTTCTTTTCTGAAGAATTATCAAACCAGTGAGAACTTATGAGAAGTTAACTTAACTTCTAGGATGACTGAATTTCCTTCATACGGCAACACATTACCTCCTCCTAAGATGCACTGAAGCCTAAGGCCAAAAACATATTCCACATAGAAAACTCAAGGGAACATCATTATCATTCCTCCAAAATATTTGAGACAGAAAGGGGAGATCACTCTTGTTAACGTGGGTCTAATGTAGACCAAGGCATTTGAGAGATTAGCATATTATCACATATTTCAGTAAGTGCCTCCGTCACTTTCCTCCAGTACATGCCTCTGAAGGACCCATAGAGCCAAGTTCATGACACTTGCCAGTCTGCAAGCCATAAATGGCCAATCTGTATCTACTTGCTAAAAGGGGAAGAAATTTTCAAAGAAGCAAGGATTTCTTAGGGTGATATCTTTTTTTTGGAGCAACTGCATAACTGGGATAAAGTGAGACACACTTTCAAATGCAAGCATGCTTCAGGCCCTGAAGAAAGCATCTGAAAGCTTGTATAACTTTACCCAAACCATGTAGTTGATCCAATAAAAGATATCACCCTAAGAAATCCTTGCCTTGCGTAATTCCTGGACTATTATGGCTACAACACTTTAACACTACCACAACCTTTCAGATAATCCTTGATAGGAGTGTAGCATTTGGAATGAGTGTAATAGCTTGTTCAATTTTCAGAGTTATTATGGACTTCACAGTCAACTCTAATATAATTTCTTACAGAGACAGCACTACTGGTGTTATGTTCACCGTCTTAAGGTGTCAGATTGCCTTCATTCTGAGACCAGGCTGTGATACTTTTTCAGCTTTTTTCCAGTGGAACACTACATATTGTCAAGTAGCAGGCCAGCAACACTGATGACTAGTGCTGCCATGGCTTCCTTATGTATGGCCATGGTTGGTTGTCTGCAATGGTGTGCCATGGTATGGTTATTCTTTCCCAATAAATTTTGGTTTCACCATCTCCTAGCACTAGTGGCTGCCTGTGTTTATACCAAGGGATGAAAGCATCAATCAGCTTTTCATGGCAAGCCAAACTTGCTGTTGTACCATCATCAGCCATCCTGTTGTACTCACCCCCTGGAGAGGATCTGGTATCTGCCTATGACATTATGGATCATTTCACTGATAAGCCACATAATCCATACACGTCAGGCAAATCTCCATTTTAGATAAATGTTTTACACTTGCTTGTTGTAACCGTTGAATCCTGGGTTGCTGCTGCTGATAATTATTCCCACTGGGTGCATCTACATGTGCACTTTAGTATGGAGTTGACTAATTAGTTCCACAGTAAAGCATCACTGTCTACCCCTATTAGGGTGCAGTAAATTAATTAACTCCTCCATAGGATAATACTGTCTGGGACAAGAACTATCCTACAGAACAGTAATTTACACCACTACAATGCACATGTACATGGCGACCAGGGCTGGCTGGGGTATGAGCGTGCTACCCTTGGCAGGCTGTCTACTGGTTAGCTCTGCACTGTAGCCCCCTTGTGCCCCAGCCGTCCCCTCCACTGCCCAACTCTGTCACCTGGAGCCTGCAGCTCCCCCCCAGGTCTCCTGCCAACCTGGGGCTGCTCCACCCCAGCTCAGACTGCTGTGGTATCAGGTGCACATGCATGCACTGCATCCAGGAGCAGCTGACTCCAGTGTGAACTGTGCTGGAGTCTATGGATTAAATGCTCGTGTAGAAGCACCCATTCAATATACAGTGCTTGAGTGCCAGAAACCAAATACTGAAAGAAAGCTGTTAATAAGCACTTCCTCTGTCCGATCTTTGATCTATGTCTCTGTTAAAGACAAGAGAACATTACAGGGATAACAAGGAATTATTGGCATATGGATTAGCAGATTAAAAAAGGAATGGGTACCATTGGGTGTTCAGTGTTTTAAAATTGTGCCACTGACTCAGGAACCAAATATGGTTAAATTCAGGCTCCTGGTTATTTTAAGATCTTACCCATCAACTCTAAATTTCCCTGAGGCAAATATAAATGGTTGGTCATCTGGTTATCCAAGAGCCAGTTCAATAGATTTGAAACATCTCTGTACAAAGAGGCACCACTAGCTTCCCTAGTATACTTGCCATCACTGTAATACATCATTTAACAGCTGATGGCACTGTTCACAGTAGGGCCTTGGGTTCAAACCTCACTTTCAGATTTCCTGCTGCTCAGTGGAAGTCACAAACCCAGCTTGTAGTGCATGGGAAGACTTAGATGCCAAATATCAGGATCCAGAGAAGTTAGCAGATTGGGTGGAGGTACCCAAACCAGACAGAAGGAAATACCAGGGAGAGGGTTGTGGCCTAAGATCTTCCTCTACACAGAGTGCTCTGCACCTAAATCCAGTTTGGATGGAGGCACCTCCCTCCAAAATTCACATCTGGGAACCAGCTCCTGTACGTAGGTGCCTGAGTCTGATCACTCCTCTTTTGCAAAAATATGGAGAAGGCAATGGTGCCACTCCCTCTTTACTGTCTCTAGGCCACTGATAAGAGCACTTACCTGGGATGAAGACTTTGGCTCTCTTCTCTATCTCACTGGATCAGAACCACAGTGTCCCTCATCCCAGAGGAGTGCTTAACCCGTCAGCTAGAGTACGAGGGGGAAGGGCCTCACCACCCCCAGTTATCTTTTGTGTGGGCCAAGGCAGGCACCTGCCAGATCAGGCCCCACTTGGTAAGACAGGTGGGGAAATATCTATTGTGCAAATCCTGCTGGGGCTTAGGTGGGACAAAGCTGCCAGACACCTTAGTACTGTAAAGACAGAGGATTGCAGATGCTTAGTGGGAGAAATCTAGGTACCTGGAGACTTTTCTGGAGGGAACCATAGTGCCTAGGGCATGTAGGCATCTCTAGGGTTAGGTACATGTCAATTTGGGATGCCTAAAGTATCAGTCGGTGCCTCAGTCCTTGTGAATCCATCTTGAAGAGGCTGCTTTCTGTACTTTATGGAACTGCTGTTTATATTTCCCCCTGTAATGCAGTGTTTACCTGTTTTGCTTCAGAGCTTCTACTAACGTAACAAAGGAAGGGGAAAAAGCACACCCTCCTTTTAAACCTAATGCCCAGTATTAGCTACCAGTAATTAATCTTTACAGCTGTGTAGGAGCTGGGCTGAGTTATTACAGGTCATTATACTCACATTATAAATATGTAAGCTGAGATGCCAAGAGGTAAAGTAACTTGCCTGAGGCCACAGAGTGAGTCAGTAGCAGAGTCAGAATTACACCCCAGGTGTTCCTAAGCCACAACTTTATATTCTGTTTTAAACTGTTTGTTAGTGTTGGAAATAAGTACAGAGAAGCAAGGAGGGAGGGACCTGACATGACACAATGGATTAGCAAAGATAGTATTAAGAAACATGGCTGCAATAAACATGGAAGTAGTTGAGGCTGTTATAAACATAGTGCAGAGCCTTCTTTTAGAGGCAGCATCTGATATAGTAGCAGGTACCTTATGCAGGATTGAGTGTTATTATTTACATAGCACTATGAGTATCCAGGGTGCTGTAGAGGTGCAGATGTTCAAATTCCCCAGTGGTAGGGTCCATGTAAGTACAGGACAAATACACAGAGATGTGTCACATCCTGGCCCCAAGAAACTCAAGAGTCCAGCACAGTGAGTAGGCACTGGACAGTTCAAGGTAATATGGGCAGAGGGCACATACTGGGCAACAGAGTAGGTGATGAGCACTGGTGCAGGAATGCCATGTGTGATGGTGGCTGTCTTGTGTCAGGCTTTGATTGTACTCAAAACAGTGTGAAAGGCAGATTAGTCATGGGATTGCAGCTGCTGGAACGTTCCTGGGACAGGTGAATTGTGTCATGCTGCTAATGTATCTAGAAGGCTTCATGTGACGGCTGTCCTGTGCCGTGTGACAGGAGCCCTGTGTCGTGTTGCCTACTCTATACCGCTGATAATGGCTTTGTGGGGTAGTGTAAGAGCATGTGCTGGGCACAGGCAGGCATCCTATCAGAGACTGAGCACCACCAGAGAGAGGGGTGAGCCATAGATGGGCCCAACACTAACCATCAACAGGGACAGATAGATCCACTTGCCCTGGGCTGTTGGTCACAGTCTAGAATTATATTCAGCCAAACTCTGCCTTCAGATACCATCAGGGCAACAGCCCAGAAATACTTGAAAGTGCAATTCAGCCTTTCCTGCCAACTCCAGCTACCCTTCAGTAAGAAGAGACTGCAATGGCCGACAGCATGGCTAGACATACCTGCCTCAGATCTATTCGCTAGTGCTCTGCCCCACTGTTTCTCAGCCTTTTCAGGGTAGCGATCCCTTAGTTGAACATAATATTTTTTGCAATCTCCTTACGCTTACTATAAAAGGAAGAGTAAATTGTGTATCAATAGCAACACTTATAAAGGTGCCTAATTTCTGTGTGTGTGTGCTTTGAGAGGCTGAGGAAGGACCCTTATCTTTGAAGAGGAAGGGTGTGTGGGGAGGAGGCAAGCAATTTTTTCTTTGCTTTGGCTTGTAATTTCAAGGCCTCTCATCCCACCAATTGCTTCTGACCCCCAGGGGATGATGACTCACTGCTTTCAAAACGCTGATCTACGGAGCCACAGCAATATGCTTCAAAGCACACTGGCTTATTTTAAAAAGTAACTGGGAAAGGTGAACTTCAAAGCTTCAGTTAGTATATTTTAAAATGCACTGATGGTTCCAGATCACTGACAGTGTGTGGGGTAAAAGCGATGTGTCCTTTTTCTCTCGTTGTGGATGGGTAAGCAGATATTCCTTTGGAGAAGGGTATCAAACTCCCCTTGCCCCCAAGCCAGATCCAAACCATGGGGCTCCTCACAGGCTGGATCTAGATGTGGCAATGGGAGCAGTCACAGGTGTTGGCACCACCGTCTCTCCTTCCCTTGGCACTGACATGTATCCCCTTTCTACCCTGAATTTTATCAGCAGGCCCTGACCCCAACTTGCCTAGCCCTCCTGGAGATGCCATGGGCAAGATAACATGGCTCCATAGGGCAGATCCAGCCTGTGAGCCATACCTTTCGCACCTCTGCCTTCGAGTATTTTCCTCACTTTTCCTTCCTGGTGACATCAACTCAGCTCTCAAAAACACAACATCCACCCCACCTTAGCCCAAAATGCAGATATATGACCTCAGATTATGGAGCATGCCTCTAAACCAAGTGCTCTGGAGTCCTCCCTTCTGTCCACTTGCTTCAGCTAATGTCTCTCCCGATGCACTACTCTATTTCCTACTACGTGCTACCTAACTATATTACCTTGAAGTGTCTTATACCCACTCACACAGCTAGTCTCTAAGCTTTTCAGGGCCAGGATCTGACTCACTCTCCATGTATTTGTTCTCTACTTACATGGCTCATTGTGGAATGTGAACAACATTTGCACTTTGTAAACCCCCCTGGCTGCTTACAGAATCAGAGGCTGGAAGGGACCTTAAGAGTTATTTAATTCAACTCCCTGAACAGAGGCAGGATGTGACATTCCTAAATCACCCTGGACAGACGCTTTTCAAGACTCTTCTTAAAATCCACTGGGGAAGGAAAGTTCACAGCTTCCCCAGCAGCTTGTTCCATTGTCCTACAGCCCAACAGCTGAAAAGTTTTTCTCAGCTTTGATCTAAATCTGTTTTGCCGCAATTTCAACCTGTCCTGTCCTTTACAGGGAGAAGGAAGTGTTTCTTTCCTTCTTTATGGCAGCCCTCCTTCCTCTCTTTTTCTTCTTCCTTCATACCACCTGCACTACAACCCCTTTATCTTCATCACCTGCCTCTGTGCTCCCCCCAGCATCTCAACATTCTTCTTCAAATGCAAAACCTGTCACCAGACACAGTTTCAGAGAAAGGCAATACAAAGCTCGGATACCTCACCAGTTGGCAATAGCATACTCAGGTTGACCAGAAAGCTCTTTGTGCCTGAAAAGAGAAGAAAGGAATGACCTTTCCCGGCACTGAGTTTGGATTGTCCCAGATGATCAGCAGCTTTTTCTGTCAGGAAGTGGTTTACAATATGCTGTGTGTGAGAAACTTCGCTGATGGATGGTTTGCCATACACAGAAGATTAATGTTCTCCCATTTGGTTCACATGCAAAAGTGCCTTGATAATTTCTGAACCCTCACCAGACATTTCACTTGATCTGGCCAGACCTCCCTCTTCTCACCCCCTGGAAAAGACGCTGCTATAGATCAGGGTTGACTAGCTTACCCGAACCACAGAGGGGCCTCCTAGTGAACAGCCAGGCTCAGCTGGGGAAGGCTAGGAAAGGCTAAGGCTCCCTTTCCTGCAGAAGAAGAATCCTTGCACTTTGAATGGTACCATTCAATCACACCCATCAGCTGCAGAGCCCAAATCATGAATAACAGGGTTTTTTTAATAACCTCGCATCACACTCACAATTATCTCACCCTGAAGGCCATACAAACATGAGTTTCCTCAGTGAGACTCAAAGTCAGTCAGTTATCTTTGCTGCTGGACAGAAACCCACAACTTTCCTTCCACCCAGCCTACAGCAGGTTTTGCAACAGCACAGCTGGGGCACCCCTGCAACCATTCTGATGAAGTATGATTTCTGCTGAGGGCTATTGCCGAGAATGAAGCATTTATAGCACAGGGTTTGCTTTGCTCTTTCCTGGCCTGTGCTTCCTTCCAAGGTAATTCAACAAGCCATTTCTTTCCCTTTCACAACTATCACCATGAAAGATCAATTGTTCTCTCTGGCTAAAAAAAAGATTCCAGCAGAGCAGGGGAATTCAGATATAGTGACTGTGCCCCAAAACCATCTGAAACATTAGGCAACATAGAATGATAGAAAATGAGGGTTGGAAGTGACCTCAGGGGGTCATCTAGTTCAACCCACTACTCTAAGCAAGACTATCCCCACATATATTATCTGAGCCAAGGCTTTATCTACCCAGGTTTTAAAAACTTCTACACATGGAGATTCCACCACCTTTCTGGGTAGCCTGTACCAGCACTTTACTACCCTCCTAGTGACAAAGTTTGTCTTAATATCTAACCTAAACTTCCCTTGATGCAACTTGAGTCCATTGCTCCTTGTTCTGTCATCAGCACCACCACTGAGAACAGTCCAGCTCCATCCTCTTCGAAACCCCCCTTCAGGTAGTTGAAGGCTGCTATTAAACCCACCTTCAGTCTTCTCTTCTCTAAATAAACCCAATTCCTTCCCCTTATCCTCAGAAGTGATGTGCTCCAGCCCCCCAGTTATTTTTGCTGCCCTCTGCTGGGCTCTCTCCAATTTGTCTGAATCCTTTCTAAAGCGCAGGGCCCAAAACTGGACACAGGACTCCAGATGTGGCCTCACCAGGGCTGAACAGCAGGGAATGATTGCTTCCTTTGATT
>NW_017728997.1:24395091-24396106 GCF_001723915.1 Gavialis gangeticus | reverse complement strand
GAAACCCCCCTTCAGGTAGTTGAAGGCTGCTATTAAACCCACCTTCAGTCTTCTCTTCTCTAAATAAACCCAATTCCTTCCCCTTATCCTCAGAAGTGATGTGCTCCAGCCCCCCAGTTATTTTTGCTGCCCTCTGCTGGGCTCTCTCCAATTTGTCTGAATCCTTTCTAAAGCGCAGGGCCCAAAACTGGACACAGGACTCCAGATGTGGCCTCACCAGGGCTGAACAGCAGGGAATGATTGCTTCCTTTGATTTGCTGGCAACGTGACTACTAATGCAGCCCAGCATGCTGTTAGCCTTCTTGGCTCATATTCAGCTAATCAGCTTATCGTCCACTGTAACCCCCAGGTCCTTTTCTGCAGAGCTCCTGCCTGGGCACTCGGTCTCCATAACTGCAGTTACAGCCGGGCTCTGCAGCCAGGGCGATGGGGACAGGTTCGCACCCAGGCAGGGAGAGGGGAGCTCCTTTTCTCTCCTGCCAGGTCCCTCTGCCCTGTCCTTCACTCCCGGACGAAGTCCTGCCATAGCCCTGCTGCAAAAGGCTGCGGTCACCCCTGAGTGGCGCTGCCCACAGTGCCCCTGGGCCCGGCACCAGCAGTGGTTTTAGACTGTCACCATCCACAAACCCTCAAACCAAACCCCCCGCATAGAAATACACACACACGGATCTTTGAGTAAATGTAGCTCTTGCCTGGTGCAAGAGCTCTACCTTGGATGCACCACGACCGTCCGCGCCACCGACAGAGAGACCGCGGAGATCCCCATCCGGTCGGGGGTGAGGCAGGGCTGTCCCCTCAGCCCCATCATCTTCAATCTGGCCATGGAACTGCTCCTCCGAGCTGTGGCGGGCGGCCCCGGCAGGCTCGACCTGTACGGCCAGAAGCTGAGCGTCCTGGCCTACACCGACGACCTGGTCCTCCTGGCCCCCGATGCTGCCCAGCTGCAGCAGATGCTGGACGTGGCGTCCGAGGCAGCCAGATGGATGGGCCTGCGCTTCAACGTCGCCAAGTGCGC
>NW_017728997.1:24392272-24395080 GCF_001723915.1 Gavialis gangeticus | reverse complement strand
ACATCACATTTCCGTCTTCCTAATCTAAGCAGTCTTTGTCAGAACAGGAAGCACGTTCCCATTTACTAAGTTTCTCCTCATGAGAAAATGGGACCCAGGCCTGAGCCAGCCAAAGGAGCCTCGTGCATTTTCTTACCCCATCTGCTTCCCACAGCTTGGGGGAGAAGAGAACACGACTGCTGCCTCTGGGATCTCTCCAGACCATATCATTTTTTGGTTGCTAGTGTGCTGCCTGGAAATATCACCAAAATGCAGCCACTGCTTGAGACACACAGGCAGGATTGGGCGAGTGAAACTGCTCCCTCCTATACTTTTATGGTGCTAATTGCATTCTACTTCCCAAGCTGTCAGACTTACACTAGCACTCATTTAATCAAAGTAAAATACAAACATTGAAGCAGCTTGTCTGGTGAGAAGTCTCCACCACGCAGTCCAGGGATCAAAGGGATAGAGAAGAAATAAAAGGAGGCATTTACATCATTCTATATTGTTGGTACCAGAGGCCTCACCTGGATCAGATCTGATCTCCCCCAGCTACTGGGAAACTTTGGCTCCAAGTCCAAATTTCATATCTTGGGACCATCTTTAGCTAATGTCCTTACCATATTTCTGAGACAATTTATTCTGTGATATCTTTTACTGAACCAGCTCTACAGTTGGGACAGATGCTAGATAAGTTTTCAGGCACCAAATGCCCTTCTTCAGATCTAAGAAAGAAGCAGATGGCTTAAGATAAATACCAGGTAAAACAGTGATCTCTGTTTAACTCTCATGCAAATGAAAATAATCATTTACAGAAGGGAAAGAGGCCAGTAGAACTGTGGAGCCAAAAGAAGTTATCCAAAATAGCTACAAACCAAGTAAAGGTCAGGTGAAACAGAGATAATTAAGTAAAAGAATAAGACCATTCAAAAGAGGGTTGTCATTACATGTGGAATACAGAAGTTAGCAGAGGAAGTGGGTCAATTGTGATGAATCATTTAAAAAATGTTTGTGTTTAGTCCATGGTTTTTACCATCCAGTAGCCATGGATGTTTGCTCCCATGCTCTGACCCTAATTCTCACATTTGGCAGGCTCTGCCTAGTTCTGCAAAGTTATTTTTCACTTGTACTGTGGTAGCACAGAAGCCCTGCTCCTTATCACACCCCATTGAATAATCAGAGAAAACTGATACTTGCACTGAGGAGCTGTCAAACATGACATAATCTGTATCTTGATATTATCTATTTTAGGTATTTAGTGCAGAGTGGCAATTATCTCAATGCACAATCATCTGTTCAGCCAATAAAGCTTCTATGAAAACTTCTGTTTGCCTGGGTTAATTCAGTTCTAGTTACTTTGTCTTAGTTGTTTTGGGTTTCTGGCTCTGGCCCCTTTTTGCTATTGAGTTGCTAACGTTTTACTTTAGCGCTGACACTTGACAGTTTTGATTTTCTTAACAAACTTTTTAGATTTTGGTTCAGTTTAATTAAACTTTTTTAATCTGGGAAAAGAAGAGTAACAAGTGGCAGTCAGAAAAGGCAAACTATCAGAAAAGAAGAGCTCACAAATTCAGGATGGAAGAGAGAATTAAAAGAATACTGTTACCACTTTGTCTGGTCCCAGCCACCAACACCCAACAGGCGTCCTACTGAGAGAACCACCTTCCCCAGCACCCACACAACACCGCACCTGGGTCCGTCTCTTCGGACACCAGCACCCTTTCTCCATAGCAACTATAAAGCATAACATTGCCCTCCCGGGCACTTGCAAAAATGCAATCGTTCATCTATCCCTTTAGCTAGGGACCACAACACCGATTCAGGGCTGCTTTTGGGTCTAATCGACATGGATGGTTTCCACCCAAGACCTGACCTGACTACGGCTCTTGCATGGTCTCCTCTCCCATCCTAGGACAGTCCATGCATGCGAGCCTGCTCCGCCTTAGCTTTTCACTGAATGCTTAGCCCAGTGCTGTTGACTCTGATGATTTTATGACAGGGCCTCAAATAGTTGGCAGTGCTAAGAGCGATGGTGCTGGGGGAGGCCCAGTGGTGCAGGTATTAGGGGATAGGCAAGGACTTATTTGTATGATGTGCTGTTCTACATAATGTATTGGTATAGCAAATGAAAACACGTTCCAGTAAAAATTAGGGGAGAGGCAAGGATTTATTTTGAGACAGTGTCTTTGGTGACCTGATGAAGGATGGCTTGCACTGGAAAGCTTGTCTAACTCTATCCCGTCTATAGAGGTGGTCAAATAAAAGACATCACACAAAGAAACCCTTGAAACAGTTGGTGATTATGAGTCACAACTCGGGGCTGGGTGGAGGTTGTCAATTTCAGGCCCCACCTCCCCGGCAACTGAGGAATCCTCCCAGTTGCCATGGGGACGGGGTCCTCTCGGCCCCGGGCGCCGCCATCTTGTGCCCCGCCCCCAATGAGCGCCGCCATCTTGTCCCTCCCTCGGCCTGGGCGCCGCCATCTTGTGCCTTCTCCGGCGGCGGCGGCGCAGGAGGTGGCAGCGATGGCGGGGCTCGCGTGGCACTTGCTGCTGTGCCTGGGCTGTACCCTGGCGGCCCCGGACCTGGTGCTGGAAGAGGCGAAGCGCACTTTGGACCTCAGCACGCACCTGGCCAAGGTGTCGGCCGAGCTGAACCTGGCCAACCCTCCGGGCGGCGCGGGGCCCGCAGGCGCCTTCCAGCTGGCGCTGGAGCCCGGTCTCGAGCCGCGCCTCGCCTACCTGGGCGTGCAGGTGAGGCGCCGGCGCGGCGCGGTCGGGGGGCCCGGCCCCAGGGACACGTCAGCAGTCGGGGGGGCGGGGCCGG
>NW_017728997.1:24390585-24392261 GCF_001723915.1 Gavialis gangeticus | reverse complement strand
CGGGGCCGGGCTGCGAGACCCTTCCGGGATGCCACGCAGGGCGCATGCGCGTGGGGAGCCAGGAGGTGCCACGCAGGGCGCATGCGCCGGGGGCGTATTTCCACCTCCCCTCCTTTGATTCCTGCCCCAAGGTGGCGTCGCACGTGCAGCAATTGTAGCTATGCAGCACCGAGGAGTCCCATCCTCTGTGTCTTATTATAGTCCACCCCAGGGCGCTCAGCCTCCGGCCCGTGGGGTAGATGCAACCTGCAGAGCCGTGGCATCCCCCACGGGTGGGGGAAGTTTGGTGGTGGGGGAGCACTGGCTGCTCATACTACCACTCTCCCCTCGCTGCCAAATTCCCCACCGGCGTTGGAGGCAGGTCACAGCAATCCCCCCTCCCCCCCCACCACACACATGGCAGGAGGGGGGCTGGCTGTGCCCTCAGACCCAATACCAGGACCATCAGCCTTATCTGGCCTGTGGACAGGCATTGCCCATCTGGCCCACTGGGCAAGAAAGTTGAGAGCCTCTGGTATGGCCAATTCCTTCTCAATGCCTCATCCCACAGGTGTCAGGGACCCTGTCTCCTTTTGTAACGGTGAGATCTTCCATTGATCAAGTCGGCCTTTCAGCTGCCCGAGGGCTGCTTCTCCCAGTGTAGGTCTTGCTTCACAGTCCTGCAGACTTACTAAGCTCTGGCTAGAAACATTAACCCAGGTGTGGAAATACCTTTCAATGAAGCACTGGATGCACTGTCAAGATGCTTCAGGAGGCTAGATTTTGTTTTATGTACCTGAAAAAGATGTACATTTAAATTCTCACAACAACATGATTGAAGAAATAATCTCTGTGGATTATTTTTTGCCTAGTTTATTATGCTGCACTACATAATATATTGGTATAGCAAATGAAAGCATGTTCCAGTAAAAAGTTAGGTTTGTTTCTGCTTTTATCTTCAATGGATTAACATAGCCCTAAGCCCCTATCACATTAGTATAGCTTCTAATTTCTTTTTAGCTGGAGAAAAATGTGTTTTGTTACAGATGATGAGGCACCACAGCATCTGCAACCTTCCCTCCCCACATTTCAAAATCCTAGATCAGTCCATGACACTAGTGTGAGACGACTGGGACTGTCTCTACAGAGGCATCTTGCCGATGTCAGAATGAGATAGTGTTGTGCTAAACTGCCTTATCCCTGGGTGGCCACTGTCATAGAACAGCAGTAGAAGTAGCTACATAGAAGGACCTGCAGGAGAAGTAAAGTCAGCCACTAGCCAAGACCCATACTCCCACAGTTTGTTGCTTCTTTAATAGCTTAAGAGCCAATATAAAACACCAGCAGAAGCTTCAGGAGAAGCCTCGGTGTTCTTGGATACAGAGCACAAAGCTAACCTCAGTATCAGCTAATATTAATCAATGTACAGCTAACAGCTACAGGAATTTTTATAAAGGAGAATTATCTTTCATTTAGCACTTACTGTGTGTTCTCCAGTAGGCGCTGGGCAGGAATTGTGTAGTAATGCAAAGCCTTATTGGTGTCATGTTGATGAAGCTTGTTTTGAGACAGGTAAAAGGTGAGGAGGAAGAGGAGAACACTCTGGAAGTGCGGGAGACTAAAGTTAAAGGTAAAAGGTGAGTCTTGCCCTCCAACGGTAAAACGTTTCTGATGGGAACAAATACCCATAACTCACC
>NW_017728997.1:24377475-24385585 GCF_001723915.1 Gavialis gangeticus | reverse complement strand
GGTGTCATGTTGATGAAGCTTGTTTTGAGACAGGTAAAAGGTGAGGAGGAAGAGGAGAACACTCTGGAAGTGCGGGAGACTAAAGTTAAAGGTAAAAGGTGAGTCTTGCCCTCCAACGGTAAAACGTTTCTGATGGGAACAAATACCCATAACTCACCCATTCCAGATGGTCACCTTTTGCAGGGAAGTAGACCTGCCTGCTGATTCTGCTATATCAGCAACTCTTTCACAGCTCCTAAGGTAGCCCCAGTACTAGTATCGTTGACACTGGTGTCCTTTACTTATGCAGTGACCCACTTTCTGCTTCATGCTACAGCCTTGCCTGTTGTGCGGCTGTAGAACAATAGGAGAGTACAGTTAACACATCATGCTGATGCCAGTCCCACTCCCAACCCCATGTGGTAGGAGATTCTTCTGCTCCGTTTTAAAAAACATGCTTGATCAGTGCCCCCTGTGGTGTTCTAGCTCTGTGCTGAGTACTGTGGTGAATCAAAGCATATACAAACCTAAACCAGATAGCACACAGCTAGATTCCTAGTCAGTATAGGAAAAAGGCCCCTCTAATAGTTTTACCTCCTACAGCCTGCTTGGTCTTTATAAAGGCTGCAATTATAGCTGTGCAGCATTTAGCGAATCAGGCTCAGGAGCTTCACCTGGCCTCCACTGTCCTGCAGTTTGTAGGGATGTCCCTTGGGTCTCAGCTTCCTCCAGAGCTCTCCTGTCACACCACTTCAGTGATGCGTTCTCATTCCTTTAATTAGAGACATATGTAGAAGAAATATTCAGGCCCCTGGGAGGGGTCTAGAGGGACTGTGCTGAGCACTGCCTGCACAGCTACTAGTTTTGGTGGTAATGTGGGACATGCCACACCATGGCAAATTCTGCAGTATCAAATGATCCTGTAGCCCCTAGCCCAGAAGGAGCCTGGTTCTGACTCGCTCAGGAAAACTTCCTGGGTTTACCTTATCACCAGTTAGATGTAAACTTCCCTAATCCAGTGTAGTAAATGTATGCTGAGGAGCAAAATTAGCAGGCTGTCAGGGGAGGTCTGCTTTAAAGTTCATCCTGTAAGACTCACCAAACTCCCCAGCCTGTAGCAGGGCTCTTTTGAGAGTGAGTGGAACGCTTCCAAAGTCCCTCTGCAGTATGTGTTCCAGGAGCTTGTGGAGGAGCCTCAGGCAAGTTGATATCCTGACATTCACATCTTCCCTGCTCTACTTCTTTCCAGTGGAAAGTTCTTCACCGTAAAGTTGCCATCTCCTCTGGCACCAGGGGCCAAGATCCGGGTGTCTGTTGAAATGGTGTTCACACACGTCCTGCAGCCCTACCCCACGCACATCACGCAGGCTGAGAAGCAGTTTGTGGTCTTTGAAGGGAATCACTATTTCTATTCGCCATACCCAACCAAGACCCAGACTACACGTGTGAAGCTGGCCTCTAGGAACATAGAGAGTTATACCAAGCTGGGTAATCCCTCCCGGTCCGAGGATATGTTAGAGTATGGGCCTTTCAAGGACATCCCACCTTACAGCCAGGTAAGCACTTCTGGCAAATGAAATCCTACCTGCTACAGGCTCCTGAAAGTAGATTGGGACCTATTGTTCCCCTGAAGAATCCACCTTGTAAATGTGAATTACAGCCCTGGGAACTGAAGTTGGGGCATGGAGGCTTTTGTTTCTTTCATAGATTCCAGTCTGAACAAGGTTATATCTACACTAGGACTCTAAGCAAACTGAGTTTGGCCTGTTTAAGTTCAGTTCCTAATGGGCAAGTGCCTGTAGGACAAAGCCACTGCACTGGGATTAATTGCTTCTGGATTTGGCCTCTCTGTAGACACTGCCAGTAGGGATCACATAGGGAGGGGTCTTTCCTAGTCCTGGATGTTTGTGGCAAGCTTGAACTTCTGCCTTTTTTACCTGCTCCAGGTATAGAGCAGGTAACTCTCTAGTCCCCAGCTGGGACTGTCAGTTCAGCAACACTCAGTCCATTCTGGAAATCAAAAAAAGATGCTGGCAATGAGATGCTGAGGTGCAAACACTTGCTTCTCTGAATCCCTCTCTGTCAAGGAAGTTTGTGGGACAGTCCAGAGAGGAGACATTCTCTTAACCTACAGCCGTGCTCCTTATGGATTTTCTTTAATAGCCAGCATCAGCATTCTTGTTGCAAGTTTCCCAGTTAAATTTGGCACCAAGACAAGATTCAGCTAGGCACCTGAACTCCTAGCTGCAGGTGAATATTGCCTGCGCCAGCACATGAAACCTTAGTACTTTGGGGTTTTTGGGGTTTTTGGGGTTTTTGTTGTTCTCCCGCCCTGGCGGGGGGTCGGGCTAGAAGATCTACTAGGTCCCTTCCGACCCTTAATCTATGAATCTATGAATCTACCTGTGGAGCTTCTTGAATCTGTCCTTGTTAATTTGCCATGTATTTTCATGAAACCCAAGCAGATGCATTCAGTACCTTCATTTCATTCTTGTGCTAAAGTGCTTTGATTGATGTCTGCTGGGCTTTGGAGCAGAGCCCCAACTGAAGTACATTAGCCTTGGGCTGTACATGGAAGTGCAGTGTATTGGGTAACTAGTTCCTGTAACCATCAAAAAGTTATCCCTCAATGCCCCTTGTGACTAATTTCACCAAGCTAAATGCCTCAATCTAGAATTGGACTGGGCAGGAATTTTTTTTAAGGCAAGGATTCAGATACTTTCCAGTCTGGTTTTATATAATCTTTTCTCTCCTTGTTAGGACACCCTGAAGGTCCACTATGAAAATAACAGTCCGTTCCTAACCATCACCAGCATGACACGGGTCATAGAAGTGTCACACTGGGGGAACATTGCTGTAGAAGAAACAGTTGACTTGAAGCATACAGGAGCTGTGCTCAAGGGGCCTTTCTCCAGATATGACTACCAGCGACAGCCAGACAGTGGAATCTCTTCTGTCAAATCTTTTAAGGTTTGTATTGGGGGCTGTCTGTTTTATTACTGCATTGCCCATGCCCTTGCTTCTGTTGTTCTGCAACGTTGCACAAATGATGCTGGCGGGGGAATGCAGAAAGCTTTCCTATATTTGCAGGCAGTAATGACCAGAGAGGGAAGGACATGGGGTAGATCTCACTGGACTGTCTTACCTTTTGTTCCATTTGCAGGTTGAGCTCATTACAAACTCCCGTCAGTTGTCTGTACAAGCTCCCTATGTGCCAGCCTCCACTCCCCTCCTTCTCTTTCAGTGCCTTCCTGCAACCTTTTACCTGTTGTTTCTGCCAGGAGCTCTTGAGTTCTCCCCCACTCCAACCTGTCAGTGGCAAGGGTTCTTTGCTTCTTCATTCCTTCTTCTCCTATACCACCACCTGCCAGTGCTGTGATGAAAGGTGGCAGTGGCTACTATCAATTCATTCTCTGACCAGTGAACAATTACAGAGGTGGTCAATGCTGTGGCTTTCTTAATTGGGTGCAAGGGTCTCCATGCATTGCTTCCCCACTTCAGCAAAATCATTTGGGTTTTGCCTGCCTATGCCTAGCACACTGATGCCAGTTTGGGATTAACCAGATCCACTGTAACAAGGCAACTTTTGACCATTGAAAGAGGAATTAAATTGGGCCTCCAGGGTCAGCCAGCCAGGAATGATTTTGGGATAAACAGTGGGACCCATCTTGCTTGGGATTTTGCCGCAGGACTGGGCAAAACACCACTAATGTTCTGTAGGAATCAGCCCTATTTTGACTATGGAGCCATAGGCTGGGCTATCCTATAGAGCAGGGATGAGTAATTATTTTGGGCGGAGGGCCGCTTACTGAGTTTTGGCAAGCCATCGAGGGCTGCGTGACAGGCAGCCAGAGGCAGATTAATATTAATTTTCTAAATTTTTAGGGGCCTTGTGGGCCAAATAAAATGGCAGGCAGGTCCCATCCAGCCCATGGGCTGCATTTTGCCCACCCCTGCTATAGAGCTTCCTTGTCCGTTGCTAATGTTTATATTGGCAGTCACTGCTGCTGATCTGTTCCCTTAGTCTTTGATGCAGCTGAGCAGTCGCGTGGCTTTGTGCATAAGAACACGAGTGAGGAAACGCCTCCTGTCTGATGCTTAGCCAAGTGTTGTCCTCCACTGCTTTGTTTGTATTAAGGTAGTCCTCTGTCTTCAGCCAGGGCACTGAGTGCTGCTTCTCTCTCCCCTGCAGACTATTCTTCCTGCGGCAGCTCAGGATGTGTATTACCGAGATGAAATTGGAAACATCTCTACCAGCCACTTGCTCATCCTGGATGACTCTGTGGAGATGGAGATCCGTCCCCGGTTCCCACTTTTTGGGGGTTGGAAGACCCATTATATCATTGGCTACAACCTGCCCAGCTACGAATACCTCTACAACCTCGGTGGGTAGCAAGGGACTAGGTGGCCCTTTGCGATGACTACACGATGTAGGGGAACCTCCTTGTGTGTGGTGTTAGTTAGTACTCCTGTATTGTACACGTGGGCTGCAGAGACTCCTCTAGAAGCCCTTGGCTTCTGGTTAAAACTTAACATTTTCAGTGGAATGAAGTAGCCGTCTGTGGATGGATGCACCCAACCCCAGTCTTTGACTCTGCTGCTTCTAGTGTTGAAATGGAAAGACACTGGGACTCGTCTTGTTCTTGCAGGGAGTCTAATCTTTATCCTGTGTCTTCTCTCAGGTGATCAATATGCCTTGAAGATGAGGTTTGTTGACCATGTGTTTGACGAGCAAGTAACAGACTCTCTGACTGTGAAGATCATCCTGCCAGAAGGTGCCAAGTAAGTGCTAATGCTGCTGGGTTGTTACTGCTGGAGCTGCTGCACCTTTAAGCTGATGGCCAAGTCTCCTGCTTGCAGTTATGGTCTGAGGACTGCAGAACACAACTGCTGATACAAGTGTGGAAGGAACCTTGGAATGCAGCGTCTAACTTATAAAACGCTTCTTAACTGGCTGCATTTTCAGTCTCTAACTAATTGCTTGTGGATGTGGCTGGTCAGCTGAATCTTAGCTTGTGCCATCTCAGCCAGTTTGGACTCGCATGAAAGGGTCTGGTTTTACTTGTAGGAACATCCATGTGGACAGTCCCTATGAGATCAACCGAGCCGCTGATGAGCTCCACTACACCTACCTGGACACATTTGGCCGCCCTGTCATCGTGGCGCACAAGAACAACATGGTGGAGCAGCACATCCAGGACGTTGTGGTAAGCTTGGCCTTTTATACAGAGAGGTAAACTGACTGCCCCTGCCTCCTTCATGCTTACCTGGGAGTCACAGTAGTGTTCAGCTTGCAGCTTTAAGAGTACTTGTGGAGTGACATGCAAACTATGGCATTCCCTCAAGCCACGTTCCTGATCAGTAGCAATAGCTGAGCTGGATACATTCCACTTCCATGTCGCTGCACTTGGGTTTTAGGAACCTTTCTGTGCCTGAGGCTTCTTCCTTAACAAGGTCAGTCACTGCTTTGTTCTCTACACTGTTCTTTAGGTGCATTACACCTTCAACAAGATCCTCATGCTGCAGGAGCCCCTTTTGGTGGTAGGAGCCTTTTACATCCTGTTCTTCACTGTGATCATCTATGTGAGACTGGACTTCTCCATCACCAAGGTGCTGTACAGTAGGCTGCAGTCATTGTGGGGGAAGATAGTTGGGAAAGTATGAGAAAAGTTCCACTTGCTGAAAGTTCTTTCCAGCAAGATATTTCTGTCCATCAGTGGTCCCTTGTTCCCATAGTTGTTGAATATGTAAAGTCCTTTTGAGTTTGTCTAGTTGCATAAGGGGTTTTCCATACTTCAGCTTCCAGGTAAAGGAGTCTGGTGTAGAGAAACAAGCCTACCTGAATCAGTCTGCTTAGGACTCCCCATTTCCCCTTGTTTTTATTTACCTATGAGGTAGGCTGGGTGATTAGATACTCGTGCTCTTCACTTCCTATTAAATTTATACTTCTAACGCTTTTGGGGATACGGTGCTAGAGAAAAGGGGTTTCTCCTATTTGATTGCAAAAGCTAGCTTTTGCAGTTGGCTGTGTTATGAGCCTATTGAAAATGTGCCAATATCATTTTTAACTGTCCTTTGGACCATTTTAAACCTATTTGCTACTCTACTAATATCTGGCAAGGGCAGCATGAAAGGAATTGGCTATTTCCAGGCTCCTTGTAAATGCCTGTCTTGTTTTCCTGCCCCTTGCAGGACCCAGCTGCTGAAGCCAGGATGAAGGTTGCTTGCATTACAGAGCAAGTCCTCACACTGGTGAACAAAAGGCTGGGCCTGTACCGCCATTTTGATGAAGCAGTGAACAAATACAAGCAGTCACGAGACATCTCCACTCTGAACAGTGGCAAGAAAACTTTGGAGACTGAGCACAAGGTCCTAACCAGTGAAATAGCCTCTCTGCAGTCGAAGCTGAAGACTGAAGGCTCTGACCTATGTGATAAAGTAAGAGCTTTTGCCTGTCTAAACTGTGTTCTTAGGAGCTTTGTATACTATTTGAGATGTCCTCACACTCTTGGCTTAGCTGCTGCACCTTATGTTCTCTCTTGAAAAGCAGTTAGTTTTTTCATTTATATAGTTCTCAGATACATGGAGGTGAATAGGTACCTGGCACATTAGCACTTGCTGTCTGTGGAACATCCCCTGAGCCCAGTGCCTAGGCACACATTAATGCTTTTGTAATATGCAGTCATTTTCAGCTTGCCATTAAATTCCTAGCTATGATGTTTGGGCAGATGAGACATGCCAACATGTTACATATTGTGTTACTAGCCAAGCCAGTAACACGGAGACATGCCTTTGGGGCCTTATGCTCTTATGGCTTTGTTGCCAACCCCAGTCTATGGAGTTTCTGTATTATCCTACAGGGCTGCGTGAAGATGGCAAACACACAGCTCCTATAGGGGGTCAGCCAATTACTTTCCTTCCTGGGTCAAATGTTTTTAGGATGCTAGGGGAAGGGGGAGTTGCCTTATTTTAGCACCTTACTTTAAAACTAAAATTTACATTGGGAGAGTTAAGTCTCACCTGTTCATTGTATATTTTTCTGCATGTGTCAATTTATCAGTAATAGATTTTTACTGGTTTGCTGGTCTGGGCAGCTAAATTTCTCTACAATTCCTCTGTGAGGACAGGGCAGCCAGCACATGTGTCCACATACTCATGCACCATCCTGACACATGCACGACTTGCAGCAGCTCTCTTTTTCAAATGGGAAGAGCTAAGTTTAGTCTCCAGGGCCCATTCAGCCCTTGGCCTGGTGACCAAGTCTGGCATTGTTTGTGCTACTGATCAGCAGTCAGACTAGAGCTTTAAACTGTGCCTACCAATCTCACTGACCTGGTGCGTCTCAGACCAAGCCAGTAAATAGCCACAAGAAACATCTTTTGGCCCGAGTTAGGTTTGAACTGGTCATCACCAAGATTTGAAAGGCTGTAATGTATCATTGAAACACCATCTTGCTTTTCAAAGTTATTCCTCTCTCATTGCTATTAACATATGTTCCTTGCAGCTCTGTTTAAACCTGTTTGTTCATTGGTTGTGCTGCTTAATCCTGCAGCCCTCAACACATCTGTTCATTTAGTTCACTCATTTTTGTCTGCTACACAGGGAAGGCCCCTCAACACCATGTGACTTGAAGAATAGCCATTTCACCCAGAATAACTGTCTCCTGTGTTGGGCCTTCCCTTGTACAAGCTGTTCCGTTTAGGACAGGGCTACATTTAGGTTCAGTCCTCTTTTTAAACATCCCTTTGTTCTGATCTCCCACAAGGTAAGTGAGATCCAGAAGCTCGACAGTCAGGTCAAGGAGCTGGTGCTGAAGTCATCTGTGGAGGCAGAGCGATTGGTGGCGGGCAAGCTCAAGAAGGACACGTACATTGAGAATGAGAAGCTGCATTCCAACAAGCGCCAGGAGCTGGTCACCAAAATTGACAACATCCTTGATGCACTATAACTTCAGAACACGAGTGGTTACAGGAGGGGGAGAAAAGTGAAGTGAAATTAAAAGGCCTGGGAGAGGACACACACTGAGCCAAACCCGTCCTGCTCTTCAGCCAGAAAAATGGGGAAGGCGGAAAATGCAAAGTGGAAAATGTTGCCTGCAAATAATTTTTTTTTTTTTTTTTTTTTTTTTTTT
>NW_017728997.1:24373502-24377334 GCF_001723915.1 Gavialis gangeticus | reverse complement strand
TTTTTTTTTTTTTTTTTTTTTTTTTTTTTAAACCTTAGACCTTTTGTTTTTAGAGCCTGTCTGTGTAGCTACTGCCATGTCAGGGACCATTGTATGATACCTCATAATTCACTACAACGGGGTTTCATACATGAAAGACAAAACCAGTTTAAAACAAGTCTCCAACTCTGTATTTTGCTGTGAGGAGAAGCCCTGGCTGTCCTTACATAATGAGCCTGACCTTCTGCTTGCAGAAACAGGTCCAGAAAGAATAAAGACCATTTTGTTTTCCAAAGGCTTTAAAAAAAAATTGCTCCCCCTTGAAGTTATACTTTTATATTTTGGGGATAAGGAAATAAAGGGATTATACTGTGATTTTTGTTACAAAAGTGCTGCTCTGCAGGTAGCAGTGTTCTGAGCCTGTTTAAAAAGAACCAGAGGCTGGGACACAGGGTGGCCAAACCAGCTGCATGCAAGCCTGTGCTGCTGTGCAAGATGTGTTTTCTTTTTTTGAAATGAGTTGCAGAGAAGAGACTGGGTTGAAATAAAGCTGGGAGAGGGCACATTTAGTTCTGTTTGCTCCTAAAGCTGGTCTCTAGAAGCCTTGGCGCTGTCCTCAAGTCCTGGATCGCTCAGGGATTTCCTCCCCACTGTACTGCCTCTTCTGCTCCCACCTGCATGCAGTGCGCGGACCTGATTCACTGTAGGTAGGAGCTGGGCCAAAAAGAGAAGGAGCCTGGGGGCTAAGGCCAGCTGGGCAAAGGGCCAGGGCCATAACCATGTTGTTAGGAGTGGGGATCATCTCTGGGTACTCCAGGTATTTCTTTATTCCCCCACCTTCCTTTCTGCTCCTCCTCGGGAGGTGGGAGGCACCTGCCCCTGTCTGCTCTGCCTGCCTTTATTGCTGCTGCAGCATCAGGAGCCCTTGTCTCTGTGCGGCCCCGGAACGACTGTGCTGAGGGCGCGGTTCCCCGGGGGAGCGTAGGGACGGACCAAGCCTCGCTGCTTTCCCCGCTGGAGACGAGCCGCCGCTCCCAGCGTGTCCGCCAGGGGGAGCTGCTGCCACAGCGGAGGTCCCTACGGTGCTCACGACGCATGCGCGGGGAAAATGACAGGCGCCTCCTTCGTGCTGGAGGTTGGAGTCCCATCACCGCCTACTCCCATTCGCTGTGCTTTGGGCTCCCTCCACACTTGTCTGAGGACACAGAGCAGAGTGGTTTTGCCTTCCTGACTCTTCCCCAGACTGGTTGGTGCAGTGACATATGGCCCCGTGGATGCATAGGGGCCCTGGACTCCTGGCAGGTGCCAGGCACTGTGACATCCTTGTGCTTTGGGACAGGAAGCAAACTCCCTGCTCTCCCCACCCAGCTGCTGGCTCTGTGGAGAGGCTAAAGGCACATCTGTTCTCCTCCAGCCCCAGCAGGCACATGCTTTCCCTCAAGCAGCTTCAACATGGACAGGCGTGCAATGCCCGACTGTTCCTGTAAAGCCCCACAACAGCCCCTGCAAGTGGGGCC
This sequence comes from Gavialis gangeticus, assembly GCF_001723915.1. Classification (NCBI taxonomy): domain Eukaryota; kingdom Metazoa; phylum Chordata; order Crocodylia; family Gavialidae; genus Gavialis; species Gavialis gangeticus. The sequence goes on along the minus strand of NW_017728997.1, from coordinate 24,375,838 downwards.
CCTCTGCACTAGCAGTAACGCACGCCTGGCATTCCCCTGCGCCAGGGCCTGCTCATGCACAGCACCCGGTTCATGTGCACTGTAGTCTGCTCCAACCAACACACCAACAGCAGGCGCAAGCACTGCTTCACTGAGATGTTGCTGGCACCATACAGCAAAAGCAGCCTAGTGCCCCGTCCCAGATAAGGAGAGACTAAAGGAGGCTAGGCCTAGTCAGCTTCGAAAAGAGACGTGTGGGGTTTACAAAATAGTAAATGGCGAAGAGAACATCAATAGGGATTTATTGTTTACTATCTCTCACCATACAAGGCAGGGGTCACAAAATGAAATGAGTAGGCCATAAGCGTACACCAAACAGAAAGAAGTTTTTTCACCCAGCGTGGTGTTAAAGTGTGGGACTCACTGTCACCCAGTGCAGTGGATGCTGATAATTTAGCCAGATTCAAAAGGGGATTGGATATGTTCTTGGAGGAAAGGATCATCAGTAGCATTGCCAACTCTTCAGGATTGCCCAGGAGTCTCCAGGAATTAGATATATATCTCTAGGAAACTACTGAGAGTCACCCAGGATATAAATGATAGGGTATTCATTAAAATAAATATTACACGTTGAATCTGATTTATACAGTAGTCCCCCGGGTTTTTAAAATGTAATAGTAATAAGAAAAACATAAGAAAAAATTTTGGGGGCTAGGGGCTGATGATCTTATGAGGTCCCTTCAAGCCTTAATGTCTATGAAATGTGCATTTGCCTTCCGGACACTAAGTCTACACACCGTAATCTGTAATTGATATATGCAAGCACGCGGCATATTCATATTGTGTGTCACGCGCATGCTGGTGTTCTGGAAACCTCCCAGAATAGATTCAGAGTTGGCAACCCTAGGCATCAATAGCTATTCAGCATGGGAGTAAGGGGTACAGCCTCTGGATCAAAACTTCCTGGACCTTAAATGCTGGCTGCAAGTGAGAGAGGATCGGGAAAAGAACCCTGGTCACCCCCAGTTCATTCTCCCTTTCAGCATCCACTCACTGCCCCAGTGTGAAACAGGAGACTAGTTGAAACAGGGCTAGGGTCAGACCCAGTAAATGGCAGTTGTGATGTCCTTAGCCCTGTGTGTGCATAGGGCATGTTTCCAGTCAACACAGGCTACGGGGCTGTGCAATTTGTTGCTGTCATGTATGTCATGGAAATCTGGAAGGGTGTGAATTCTGCCTGGCTGCCTTCAGAGAGCAAAATGGACCCTACAGGTGCTCCTGTTCCCTCCATGGCTCAGGGTATGACTCATCCTCCCCAGGGCCCTGTGCCTCAGCCCCTTGTCCTCCCACACCTGTCTTTTGTTTGAGGGCTGGATGCCTTTGCTTCTGCTGTCATTCTTGCTTGCTACCTTTGCTCTGTAAGGAGACAGAGCAGCAGCTCTCGTGACTCCCTCTCTGTACCATTGTCAGTCACTGGCTCAAAAGGCTGTCATTCCCCAGGACTTCTACCTGCAGTCGGGTTGAGGTGGGGGAGTAAGTGGCACAAGGGGGAACCCAAACCCAGACTTTCTAGTGTCAGTTTTTTAAAGGCATCTGGAGATTTAATAGCTGTTTGTCCTGAAATGGGTTTTTAAAGGACTTGCTGACAATGCGGACAGGCGATGGGTAGTTGAAGGTGGGGTTGGTACCTAAGAGACTTAGGCAAACCGTGCAGGTAGGGGTAATGGTGAGTCAGCTGGATTTTAGTTCTCCCCCAGAGTGGGGGCTGCTTTTTAGATAGACTATAAAGAACAAGGGCCCTGCTCAGTACGACCCTACCAACTATGAAACTATAAAACAGGTGCTGGCCTAGCTCAGCCTACCTCCATACTGTGCCCCAGCTGCTCCACTTGTATGAGATTTTTCTACACTTTTGGTCCTCAGCTGTTGCAGTATGTTGTTAAATAGCCATCATGTCCCCCACTAGAAGTGACTACAGGCACCCTAGGTAGTTCTTAGCCATCTCAGATGTACAGTGTGGCTTAGGGTTTTTTGTAGGCCCTTTAAGATCCTGGGACAGAAGAGCTTGTGAAGGGGAAGGCTTAATATTTACACAGGAAATGCATTACTTTCCCCTCCTCTCTGCAGCTGAGGCTGTGGAGTGTGGGGGGGGAGGGGGGGAGGGCAGCTGCCTGGCGCTGGAGGTGCTCTGCGGACCATCAGTGACAGCTTCACCTGCAGGCTGTCCCAGGCTCAGGCACAGAGCAGGAGAGAGGAGGCTGGATGGGGCTGCAGCTTTGTGCCCTTTCCTATCCTCTCCTCTTTTTTGTTCTCAGGGCCTCCATGCTCTTCCTCCTTTCCCTTACTCCTGACTCCGC
>NW_017728997.1:24359655-24368502 GCF_001723915.1 Gavialis gangeticus | reverse complement strand
CCAGCCACTCTTTTCAGGCTACAGCTCTACCCCAGAGGGGAAGAAGGGTGGCAGGCAGCATGGGCAACCTGAGGGGAACAGCTGGCAGTGAGAGGGGGGGAGGGCAGCTGCCTGGCGCTGGAGGTGCTCTGCGGACCATCAGTGACAGCTTCACCTGCAGGCTGTCCCAGGCTCAGGCACAGAGCAGGAGAGAGGAGGCTGGATGGGGCTGCAGCTTTGTGCCCTTTCCTATCCTCTCCTCTTTTTTGTTCTCAGGGCCTCCATGCTCTTCCTCCTTTCCCTTACTCCTGACTCCGCTGTTGTTTGATCTTTGCTTTGCCACTTCCCCTCCCTGAGGGATCTCCCCGCTAACTCTGCCAGGGGCAGAGAGATTGCGCATTTCTGTGCAGCCACTTGCCCACTTTGAAATGTCAGCACCTCTGTCTCACAGTGGTCCTGAAGGCAGGTGAGCCATGGGGCTGCGATCCCCTCATGCTGATGGCTTCTCTGCCCCGTCAGTGCCTGGAGGGGTTTAATATCCTGTACTGAGCTGGCCTCTCAGGGTGCTAAGAAACGCCCCATACTGGTTACCCTCATTGCAAGGTGCGTGCACTGGGGGATGGCTGTAGAGCCCTTGGTGACAAGGCCATTCATTCAGCAACCCACCCCGCCAGCTGGAGACCAGGCGTAGCCCTCCCTTCCCCAACATTGCTCTGGCTTGGAAGCTGCCACCACTGGCTAGAAACAGCAAAAGCAAACACCCCTTCCCTGGCCTGGCCCATAGCCCCTTTGGAGCCTGAACTCTTCTCCCACAGCTTGAGCCTCAGCCCCAACAAAGGGGACCAGTGGTCTCTGGGCTGCAGGAAACCTCTTGGCTTAGTGCAGAGCGCACTAGCCAGTCACTTGTACTTGGTCTCCAAGCCCTGGACAGCCTGACTCTAGCTGCCCCCCAGATCCCCTGGCTCTCTGGGGGCAAGCTTGGCTGTGGCATGGCTGTAAATGGACGATTCCAGCCAACCCCAAGATGCTGCCCATCTCCTTTTCCTCCTCACAGGCCAAACCACCTGCTGTTACAGCTCTGGCCCCCAGGCCTAGGCACAGGTCATTAGACCACATCAACCTCATCTTGCAAGAACCAGCTTCCTTCTTACATCTGCTAACACCCGTGCTGGGAAGCAGGCAGGCTTTTCCCTACTCTGAGCTCCTGGCCCTGGGTACGACTGTTCAGATGCTGTGACCAGCTTTGCAGCCATTTGGCTAAGAGTAAGTGTCAGTTTGACCCCTGACATTGTTCTCCAGCAAAGAGCAACCTGCCTTAAGTGGGTTTTGGACACTGGGAGATGGGCACGGGGCTTGCTCCATCCACTCCATACATTGGCTTGGTATTACATTGCTGCCAGGAGCCGTGGCAAGCACTACATCAGACTGCAGGAAGACAGCCTAAAAAGTAGCCCTTGCTAGGTTCTGTGCCCACAGCCCCAGACCACAGCGTTTATAGGTTGGCAGGGCAGAACTGGGTTCTGGTGGGTACCAGAGTGAGGGGCATTATGGGGCCTGTCCTGAGAAGAGCCTGATGCCAGTCCACAGGATCTGAATTCTCCCCAGTCCTAGGACGGGGAAAGAGTAAGCAATGCCATTCCCCAGGGACATGCCCCATCTCTATCCCAGAGCAGAGAGGTTGCCCCCACCCCCAGCTTTGCCCTTGACTTTTCTCCTCAGCCATCTGGAGTCCTGCTCAGCACAGCAGAGCCCTCAGTTTCTGAAAAAAAATCAAAGCCTTGCAGCAGGGACAAGCACCTTCTATGCTTCTCCCTCCCCAGCTGAAGGGCTGCTGTTTAATCAGTGCCTCTGCTTAGTGCCTGGGGCTGCTAGGAAGCCCTCAGATCCTGCTCATTAATGGAGGTCTTGGCTGCAAGGAAGCAGCTATAAATAGCAGAGGGGATGCAGACAGCCCAGGAGCCCTGCAAAAGCAACCTATCAGCCTGATTACAGGGTAGAGGAGGGGGAGGGAGCTGCTAGCCTAGGGAGAGCTGTCCCACTTCCACAGGATGAAAATTAAAGCAGCTGCTGCAGCAAGAGCCTTGTCTTTCTGGTGTTCCCCAGATCCAGAATCACTTTCGTCCTCCAGTTTCCCCTCCTGGTGTAAAGGCAACCAGTCACAACACTGCTTTCCCCACTCCAAAGCACTGGGGTGGAGGACAGCACAGTAAGCGGGAGAAGGAATTTTTGGCTAGTTAGACAAGGAAGCCTTGGCTCAAATAAGTGTCTGGGCCCCTAACATCAGACAGGAAGCCTCAAGGCACTACTGCCCTTTCCCCATCCTGGCTCTGCAGGAATCAGGCTGACTCAGTGCACAGGCAAATGCTGCTATTAATAAAAGTAGGTTTTAATTCATGTACAAAATAGACTATTGACACACATGGGGCCTCATTCCTTTACAAAGCAGCTCTCTAGGTGTTTTATCCAGGCACCAGGTAGGGATAGCTGGACTCTCCAAGACTCACCAAGGCAAGCAAGAAGCCAAGCAATACTCAAGGCTCATTGTCCCTTCAGCTAAGGCCCAGCCTGCTCCTCTTTGGAGCCAAGCAGTCCATGGCTACAAAACTCTCCTGCCAAGCCAGCACCCCAACACTGCACAGCTCAGACTCCTGTCTCCCATCCAAGACACTTGTGAAAACAGGCCAGCAAAGGGAAGAAGAGGTAAGGAAACATACCAGGAGCTTAGATCACATCAGCCAGGGAAGGAGACAATGCCATGCAGCTAGCAGCAGCCGTTACCAAATGGTCCCCTTAGGGCTACAGCTGTGCATCCCTGCCCAATTTAAAGGGCCAGCTGCTGCCAGAGAGGAATGCTGGAGAAGAGGCGGGGAATGATGCTTGGGACAAGAGGATGGGAAGCCAGCCTTGGGAAGGGTGGTTTATCCTGTATCCTTATCTGTCCCAGGTGGAGAAGGCTTTTCTGCCCTTGCTCTGGGGCTCAGTCCCAGCACTGCATTCTCCTAGCCACTGGTGGAAAGGACTTGAGTGAAGGCATCCCCACTCTTTCCCATGAGAGCAGTGTCCAACAAGCCCATGCACGGGTAAGTGCATCACTGTGGCCAGACTGATGTCTATGCATCAGGGCCCCAGTCCTGGCCACACTCCCACCACGGGCTCCATCTAGAAGCCAGCCGGCCTGGTTTTCATCTCTGCCTTTTTGAATGAGTACTTCTGATTAGTCTTCTTGTAGGTCAGGATGTACCATGTGCCCCAGTAGATGCTGCTTGTCACCCCACTACTGGCCCTGGTGGTACTTGCCATTCAGGTTCGCTGCCAAGCAAGAGTCGAACCACCAGCTGGCCCTGTAGTAGGTACCGCAATTGCCCATGGGGTAGTTGTCACTGTCCCAGGTGGTGAAGCACTTGTGGTCATGGTTGTAGTGGTGGCTGTAGGTCAGGGCATTGCCAGCATTGCCTTGGTACTCCCGGGCTGTCAGGCATCATTTGTTGGCCTCACTGGCTATCTTGAACTTGAGGTAGATAGCGTGACACTGGACAACATACCAGTCCTCTAGCCCCACGCGCAGGGTGTGCTGGCCCAGGCGCGTTAGGCCATGCAGCTGCTCATTGCCCAGCCAGTGCTCACCCTGCAGGCTGCCAAAGCCCAGGCAGTACTCCTGCCAAGTGAAGTTGAAATCCAGGGAGCCATCCTGCTGGTGCTGGAACATGGTCCAGCCACCCCTATCCATCACCATGTCACAGTACGCCTGCAGGGAGTCAAGAGGCAGGTTCAGCAGTGTCGGGAGCCTGACATCCTTTTCTGGGCGTCAGGGACACGGGCTCTGCCTGTTTTGGGCTACAGAGGGCTGGAGGCAGCTCTCTTCTGTGGGTAGTGCTCTGTGAGGGTTTTCACTCTCTCCACAGATCATGATCCACACACCTGCCCTAGGCATGAGCCAGGAACCTCATGCCTAGGGCAGCCTCCATGTTCCCAGCCCAGGGAATGTAGCTTTGCAACAGCAGAGCTGCCAGGTGCCATAGCACAGGCCCCGTTGCTGCGACCCAGCTTCACACAACCCAGTCAGAAAATGCCATTGAGACAGAGCTAAAGGGAAGTGCTTTAGGGCTCCAGCTGGGGCCAGCAACCCAGTGAAGCAGGGAGGGCTGGAGCATGGCTGTCCCACTCTAGGTGTGTGCTGGGCCCTGTGGCCTAGAGCTGTGGGGGCACTTTGCTTGACCTAGGTGTGTTGACAGAAAAAGTCAAATGTCTGCCCAAGCCCAGTGCTCTAGCATGGCTGAGACTTACCAACGCCTGTGGCTTACCCACATGAGGGAGGGATGGGGCCAGCATCATATCCATGGCTCCTGCACCCAAGTAACCAGGTCCAACCAAGTCAGGGAGGGCGCAGTTTTTGGTGCAAGCATGGACCAAGGCTCCCAATCACTCCTGTAGATGCCAGCAAGGCACTGTAACTGCTTTGCTGCTGCCTGCACCCACAGATGCAAGAGTGCCATGAGGACCACCCCCATACTTCAAAAGGCTGCTGGAGTGGGATGGGCTGGATGGTGTAGATACCATTCTCATGGATGCCCTGGTTGTGGATCTCAGCGCAGTCCTGAGGGAAGCTCTGGTCCAGTTTCTTGGAGGCTTCCACTAGGTCCAGCCGACACAAAGAGCAATCACCCACAAGCCAGCAGGCACTGGCTGCATTAGGTTTCCTAAAGGGCCTTTCTGCATGTGAATAGCCCCAGCAGGGAGAGGCCTAGAGCGTGGTTCAATGGGAGCAGATGTGGGCACTGGGGCCCCAGAACTGGCATGGGGCACTGTCCTGCCTGTGCTCCAGGGCTTGGAGCAGATGCTCATGACAGCAGCCCTACAGGAGCACCCTGAGGAAGATTTCCTCTCCTGGGAGCTCTTCACAGGAGACTGATCAGGCCCTGAGAGTTTTGCTTGCCCTCTCAGCCCCACCAGGAGGCAGGGGGGCATCTTTGTGCCCATGTTGGGGAAGTGGGATGGTGAGGTGCAGAGCATGGAAATGGAAACAAGGTCAGAGCTGAAGCAGAAACCCAGGAGAGCCTGGTGGCAGCTCTATGCTCAGGTCGCTAGGCCTGACCCCTGCCTTATTCACACTGAAGTCATTGCTGCTAGTTTCTGAATTTAAGCTCTCTCGGCCTTCTGTAGGCTAAGATCATGCATAGTCCTTGTTCTTAACCTGGCAGGGAAAATACCATGTATGTGTGTCCATGAAGGCAGTTTTCCTAAAGTGCACCTGGGGAGAACCGCTCTTCCGACGTGGTTCAGTACCCACCGAGGTGTAGCAGCTTTAAGCCCACTTTATGGAAATAGGAGTCTCCTCCCTAGCTTGCTCCAACAGCCTTATGGCTGAGGGCAAACAAAACTTGAGATCATCCAAACTCCAAGCCTCCAGGCTTTGGCCTGCAAGTAGGATGCTAGCCAAAGGTTTTGGGAACATCTGAAGCTCCAGATGGGGGCAGAGGATGTTTGCCGGTAGTAGGGCCACTTATGGTTCTGGACTCTTGGATTTGGAATTGGTTTGGGCTAATTTGTCCTGGGATACATAATTTTTTGCTTTTGTTTTTAAAGCTCTCTCAGACCTGGCAGGCCTGTGAGGCCCAGAGGCTGGGCAGAGCAGGGCTCAAAAGGCAAGAAGATGGGGCTGCCTTGCCACACAGCACAAGGAGGATGAAGGAAAGTGAATTACTCTGTATTTACCCAGAGGGGCTGGTGTCTTCTCAGCCTTGTGCTGTCTTCCTAAATCTGCAAGGGAAGCAACATTTGCACTCATCCACTTCACTGCAAGGCATCACTACCATCTCCCCCACCCCCTCTCCTCACCCCACAAGCCCTTGGACTGCAAATGCTGCCCTGCCCCTTCCTCACCCCAGCAGATCTGAGGTCTCCTAGGCCTCAGACCTCCCACAGCCTTGCTGATGCCCCTCAGTTCAGAAGCACAGTGCACCCCGCTGCTGCAGCCCCTGCCAGCTCCTTCACAGAATCAAACAGGGGGACCGCACTGCTGTTGTACTGTGGAGAAATGGGGGTGGGGGGAGGGGTTCCCCGAAGCTCCTCTAACATACAGACTGAATTTATAGCCTAGCACCACTACACATTCACCCCCACCCTGGCTGGACTGGGTGTGCAGAGGAAGGGGAGTTGGCTTCTGTGCCCAGACTAATGTCTCTGTCATGTAGAGCCTCCCCATTCAGCCACGGGGCGCTGAAACAGTCTCACATGGCTACATCCCTGCCTGTCTGTCTCTTGTTTGAAGTGGGGAGAACATTTGTTATAATGCTAATTAATACGATGCACTTTATCCCAAGAGGCCATGCAGTTAGGAGTGGTTTCCCTCATCACTGAAAGGTAGCCACCTCTGGTGTGGAACAAGGCAGCTGATCATTAGCAGTGAATAGCAGTGCTCCACCACAGTTCAGGGCAGACGGCATCATAAAATCAATGCAAGGTGCAGAGTTTAGGCCAACAAGCTCCCAGTGGAGTTTGCTGTATACAATTCTTTACCTTGCGCTCCCACCTGCCTCATCCCCTTCAGCACCAAATGTGCCTCTTCCTTTATTTCCAGTGTGTTGAGGCATCTGCTTTCTGAACCAAAGACCCCATCGAGCGTGGGAGAAATCCCTCAGCAGTCAGCATGACAGGACAAAAGGCTGCGACTGAAGGCATGAGTCTGAGGGCAGTGTGGGCCAGGAGGGCCCTGTTGTCACCTTTTGAGACACAAATGGCTTGTGACACCATTGTTCTCCACATCTGCTAGCACAGGGGGCTGCATTTACCTCTGCTGAATCATTCCAGCAGGCAGTTATCACTGTTTCCCTGTTAAAAAATCCATAACCATTTGCTTCAGATTTCAGACCTTAGGTAACTGGACTCTTGCAGGGCAGAATAGAGTCGGTCTCTGACCTATGCCAGCCTGGAGCCTGCCAGCTGGGGCCAAGCATGATGGCGGGGCTGGGGATATGGACTCCTGGCCATTTTCTAGGCTGAGACCCTCCAGGGCCAGCTTTAAGAGTATCCATGTCCCTGGCAGGCGCCTGAATGGAGCAGTCAGGCTTTCAGACCTGACTCTGAGGTGGGCAGACAGGATGCAGGGGTAGTTAAGGCCAGACGCTGCATTGTTCTCCAAGGGAACTGGGTGGCTCAGGAGAACCATTCAAAATCTGGCTACAAGTGTGCTGCAAGCTCCTTCCTGCTAAACACAGAGGCCTGTGTTTGAAGCTGCCCCCTCTTCCTTATTGTACTTAGCTCTCCTGAGGAGAGGACTTTTGGCTTTAGCCATTAAACACCACACAAGTGAGTTCCCCACTCCATTACCAGTCTATTTAGGCCTAGAAGCTAGAGCTGAAAAAAATCTCTCAAGTTCCTCCCCTGATCCGTATACCATCCAGCTCCTTTCAACCTCTGATACAGTCCTTCAGCCTCCCAGTTCAGCATCTTTTGCTACGAGACCTCCTGCCCAAAGAAGATGCCCTCCTGGCTCAGGCAAAGCCAGAGAGTGGGGGACCCTTTTGAGAACATGAGGTGGGATACATGCCTTGCGAGAGTCCTCCTTTCCAAGACCAAGAGCAGGCAACTAGCACTGTGCCCAAGGACTGGCCACAGGTAAAGGGCAAAGCAAGGGAAAAAGCAAGGCCTTGTCTTTCATGAAAAGGCACAGCTGGCAGTGGTGATCTGGTGCCTAGGGCTCTCCCGCAGTCTGAGGGGAGCTGCTTCTGCCTCTCTGGGAGGGAGTCAGTTCTGTGAGCAACCCAGGGTCTTTCAGCACTTCACCGTGTCTCCTTGTGCATCTTAATTGTGCGTCACAGCAGCAGGCACTGCACGGGGGCAAACCCATGTGAGGGATTAATGGCATTTAAACAATGAGCAAGGAAGTGTCTGCATCAAGTGCACAGAGCCCCAGACTCCAAATCAGCATCTGAAGGGAGGAGACACATTCCTGTGAAAGCCACAGGGAGGTGGAGAAATGACTCATGGTGACTCACAGCCAGGGCCACACACTTTCTTGCTTTAAAGCCTCCAGCAAAGGGAGCTTCCAGCATGAACCTTGGGAGACTGTCCCTAGCCTAGCAGGTTTCCTCCTGGTGCTACTGTCCCAGTATTCTCCTTTTTGCATTTCATCCTATCTACTCATAGCCTTGGGGCTCAAGCAGGTTCTCTTCATTCCAAACATTTCACCCTTTCAAAATTCAATAGCTGGTTATGGCCCCCATGCCCTGCCTGTCACTCAGCCATGGCTCTTTTTTTTTTTTTCCTCCCTGGTGAACCATTCCAGCCTCTGAATCCTTCCTGGAGGCCCTTCAACTGCCTCTTTGCTGCATTTTGAGCCTCTGGAGAATGTCCTTCAGACATGCTATGGTAGTGTTTGCCCATGTATTTCCTGAGACCTGGCTGCCAAGAGACACAAACTAGTTTCTAATCTAGGGGATTTCTGAGCTTGTCAGGATTTGCCCAGAGCTCTCCCTGAAGTACAGACCTGCTTCCTCCGGGCAGCTGGATCCCTGCCCATGGCATCCTCTCCCCTCACCCTCTCCTCTGCTTCCAGCGCTCTCCCCTCCCCTTAGCTCCAGGCTAATAAAGAGCAAGGATGTCTACTGAGGGAGGCCTTGTCTGGAGGGCTGAGAGGAGGAAGGGCAGAACAGCATGGGGATTGTGCCAGGACTTCAAGAGAGAGAACTGTTCCCTTCACCGCACAAGAAAACCTGGTAGCTATAAGTGTCAGACGACACAGCCCAGACATTTCTCTTCATGATGGCATCTGACTGCCTGGAATTCCTGCCAGGACAGGAATGGATGGGTTGTCTGGACATCAAAGGGGAGAGGGGTGGAAAACATTAAGGGGGGGGAAAGGGGGGGGGG
>NW_017728997.1:24329639-24359485 GCF_001723915.1 Gavialis gangeticus | reverse complement strand
GGGGAAGAGGAGAAAAAGGGAAAAAAAAAAATCAAGGAGAAAGCCAGGTACAGATGAGGAGAGATAAGGACAGTGGGGCTGTTTGGCCAATACCACTGGGGTCACACTGGGTTTGCAGATGCTGAGTGGGTCCTGACTGCACCTCCTGCACTGAACAAGTACTGGTTGGAGATGGATGTGGGCTGGACAGGTCAGCTCAGGTTTCTCAAAGAGAGTGCAAGTCTCTGGGGAGCAGGGCCTTTGCAGTCCAGGAGGTACCTTGTGATGTCTGGATTGAAGGGACTGTCCTTAGAAGCACAGACTGGCAGCACCCGGCCAGATGCCCAGCCAGGCCGTGCAGGCTTCTGGAGTGTGAGCGATCACTGTGAGCTATCCATGACACAGACTTTTTTCAAGAGGGGCTGTGTCCGGGGGAAATGCTCCCCACAGAAGTCTTTGCCTGCACCGTGAGTGCCCTTGTGTGCAAAGAGACCGATGCCCAGCAGTGCAAGATCTCCACAATGAAGGCAGGTGTCGGTGTCTTGTTGCTGATGTGTGACCCTTTGTGACTAGGCTCAGCACAATGTTTGTGCTCTTGGGAAAGAAAACCTGGACAGAGAATGTTCCCGAGGAGAGAAAACCGTAAGGGGAAATGGGAGACGGATACAGATAGCCCCACTCCAGGCCCACCTCACAGCTTGCCCGGTGCCAGGATGATCCCTGCACAACTCAGTTGCATTAAAAACCCTTGAGGAAGTGTTTGCTACAGCTGCATGACATGAAATCTAGACAACCTGCTAGAGCAATACACTGGGCCCAGGATGTTACAGGCACACCTGGGTTTGGTTCAGTCTTCCCGCTCCCTTTGGCCCTAGCCACATCCTCCCTTGCCTTCCCTGGCCCTTGCACATCTCCTTCCTTAGAGCACCTCTTGACAGCTGAGTTCTGCCCTGGGGTGCCATGAAGACCACTCATCACCAGACAAACTGCTTGGGAGGGCTGAAATGGGGGATTGGTTCAGAGTTACTCTGTTCAGCTGCAGGGAACATTCCTGGGTGTAAGTCCTTTGAGAAGAGAGAAGCCAAACCTTGAATCAATTACCTCACTCTTGCTTTTACCCCATCCCTGATGGGTTTGAGAAAAGGGGGACTTGGATCTGAGCCAGCCTTGGGTTGGTCTTGGCCAAAAGCCAGCCCAATGAGTCTTGGTAGACCCAGAAGCAGAGCTCCAGTGCACTCACCCAGGATGAATGTTTTCAGGACAGAATCATTGCAGGGCAGCTTGCAGCCAGACAGGATTCCCATCAGCAGGACCACCAGGGAGTCAAGTCTCTCCTCCACACGGCTCAGGTTGAGCTTGTTCTCTTCCTGCAGCCTCTCCAGCCTGGATGCCATGACCGCCACGCTAGCTTCCACTGTTTGGAGACGGTTAAGCAGGTTCCTGGCCCGGGAAGGGCTCGGCTTGCTGTGACCCTCTCCAGCTTGTTTCAGAATCTGCCTGAACTCCATCTGCTGCTCCCCTGGGACATCCCTCACCTGGTCCAGGGCTGGCAGCACCTCAGGAGCAAGGAAGTGGAGCCTGCATCCTCCCAGCCCATCACAGCCAGGTTCTGGCTGGGAAGGGGGCATTGCCACTAGAGACTCCCAGCACAAAGGGTCTTTCCTTGGGCTGCATTCTGGACTGTCTGGGCCCGGTTTCCCTGGCTTCAGCCACAGCAGAAGAAGGAAGCCAAGACACAGACACCAGCTGAAGGGGAAAGAGACTTCCATCCTGCTACTGCCTCCAGCCACACAGGTGAGGTGCAGGTGAGGGCCAGGACTCACAACAGGGTCCCTCTGTCTCAGCTCCTCTGCAGAGGGGCTGGGAACTCCTCTTACAGGCTGGCTCAAAGCAAACGGCATGGGGGGGCTGAGAGGAGTTGGAGATTTCCACCAGGGGAGTCACAGCAGCAGAGGGGAAAGGGAGGGGTGGGGGAGGTTCAGATAAAGGAGCACTTGAGCCCCTCCAGCAGATTAGCATCATATGGGCAATTAAAGCCAAGCCCTACAGACCTGGAATGAGTGTCTCTCTTGTGCAGCCCTTGCAGCTGAAAGGACTCCACTTGAAGGGGCTGTAATTTGCCTCCACAGTCCTGAACAAGGAAGGAAACCACCCAACTGTGAGAGCAGCTGCGGGGAACAAGGAGCTCTGTTCGTCCCTGCTCCACGAATGCTGGTCCTTGGCACATGGCAGTGCCCACCCCATAGGGAGTAGAGCCCACCACAGGAGATGACCTAGGCAGTGCTCCTAGCTCTGGGGAACATGACTCCCATTCCCCAGCCAGCTGCCATTTCACGATGGCCGCAACTGCTGCTCTCCAGCCCAAACTTTACCTTTATCCCACCAATCATACACCCCACCCCAATCTCAGCCTCTGGTCCCAGGTGACCTAATCCCCCCTGTTGCCCCATGAGACAAAGGCAGGGGTTAGGCAGACCTAGGGCTGAGAGGCAGCCATCAAGATCCACCCACACTGCTCCATGGAGAGCTGCAGAGACTGCAAACTCTCTGGGGCACGGGGCTCTCTCTAGCTTCGTCTTGGCTTGGCAGTGGAGTCAGGTCTGAGGGGCCAACAAATGAGGCAACAGCAAAGGAATCATGTTTGGTAGATAGTGGGAGAAAGACCCAGCTGACGCACTTGCTGTGTCTGAGGCAGGCACATGGGCTCTGTTGTCCTGTCAGGGCACCTGGCACACCTAGGCAGGGCCATGTCAGCACCATGGGGGATGTAGACTCGTAGCCGGATAGCCAAGCTCCTGCTGCTTCCCTGATTCTGTCCCGGCACAGCTCTGGCTCCCATCACTCCTGAGCACTGGGGCCCAGACTCCCAGTCATTTGTTTTAGGCCAGACACAAAGTGACTTTCTCACCTTTAGTTTGGACCGGGTCTGAGGCTTTCATAGTTGCTCCTCCACTACTTTCCTGAAGATGGGAAAGCCCCTCTGGAGAGTCAGGGCAGGTGGGCAAGATGTAGCCACTCCCAGCATCTCTCCAAGGCCCCTTTCATCTCACCGTTCCTGATGGAGACCAGTGCAAACCTGGGACCTTTGCCCCAGGGCAGTCTTCCACTTGAGAGCCCTCTCGCTCAGGCAAGAGATGGGATGTACAGTGCCTGGGAGGTTTTGGCCCTTTACACTTCTGTTGTGCCCTCTGGCTAGGCCTGACTGGGGTGTGGGCAGCTGGGGTGTGGCTGGGAGGTGAGAGAGAAGGAGGAAGTGGGGAAGGAGGCAGAGTTCTCTGATCTGGGTTTTTTAAACCATTGGTTATTTCTAAAATGTGGAACGCAAGCAGAGTGGCTCTGGTGGGACAGCCAACAAGAGGCTGACCTGGAAGCCCCTTGCAGAGATGGGAAGGTGGGTGGGGAAGTGACCTGCCCCGGAATAAATTATTCTAGGGTGACTCCAGCCCCTGGTCACTCCCAGGCTTCTCCTGCCTCCCAAAGGGCTTGGCCCCAGAGGAGCTCACTGAAAGCAGTCATCAAAAACTTGCTCAACCATATGACTGTTTTTAACTCCCCTCCACCCCGTGTAAGTGAATGGGACAAGTTTTTGCTTATTCCTAATCCCTTGTGGTGAAAGAGGCTGGCTGTGATACCACTCTTTTGACCAGGACCTTCAAAAGATGAGGCAAGGCCAAGAAATTCTCTCTGTGGAGCCTCACAGCAAAAAAGCAGGGCAGGCTGGCCCAGAGCAAAGTGTGCAGACAACTACTGAGGCAAGTCTCAAAAGCTTCCACTGTCGTGGTCTGCTCGGTCCTCACAGGGCACCCCCCAGCCACTGCAGTACCCAAGGCCCAGATCCTCCAAGGTACTGGAGTGCCTAACTCCCTCTCACTTCACGAGGTGAAATCCCTTGGAGCAAAGGTGTCAAACTCACCCCCATTCCCTGGGGTGGGGGCTATTTTGCAGGCTGGATCTGTCCTGGGGTATGAGGCAGAGGCAGCTGTGGTATACTTTTTTAGGGTGAGACCTTGACACATGCATTTACAAACCTGTGCACCTAGGGAACACTACATGAGTTACACAAAACTGGGAATGGGCTCTCAGGTACTATGGCAACAGGGAGCATATCAATGGACACCCACGCACAGAGTGTTTTCAGACTGTGTAGCTTGAACAGCTAGAATACAACAGCTTGTTTTAACTACTGTTTCTTGAGAAAGTCAGGGTAGTAGTTAGCCCTGATTTTATTTTTAAATCCATGCCAGAGCAGCACATAACCTTTCTGATGTCACATGGATGTTGTGTGTGGGCACTTCCACCCATTGTGTTGAAACAACATTATCTAGGCAAGCAACTGAGTGACTGCCAGACCCACAGTTGTCCATGGTAACGTGGTGCGATAGTTTTTACTTAGATGAGCATGCACACTTTCTTCCTATGCCTCATTCAGTGCACAGGACCGCCATGCTCAGGGGATGAATCCAGGCTGGGTGTGGCACAGGAGGCTTTTGCTTGTAGGGCCCCTGTCCTGTCTGGTGCAGGAACTAGGGAGTGAATGAATGAGATGGATGACAACAGGAAGAAAAAAACCCAGTCTTATGTTGAAAGCAGTCTAGGAGAACTGGCTTCTCTCTGTGTCTCTGCCACAGACTTCCTGTGTGGAGCTGGGCAAGCCACTGAACCCAAGCTTTGCAAAAGGTGGCTGCTAATTTTATGGTCTTTGCTTTCTAGGTGTTTTGCCACCTGAGGGTCTGATTTACAAAAAGGCTAAGCCATCATGGCTGTGCCTGACATCAAGGGGTATGGTGCTTGAGGCATCCAAAATTTACAACCTCAGCAATGTTTTTTTTAACCATGATTTCCTACAATATCTAGGTAGCTACAAGGATCACTTCCTTTATTGCTATAAAGCATCCATCCCTGGTAAAGGAACAAGGGGCATAAAGCTTTCCTATGAAGGGTGGCTTAGCCTGTATGTAAGGGGCAATCTCCCAACCTGCAGTTTGAGATGAGGCAGCTGCAACCACCGAGCTGAGCTAGGACTCATAAAGAACAGTTGCACAGCACCATCTAGTGGCTCACAAAGCCACCACTTTGGAAAACACCCGGGAAATGCATCCTTTCTTGGGTCCCCTGAGCCAGGTGCAGCATGAAGACAAATGTTAGCAATGCTAGTTAAGGAAGCCCTCAGCCAGAAGTGCTAGTGGTCTGCAAACAAACACAGCCTAGGTGGTAACACAGAGAAAAGCTCCGGTTGCCAAATCAACAGTGCTGATGACTCTCCCATGCCCAGCTGGCACTAGCCCAGCTCCCTGCTAGATGAGGCAGCAGAACCTCTTGAAGGAGGTCCCGCCGCAGAGCTGCTGGGATGGTCTCACTTTAAGTCCCGTCAGACATCACATGTGCACAGGCAGTGTCCAGAACATCCCTTGTGGGCACACAGTCACTCACTCCCCTTCCGGATGCAGCCATCTCTGTGTGAAACCCATCAGCCATTTCACAACATGCAGCAATGCAGGACAATAGCTTTGGATGGAAAGGAAGAACACAGTCTTCCAGCTGGAACAGCAAAGCGGGGCTCTTTAGGTGGGTGCACTCCTTGAACCCCTAGAGTGGGAGCATCATCAAGACAACAGGGGGATTATGGCTGTTCTTGTGAGACGTGCCCACGAATTATGAGAACACCATCTCTGCAAGATGGCAGAGCTTCATGGTGCCCTGCGGCTGGCTCAGACCACCACCTACTGGCTCAGGTTGCTCTCTGCAGCCCACCTTGCAGGGTACGCAATAGTCTCTCAGCTACAGGTTGATTCAGGCTGTGCCTGTTCTGCCTGTGAGATCTGCTATGCTCCCAATTCAAGGCACCCAGCTGAGAGAGGCAGCATGGAGCATGGATTCAGGGAAGTCCTGTCAGTACCCCCTCCCATCTACCACTTCCCTCCTCCAATCAAGTGCCTTTGAGAGATGCACTTGCTGACTAAAGTACAAATCTGCATTTGCTGCACAGAGCCCTGGGGAGGCTACAAGGCTGAGGTCTCTCATTCCTGCTATGCATCCTGTGTGACCTGCAAGGCAGTACCTGAGCAGAGACCAGTGGCTACACCAAGCAATTCAGGCCAAGGCACGGGCACTGTTCCAAAGGCCCCATTTTATTCATGGTGCACACTCATATCAGCAAGCTGGTTCCTCTCTCATCTTGCAGAGGGAACAGAAGGGCGGAGAAGGGAGCCTCCTGGAGAACAAGGCAGTAACCAGGGAACACTGCTAGATGTCAGCCAAACTTGGAGCCAAAGCTCAGCACTAAGCTCCTTTCCTAGGCCTCGGCCCTCAGTTCTGCTAGGCTCTTTTGCCACTCACTCTTGGTCCCATTTGAGGGTTAGACACTGAGGGGTGTCTGACATCTGGGGCAAGTCCCCAGCTCTTGCCACCAGGCTACTTCTCCAGGTCAGAGGGAGAAGTGACTTTGCTGGTCACCTCAGGCCCAATTCCAAAGTGGAGGGAAGAGAAACAGGCAGCTGGTGATCTGTGAGCTTGCAAGGGGCCCTGAGAAATCACACATTTCTTATGCTTCAGGCTGGTTCAGCATGGCCAGCCCCACAGCACCTTCTGGGCACGTGCTGGGCAAGACAACTTCAGTCTGCTACCCTAATCAGCCTCTCCACAATGTAAGCGTTCAGAGCTCTGCCTTGCTTCTCACCTCCCACCACTGTGTGGCTGTGCTCCATCCCAGTGAGGCTGCTGTGCAGGTCAGGGCCCCATGACTGCCACCCTCTGAGCTTGCAACATGCTTTGAGGTCCTTCCCCAAGGAAGATGCAACAGGCCTGTGTGATGCTATTGCTTAACAGCATCTACTCAATCACAGCAGAAAGGAGCCATTAACGCTGAGTGAGGCATGAATTCCTGCCTGGATCCTGGCAAGCCCAAGGGAAGAGCTCTGGAGGAGGTCACGGGGTGCATCACCCATTAAACTTGGAGTCACAATGTAGTGCATCCCATGGCCTCCTGTGCTAAAGCCTGGGCTCACGCAGGCTTCCTCCCATGGCTGGGAAAGGAGCCCGAGGCAGCAGCCGGAAGGCGCAGTGTACCACTGGGGGGCGACACAATCAAGAAGCTGAAGACTGCAGGAGACTGGGAAACTTCTGCTCCCCTCTGGCCCAGGTAACTGTTGACAAAGTCCCTCCAGTGCCCCAGCCCCACTGCCCACCCATGCAGGGCCGCTTGGGGGACCCACCGCTTCACCTCAGCACACACAGGAGAAAAACAAGAGTGACTAATGACCAGTGACAGGGGCATCATTTTTTTTTTCTCATCCAATTTGTCTTCAAGGCTGACACCAGAGAAAACCCCAAATTGCAGCTCATGCCCTGCACAGTTTTACCACAGTATCCTGAAAAAAGCATCTGGTGAGCTGATAGCGGAGGGGGGGTCCGGGCTGGAGCCCCTACCGGAAGCCCAGGACTGGCAGCGGTTGAAGACCCAGGGCATCTGCTAGAGTGTCAGACAGGAAACTTCCTAGAAACTCTGAGGGCTTCCTGGGCTTCTGCCACTGTCCCTGCAGACAGGCAGGCATGTAGCCTGCCTTGCTTGGGGCATCAGGAGCCCTGGTGGCACTGGGCCTTTCAGCCCAGGCCATTGAAGAAGACACTGGTGGCATTTGTCTATGGGGACCTGCATACCTTTTGACACACAAAGGTAACTCAAAGGCTTGTGTGATGCTCTGAGTAGGGATAGCATCCCTTCTATGACATACCCAGGAATCTGCCAGTACAAAGGGGCTTTGAGTTTGGGCAAAACTTCATCCATGCTTCGTGATGTTCCAGACCTTGACTAGAATCACAGGCTAGGCCAGCTGGGATGATGCCAGTGGCTATGGAGAAAGGATGGCTGAGGAGGAAACTCATCATGTCATTTCCATGAGTGACCATGTGCCTCTACTCATTCCCCAGGCAGCTGACCCCTGAGGGATGCTGCTGTTCCACCAGGGCAGCTGTGACTTGTGGGATGTTTGTAGAGCTCTTCCCTCAGAGACACATAAGATGGCTCTGAATCCCCCATGCAGCAGACTTGAGTGACAAAGAGGTGGAAATAGAACAAGGAAAAGGCTCCTGACATGAGAACAATCCCAAAGCAGCATTTGCATTCCTGTAGCCTCTTTAAACTGCAAAGGACCCCAAGACTTTCTAAAGCAAAAGCAAGGTAGATGGCCACAGAGCTGCAACCACAGAGACCATTGCCAGGGTCATTCTACACACAGCACAGACTTGCATACAGCCAGAAACATCACTGCCTCTTTTCTGAGAGGAAATGCTGGTCAAGGCATCAAGCCAACCCCATGTCTGATCACCCTGCTCCATAGGTGACTGCAGACCTTGCTCTTCACTGTCTCTCCTGGAAAGAAGCACCTTTAACCAAGCTGCATCCCATGGCACTGCCTTGCTATTGCTGCAAGAGACCCGAATTCTTGTGCAAGACTCAAATCTGTACAGTGACTCTTCTCCCACCAGTCCACCTCCAGTTCCCTCTGAGGTAGAGAATGTGTTTCCAGGGTGGTCTCGGACCCAGCCCAGGCCTGAGACGTGGAGACAAGATCACAGAGCACAGAGTAGAGAGACAAGACAAGGCATCTTTTTAGGTTTGGAAGTGGAGGGAATTCTGTGGCTCTTGATCAGCCTGAGGGGGTAACTCAGGCAGGTTTTCCACATGGCAGGGCACACTGGAGTCACTGTCTTGGAAGAAGCCAGACAGCAGCCAAAGCTAGGTGCTCTGGGAAATACATGACCCCCTCACACCTCATTGTGTGTTATTGTCCTGGCCCCTCTCCGACTCACTGCTCCAGCTCAGGTTCCCCCTGCAGCATCAGCAGGGAGAGCTTTGGTCTCATTTCATTGAAAAAGTCCTGTTGTCCTGAACTGACCTCTCCCACAGCACAACGGCAATCAGGGAGGGTAAGTGCATCACAATGAGGGGGTCAAAGCCACCCCTATGGGTACGCCCTCTACAGCTGCTGCCTTCCTCATGGTCTGACAAGGGTGGATGGTGATTACCCTCTCACTGTCTTCTTCACCATTAGCCCGCATTATGTTTCCCTGACACCTGGGCTTCTGATACAGCAGAGGGCCAGGGGAGATGGTGCTTTGGATAAACAGTGAACAGTCAAGGGCTGGAGAGGTGCTGTGCCCCAGTGAGTGAATACCAATCCTATGCTGTGCAGTTGATTCTCTGCCCCTCGCTGTTGGCCTCTGTGCCCCAGATCAGATCAGCAAAGGGTGCTCAGCCAAGACAAGCTTGTGGCTTGACCAGTGAGGAGACTCTTGTACTTCTTATCTGGTCAATCTGCTGGCTGTGGGGCCCTTTCTCTGCACAGCTCAGATGAACTGCATCCAGCACAGCGCCGTGATCCCCGAGAGACAGAACAACGAACTGGAGGGGGTTCGTAGCAGAGGAAAGCAGGCCTGAGGCTTGGAGGATGTGAACTGTGAGAAAGGACTGAAAGAGCAGACTCACAGAGCTTGGCAAAACAGCAGTGCAGGGGCAGGCCATCAACCCACCTATATGTGGTGAAGGCAGGGAAAGGGATTAGGTAGTGAGTACCAGGTGGTGCAACAAAAGGAGGGGAAACCAAGGCTGTGCATTGGGAAAAGCATCCTGACAGAGCAGTTTACCCATGGAAGAGGCTCCTCCATGAAGGAAACTCTCTCTATTGATGCTTCTGTTCAGTCAGTGATTGCTCCTTTAGTTCTGCTCATCTCTGTCCTTTTGAAATTGTTCCCCTAGTTTTAAGTCAGCCAGGCCAGAGATGGACAACATGGTTTCACTGCACCCAGAGTCCTAAGCAAACCCTTCTCCATGGCCCATGTCACCACCATTGCTGACTCCTCTACTCCACAGGCAAAGCCCAGGGTAAAGACCTGTCATCTAGTGACCACTGACAATGCATCCAAATGCTCCAGGACTTCTCTGTTGACAAAGAGGATTCCCTCAGATGTGAAAACCACTCTGCCCTCCACAGTAACCTTCAGCACATGGCTGGATCACAAACCTCCTCACTGCACTGTGATAGATACCTACCCCCTTCCCAACAGATGGAAAAAAAAGTCACACTCAGGATGTGGCTAGCGAATATAAAAGAAACATTGTGTTCTGTTCTATATTGGTTCTTTTGCTGTCTTCATCACTGGAGTATCCAGCGCTGCATTAAGTAACATGACTAACATCTATCATGGGTTTGCTCTCTCATCTTTTTCCTGAAGGGGGCAAATACATACACGTGCATGTACACACACACACATTACAATATTGTTCATCAGAGAAGGTAAGATCACAGAAATATAACCTACTCCTGAAGAGGAAGAAGGTGAAGTCATGATGGCCTTTAATTCCATATGGGAGTTTACTCCATGGTCTTTGGGGAACTCTCATGCTATACAGTCCAGCTTTACTCTTAGGCTCCTTGTTCTAATGGGCCAAAGTGTCAACCACAGCTATCAGCTGAGATATTTAACCAATCTTTTAGATACCCTGCACCCGGGCCACCGAGTTCCTTGAAGATAAGTCTTACTGAATATGGAACAAACCTCAAATCAAATAAGACCATCTCAGGCTTGAATCAAGGAAGGGCTTTCAGACATCTACTGCTCACAGAAAAAAGGTAGAAAAACTGTTTGTAGCAAACAATTTGTGTAGTGAAGTTAGCCCTGTTTTCTTTTTTACTAATTATCTGCAATGGATATTGCTTTTTACACTCATATTCAATACTCCTTAGCATTCAACACACAATTTGTGCAAAGAGTTCCCCATCTAGATACACAGAGGTTGAAACCTAGGCAGTGTTCAAGCAGATTTCTTCTGATTGCACCTGGTTATTCAGGGTTCTTTATTCACATTATGTAACCCACCAACTCAGCAATAGGCTATTGCTTCTTGCCTGCCAACCGCACAAGTCTGTCTTTGCACCTGGGTGGCTGGCTGACACTTCCTTTGCAAGCAAGGAATACTCCTCAGGGCATGTTGATTTGCCAAAAGACCAGTGATTTTCTAAACTTTGGGTAAAATGACCTAAACTGGGATGGAGCTTTGTAGAACAGCAGACAAGCCAGGCCACAAAGTCAGTTGAATAGAAAAGGGATTCAGATTCCTCAGAATGTCGTCATGCATTTGCTTCATAGCCTGCCCAGCTCTTGAGAAGAAAACAATAAAATTACTAAGAGCCTGACCTGCAGCCTCTCAGGGCCTGCCTTGTTCATAGAAATTGCACCCCTAAGGGCACAGCCCTCTTCTTTACTATGTGAGAGGAAGGATGACCTTATGGAAAAAGCCCAGGATTGACTTGGGTCAAGTTCCCACCTGTCACGGGGAGATGACAACAGTGTCTTTCCCTCACCCTCCTTCTCACATAGTAAGATGGCCAATTAGCTGGGGCAGGGACTTGTATTATGTGTGCATGTATGGCCCCTGCCACAATGCTTCTGTCTCTGCTGCGTTGACCAGATGCTACTAGCACACAAACAGCAGCAATGCTCCACAGCTGTGACAGACCATAAGCATGGTTGGTTTAGGATTTTGAGAAAGGCAACAAGAAAGTTCTCTGCAAAGACTCCCCCACAGTAAATACCTGCTTCCCAATGAGGGGCTGCATCTTGCCCTTAGCAGTCACCGCAGTGAAATCTTTTGCTGTTGTATGGGATTTGGATACTGATAAATGCAGTGAGACAAGACAACCGCTAGATGTCCCTCCAAGACAGCCTGTGGAAGGCGGAACTGGCTGGTGCCTATGGACCAGCGCCTTGGAGCTCACTGCCTAACCTCAGGACTGCACTGGTTGTTGCTGATTAAAGGATGAATTAGCTACACCAGGGATACCTCTACCAGCCCCTCACAGCCCCTGCCCAGATTGCTGCCCAGAGCAGGAGGCGAACAAGCCTGGGTCACACCCTTCCCAGTGCTGTTATTAGTCATGATGGTGCTGTGGCTATGTTTGCTCTTCCTCAGGCTGGGATAAGCCAAGTCAGGGGGTTGTGGATGAAGTGCAGGCTGACTCCATTCCCCAGTGCATGCAAGAGGGATGGAGACAACTTCTCCCTTTCCTCCCTTCAGGGAGAAGTTCAGACAGAAGCTGGTGAGGCTGGGTGTGGTACAACGGAGGCATGGGCAGTTGAAACAGAAAAAGGAATGAAGAACCAACCTTAATCTGAGCCAATGGAGAGGCCAGGAAGCAGAGGAGGCTGAAGATGCCCTGCACCTGTCAAAGGGAGACAGTATATAGTGCAAGAATAAATGCACAAGGCAGACAGAGGTACCCAAGGCCCAGCATTCAGCAGAGACTCCAGGAACAAAACCATGCCATCACGGGGCAGATGAAAGGTGCACAAGAGACATCTACAGAGGGGAAATATAGAGAGAGTGGGAACAAGCCCTGAAGGAGGCAAATGGGCAGAGAGAGGGAGATGGAAAGGGGCTGGCAGGAAACTGTGAAACACATAGTGACTAGTCACGTGGCAAGGCAGAATTGGGGAACTGAAGGGAGGCGCATGCTGCCCCCCAGTGAACCCAGCCACTCTCATCTTGCCAATCTCAAAGGCCCCATCTGTGCTTGAGATTCAGCAGCCAGTGCAGCTGCTGCTGTGCCAGCCCTACAGGGAGACAAGGGCACACTGAGCTGATTGGGTTTGCTCCAAGCCTTGGGTGCAAGCCCCTGGTTGCTCCTGTCTACAGGCTCAGGTTAGCAGCAGCAAAAGGACCCCTGCTTGCTCATCACCGGTGACTGATTCAGGTGCATTCCCAAGTGCAGTCAAGGCAGGAGAGAGAGTACTGAGATGGAGCCAGGCATAAGTTCCCTAGGGAGAAGGGACGAGAGAAATGATGCCATCATGAAGTGAGGGCTGGGGATGGAGCACCTGCTGTGGATCCACTTCAGAGTCCAACATAGAGCAGACAAAGGGAAACTGCTGAGGGGTGCTTCTAAAAATTGCATGTCCAGAGGCTGATTGAGAAGCAGCAGAAAACAGCTGCAGTAACACCCTGGCAATAGGAGAGCTAGGAGGCAGGACATGTGTCCAGGTGTCCTGGTAGTTGGAGGATGCAGGAGGGGGTGATAACAATCATAGTAGCTGCATGCTGCTGGTAACATCTCTCATCCTGACAGTGCTAAATGCCTCCTGGGCATCTAGGGCTCATCATCTGTGGCTGAAGCCTGGGCAAGGTATGTAGCTGGGCCTCTGCTCCCAGGACACCTGGAAAGTTTGGATTTGGACTCTGGAGAATCAGCAGGGATCCCCTCAGGGCACACTGCCACAAGATGGCAGGCGATGGACACTTCCAACATGCATGCTTGGATCCTTAGGGATAAACAGCACTAGCATCCCAGGAATGCTGGAGGTGGTTCATAGATTCATAGATTTATAGATGTTAGGGCTGGAAGGGACCTTGAAGATCATGAAGTCCAGCCCCCTGCCCCAGGGGCAGGAAGTCAGCTCGGGTCAGGGACCCCAGCAAGATAAACATCCAAATGTTTCTTGAATGAGCCCAGAGTAGGTGTCTACACCACGTCTGGATGGAGTCTATTCCAGGCCTTGGGGGCTTGGACAGTAAAGACATTTTTCCTTATGTCCAGCCTAAAATGGTCTTGGAGGAGTTTATGACCATTGGTCTTTGTTATCCCTCAGGGTGCTCTGATGAACAAATGTTCCCCCAGATCCTGATGCACACCCCTGATGTACTTATAGGCAGCCACCAGGTCCCCCCTGAGTCTGTGCTTTTCCAGGCTGAAGAGTCCCATAGCTCTCAGCCTCTCTTCATCAGGCCTATTCTCCTGCCCTCTGATCATGCACATGGCTCTCCTCTGGACTCTCTCAAGCTTCTCAACATCCTTCTTGAATTGTGGAGCCCAGAATTGGATGCAGTACTCCAGCTGCGTCATCAAGGCCGAGTACAGCGGGAGGATGACTTCCTGAGATTTACTTGAGAAGTATCTATGGATGCAAGCTGGAGTCTGGTTTGCTTTACCAGCTACGACATTGTACTGGTGGCTCATGTTCATCTTGTGGTCAATCATGACCCCCAAGTCTCTTTTAGCCGTGGTGCTAGCGAGCATAGCACTGCTGAGCCTATAAGCATGCTGAGGGTTTAACAGCTCAACCACTGCTAGGGAGAACCATGGACCTCCCGGCTACCTGCTCTGGGAAGTCCAGATTCCCTGGGCCTTATCGAGTGGGAGCATGGGGTCCTGCAGGGGTAAAGCAGCAGCAGGGCCGGGCAGCACAGAACGTGGGCAGAAGCAGCATTTTCCTCCCCACCCTCCCCCTCACCGGTGGTATCTGTTGGATTCTCCCAGCCCCTTGCTTCCTCTTGTGCCTTTTTTTTCCAGTGGCTTGTTGACAATTCAGACATTAATCTCCCCCATTCTGGTGTCCTGGTCAGGTTCATTTTTATCGCGGTTCCGGTTGTGTTGGGTCAGGCTTTCCGGAACCCTGGAGGGCCCCTGCACGCCCGGTGGCAGTGACATCGCAAGGCCCTGCACAGGCTCCTGGCAGGCGCCTCGCAGCCTCTGCTGCCACCAGCAGCCTCTCTTGGCCCCCCGCCCTCCCCCAGCCAGGCCTGGGCTCCTGACCACATCAGGATACAGCACAGTGCATGAATTCCGGCCTCACTTATTTCAGAGCTCTGGTCAACCGCAAGCGCAGTGTGTTTCACAAACACATCACAACCGTGTGGGGAGGGCTGGGGCCTGGGCACTAGTGCTTAACGGATGCTAACTCCTCACTGGAGCCCAACAAACAAGCTCTCCTGTCCAACCAAACTGACCCCTGCAGAAGGACTCCCAGCACTGCTGGGAGGCTGCTGCCAGGACTGAAATGACAGATGTGAGGCATGTTGAACTACGCCAGGCCTCAGCTTGAGTTGCAACACGTGGGATCCCAGGTGACCTGCGTGCTGCATGGCCCCTGGGCACAGAGGGATCAGCTCTGCCACCATCCTCCAGCTCAGACAGGTCAACATTGAAATCTTGGTAATGACTGGTGTCATTTGGACAAAGCCCAGCTGGCTTCAGACCAGCAGCAATCTAGCTGCAGCTTTGGAGCTCAGTGTTGATTAACCGGCCACATATTTCCCCTGCTGCTTAGGGGAGTTTGCTGTTCATGCTCAGCTCTGTCTTGCCAAGGCTAGCCAGCTACCAGCACCCAAACTAGCTAGTTCAAAGCCAGCTCAGGCATGCCTACACTGCACTGCAGTCACCGTGTAGACACACCCTTCAAGGCCTCTTCTACCCATGCAAGTGGACTTGTTCAACCTCACATGTAACTGGCACCTAAGCAGTTAAACCTCTACAGCTGTATGTGGAGGCTTTTCCATTGGTTTAACCAGGCTTATGACACTCAAGTCCTTCCTTAAGTTTACAGGCACAGACTTACTCGAGACAACTGCTTTCAAACAGATATAAAAGAGCCTCTCTTCCCCCCACATCTGCACAAGCTTAACTAAAATGATTTAACTAAAC
Source organism: Gavialis gangeticus (assembly GCF_001723915.1). Lineage (NCBI taxonomy): Eukaryota > Metazoa > Chordata > Crocodylia > Gavialidae > Gavialis > Gavialis gangeticus. Next base: position 24,344,033 of record NW_017728997.1, on the reverse strand, counting down.
CCAGTGAAGCTTGTGTGTGAGCCAGCCCCCACCTGTAAGCTGTTTGCTGCATGCAGTCTTGCCTGATAGACAGGGAAAGGAATTGAGCCAGTTAGGGAAATGGTTCCCTTTATAGTATCCTGACTCACCAGATGTTTGCACCCTCAGCAGCCTGTTACTACAGCATTGCTGACTCTGTACCTGGGATCATCTCCCCACACCTGCCACTGTAGTTTTGTCACAATTGGCAGTACTGGCTGGGACCACCTCTCTTTTGCAGTACTTTAGTTACAGGCCAGAGACAGTCTATGCAGATGGCATTGTGCATGGGGTGAGAGCACCATCCAGTGGCCTGTTATACATGTTCATCCTCCTGACTATCCCTGCAAACTTGGCAACCACTCACCTTCTATACCATGACAAGCCTGGTGAAGCCTGTACAGGGACTGTGATGTTGGCCTCCCAGGAAGAAGATGCATTGACAGGGCCGAGCCTCTTGGGGTAGCAGCACAATGAGGTGGAAGCTTCCCCCAGGAACGGCAAAACCAAGCACACGGCGCTAGTGCCCCATGGATGAGGCCAGGGATGCTAGAAGCATCTCTTGGGTGCCAGGCACCAAAGGTAGTGAGAGAGTGTGGGAGTGCTTCAGGCTGCACAGTGGCCATGTTTCCTTCTCCATGTGGCCAAGTAGAACAGGACGGGTTGGAGACTGGGGAGGAAGGAAGAGTTTGGAAGAAGAAAACAGCTGCTGAACTTGACCCATGGACGGATTATGGTTGAGGGACCTAAACACTCTTTCTAGGGCAGCTCTACCACCCAGTTATTTGTATGTAGCTGTGACAGGGCCTTGGCAGTCACTTGTGGTGCAGTTATGCTGTTTGGGGTCACCATGGCCACTGGTCTGAGCCCTGATTTATAATTAAGCAGAGTCACTGGGGGTGGGGGGAGCAGGAGGGGAGTAAACAGGAGGGGAGGGCATCACAGTCTGCTCAAAGGACTGTGCCAGACCAAACAGGCTCTGCCTACAGCTTCCCTTTGGGCATCGCAAGCAAAACCCCAGCCTCCCTCCGAATCTGACGTTTCAGTTGGGCTCCCCCTGCTCACAATGCCATAGCTAGGGAGAAAGACTCCACAGCGGGAGCCCTGCCGGCGGCCCAGTGGGTGAAGTAAAGCAGATTCTCCCTTCCAGCCCTGCAGCTCTGTCTGCCCCCGCATGGATAGGAGCTTGTTAGTGCCAAACTGCAGAGTCAGCAGATTATGTGTTAGGGTTGACTGAGGCTGAACAGTGGACACATTTCCACTCTAGCGAGGCTCAGGACTCCTTTGTGCAGGGATCTGTACAGATGCAGTGCAAGGCTCCCTCTTACAGTCCAGAGAGACTGATGGGGCCAGAGTTAGGAGTCACACAAAGGTCAAGTGACTTGCCCGAGGTCTCACAAGGAAACTGTGGCAGATCCAGAAACTGAATCCAGGTCATTGCCTTAGCTACAGGGCCAACCTCCCTACTTCCTGAGTGCAACACGCGGGCAGAGACCATGCTGAGTAAGGCAGGGCCTTGCTTATGTAACTAACTATCAGCCATGTCTGCAACCAGCCAGCCATGGGCTCATCCAGCCTCTGCTCACAGAGCTGTCACCTGTGTGGAACTAAGGACAGATCTTGGGAAGGGGATCCTGGCTCTGACTGAAGCCTGGGAGCTGACTCGCAAAGCAGCAATACCTGCCGTGGGGGATCCAGGGCTCCTGGCATGTGTACAGACACTGGGAAGTAGTGGCAAGGTTGAGGAGAGACAGTCCTTCCCCCGGGACGCGTCCTGTCTTTCATCTGTGTGGTGTCTTCTCTCTGAGGTGCCGCTGTCTCTCCTAAATTAAGGGGGGAGGCTTTGCCAGGCTAATCCGGCCAAACATCCTCTGCTGGAACCTGGAGAAGCAACAAGAAAAGTCTTTAATCACTTAATCCCCATAGGGCAGGCCAAGCATCCCTGCTTTGATATCCTCCCTGTCTCAGTTTGGCTCACCTTTGGGGCAGGAATGGGAGCCCTCATCTCCCTGCTATCACGTCCGCAGAGAGCCTCGGGAGCTGTCTGTCACCACCATCCCTGCAAAGAGCTCCAGGTCAGAGCTCTACGTTTCTTACGTAGGTCCTTGCGGAATATTTGCTCCCACATGGCCTGGCAGTTGTTGCCAGGTAGTAAGTCTATGGATGACGTAGTGTCTCTTGCCCTTGCCACCTCCCATATTTTGCGGTGGTTTACCAGGGTTGCTACAGTAGTGTCATGCAGTTTGTATTTCTCTTGAAGAGAATCCATGGTGAATCCATGGTCTATGGGCTCCCGTTGGACGTAGTGTGCACTTGCCACCATTGCAGCAACTGCCCTGCAAATAGACCTGACCTGGCAGGCAGCCCACTGGGCACCCCCCATGTGGGCATGGAAAAACAGCGCAGGGCAGAGAGGTCCAAACTGCCTGAGACAGACCTGCTACTGGCAGGCAGAAACAACGAACCACCTCTTCTAGGACTGCCCATATGCCAGAGAGGTGTGGAAGAAAGTCCGTGCACTCCTCCTGGTGGTGACAGGTTTCAGAAACCTGACCAGGTAAGCGGTTTCTCTATGGGCACCTGACCAGACAGCAAGGAGCCCCAACAGCTCGCTTAGACCAGGCCCTAGCCTGCTTCAGGTCTGCCCTGTGGGAAGCTAGGAACCTGCTCATAACCAGACACTCATACGCTGCGGTTGAGGATGATATTAAAATGGGACTAAGAGAAATGTACTGGTCCTACAGGAAGATAGAAGAGGACAATGGGAAAGCAATGGCAGACCTCATCTGGTGGAGAGGGGTCTGGCATAGACTTATTCAGGAGAAGCCCCTCTGAGGAAGGCAGTGGGTGGGGGGTACAGGTATGGAGACGGGTGCGCGGGTGTGTGGTTTAGAGATGCGAACTGTGTAATCGGTTTTTAGTGTGCTTTGAACTGCCAAGCTGCCAAGTGCTTTGAGCTGCCCCAGGGGCCACTTGGCAGAGTGTTGGAAGTGCAGTTATATTTGTGAAAAAAAAGCTCCAGGTCATGGCAATACAGAGCCCTCAGGCCCCCTCCACTATGCTCTGAAGGACTCTCTGCCACCCCAGCCCCTGGACAGTTTGTCAGTGCCCAGGCTGGCACTTCAACAGGAGATGGAAGACCTGTAGGAAAGTGTGAGCTTCACAGGGACATAGACCCATGTGTCAGAGCCCACCTCTGCTGTGCTGTCTAGTGACCAGGAGCTCCATGTGCAGACACTGGCAAGTATCCAAGTTACATCTGAATGGCCTGGGCACCCATAGGGCACCGACTGAACCCCCAGTGTCCCTGCTCAGTCCAGCCCAGAGGGGTCTCTATGTCATCTCCCCTTCAGAAGACTACACAGGCCACAGCAGCACAGAGTGGTGAGCCCCCACAGCCCTGGATACCTATATGTAGCAGCTCCCTGCCCCCTGCAAAAGCCTCCAGTGCAGTCGATGTTTCAGGTGAGCCACGCTCAGGGGAGGCACAACCTCACTATTCAGTGGTCACACAAAGAGAGCAGCCTTGGGGTCTCCCTGAGCCTGTGGCTGGGGCCAAACCAGCCCTGGATCTGGGCAGTGTAAGCTGCGTCTCCTCCACCCCTGCCACAGGTCTAGCAGGGCCACACAAGGGTGAATGCCACCCTTCCCTCAGATGCAGTCTCCGTCTGCCTCATTCTGTCTGCCTGCCTCTTCCTCCCCAGTGCAGCCAGGTTCCCTCAGGACACAGGCTGCGAACACCCTCCTAATCTGGGTCTCCCTTTTGGCTCACGAATGGGAGATTTGTATCTTGAGTGGAAAGCCCTCAGCACTTCCTCTATTGTCCTCCCATGTCAAGGCAAGCCTGAGCGTGGCAGCCTAATTTACAGCCCCGCCAGCAGGCAGATGCCGCGCCAGCTGGACTCAAGCCCAGCCATGAGGTGGCAAAGCTGCCTCAGTGTGTGCCTAGAGCATCAGGCAGACATGACACCTGGCTGCTCCCCTTCTAAGTCCAAAGTTTCTCCCTCTTCCAGCCCCGCTTTGGCACCAGGAGAGACCAGAGCAGGGAATGCCACTCTGTGCTCAGAGAGAGCTTGCAACCCTTAAGGCTCTTGTGCCAACCCAACCCCAAGGCCTCTGTGCCATCAGGGGCACTTGTGGGCTTTTTCCAGAGCAGGTGACACTGGAACAGCATCAGGGCAGACTCATACTGTGTGTGGAGTCAGTTGCCAGCTTGCCCTGGCATGAGAAAGCTCATTCGCCATGGCCCTTGCAGCTCTGAGCCATCAATTAAGAGGTCATTCACTTCAGCTGTGGCAATTGTGCAAATGACCCTGGCTCTCCTCAGAAAGCCAAGGAATGGCCAAGACCTGTCAGGACCTCTCACATAAATGTGAGGTTGAATCTAAAAGATCTGGCAGCCCTAGGGAGATGGGCCACAGCACATCTACAAACTGTCGCAGGAGTGGGGACCTGCAGGGCACTCTCAGCCTTGGAATTCACTCTGCACAGCCTGATGGAAGCCAAGTTCACTGAACCACGGGCCACGGTAAGAGGTTGGAGCAATCATGGACTGCTGCTGGAATGCTCTGGTCACGCCGGCCAGGTACACACGTGTGGCCCCTGTTATTGTGGTAGCCAACCACCTTGCACACCATCATGTGCTTATTCTCACAACACTCTAGCCCCCTGAACTCCTCTCTCCATCTTATAGGTGGGGAACTGAAGCCCAGAGAACCTAAATCGATATGGTTTCCCTCCAAAATAAAGCCTACCCACTTGCACCCAACAAGACAATTAGACAAAGACTTGCCTGCATTCAGGGCAAGAGAGGAAGGGGTCCTCCAGAGCTACCTACTTTGCCTTATTGCTGGTCCCTGATGTGCCCAGGCGGGAGTGAGTGGGTAGGCAGCATTCAGGGGGGCTCATGTTGCCCTGACCCAGGTGACTTGCTTAAAGACCCACAAGAAGTCCCAGTGGGCCAGCAGACAACTGGCCCCAGGCCCCCCAAGGCTGGGGGTGTGCCCTGCATTTGGGCCCATTCATCCTCTTTTATAGGGTTCAGTGGAGAGGCAGGGGAGTTCTCTAGGGACTGTCAGCTTGCTACTGTGGGATGGGATGCTTCTTCACCTTGTCACTGTTATGTCTGGATGCTCCGATGCCACTACGGAGCTGTCAGACAACAGTGACTTTTGGTCACCATTGAGTGGAGCTGTTCACCCACAACACGCTAGGGGTGATGTACAGCCCTCAGGAGCCCAGCAGAGCCCACTGGCTGTGGGTCTTCCCCTGCAAACTCCCCAAGTGAAATGCTCACAGTATCAGACCCTGGGATCAGAGGTGAAAAGTTTTGTATCTGTTACCAGGCCCATGGAGCAAGTAGTCAATCTGCCCCATAAGCAGCCACCCACTCTAAGAGAGGTACTAGTGGTTCTCATGCACAACAGACTTCCTCTGAGCAAAGGCAGCACCCAGCATGGCAGCCTAATTTACAACCCAGCCAGCAGGCAGAGGCCTTGCCAGCTGGACTTGAGCCCAGCCCTGAGGCAGCAAACCAGAAAAGGCAAAAACCTAGTCTGGTCCGAGATGGATGGTTTAGATCCAAAAGGTTCAGGCACTTCACATCATTCTGGGCTGAAAATTTGCAAAGAACAAGCTCTGTGATGAGATTTTCAGGTCCTCCTGATGCTACCCAGGCCTTGCATAATCAGAACAGTTTTTCAGTTGGATACCACCTTCCCCACTGTTGGCAGTAAATACCTTTCCCACTGTTGGCATCACTTTGGTGCCATGGATGACTGCCAGGCATAGGATATGGGGTGTCCTTGCAGGCACACAGATGAGGGACATTCTGCCTAGGGTGATGCCCAAGGAAGTAGATGCTGACTCCCAAGAAAACTGGCAATGTCATTGCTGCTGCATGCAGTAGCTCTTATTCCCCTGTCATTTTCCTCCTGTTCTCTTATCTGTTGCTTTCCCCTCAGTAAAGCCTCAGCAGAGCCCAGACCAAAGCTGCCTTGGAACACAGACTGAAGGCGACACAGATGGGAAAGAAAGCCAGCCCTGATCTATAGGGAGAGAAGGCAGTGGCTTGGAGAAAGCAAAGATTGACTCCACCTGGCACAACCAGTGCAGAGGGCAGCCCTGCAGCAAGCTTGTCCAGGACAGGGCTGCAAGGATGGGGAGATCCCATGGTGCCATCCTGACTCACAGTGGAAGAGATAGGGAAGTTACTAATCCTTCAACTTCAGAGAGACCTGGGAGGTTTCTACTCCCCCACCCACCCCAGAGGTGAAAGCTCGGCAGGGAGTCTGCAGGGTGTAACGCAAACAGGAAACATAGGCAGGGCCCAGCCCTTTCCAGCTAGGAGAAGAGAAAGCAACATGCTTTGTTTTAGAGAATTTGGATGCACTGGTTGCCTGAGCAGGGCCAACAGCTCTGAGCATCACAAAGCCTTGCTTTGAAACCCCTGCGTCTCCTCTCCCCTCGTACAGACACTGGGAAGGCTGCACAAAGGTGACAACATCTCTTTGCTTTCCTGGCTTCCTCCTCCTCTGGGCCAGACCACCTTGCAGCCTGGTGTACCACCCCTGCCTGGGTCCTGAGATGACTGTCTTACTCCCTGGCCTAGAAGGTCTACGCAGAAATAAACCCAGCTCCTGGGGGAGAGAGAGTTTTTTACAGGTTGGCAGGAGGTAGAAATGCTGCATAGGTAGCGTGAAGGGAAACCCAGCTAGCTAAGACCCAGAGTGGAGGCATGAAATACACTGCCATGGGGCCTCTGTGGCTCCATTACCCCACTCTGGTCCTGCCTCTTCATTCCCAGCCTGGACTGGAGATTGAAGGGGGCTCATCCCCTCAAAGAGACATGGGGCTTCCTTCCCTCCCTGGGAGCTTCAGCCCAGGGAGTGGTACTCACCCCAGCAGAAGGAGTCTCCTGCTCAGGTCTGTGGGCACTGCTCTTTTCCGGCCATACCCAGTGTCCTCTGTTGTGCAGTGCTGATGAGGCCTCCAAAGCAGCAGGTCTGAGGGTAGCACCCCATCGAGCTGAGTGGGGCAGGTGACTCTTTCTCAGCTACTGTTTCAGACTCTTTCAAGCAAACCTCCCTGTCTCACTTCCACCAGGTTCCTGTCCAAGCTTTTTGTAACAAGGAAGGCCCCAAGTCTACCTAAAAAGAAAAAACAAAACAAAGTTGAGGTTCTGCTGCAACACCCTCACTCCAGGAGCTGGAGCCATAAGCACAGACATGTAGGGGCTCAGACTTCATCTCCTCCTCCGTCCCCAAGCCAGCAAGGGTTAGGAGTGCTACAGGAATAGAGCACAACCCAAGGAAGGGTTGAGCCTCTCACTTGCTCAACAAACAGCCCTCTGGCCCACTAAGGACCAGCACTGGAAAAAGAGTGCAAGTCAATCAGCTGGGTGGAGTAAGGGGCTGGGGTGGGGGCAGAAAACTGGGGAAAAGGAAGGATCCCTAGGAATGACTGAGATGAGGGACAATAGCTTCCCTCCAAATAACAAAGACCTCCGTCCTGCTATGCAGTGAGGCTCCCGTTAAACAAGCACTGTCAAAAGAAGAGTCAGCTCTCATGATGGTGGTGTTTTTCTTAAAGTCCCGGCTCCAGGAGCCACACCAACAAAGAAGAGATTTTAGGAACAAGTTTAGGGAGGTTTCTACCCCTCAGAGTTATAGAGAAAAGCCTGGAAACATGACCCTAGGCAGGCTTAAAAAAACTCTGAGAAGACAGTTCTCCTTTTCCAAAGTTATTATTCGGGGAAAAGAAGCCTTGTGGTTTGTAAGCCAATTTGTATGGTCTTCTAGGGCCTGACTTGTGATGCTGGAACACCTAGTCTTAGCAGTGGGCTTGAGAAACTTGCACCGCATGGCAGAAAGAGCTGGGACTCACCAAGCCCTTCCTGCGTGATGTACCAGACATTGAAGTCCACATCAGAATGCCTGCCTGGATTACTCACGAAGAGGCTGCTGTAGCATTGGGCAAAATGGCAAGGATTCCTTGGGCAGATGCCAACATTATTAATGATTGTTATTAAATATTTAAGTTAGCGCCCATGATGGGCAGGCACTGGCCTGAGGAGCTTACAGCCTAAGGACAAAAGGAGATCAGAGGAAGGGAAACAACAAAGAGAGAGTTTACATACAAATGAACAGGATTAACTACAGGCAACCTGGCAGAAGTGGATTTTTCACAAGGCTATAGAGACGGACATGGATGTTTAGGCCCTGGTGCCTGTATTCCTCTATGCCACATGGGGGCACAGTTGGCTAATTTATTAGCTGTATTGCCCTTTTTTCCCAGGCCCAGGGGCAAGCAGTGTCTACTCAGCGCATAAGAGCATAGGAGGCATGCAGCTGCCCAGGCTTCTGCCTACCATCCTCACCTAGGAGCTACACTAGTGATGGTCACAAAGACACGTCAGGCTGGATGTTTGCCTAGACAGTAGGTTCTCAACCTATTTACAGTGGCAGTGGAACATCTGAGCAGGGGGTTGAACTAGATGACCTCCTGAGGTCCCTTCCAAACCTAATTTTCTATGATTCTCAATGTGGGGATTCAAGCTAAAAGCAAATGATTTTAAAGAAGAAATTTGAATACTCACATAATGGTTTGTTTGGTCCTACTGTCCATGCTTCATATGCTTCCTGTGAGGCTTATCACTCTCTCCCACCATAAACCAGACTTCAGCCAATCTGCTGGTGGTTATCTGGAAAGAAAAAAAATATTGCGGCTCAGGTGCTACAACAAACAGGTTTTTGAAGTTAAGCTTCTACACTCACACATGGTGCCCTAAATTAGCAGCTTCATCTCCCAGAGCACTGCGTGGTCCTGAAGGTTCCTGTTGCCTTTGATGACTAACCTCTCTTTGTAAGTACTAAGCAAACACCGGCATTCAGGAGAAGGGTCTCACATAGGAGTAGAACGAGAGAGAGGTCAGGCTACAAAATTGCAGGTGGGTGTCTGGCTCAGCATACACTTCTCCCCAAGGTTCAGGTAGGTTTTGATGGGGAGGCCCCAAGGAGAGCCCATCATTAAGGAGAACATGTGGGTGATGTGCTGTTCTTACCTACGGGCTGACAACTGAAACAACTCTGTGCAAGACAGGTGAAGCTTGGACATGAGATGGGCCTGAGGAAGGGACAAGTCACAGGCAGCACTGTGTTGTGAGCCAGGTAAGATACCAAGAGCAACATTCACCATACACAAGGTAGGGACTTCTCTCTGGGATTCCCCAGAAGATAGTGGAGAGCTCTCCAGGGATGCCATGATGCCACATGTTCCCCAGTTCCCCCTTGAGAGGTTCTTATTTCCCAGTGCCATATAGACTTTGCTCTGTATTGCCATAATCTGTGCCCCAGGTTCTGTGAAGTGTTTTGAGGGAGTCAGGGTGCCAGTTATAGGGAGGCTACCAAGAGTCTTCTCTTCTTTCTGAAAACCAAGCAAGAAATGCTGCAAAAGATACCCAAGCTGCAGCATCACGCTTGTCAAATATTTCACATGCCACCAGTTCCATCAGCAGGGCTGCAGGAAGAAAGCCATTGGTCCAGCACAATATGTTGAGCTATTATTTCACTTGTCAAGCAGCGGGGAAGAGCAGGTAGTATGTGAACCCCCCATCCTCATTAGCAACACACTTTGAAACCCCTCTGAATTTTGGGGGAGTCTGGCTGTCGGGCTGTATTTAGCCCTTGCTGGTTCTGTAGAACGCCAGTCTTGGAAGCCACATCATGGACATGAAGGACAGACATGGATGTCTGGGATGCTGGTTTTCATACAAGAACATTCACAGGCCAGGCAGAATGGATGGAGTTAGGGGAGCTGATGGGCTTTAGGACAAGAAACACAAGTGGTCCCTGATAACCAGTCCATGGAGCCGAGGGAGTTACAGCAAGATGGTCCTCAGGCTCACGCCTCCTTTAATCTCCCTGAAAGCCCTGGCAAATGGCAGGGGGTTGCAATTCATTTTCCATGAGGATGGGAAGAGGAATGCTTTTTACTGGAGCTTAGATGGAGCCTCTGTTACATCTTTGCATTAAGCTGACAGCTGCTGTGCTAGCAAACCTGCTGTTGTGCAAGACCTGAGCTCAGCTGAGTGACACCCAGCAATGTCAAAGGTGACATAAGGCCAGCGGGTGTGAACAGCCACTTCTCCCTCGTGAAACCAGGGGGTGCTGCAGGTGAAAGGCAATGGTTTACCCCATACTTGCATGAGGGGACAGGCCAAGCAGCCATGCAGGACTGTGTGTTATGGAGTGGGGAGCCTAAGAAGAGAGCCCCCTTCTCCACCCCGAGCTCATGTCACCTGCTACCGGATTCCCTCCGAGAAGACACCACAACTCCCAACACGCCGCGCCCAGCTGATGCTGGAAGGGAGTTCACAAAGCCAAGGGGCCGATCAGAGAACAAAGTGGCCTGCGCAAAGCCGGCTTTCAGGCTGGCTACGGTTGCAGGCTTCAATTGTGCTTTGGTGGTGGTTGTCTTTGATGCGACTCAAATAGCCTTTCTTCCCCCCGAAGTCTCTGGCACTCATGGCCCTGCAGCGCGTATGAGGCAAAGAATGTATCCTGTCACCACGGCTGCTTCCCTTTATTTGAAGTGTCTCACTGAGGTATCATCCAATGACATGTTTCTTTCAGTGAGAATTATTTCCGTCTGCTTCTATCTGTCATTGCCTGCCCCCCCCCGCCCCACCAGCCTCCATGCTCCCCGCATGTCCGAGCAGGTGTGAAGACAGGCTGGCCCTTTGTGTGGAAGCCTTCTCCGTCCCCCCCTCTGGGCTCCCTCCAGTGCTGTCACTTTTTTCTCTCTCTCTCCTCCGTCTTGTTTTTCAACAGAGCGCAGGGCTCGCTTCTCCTGTCACCTGGGCCGAGGCTGTGCAGCCGCACGCCTGCTCTCATCTCGCCTTCCACAAAGGGCATCCCTGTCACTCTGTGGAATTAGAGACATACCTGGATCTAGGGCTTGGCAGATAACACAGAAGCGAGCTGGCCGCAGCCAGGGGGAACCTGCCGATAGCAGAAGCAGAAGCCGGGCTGGTAAGGGAAGAGGCGGGCGGGAGCGAGAGGCCCCTCTCTGCTTTAACTTCTCACCAGTTCCCTGGCCTCAAAAGCTCTTGCTCTTCCTGAACCTGCTGGTGGGATCGTAACACCAGAGGCGCCTGCAGAAGAATGTGGGGATTCTGAAATTGTTCTTCCCTTTCCCCAGGTCTCACTGCAGCTTCAGAGGATGCTACCCTGAACGTGGAAATGCTGGGGTGTTGTCAGTACCAGGAGCCAGGAGAATGGGCAGGGAGGGCTCCAGGGTCTGGCAGAGACCACCAGGGCCCTTCGTTCCTACAGCAGCCATCCAGACCCTGCTGGGTAGTGGTCCTCATCCCTTCTTCCCAACGGCGGCTCTATGGCCTCCTCTGCAGTGAGCTGGCAAGTCGCACTGCAGTGGCTGCCATGGCAGCTGGCACGCTCTCCTCACTGACAGCCTCACAAGGGAAGCCAAAAACCAAATGGGCCAAAGTTCAAGCCCTCCCCTGCCTCCAAAGCAGGCCTGAGTGGGGCCTGTGCAAGTCAAGATCAAGAGAATATGGGACACTGTCATGGCTGCCACATTGCCCTCCATCATTGCACCTTCTCCCTTCCCCAGGGTGCAGCAGATGAAAGCTAGTGCTAACGGACCCTGCTCGCCTGTGGTGAGATACTAGAGGTGGAGATAGAGGACCTGGCCCTGTACTCTGTGACTCTAAGTGCAGACATCAGTGGAAGTGTAGTAGAGTAAAGCTCAGCATGTAACCAAATGGAAAATGGGCCTATGTGCCCTAAGCCAACCCTATATCCATGCTGCAGAGATCACCCTACTGCTTCATCCTGATCTTGAGGTTGGGATGCGCTGGAGCCTCTTCCCACACAGACCCTAGCTGTTCCTTTAAGCAACTTGTATCTGTCATTCTGGCCCTTTCAGTAGTTGGCAGGGAAAGACCACAGCCCTGAAGATGCCAGCTGAATGCCTGGTGACATTTTGAAACAGGTCTTCTCATTATTGGTGTGCTTGCTGCCACAGTGAGATTATTTGAAGGTGTTGATCTTGCCCGATGAGTTTTCCCAGTCATCACTCCTCAGCCAGTGCTTTGTCTTGGACTGATCTGGGCTTCGCGGTGCCCCCCAGGACAGAGGTGGGCAGAAGATCCCTTTGACTGGAATGTCTCCTAGATAGCACAGGGAAAAGCACCTGATCAATGCCACAGGGACTGGATGGACAGTCCCAGTGAGGCCTGGTCCAGGAGCTGAAGTGCTTCTGGAAAGGGAGCACAATCAGCTACTTTGGACTGTGCACCACCACCACATGTGGCACAAATCCCTTGTGCATGTAGGCTACCGTGGCTCAGACTCAAACCTGGGTCCCCAAGAGGAGAGCAGAGCTGCTAATTTTGCTTCAAGACAGACACAGATGAGTGCTGGAGCTGAGCTGGGACCCTTCTCAATTGAAAAGGTTCAATTAAACTCTTTTGGCTTGGAGTCCAAAAGTGTTCAGCTATTCCTGGCAATGAAAGACATGAGCAGAGAAAATAAGAGGAAGCTGCACTGGAAAACATTCTGCAGAGCACATTCCTGCATTGGCTGCTAAGGGGACAACATACATGGGACCCCGATGGGACATCATGTCTACAGCTCCAACAAAGGTTATTGCAGGACCCCTGGCACAGCTTTACGAGCACTTGTGGTGCTCTGGTGAGGTGCCTGATGACTGGAAAAGGGCCAATGTGGTCCCCATTTTCAAAAAAGGGAGGAAGGAGGACCCAAGAAACTATAGGCCCGTTAGTCTTACCTCGGTCCTGGGGAAGCTCTTTGAGAAAATTATCCAGGAGCACATCTGCGAGGGGCCAGCAGGGGAGTGTATGGTTAGGGGCAACCAACATGGGTTCATTAGAGGCAGATCCTGTCAGATCAACCTGGTGGCCTTCTATGACCAGGTCACAAAACCCTTGGATGCAGGTGTTGCGGTGAATGTAGTCTTCCTGGACTTTAGGAAGGCCTTCAACACTGTCTCTCACACCATCCTCATTAAAAAATTAGGCATCTGTGGTGTCGATGCCTACACAGTCAGATGGGTCTCCAATTGGCTGGAGGGCCGCACCCAGAGAGTGGTGGTGGATGGGTCATTTTTGACTTGGAGGGATGTGGGCAGTGGGGTTCCCCAGGGGTCAGTCCTTGGGCCCGCACTGTTCAACATCTTCATCGGCAATTTGGACAAGGGGGTGAAAAGCACCTTGGTTCAAGTTTGCAGATGACACTAGGATGTGGGGAGAAGTGGGCACACTAGAAGAGAGGGACAAGCTACAATTAGATCTCGACAGGTTGTGGAGGTGGGTGGATGAGAATAGGGTGGGTTTCAATATGGACAAGTGCAAGGTGTTGCTCCTGGGGACAAAGAACCAGCAGCATACCTACAGGCTGGGGAACTCTCTTCTCGTCAGCACAGAGGCAGAGAGGGATCTTGGAATCACTACTGATTCCAAGATGAACATGGGCCGGCAGTGTGGGGACACGGTCAGGAAGGCTAACTGCACTTCATCATGCATCCATAGATGCATCACGAGCAGGTCCAAGGAGGTGATCCTCCCCCTCTATGTGGCACTGGTCAGGCTGCAGCTGGAGTACTGTGTCCAGTTTTGAGCGCCACACTTCAGGAGGGATGTGGACAACATGGAGAGGCTCCAGAGGAGGGCCACTCGCATGATCAGGGGGCAGCAGGGCAGGCCCTACGAGGACAGGCTACGGGACCTGAACCTGTTCAGCCTCCACAAGAGAAGGCTGAGAGGGGATCTGGTGGCCGTCTACAAACTGGCCAAGGGGGACCAGCAGGCAATGGGAGAGTCCCTGTTCCCCCAAGCACTACTGGGGGTAACAAGGAACAATGGCCATAAATTGACTGAGAGTAGATTTAGGCTAGATATCAGGAGGTGCTACTTCACTGTCAGGGTGGCTAGGAGCTGGAACCAACTTCCAAGGGAAGTGGTGCTGGCTCCTATCTTGGGGGTTTTCAAAAGGAGGCTAGACAGCCACCTAGCTCGGGTCATTTGACCCCAGCATCCTTTCCTGCCCATGGCAGGGGGTCGGACTAGATGATCTGCTTAGGTCCCTTCCAACCCTACCAACTATGAAAGCCAGAAGAAAGTCTCTCTGAATCTCTCTGAATCTCTAACACATTTCCTGGCTCATCCCTCCACCAGACAGAGGCTGCCCAGTAGACTGCTTTGTAACTTTAAGAACCAACTTTAGGAATTTTAGAAAAAAATTAATTTACAATAGTGGACAAGGTCTTTCCTAGGATTTTTTTCAGAATAAATGCATATGGGAGATCTCAAAAAAAAAAAAAAAAAAAAAAAAAAAA
>NW_017728997.1:24308136-24324639 GCF_001723915.1 Gavialis gangeticus | reverse complement strand
AAAAAAAAAAAAAAAAAAAAAAAAAAAAATAAAATAAAACTGTACATCAGACCAAAGCTCATTCCTGCATTGCTGTCCCCTTAGGAGCCAATGCAAGAATGAGCTTTGGTCTGGCTCCAGTGCCAAGGAGCCAGAATAGATGGCAAAAACATCAGCCAGGCTAAATTACACAAAGAAAGATGACAACCAAGTAAAAAAAATGAAGCGACAGTTGAGGGAGCACAGGCACATGATGGAAAGACCCCTCCTGGAGTGAAACGGCTTGTCATTACCCACTCATCAGTACCCAACTCTCTCCCAGGAAGCTGTTATGGTTATTATTGTTATTATTGCTCATTATCTGAAACACCAGCTAAAATCCCAGATGTCCTAGCTAAAATCAGGGCTGTATTATGTGAAGCTGTGAACAGAGATGTAGCAAGAGACAACCCCTGTCCCAAAGAGTTTCCTTTGTATTTAGATAGGAGAAAGGGCAGGAAGGAGAAGTACTGGGAGGGGAAATGACTTACTTGTCCAAGGTCACAGAGGATCTGTTCCCAGCTCTGCTACTTACTTACGTACGTACTCAAGCCACAGTCCGACATCCTAACTCCTGGTCCACTCTGCCAGTGCCCTTCTCTCAGAAAAACATGCTGAAGTGGCCTGAGCACAGGTTGAAGGGTTGGATACTGCTTAGATCAGTCCTGGCTCTGGCATTTGGTTTCCTTCTGAGCCATGGCAAATCACTTCCCCCAGGGGTCTGATTCCCTGTTACCCTACTTCACTTTCACCAATGCATAGCAGCTGTGAAATGGCACGGCCAGAGCCAGTGGAGAATGCTGACTCCTCTGCTCCTTTCTACTAGTCCCGCCTAAATGACATGAGAGCCCAGTAACCTCCAAATAGATTCAACAGGAGGAAAAGCAAGTTAGGCCCTTACTAGTCCTGCCTCATCTCATATCAGTGCTGTGGACAGGGGTGAGAAGGCATAGAACAGTGGATGAGGGAGGAGGAGGTAGATGGGTTTAGATCAGGGGTGGGCAAAATGCGGCCTGGGGGCCAGATGCGGCCTGCATCTATCCATTCTATCCAGCCCGTGGGGCCCCTAAAAAATTTAGAAAATTAATATTTATCTGCCCTGGGCTGCCTGTCATGTGGCCCTTGATGGCTTGCCAAAACTCAGTAAGAGGCCCTCTGCCCAAAATAATTGCCTACCCCTGGTTTAGAAATATCCCTGCCATGTGTTTGCAGAGAGTTTTCCTGTAGTTTTCCTCCAGCCAAATTACAATGAGGGAAAATCCCTTCCCAACCAGTGTCCCAGAGCATGGATGGCAGCTGAAGGATTCATACGTCAGCTCCAGAACTGCAGCTCACACATGGGGAACAGAAATCAAGATGCAGACCTGAAGCAGGAGGCTTGGTTCAGGAATGGCTCTCTCTCAGCTCCGTGATGCTGGCCTGTTAAGGCCAGTGGGTGAAGGCTACTCAGTCCTGGCATTAAGCAATTTGATCCAGAGTAACTAGAGTCAGTGGCCAGAAAGTGCTTCCTGCCACCAGCCAGGACAACTGACAATAAAAGGAGTCTATCCCCCTCTCTGTGGTCCTGTGACATTGGATGATTTATAAAGAACATTTTCCCTCTTTAGTTCAGTGAACCAGTGGAGCTCAGAGGGGAAGGATTTGCTGAGCTTTTAAATTCAAGCTATTCACAAATCTTTTGAAAGCAAATAGCTCTGATGGAAGGGGCTGGATTCCCAGCCCTAAAATCCAAATGCCTCTCCCTTGCCAGAGAGAAGCTGCAGTATGAGCAGGGACCTGAGCCTCCCTCACAGAATGCCTCCTACCAAAGTGACAGGGAGAGACTCCATCCTCCCTCAAGGACAGCATCAGGCAGGTGAATTGTGGAGGTTTGTCCTACAAAGCTGCAGGTATCAGCCATCACAGGATGAAGGACACCAGACTATGTTCTTCTGTGACATGGCAGCTAGTGGCCCAGAGCCTGCCTTGGGTTAGCCAGCCACACATGTCACCTAAACTGTACGAGAAAGAAAACACAGGGAAAAGACAGGGTCTTATTCTTTGACTGGCACCTGAAGCAGCTGGTGCAATTCCATTGTCCTAATGGATCTGCACTGGGATGAAGCTTGTCCCATCAGCCTTGTGGGTTCCATGCAGCAATCCCATAACCAGATGGATCTCTTTTGAGGCAGCACTGGGACTTCCTTATAGTTAAGGAGTCTTTAGGGCAGGGATCATGCCCTTCCCTTGGTCTGTAAAATGTCCAGCAGCAGTGGCCCCTCTATAAATAATCATGAGGCATCACTTTGGCCCAGTTCTGGAATCTATGACAGCAGAACCAGCAACTCAGATGGAAGCAGGATTCAGGTAACTGTGAGATTTAGCACAGGATTATCTGTGCTTCATTTTACTGTATTGAGTCATTGTGCTACATTATATTGGATTCTATTCTCTGGTGCAGTATTGTATTGTACCATGCTGAACCACATTACACTTGCAGCATTGTATTGTCCTTTATTGTGTAGCCACACATTGTACAGCATTTTATTGTATTGTGCTGGACTTTTGGGCATTGCAATGTTGGGCATTAGACGGTCATAATGGTCTCTCCTGGCCCTATAATCTGGGAATCGCTAAATGCGCCATGCTCTATGACTGGCCAGCTTGTCACTAATATCTGCCTTCATACTGAAATATCTGTCTACCATAAAAGGCAGACGGATCAAAGGGATCTGTAATGATTGGCAGCAAACAACTGACAACCCAGGTGCCCACTAAACTTTGTTTTCTGCTGCAGCTCTGTAGAAGTCAGTGGGCCAGTTCAACCCTTGGAAAAGCATGTTCAAATCCAGTTGAATGGGAGTGATGCTGCTGATTTGGTTGGAGTATCAGGGTTTCTCTCTGTTTCTAAGACTTTTCATACCACAGGCTGCTCTAAAGCCAAGATGAGTCCAATCACAAGTCACTTTTCTTGATTCTTGGTTATTCTCTTAGCTTTTTGAAGCCCCAGGCAGCAGGTCTCTCCTACTCTTTCCTTTTTTTGCAGAGGCCACGTTGCAAGCATTAGTCTTTCCTGTCCTCTGTCCCTCAGATCGTTAACTAACTACACGATTTTCCCCCCTCCAGCTGAATGCAGCAGACTAATGGAATCAAAGAGGCATTTCAGTGACTCAGACGTTTCCCATTGCCCTATTCCAGCATCCTCTACTCTTAACGCTGAGAGCTTTTCACGTCCTATTTGGAACTGATAGGAAGCCCTTTCATTGTTTCAC
The DNA here is from genome assembly GCF_001723915.1 of Gavialis gangeticus. NCBI lineage: Eukaryota > Metazoa > Chordata > Crocodylia > Gavialidae > Gavialis > Gavialis gangeticus. The sequence continues at coordinate 24,321,370 of NW_017728997.1, read as the reverse complement.
TACATGGATATTAACACTGATGAAGGAAATGCTCCATCTGATAACAGAACCGTTGAAAAGAGCACCATTTCCAAATGAGCAAACTCAGAGACAGTGGATTCCTGCTGCTCACACCAGCTTCAACCACAGTTGCCTGGACAAGACACAGCACTCTTGCCACCCACACTCCTCTGGAATTCACCCCTGTTTGGGGCTCTGCAGGAAAAGGGGCTTTTCCCTGCTGTAGGAATGTGGTATCAATTCATTTTACTCTTCAGACACTGACACAGTCCATCAGGTAACATCTTAAAAACAAAGGAGAACAGCTATGATCAGCTCACAGACCATGAATCAGCACCAGTGATGGCATCAGTAGGTAGGTTTCTGGCTGGACAAGCTGAGGAGTGTGCAGTGCTGCTGGGAGAAGAGGTTTGCCGATCCATGATTCTCCCCGCACATGTTTCCAGGCTTCAGATGCTTATAAATGCTATCTCAAGCCATTTAGCTTGTATGTCTTCCATGCAAGGAACATAAAGTATCTTGCAAGCTTCAATTAATTAATCCTCACAGCCCCTCCTTCTGAGTGGGTGAGTTCATTAACCTTGTTTCACAAAGAGACAAATGGCAGCACCAAGACAGGAAGACACTGCTGGAGATTACACAGCGAGTCATTTGTGAAGCTAGAAAAAAGAACACAGGTGTCCCAGTCCTGCGCCCCTTCCCAGAGGAGATCACTGCCTCTCCCAAGTTTCCAACCAGCTTTCACCTTCCCTGATCAACAGTGGACTTGTTCCATGAAAGGGCCCCCACTGACTGCAGGTCCACTGTTTAGCTGTTCACACGCAAGATGCACATGACCAGCATGGGGCTGTGCTCAGGTGATGCCCCATCTAAGCCCCAGAACATGCCACTCATTCTTCCTTTTCCCAAGCACCTTTTCCCCAGCACTAGTACAAAGCTCATTCTCTATGTCCTGCTCCATCTTATTCTATCCCCCCACGAAAACAAACTCCACTGAGGATGGACTTCATGCACCTCCTCAAGAAATGGAGAGTAAATGAAGCATTGAGCTCTGGAGAGCAAACTCCCCCCACCTTCAGCTCACAGGTCAGGATGGGGGTTCTGGGGCAAGCCAGCTCCTATCACTACTACTGAACTCATACAACCTGAAAAATCTTGCCAGTCTTCAGCAAGACAGGGCCTGTCCCTTGTCTGTCTCCCAGTCCTTCACCTTGCTAAGGCAGAGGAAGGGCCTGGTCACTGGGTCTGCTGTGGGCCATCTGTTTGCATGCACTTCTGCTTCTATGGTGCTCCCAGCTAGGTCGGCTCATCACAAACCAAAGCCAGTGAGGGCTTAGCTTACAAAGAGGATCATAAACAGGACCAGACTGAATCACACCAGGGCCCATCTAGTCGAGCATTGTCTTGCTGGTGCTTCCAAACCCTGCAGGAGGCAGAGACAGGGTGATCTGTGCACTCCACACTAGTGCCCATCCTGGGATCTGCCCATATGAGGTGGAGGCTTGGTTTCCTTTCCAAACCACTGTCATCAGGAATCCCCCGTCAGTCACATTGTGGCAGTCCTCAATGCACACATAAACACACGCATGCACAACAGGGGGGCTCTAGTGAAGCCCCACATATTCCCTGGTGCTCCAGTGGTGCTAGTGGTTCCTAGTGCATCCTGACTATTCACTGCTGCTCCTCTCCTCATCGCTGCCTCCCTTTCTAAAGCGCTCTTGTTTTCAAAGCCATTAGCCAGGCTTCAATTGTCCCAGGGTTTTGTTGTACCCTAAAGGTCTCTCTGAAGCTGGCCAGGCACCGCAGTTTTCTGTCAGTCCTGAAAGTCATTTCCTTTTGCTGTGGCCGCCCTAATCAATTAGCTGCCTATAAATAGCCCTGCTGATTTCAGTGTGACATCCTCAGAGCACTGTCACTGCCAGCTTCCTCCTCTACCTGGGGAGCCGTTTTTTTCCATAGATCAGAAGAGGCTTCAAGGGGGGCTCAGGAGGGGCAGGGTGAGGGTGGAGCGGGTGGATAGAGACCTGGCGTTCTCTTCAGCTTAATGGCTCCAATCTCCGGACTACTTTCCACTCCGTGCCCACCCCTCCCTGCCTCGTCGTGAAGCTGGAAAGAGCGCAGTGCCCCTGCTGCTTTCAAATTGCTCAATGTGCCTCTCATTGTTGGGAACACACACCCTCACAGATCAGGGACTATGCTGACCTCAGGCTCAGCACTGAGTTCCCCCCCACACCTCAGGTCACCTTCTGAACAGTGGTTTCTTCTCCCCAAATCTGTCTGCAGGCAAAGCACCACAGAGCACCAGACACACTCCCTCTCCTCATCTATCAGCTCCCAGATACCGTGGCAAGACCAGAGCTGATGCACCTAGCTTAGTGATGGGCAACTCTTGCAAGGACTGGAGCACCCTTTATGGTGGAACTGCTAATCAGCCTCATGGCCAAGCTAGGCCAGCATACATTTTGGGACCAAAACCTGAACCAGAGGCATGGGCAGAAGGCCAGAGTAGACAGGTGTGGACCCCAATCTTGTCATGGACAGGTTTTCACCCTGGTGCCTTAGATGTAATAGACCTTCTCAGTTTTTAGTATCGACTGTTCTCAGTCTGGATAATCTTGTTATCTATACATTTCCCCAATTCCTCTTTAAATCTAGCTACATTGTTCACCTCAGTGTCACCCACCCCTATTTCCTTTCATCAGCTTGGAGTTTGCCACCATCCAGTTTCAGTGAATGTCCCCTTGCTTTTGTGTGAGGAAACAGAGACCTCCTGACCTGCTTTGTGAATGCTTTGAATAGAAGCCTCCAAGCTGAGACACATATGGCTAGTGTCGTCTCCTTAAAATGCTCTCCCCCTCCCGCTCTTGTAACGACTGCAGCATGGACAATTCATCCATGTAGTTAGAACCAATGCTAAGAACGAGAGACAGGAACCAAGGTCAGATCTAGGAACCAGAGCAGGAGGGAAAGGCAAGGCAAGGCAGGATGCAGAAGGAAGAACTCGTGGTTAGGGCAGCATGGGAAGTGGAAGGGAGGGCACTTGAAAGCTGTCAGAGACCCAGGAGGAGCTACTGCCTTGGATAGTGTTGAGCAGCCACAGGGCAACTGAAAGGGATGGACTTAAAGCTTGGACTTAACTGCCTGTAGCCAGTAGGGAAATCAGACACAGCTCAGTCCATTCTGGAGTCCAGGCAGCTCCTGCTAGACCCCAGTCTCAGCCCACATCCCATCTCAACACAATGCCTAGTGTGAGTGAAAGGTAGATGGGGAGAGCCAAGACATACCTTATATATAACAAAAAAATGAAAGTGGCTAAAAAACATGGCACAGATTCTATGGAGCCCTTCTCCCCATCACCGCTTATGTCACTTTTCTCCATAGGCTGCAAGGTGTTTGGGGCATGGAACTTCTTTTCATGATATCTATGCAATGCCCAGCTCAACCTTGGCCTTCCAATCCCGATCAGCTTCTCTGAGCACTACTGTAATGTTTTATATTAGATGCCATCACTTACCTGAACTTTTTGCTTTCTGCTTCATCTGGACATCTTGCCATCTCCTCAAGGGATGTACGGGGTTTCCTGGTTTCTAGATAGGGTAGCATTGCCATGAGAAGTGACTTCCCTTCTCATTTTTCCCACTTTCAGGTCAATGTGGAGTCAGCCAAAGCAGCAGAGAAAACAAAGAAGCAAGGAAAGAAAACATGAAAGGAACTTTGCTGAACTTCAGAAGTTTTGGTTGGGGCCCATGGCAGCTTCCTAGGGTACTTTGCACTGCTCTAGCTTGATCTACACAACACCGTGAACATGGTTTGCAAATCTTGAGTGCAGCTTCTTACACCTGAACCAGCTAGAGCACAGAAGGTCAGAGAGGCTCAACCTAGACCATACGGCAAAGCAGAAGAACCTCAGTGATCAGTCTCAAGTTCTAGACTCCAACCCCTACCCATGACCATGATATTTGCCCTTGCACTTGGCATAGAGAACTAATGATGCTCTACCCTCCATAAAACGTGCCTGACAGATTAGGTGTTGGTACATGAAGAAATTAATGAAACATTTTTATTTACCCCAAAACGTCCCTGAGTCACTGAGCACCATCAAAACCATCACAAGAGAGGAGAGGAAACTAGGGAGCTTCAGAGGGTCACCGATGCCCACTTCATGCCTGAGCATGGAAAAACATGGAAGAGTTTGAGGTGCTGATCAAATCCACACCCCTTTGCTGGTGAGAACTTCCTGCCAGAGACAATGGGTAAGCCTTGTCTACAGCATATTCCCACTATTCCAGTGCTCCAGCAGGACGCCTGCATATTAAATCTGCTACCCACTGTGCTAAGCTCTACCCACCACCAACCTGCCTGCAGTGCCCTGGCTGCCTAGCCCGGTACCATCCCTCATCAGCCTTGAAAGAATCACATGTAATCATCTATTTCTTCCTCTACCAAGAGAAAAAATAAATTTAAGAGTAACAATTGGAATTTACAGTGAAGGGGCTCCACAAGTGGAGGAAGACAATTCACAGGTGCCCTGATTTCTGCAGTTGCTGAACAAGACATTGGTGTGACCAAACTTTGTGGCTTTTTTCTGAACCAGTATGGAAGATGGACTGCTGCAGCTGATGCTTTCTCAGTTAGAATCAGCAACTGCACTAGTTTATTATACTGGAAATGCAGGAATTTCAGTGCAAAAAAAAAAAGAGGAGGAAAATGGACATTCAGGATGAGCTGTCCAACTAAGCAGGACCTATCCAAGGCTCTTTGCCTAATACCAGGTGGCCCAGTTGTGCCATGGACTCTCTGCTGCCAACACTTTCTCAAAAAGTATTAATTTAGGGCACCAAGATACCACTTCTCTATACCTTTCCCTGCTGACAGCTTTGATCAGTTTATATGTGGAGAGAGGAAATCACCCAGCGTTACTATTTTATTGAGCTGAGGTGGCCAGTCATGGGGAGCACATGCCAGGTTGCACTTACGCCAGCTCTTGAAGGGAGCGAACAGCACCAGAAATTTAAACCCAAGCCATGTGAGGACTCTTGAGCAGCTGGATTCCCACAGGGGAAGAACACCTGGAATCGCAGCAATGGTTTTCCTCCTGAATGCTCCCAAACTGTTGCAGCCCATCAGTTGTCCCATGGGGAGACAGGGATCAGAACTGGGGGCAAGGGGGTTGCCACCTTAATGCCGAACTGCTTGCTTCACTAGGGCTAAACCTCATGGCAATAAAGTAAGGGGTCCCACCCTCCCCCCACTTTTGTTAACAGGGAAGATCTGTCATGATTATACTTCTGACCCCTGGGCACGTTGGGTTTCCTGCCCCCTCCCTCTGGGCAGGCGATTACCGTCTGGTACTTAGAGAGCTTCCTTTCACCCAGCTCCTTCCCATTGTTCTGGAGCCAGGCAACGGCGCAGTGCCTCAAGGTCGCCTCACACCAGCCGTCTGGTGGGTAATAACCTCCCCTCGGAGCAGCCGAGCAGAGGCCGAGAAACATCTTGCTCCAATATTTATGACTCCATGTTTGATCAAGGATCCTGGGAAACAGCCCAATGCCTTTCCCACCAAAGGGTCAGCTTGACCTTGTGCTCACAGTACCAGGAGTCAGGAAGTCCCAAGTATTCACCCCAGCTCTTCTGCTGACTCACGGCATGGGCTCAAATGCATCACTGAGCTGTTCTTTAGGCCTAGGGAACAGGCAGGCTCTGTTGAAGTCAATGGGAACTGCAGCTGCTTGCACTGAGTGGATCTAGGCCTCAATCTCAGCTTCCCCTACTGTAAAATAAAGACGAGGACATTCTCCACCTCACCCACAGGGCTGGAGATGAGCAAGTTGAGGTATGAGCAGCACTTCACTCTAAGCTGGACCATTTTCTGGGTGGATGGTGCCTGTCAGTGCCCAGAGTTAGCTCCCTCTCAGTCTCAGCCACCATCTGTTGTGAACAGCTGGCCCCAAAACTAATGACCTAGGCTGGGCACTCCTGCTTCTCCTTTGTCTGTCATCCAGGAAACTACTGGATGAGCAGGGGTTGGACTAGATGACCACCAGCTTGTCCCTTCCAGCCCTCCTCCTCTATGATCCTGTGATTCTCTCTCAGTATTGGCTACAGGACCCACTTCTCCCATACAACTATATCCTGTTGTATTAAGGCGGGGGGAGGTATCCTAGGGACCAGGGGCCCTCAGGAGGGCTGGGAAGTGCATATGGGCAGTGCACATGAGGGCAGGAAGCACCTCACATCACTGGATGGTGTTTGCACTGGCTTCGAAGGTCTTGGGTGCTCAAGAGAGGGTGAACATAGAGCATCAGTTGGGGAAGAAGTGGTTGGAACAGCTGGGAGAGAGTCCCAGAGCTAGTCCCCTGCCCCGCAACAAAACAGGGTGCACCCCAGCTATGTGTGGGAATGCCGTCCCCCAGTGAGACCTGGGCTTCTCACTCACCTGATTTCCTGGCTAGGGTATATTTAGCTGGATGTTCCATTGTAGCCTCATGAGCTGACAGCTGCCCACGCCCAATGGCTGCTCATGGAAAGTCTGAATTTCGGCAACATTCCTCTCCTGAGGTCCTGGAAGTGGATCCAGAAAGTACAGTCTCTTTTTCCAAGGCCTGACTTGGAAAACAACAGGCAGGGCAGGCCAGGAGCAGGCCGAAAGCTTTCCACTGCCCAGGAAATGCACTCAGCATGTTGCCACTGGCAGCAGCCACTTGTCAGTAAAAGTGAGATTCAGAGCTCCTGAGAGCAAGGAGATGAGAGGCCTGCTAGAAACAAGCCACAGCAGCACAGGTGGCTGCAAGCTCCCCCCACAGCACTACCAGTGCCCCACAAGCTTGGCTTACAACACCCCTTGCTGTTCCAGCCCTGTGCTCCCTGCAGGAGCTCTGTGGATGCACCTCAATCCTAGCCCATTGTACTCACCCCCCACCATTATCTTTGCTCCAGGACAGCTCTGCCAGTGCTCCCCAGTTCTGATTTACAGTCCTCTCCACTATACTAGGTCTAGGCATGCTGCATGCACCCAGTAGGTGTAGGTTGGTTGTGTAGGCTAGGTTCAAGTCCACAATAAAAAAAAAATACCTGTGGGAACAATTACAGAGCAATCAATATCCTGAATAATGTATTAGAGCAGCATTTCTCTACCCATGGGTCATGACCCAAAAGTGGGTTACAAGAATATATGAAAGGGTCATGAACAAACTTTAAAAATGAATCGACAAACTTTAAAAATGGATTCTCCTTTAAAGGAGAAAAAAGTGGGAAACAGTGGCTTTTCCCTTGGAGGCTGACAGAGTTCCAGCCTGCAAGGGGCTGCTTGTGCCCCACACACTGGGAGCCAGAGGGTGGGGGCAACAGGTAGGGGCACTGGGTCAAGACTGACTGGCCATCTATATTTACAAATGGGTCCTGGTACAAAAAAGATTGAGAACCACTGTATTAGAGTATCTAGGAGACTGCATTGTTTGCTGCTAGAGAAATGAGATATTTTCCATCATCAATGCAAATCCAGTCCAAATGGGAGAGGGAAAAATCATTCTCTTCTCAAGGCTGGACAGAGGCCTTTAGGAGATGAGTTGGGTGGATCTCAGTTCAGTCCCATGTGGACGGGGTCCTCACCTTAAAGATGATGCCTACACTTGACACAAACTGACCTTCTTGGCATCAAACTCAGCAGAAAGGCCATGAGTTAGACATGCTGAAGCCTTCTCTGTCTTAGTGGGGGGGACCCTGTAGGGCTAGAGGAGATTCACGGGGGAATAGGAGATAAAGTGCTGTTGGAGCAGTGAATAGGAAATTGCAGTGCTATTGTCAGTGCAGCACGAATCCTGAAGGAAAAGAATGGGTTTCAGTCTCAAGGCTGCCAAGGCAGCATTGCATTTAATGAATTAAAAACTTCCTTGCCTTCCACACCACCCCCTGCCCCTGCCACCCCAGCAAACCAAGTATGTCTGCCAGTGTCACTAGCCCACACGGCTTTATCTCAAATCTTGCAAATCTGGTGTTTTTCTTAAAGCCCCAACTCCTGGAGTTATGCAATTGGGAAAGATGTCCAGCTTCCCTCCTTCCTTTCTTTCTCCGATTTAAGTCCTCATGATGAGAGAGACACCCCACCCCCCTTAAAAGTCTGAAGTGCCATACCTCAAAGAGGCATTGGCAAATAAAAAGAACAAACATATTATTTTGTACGTCTTGCTATTCGAAGCCATTCTCCTGAGTTCTGGCATGCTCTGGGTTTGGAAAGTGTTTCTCTTTCCTGCGAGGGAAAATGGAAATTTACCCCCAAATAAAAATCTAATGAACGAATGGAAATGTAAACCTTCAGGACTGAATGGGACTGGCTCTGCCCATCTCCCAGCTGCTCTGAGACGAGTGCCGATGGTGAAGGAAGGCACAGTTCGGTGGACACAAACAGAAATTCAGCCTCATCGGAGACACCAGATCCAGACGACTCCTTGCACGTTACCGCAGAACGTCCGAGCGCCACTGGCTTGTTGACTAGCCCTCGTGGACCCTCCCTCTCCAGTGAGGACCTGTCTCAAACATATTTCCACACAGCTGGAGGGAAACCCCAGCTGCAGTCCTGAAAAATAACAAATAATAAAAGTGGCTGTGAGCAGCAGCGGGGCTAGCAGGAAACATTCCCAGTAGCACCTGCTTCCTGAGTGCGACGTTTATTTGATCCCCTGGCACCATCTGGGCCATGCCCCACTCTTTGTTTTCATTCAGAGTTTAGAAAAACAATTCAGCTTTGACTAATTGCTCTTTAAGGCTTCAAACTCACCCTGTCTCCTCCCCCCAACTTCCTCTCCCACCCTGTCCCCCTCCACCCTCCCATGTCCTCCCATGTCCCTCCCACTCCACGGTCTCCCATCTCCTGGCTCCTGTGACACCTGATTTTAAGCCATGCATTTCCAGAGAAGCCCCTATTACCTCCAACCTGCAGGCAGAACTGTGCAAACTCTAGGAAGCATAGCATGGGGTTTGTCTATGGGCAGGTTGACAACAGCCTCTTCCTTGCTCCTGAGAGCAACTGTGGCACCAAAGCATTGTCACTGCATGTCACAATCCATTGGGCAAGTCAGGATATGTCGTGATTTAGGATGTACCGTGGTGGGGATGGTAATTGGAAGTCGTTGCTAACTCACAGCTGGGTTTGACTTAACTGGGCCATAGTCTTCTAGTTGTGAAGGTACACCAGCATTATTATTGAAGTGATGCCTATGAGCCGCAGTCCAGGATCAGGGCTCTGCTGTACTGGGCAGCGTACACATATTCAACCAGTCCCTTTCAGCCCCTAACAACCATGAAACTTACTGACATAAACCTTCTCTTGGACCTGGGGCTGCTCCCAGCTTCCACACACGCTTACCCCTCCTTGCCCATTCCCCTTCCCTCTCATGCCCCAGGAACTGGGGGTGGGCCTGCCCCACAGGGGAAAGCAGTAGCGGGCCACCAGCCTGGAAAGGGGGCTTTTCTGTGATGGTGTCCAGCTGACTCCACATCTTCCTCCCTGGAAAATGTCAGGAAAACCTGATGCCTTTGTGACCCAGCTGAAATCCCTGCAGCATCACAGGGGTGGTTGTTTTTCTTGAGGAATCTGTGTCCTTCCCCTCACCCCCGTGTCCTCACCTGATGGATTTAGCAGGATTTACCATGATGACAAGGAACCAAAGGACTTCCGGCTGCTTAATGACACTTACAGTGAAGAATTTGCTTTTGCAACAGCCCTGCTTGATCATCCCAATGTGCACACTTTGTTCTTCTTTCATTAGCAGGTACAGAGTGGAGGTTGCCCCCTTTCCCTTAAAATTTTACTGCAACATTTATTGCTTCTCTCTCACCCCCACTTTTGCATGTCCACAGCCACTCCTGTCTAGGATCACAGAGCATTTTTGTGTGCTTCTGCTCCCGCTTTCCGGTCCTAAAAAGTTTGCTCTGCTCAAGCCCTGGCCCTGCTTCCTTGTTCATTCCTAACAATCTCTTCCTGCTTCATGATGATCACTGGGATTATTTGGAGCACACAGACTGCTGGGGAGCTGGGATTTCCTTCCCTGGAAACACAGCAGGCCCTGCTTTTCTGTTTTCTCATAGGAGATCTGTGTAACTAATTATTGCTCTGTTTATGTTCTGTGCACCATGATTTGTGCGCACAGATAAATAGACATGAAAGCTCTGCCTTTCACATAGTGCCTTTGCCAGCCCTGCCGCCTGAGCCAGGAAGGCAATCACAGCACAACCACCACACTGAATAATGTTGCCCCTTCTTCTGACACCAGAGGTCTGGGGTCTTGTAGCTCACAGAGGAGAGATCAGCAATGCAGAAGGAGGTTCCATGCTAAGGTGTTGCAGATTTATACAAGTCCTGACATGAAACGGTCAAACAGCATTCAGGGCAACCCCTTTCTCCTAAGAATTCCAGTCCAGTAGTAATGACCAGGGACAGTTTTACTGAAAGATGGACTAATCCAAGCCCAGGGCTTTTTGTATGTACAAAGAGGCTGCTATTAGAGCTGGTAGTGCTATCTGCTTTGGTCTGTACTGGCAACATTATGCCAACTAGGACTGGGGCAGAGGCATTGGAATTACACCCCACACTGATACTGCTAAGCCAGACAGAACTGTGTTCCCTTAGTAGAGAGACAGTTTAGCTCTGGAAAACAGATTAAATCAGCTCCCCAAATGGGTGAAGTGAGACTGGCACAAAGATCTCTCTTGAGGTACTAACCACATCTCTGCTATGACCTTTGCTGGCTTAGCAATATCAGTGAGAGGTGTGAATCCACCACTCTTAAGTGGCATAGTTTTGCTGGCAAAAAAAACTTTAAAATAGAGACTGAGGCTAAGCCCAAGGCAAACACAGCAAGCTCTTTCCCTGCTTCGCTACTGTACCAACTGTTAAATGAAGCCCTGCCTAACTAAGAATAGCACAGCACATGTCTATGATCTTCAGCCTTGCTCACACACTAAGATGTAGCTGGCATCCTGACTAAAACAGGTAGCTCCAAACAAGGGGATCTGCCACAGCTCTACACCCCTGGCAGTGAGCAGCATAGACAGATGATATAAAGGTGAACAATAAAGCCCCCTTCCAAAACCTCCGATCCAAATGCTACTGAAAGCTCCAGGCTTTCATGTTGCATCTCCTCCTCACTAATATGAAGTGCTCCTCCCAGTGTGGGACCTAACTGAGGAAGCCTGGAGCTGAGGTTTGCCTTCCTGAAAGCATGCTGAAACCTCCAGTCCAAATTCTTTGGTGCTTTCAGGAGGGCAAACCTCAGCTCCAGGCTTCCTCAGTTAGGTCCATCACTGGGAGCAGCACTTCATATTAATGAAGAGGAGATGCAACAGGAGTAACACATGTTACTGCATGTAGGGGCCCAAACAGCTGGGCTGGTATCAAAGCTTCCTTCACCTCTTCCAGACCCCTCTGTCATTGAGGATGAAAGGATTACAACCTCTAAACGCTGCCTGGTGCCTGGATTCTCCAGTGCATGGAAAAAGCATGAGCAGCCCAACACCCCTGGAAGGACCCTCCATGCAACACCAGACCCACTCCAGCAGCCACACCTGGAGTCAAGCATTAGCCCAGGCCCAAACAGCATGTTTCACAGGGAGTTCCCCCATCCCTTGCCACTGGTTAATAAACATTTACAGAGGAACTGACAGAACCAGGAACTCTAGGACTGACTATCCAGCCAAACACACCCCCAGCAGTCATTTCCACCATCTTTCCTTCATAAAGCCAGTGCTGTCCAGTCTGATGATTCACCAGACATAGAGACGAGCACCCAGAGTACAAGACCCACAGGAGTAATGGACAGCACAGGGCATTGGAAGAGCAGCCTGAAAAACACCATCCATCAAATCACAAATATAAGGAGCAACTGGATACCACCATGAGGGTTAAGTTTAGCCTTTTTAGTTAGAGAAATTAAATCCAATAGCCTAGGACCACACCACTTTACAATAGCCTGGGGGGTGGGGTCAGAAGGCGATCACAGTTCTGGATTAAAGTGAGATGGATCATCCAGTGAGATGCCCCAGGGCTCAATAGAGGGTCCAGGGCTGTTTAAATATCTTTGTGCATGATCTGGAAGTGGTTGTGGAGGGTATGTTAATTAAACTGCCCTAGGGAGAGTCTCATACATCCAGGAGGAAGGGGGAAGAGCCTGAAATAACAAAATAAGCCTGAAGTCTGAGAAATGCAAGCAAAGAAATAACCTGAAGTGCTGCTCTCCTAGTGGGAAGAAAGTGCTTGGGGAGAACTGATTCCCCACCATGCCAGACTATGACAGGGGGCAAGTTAGACAGGAGCTTAAAATGCCATCAGAGTAAAGGGAATAGCAAGAAGATAATGAGCACAAAAGAGACAAGTATAGTAGTAGAGGTGGTCTTTTCTGAAGTGGTATGGATTATGCATGTTGTAGAGGCAGATCGTATAGACAGGTTCAAAAACGGACTAGACAAATTCATGCACCATAGTTCCATTTGCAGCTATTGAATCAAAGTCAGAGATGTTTCATCAGGCATTTCTAATCCAATGATGCCAGAGAGGGTATGACAGGGCATGGACTACTCAAGACATACCCAGTTCAAGGCCCACCCTCTAAAACATCTTCTCCTGCCACTGTCAAAGACAGGATACTGGGCTAGATGGACCACTGTTCTGATCCAGTCTGGCACTTCTTATTGACGTGAGAAAATATGTTGTTCATTACAGACCAGGGAGCCAACAGCTGCCAAAATATCTTAGCTGTAATATTGCAGTGTTGGGCACCACCACAGAAGAAAGATATTGCTAACATGAACAGGGCTCAGGAAAGAAAAACAGAGGGTGAAGGTCTTGAAAGGACTGGCCTGATGCAGAAGGTTCAAAGTAGCAAGGCCAGTGCAACCAGGTAGGAGGAGGAATAATATAGAATGGGAAACTCCCTTCTTGAGAGCATGGAGGCAGAAAGGGATCTTGGAGTCATTATTGACTCCAAGATGAACATGGGCCGACAATGCGAGGTCACGGTTGGCAGGGCTAACCGGACCTTGTCGTGCATCCACAGGTGCATCTCAAGTACAGCCAAGGAGGTGATCCTCCCCCTCTATGCAATGCTGGTCAGGCCACAGCTGGAGTACTGTGTCCAGTTCTGTGCGCCCCATTTCAGGAGGGATGTGGACAACATTGAAAGGGTCCAGAGGAGGCCACCCGCATGATCCGGGGACTACAGGGCAGACCCTACACTGAAAGACT
>NW_017728997.1:24299004-24308081 GCF_001723915.1 Gavialis gangeticus | reverse complement strand
AGGGAAGTGGTGCTGGCTCCTACCCTGGGGATCTTTAAGAAGAGGCTTGATGACTACCTGGCTGGACTCATTTGAGTCCAGTCTTTTCTTCCGCCCAGGCGGGGGGTTGGACTTGAAGATCTACAAGGTCCCTTCCGACCCGACTTCCATGATTCTATGAATATAAAAGGTGATTGCTGACCCACGTTCCAAGTTGGTCAGCTTTGGAGAGGAGAGGGACCATTTAGAGTGGGTTGAAATGAAAGCCATGGGATGCAACTCAAAGGGAGACTTGAGGTGCACATCAAGGAGTACCACAGATGATCCAGGGGTGGGCAGTTATTTTGGGCAGAGGGCCGCATGACAGGCAGCCCAGGGCACATTAATATTAATTTTCTAACTTTTTAAGGACCCCGTGGGCTGGATAGAGCAGCCTGGCGGGCCCCCGGGCCGCATTTTGCCCACCCCTGGATTAGACACTGGAAATGTTTGCAGGCTGTGTGTCTGAAGCCCTGTAGCAGGAGGTACTCAGAAGCCAATTGAACAAAAGCACTTGGAAATATTCTGCTGAGGAGAACATGGCCTGGTGGCAGGGAATGGATGAGATGACTTCACCAGGCTCTCGTTTCCATGGTGTATGAATCACTGTGATCACTGTGCTACTCATTACCCTGTGGAGGTCACCCTGCAATCACCATCCTCATATGAACACACAGGCCATCTGCCATTCCGTTTAGCAGGCGGGTTTTGGCTGCATCTCCGTTTGCCTCTGAGTAACAATCTTCCTGTTCACACCTAGCAATCAAGCTGTGCAGGGGAAGGGACAGGGCTACATGGGAGGGAATCAGCATGAGAGCCAGGAGCCCACAATGCTGGGTGCTCATCCTGGCTCTGGCACCACCTGCCCTGAAATGCTGGGAGAAGTCAGCACCCCACTTCCCCACATCGTGCGGCTGGTTTCCCCTGTGCAGTTTTCCAAACCCACCTGTTCAGAGGAGCGAATCTCCCCCCCTCCAACCGCACACACATGCTTCCTGACCAGAAGCCAGGTGGAGCATTAAAGCTCTAGGACGGTATAGTCAGGGCTGTCTTTTCTGGCTGGCCACCAGCTCCCCTGGTGCACTTGCAAGCTGAATAGCTCATTTGTCCCTCCTGCCACAGATCAGCACGGTCCCTTGCCCACAGCTGGGGCCTTCACAAGTGTATCCCTTCCTGAACGGAGGCCTTTAGCTTGGCACAGCAAGGTGGCTGCTTTTCATTGCTGCCAGGTCAGCAGAAGGACTTGGCCAAGACAGAGGTATTCCAGGCATGTTGCAGGAAGAGTGACTCGGGTTTCCAGCTCTCAGGAATGCTGCTGCAGCCCAGGGGGCTTTGGCTTCTCTGCGGCTCACTTCCTGGAGCGCCGATGCACACTTCCTGCCGCGGTTCCTGTCTCCCCCCGACACATGCCCGTTCTTCTCTCTGGAGCCAAGGGCTGGAGTTTACTGGAAACTCCAAGAGCTCCCCAGTGCATCCAATATTTCCACCTGGCAATGGCTCATGCAGCCGGCGGGGCCCTCTTGTTTCACACTTCTACTGGAGGAAAGGGCTTGTTTTCTTATTTAAAACATAAAAGGAGTGAAGGAATGACATGCGAGGCCTGCAGCAGCCAGACAGATTAGATCCTCCCCTTGCAAAACACAGAGGAGGGGAGCTGGTCACAGATCAATAAAGGTCCTGCCGAGGCAAGTTCCTCTCTCCTGAGCTCGGCTGGTGGGAAATCACAGGAGAAACATCACAAAGAGGCCAAATGCTGCTATGGACTGTGGGCAGCTGGGGACAGGGTTTGCATTCAGGGCTGCCGGCTCACACTGCACAAAACCAGAGGAGCCCTGGATTCTTCTGAGATGAGACTGATGTTGGCATGCTCCTGACATGTCTGTCCCTGTCGGCCTGGTCCCACAGAGCCAGAAGCGGTGCCATCCAACAACCCACCCCCAACACGGCCCACACCAAGGCTTTTATTTGCCTCCCTGAATCTTTCTCCTGCCCTTCTCTATTAAACCACCATCATCCCTCTGATCCAGGCTTCTACAACAGGGTACCTCTTTGAATCCTCCCTTTCCTTCTTCCCATATACTCAGACTAGTGTTGCATCACAGTGAAACCGCCTTCCCCTTGCTCATCCTGCCCAGCCCTTGATCAGCTCACATCTCATCTGCTGCACCCTCCTCTTCCCCACCCCCTGCACTACAGCATCATGCTGGACCTGCTAAGCCAAGACACCATCGTGCAAATGGTCTCCTTCCCCAATTCATCTGAGCACACCATCCTCTCCTTGGGTCTCTCTGCTGCTTCCTGCTATGATACGGCATAAGCTGCAAACTTATTACCTTTGGTAGATCATTCAGCTGGTACCTCAGGCCTCACTGCCGATGTCAGGTGTCTGGCCACATGCTTGCTGCTCCCCGAGTGTCTGGCCTTGATGTCCTGTTGATCTCTCTTCCTCTCAGGTTGGTTTTCATGCTGCTCTTTGTGGAATGATCTTCCCACTCCCCATTTGCCACCCTGTCTTTGTCCAACCCCTCTCCAGCTCTGCTGCTTTGCAGGGAAATACTCCTAGCTTCCCCTACACACTAGACCTCATCTCTGCTCTGTCAAGGTGCCACAGACTAGCTCAGAGAGGCTTTGCTGTCCAGGGCCTCTTCAGTCCTAGGTCCCACAGCTGAGCCTGCCCCCAAAGCTGCTCTTCAGGATGATGGGTGCTCTGCTCCAATATGGAGAAACTCGAAACCACAGCACCATAGGACACATTTAACAAAGAGGGCCATCAGCAGAGAACGTTCTCTGCAGACTTGTTCCTTGGGGCTGGATTACAATCAACCCTTTAGTGAGGAAACACAAGGCATCCTGACACCCGACCAGAAGAGCAGGGAGAAGCCAAAGCAATGTCACTTGAAATGAACCTCAACGGGACCAGTAGAAGCATCTTGCACTGTACTAAGCAACCACTGATGCCTCTAATCTCCTGAAAGGCAGTCCGTCAGAGCTGTTCCTGTTCAGATGCTGATAACATCTGACCAAGATGTTTTCAACAGTAAGCTGGGGAGATTACAGAGTAACCATCCCCCACCCTCCAGCTGGAAAAGCTCTGTTTGGAGACATGTATGTGTTTTTAAAGGGACTGGGGTTAGTGCAAGTCAGGACATGGCCAAACTCCAGTCTTCTAGGCCCTGAGGAAATGCAGGAGAACTCCTGGGGTCCATCTTCCTCCTCTATGTATGTCACAATTGCAGGGATCAACTAGGGCAACACCCAAATTGCAGCATCACCTGGTCAAACCAGAAACAAAAAGCCATGGCTGCCTATGGCTATGTAGCTTGGGTGGCCTCTTAGGGTTCTGCTGACACCCCTTGCAGGCCCTGTGACTCGGGGAGGGTGCACATGTCAGCAAGAGGAGGGCATGTCCTGCCCTCACTTTCCCAAAGCAATCGCCAAAGAGATGAAGGAAAATAAGCAAGCAAGCCACAAGCTGAGCAAAGCAGTAATGCCCAAAAGGTATTTTTAAAGCCCCATTTGTAAAGCTTGAATCAACTAGCAAGCCATGGACCAGGTAAGCAGATACATACCTGATATGAACAGCCCCTGCCAGTGTAGCCACAGGCGCAAAGATCCCAGCAGGGCTCTTTCCCTGCTCCACCGCAGGTAATAACATGCTATACTACTACCCCACCACCCTGCACATGCAGCCCTGCCAGCTGTGTGCTGGCAATCCCTGTTCACTCCAACATCCTTGGGAAAGGAAGAAAAGCCAGGATACAACCCCTGCAAGCAAGGGGGCTAAGTTTGAGGGGGCTGCATAAGGCATGTTCATGTGACTGTTCATGTGACTGCTTCTATCCACCAGCTGTTCTTTATCTTATACTTACATTGAAACCTCCTTGGGGCAGACACTGTTTTTCTGTGCTCTGCTGTACAGCTCCTAGCACAGAGGAACTCTGGTCTATGGTCCATGTAGAAGCTCTGGTCAAACAAATAACAGTGCATGGCTGTGCCACCTGCTCTCCACTCGGGAGGTAGATGTTACATATCCGGTGCTAAGAGCAGCTTTCCGTGAATATTAAAGAAGAATCAGTTAAAATAAGTGGAGTCTGTTTTTTTGGATGTACAGCATCTTGCAGCACTCACAGCTCCAGCTGTGCTGTACCATGCTGTGCACAAGACCAGGGATGTGTTGGTGACTGGCCTGCTTGCATTGGCTAAACTGAATTAGGGGCATCAAGTGAACACAACACCCTGGAAACTATTTAAGGTTATGCTTGATTCACACTCGTTGACAATATTGAGCCAATTCCAAAGCTGAGGCCCATCTTTTCTCTACACTCCTTTATCCCAGCATAACACCATTCTCACTGGTAGAGTTAAACTGGTGTAACCTGGAACATAAGAAAATAAGAACAGCCATTTACTGGGTCAGGCCATAGGTCCATCTTGCCTGGTCTCCTGTGTCACAGCAGCAGACAGCAGATGCTGAAAGGGAAAGTGAACTGGGGATGACCAGGTGTTTTTCCACTGTTGCTCTCTCACTTACAGCCTCCAGCATTTAAGGTCCAGGAAGTTCTGATTCAGAGGCTGCACCCCTCACTCTCATGCTCAATAGCTACCAGTGTCTCTTTCCTCCAAGAATTTGTCCAATCCCTTTTTGAATCTAGCTAAACTGTCAGCTTCCACAGCATCCGGTGGCATTGAGTGCCACACTTCATGACACACTGGGTAAAAAAGAACTTCCTTTTGCTAGTTGTAAACTTACTACTTACTAGTCTCATTTTGTGACCCCCGGTTCTTGTAGTGTGCGAGGTAGTAAATAATAAATCCCTATTTATCTTTTCTTTACCATTTTACCACTGTGTAAACCTTTAGGTTCCCCCTCAAGCATCTATTTTCTAAACTGAATATGCCCAGCCTCTTCACTTCCTCCTCATATGGAAGCCCCTCCATACCACTAATCATCCTTGCTGCTGTTCTCTGCACCCTGAGGTGTGGGGGACAAGAATTGGGTAGAGTATTTAAGGTGTGAATGCACCATAAATGTATAAAGGGGCATCATGATACTTTCCATTCTGTCTACGATTCCTTTCTTCAGGTGTAAGCAAGAAGTGCATCTGGTATGAGCATGTACAATGACATGAGGGCCAATAAGAGTGTTGGTGAAGAAAGGAGCTCAGGATTTGACCTGAGGGCAGTGATGAATGCTGCCTGCATGGGTAGAGGGTTTAAGTAGCACTTAAGTATAGAAGCCATTGACTGTTTCTTGAAAGCAGCAGGTACCTAACAAGGAGTGCCTCTTTCTTCATCCTCAGGTTTGCGATGAAATTCCTAGCCAGCGACTTCCTACCTGGGGAAAATTAAAAAAAACAAAAACCCCAAAACAACTCAGTGACAACACAAATAACCTAAACCTGAGACGTGCAATAAACAGCACAGCAACCCAAAGGCCCTTTGCACACAGTTTTTAATCTCCTCTCCCCTCTGCTCATAATATCGCCTTTATTATTTTCTGATTCGGCATCTGATTCTTATGAGTGTAACGGATGCTGACAGCAGAGGAATGGAGCAGTGGCAATTTAGTCTGTGCAGACCTCACAGGATTTAATATGTCTGTAGAGACCAAAATGAGTGAAAGGTGACTCAGGAGGAGTGGGCATGCTGGGCAAGGAGTTGCTGTACAATAAACTGCAATAAAGCCGCCAAGATAAGGAATCTGACACACAGAGCGGGGCTGAGGGGTTTCAGCTGCTGGAGAGTGGATTCCTTTGGCTGGCACTGGGAGAGACCCATCAGCGTGGCTTTGCAGATTTAAAAATGGGATTCCCATCAGGAGGGAACGCACCATTTGGATGAGTCAGTAGGGGTGAGGGGCTTCTCAGTCCCGTGACCTGCCTCTTGCCCTGCCATTTCTTTTGGATGGCTTCAGACAGAGCATGGCACATATCAGTGCTCCCTCTGGGCAAGGGCTCTCCAGCCAGTCTCCACCAATCTCAACCTTCTGTCTGACCCTTGAAAGCAAACCCCTTCTCCAGAGGGGGTGTGCAGTGTCCCAGAGCTGAATGCTAGTGAAATGCAGCTTCAGCAGCTCCCCATTCAGGCCAATGATTCTGGCAAAATCTCAGAGAAATGTGCAGGTCACTCCTCGGTCTTTGGAAGGAGGAATGTGATCCTGGGGCATTTACAGACAGAACCAAGTACCACTAGGTACTAGCAACCACTAGTATTCCACCTGGCCCCCCACCTGCTATGTAGCCGCGTTGTTCCTACTCCAAGAGACGTCCAGGTGTTCTACAAAAGCCCCTCATAGCCAAGGCCCAGGTTATCTGGAAAAGCTACTGGTAGGACCCACAGAGATCAGAATTGCCCAATAATGGCTTTCAGCCCCAGTGCTAGCCCAAATTTCACCTTAAGAAGGGTGTGGATTTCAGGTACATTTGATTCCAAACTCAGTCTGTCAGCACATTTGCCGTGGTGAGCAATCAGCCTTCCATTTTTTCATACCTGGGTCCTGCTTGGCACTGTTGACCCAGACGTTCAGCTTCAGTTGGGCAAGGCCTACATAGCATGTGCAATGACATGAGGGTAGACACCTGCAATCTAGTCACTTTCTTTGGCTCATGCCCTGGCATAAGTCCCACAACAAGGCAATGCCATACTTTCATAGCATCCTTGGCATGCAAGCACCAGACAATCTTAGCAAACTTGAGGTCACTGCCCATGAAGAACCAAGCCGTGTGGTCAAAGACGTGGTGACCCCGGAGTCAATGTTGATGCATCTGATGCAATCTCTCTCCCTTGGGTCATACTTCTCAACATTGAACCCATCAAGTTGATATGTCCTGGGGGCACACACCTGACTTGATACACCTCTACCAATGACAAGTGATGATAGGTCTGGGTGAACACATCATAGTTCTGCAAGATTCTGCAGTAAACAGAAAACAAACATTTAGGTAGCAACTTGTAATATTTAGCTCTGTTCCCTGGAAGTCTCAGGTCTGGCCCATCATGATAATGGTAGGCCTTACTTTCCAGAAGCTATCTGACTTCCTAAATAAGTTAATATAGCCATTTAAACCTACCCAAGCCAAATTCTGAACAGCCATAGGGAAGCACTTGTTGAGAAAGACAAATAAAGAGAAACATCACATGACAAAATGTAAGTTGCAACACAATCAGGCAGAATGTGAAGTCATTACGTACTGCATATGGCATCCCAGATGAGCCAAATCATACATTCTGTACCGTCTGCCCCCAGACAAGAGAATGTATTATGAGAGGAAAGCGTTCCAGAGGCTACAGCTCCTGTACTGACTATGTTCATGCTCTTCCGGCTGACAGCTGGACACATGATTGCAGCTGGAGTGATAGATAGAGGCTGGAGTCTGTCTTTAATAGTATCTCACAGTGGTTTCCGTAAGTTAATGGAGATTGCACAACACTCGTACCAACTGCCATGCCGGATATATTTTGCAACCAAGGCGCTGTGCCACATCTGTAGGATGATATGCCAGAGACTTCTGAGGAGGCCTTGAGGAAGTCTGAGCATGAAAAAAAAAGGAAAAAATAAGCCAACAAACCTCTCTGAATAGCAGCTACTTGGGTGAGCGACTCTAGATGAGCATCAGCAGATATCTGATACAAAGGAGAGAACAGGCTTGATTGCTGGGCCTCCTCCATGGAGCAGCTGGAAGCTGGTTCTCTTCATCTGCAATCCCAAGACCCCATGAAAGAGCAACACTGTCCATTGTGACACCAGCCATCCCTTACCAGCTACAGTGGGGACCACAAGATGAATTAATCCAAGTAATGGCTTGAGTTAGCACCTGCAGCCTCAGAGAGACAGAAGACTTGAAGTTATCCATGTGACACACTGGTCATATGTAATGTATCTTTGGCCACCTCTGTGGCTGCCCCTGTGAAGACAGCTACTAGCTAATGCTTCCAGTTAATGGTCTTAACCCTTTGAAACACAGACCTCTGTCATGTGATGTAATCTGTAGGTCCTTTTCCAATGCACAGCAGCTCTGAGCCCTCATCTACTTCTCTCTCCACCCTCTTTTTTTCATGAAATGGGGAGAACAGGAAAGCAAGCCCAAGATGAATGAGTTGAACTAGTTAGTCCCACATGTGGACAAAGGAAATCCATGATGATCCAGGATCTGCTCCACCTCTTTGAAGGTCACAAAACAGTTTTTTAGAAATGACCCTATGATAATGGATTGATTTAACTTCCATGTGATCCAACATGTAGAGGCCTGATAGATTAAGATGAGATCCCCATAGCGGTGACACAGTAGAACAGACACTTGGTATCATCTCTCAAAAAAAACCAACCCAAAAACCAAAACTGTTCAGGAGTCAAAAATAACATAGCCAGCATAAGCACTAATACTCTCCCCGATAATTGCAACTCCTCAGAAAAAATTTGAACTTTGCAATGTGCCCTGGAAGTCAAGAGCCAACTCCATCAGACTAGGGTGGTGAAGGAAAACAAACTCCCAAATCGCCCACCCACAGCATCAGAGAGGTAGACTGAAGGATCATAGATGACATTTTAGCCCATCTCTGCTTGCATGCTGAGTTCTCTGGAGAGAGAGAACCTCTAAGATACAAGGAACCCAAGTTACTAAGGACTTCATAGGTCAAAACCAACCACTTGATTGGAAATGAAGTGGAATACAATGGAGTATCTAGAGCACAGGTGCATGTGAAACACATAGCTGAATAAGTGGCAGTGGTGTTCTACATCAGCTGATGTTTCTGTGTACCCTGTCTCCCCTCACACCAGCATGCAGAAGAATCACAGAATCATAGAGAAGTAGGGCTGGAAGGGACAGAGGTCATCTAGTCTAACCTCCTGACTGAGGCAAGTTCATCCCTATCCAAACCATTCAATATAAATCCATAATCTAACCTCTGAGTAAAACTGTCAACTGTGACAACACAAGACATAACAACCTAACCTGCCACAGGTAAGGCAGGAGAACCACAGCAGCCAATATCTTGCTTCTGTAAAAGGCTGTTAATATATGCTCAAGAGATTCCAGGAAGAGGACCACGAGCCCTGC
>NW_017728997.1:24283125-24294004 GCF_001723915.1 Gavialis gangeticus | reverse complement strand
ATCCAACCTATCCTATACAAACCTTACTTAAAGTACTGTCAACCCTGACATAACACAAGACATAATGCCCTACCCTGCCACAGGTGAAGCCAATCCTGGCAAAGGGGGAAAATAGTAGCCAACCTCCTGCTTTGTAAAAGGTTGTTAATTAGTATAGGCTCAAGAAGTCCTGGATAGAGGCCCTTCTACTACAGAGGAAGGCAACCCCCCCCCCCCACAGTCCATACCAATCTGACCATGGGCTAAAATTCCTTCCTGACTTCAAATATGGTAATTGGTCTGATCCTGAGTGGAACGGCAAGACCCTCCAACCAGGAACCTCTAGCTTTAAGTCCCAGCATGAGCACTGGCATTTGTACACCCCACTTAAAATCCCCAGCCTTGGCTGCAGCCAACACAGAGTGCCCCCAAGGAAGGCTTAAAAATAACAACCATGACAAGTAGCAGAAAGGGGGGTTGGAGGGTGGGATTCCCTTCCAGTCTCATGGGGCAATCAGCAAAGCCCCAAAGCATGGGAAATACCCATCACAGAACATAGGCATAGCTATGTCTAGACCATCCCCAGCCAATGGCTGTCCAATCTCTTCTTGAACACCTCCAGTGATGGAAAGTCCACAGCTTCCCTAGACATCTATTCCACTGCCTCACTCTTCTAACAGTAAAACAGTTTTCCCTGATATCCAATCTAAACTACTTTGCTGCAACTTCAAGCCATTGATCTGCATCCTACTCTCTGCAGCAAGAGAGAAAAGGTGAGAGAGGCAAAGTGGTACAGTTCCAAGACATGCAGTAAGAAGGTAGCTGCTATGAAAGCCACTGAAGACAGGAGCCTGTTGAAGACAACGCTGTGCTCTGGAAAGCTCAGAGTTGACATTGTTCCTCAAGGGCTAGCCCATGGGGGGAGACATATGCACCTCAAAGGCAAACATACGGCCCAGTTGCTCAAGACCAGCTTTTCTGCTGCTCATGCCTCATAACTGAAACCAGATTCTCCAAGGGACCAGGTTCCTTTGAACCTCTGGACCTGATAGTGGGTGCTGAGCACCATTTGAAGAGCACAGAGCCCAGAGTGTGCCCACTGCTTGGGGCCCCAGACAAACACCACTCACAAGGCAAAGGTATAATCTGTAACTATTGGCATCCACAACAGGTACTCAGAAAGCATAGGTAGGGGAATAAAATGCAAGGCTTTAGGTTATCAGCACTGCTCTTGTGGGGGAGCAGTCCATCTTTTAAAACATATGTCACGTTTACTCCAGGCATTAAGACCACCCTGAAAGCTGAGTTTGTCCATGCTCTGAATACATGAGCTATAAACAGGAGCATGCCCATCTCTGGGCAAGCACTGGTACAGGAGACAGGGGAGGCCAGTTTCCATAACTTGTTCAGGCTTTGGCTTCTGCTGATATTGCCAACAAGGGGCCACGTTGCTGCCAAAAACGTGATGTTAGCATCTGCCCCTGGAGGAAACAAACTCCAATGGGCGCCTGTCCACCTTTCCTGTTACCATGTTACACTTTCCCTGTTTCCACGTGGCAAAAATCGCCATTAAACCACCTAAAGTAATTTAAAACACCTCTGACACATTTTATTTTTAGCTTCTGAATTTCTTCCATGAGGGTTTTTTTTTATTGTTTTCAATTTTCAATGTGGATCTGACTTACTCCTGAAAATGTGATTTTCCTTGCTTTACAACTATTATACCACCAGGTGCTGCTTGGGTTCACTTGTAAATCCATGGAAATCCATCGAATTTCTCTTGCAATGATTCAACCGGACGCCAGGTGCTAATCTCACAAATTTTTATTGATTATTATTTTACTGGGTATTCCAAATCAACTAAAAATGAAATTAAAACAAAACAAAACATGTTCCGCCTTTTCACATGCACAAGCTCATTATACATCAGGGCAATGAAACAGCTGAATGTGACTTTTACTAACTGTTGATGTGGGGCTGGACTTGAATCAATAACACACGGTCAGTCAGGTTCACCCTCCCACCCTTATCTTGAGCTCTTCAGTCCCCCTTCAGCTTTCATTTCACTTTTCCCTCCCAGGGAACAGTCCCTCACACCCACTAGGCAGCAACACCGAATGGGAAATAATGGTGATAAGCAATCCTGACGCTCAAAGAACAGACTTTTGTACTAGAGCCTGGTGGGGACAGTTAAAGAGTTAGAGCAGCGGTTCTCAACCAGGGTGCCATGGCAATGTTATCACTCTTAAGTTTGCAAACATGATTCATAAGATAAACCCAGAGATTTCAACCAGAAATCCATAGCGTTAAAACCATTCTGTCCTATTGTGGGCTTCCTGAGTTCTTTGCAACAGAAGAACTGCTTTTTTAAAAAGTCAAGTGAAAACTAAGAGCTGACATTTTCCAAGGGGCACCTTGAGTCTAGTGAGGGATGCCTTGAGTCTAAACGTGGTTAAGAACCACTAAGTTAAATCACCCTAGGCACCAGCTGGCACTGCCTCTCCAGCACTGCTGGGCCTGTGCTTCCTCTTGCGATGCATGTTAGCAGAGCTTTCCAAACATGATTAAGCATGGGCAAATAACCTTATTATGTGCCCACCAGGCATGTTGTCAGTCATTCCTTTACCTCAGCAAATTCTTCTCAGCTCTGGCAAATGACTTCCCTGTGGCTCCCATCAAGTCCTCCACACATGTTCTGCTGATGCATCTCAGACTCAGCCCTGGGCTTCTGTGACACCTGTTGCTTCAACCCAGCGCCTTCTTTTGAAGAGACCTCAAAATGTGCTACAGACCAAGAAGATCATCCCTTTGGGAAGGGATCGTAAACACCATGCTGGGTTAACTGCCCAGTTTTAGGGGAGGGGAGAGGGAAGTGTACAGTGCTAAAGTACAGTCGGGGGCAGGCACAAAGGGGTGATGCAAACACTCAGCACGCTGTGGCGAGGCAAAAGTCACAGCGATGTAACGACGGCATCCTTATGCCGGCTTAGGGGAGAGGTTTCTCTGGGGCACATTTTAATATGCTCCTTAAATCCACTGCTTTGAAGGTTCTTTTACTCCACAGTCAGCAGTAAGGAGCAGGAGAGACGCAAGCAATTAGGGAGCAAGGAAAGCAGCTGTTGGCACAGCTAGTAGGGAGTGCGCCATCCTCTCAGCCTGAGAGTCTCAAGTGACTTCCTAGACCTCCCCGACTGTGGGATTATCTGCTTTCCCATGAACTGCCACATCAGCAACACCTAGCTCTACCATCCTTGCACTGCTTGCTTGACCCAATCTGGCTTATGCTTCACGACAGGTAAATGCAAGACCGCAGTACTAGAGTGATGGGACCAAGTCCCTGCTGTAACCAAGTCCCTTTGCCCACATCTGTTTTAAGGGGTGGAACTGGAAAAAAAACTCCTGTATCTTGGGGCAGGCAAAGCACCAGGTCTGGGTTCACACAAAGCCAGGCAGCGCATTCACCGACAACTTGATTTTGTCTCCTGCCTTGCAGTCCCTGAGGCTTTCTCTAACTGCTGTCACAGGTGTAGCTTTGCCCGCCACTCACTTGCATAGCTCAAGACCTGCAAAGCCGTTATCTATATACTACTATATATCTATATATTACTGCCACACCACAGGCAGCTCACTAACTTTAGCCTTTCACTAGTCAAACTGGGTCTAGGCTCCAGGGCAGTGGTTTTCAACCTTTTATGATTCAAGGCACCCTTCAATCGACTCAAGACGCACCTCAGAAAATGCCAGCTCTTATTTCTCACTTGTTTTGCGAGGACAGAGAAATAACAAAGCCATTCTTCTACTACAGAGAACTCAGAAAGACCATAATAGGTCAGAAATGCATGTGATCCCAGATTTCTCTTTGAAATTGTTGGGTTTATCTCACAAACCATGTTTGTGCACCTAACAGTGTTAACATTGCAGAGCACCCTTGAAAGGATCTCAGGGCAGCTCAGGGTGCCATTGCACCCTTGTTAAGAATCACTGCGCTAGGGTCAGCCTCGCAGCATGCCCTGCTCTGTATCATTCACATTGAGACTTGCTGTTCCCAGAGTTTTCTCTTTTGTAGTCTTCTCTGAGAGCTCAAAGGAAACAGATTCCTTGCAGTTCACACATAGTAGCACTTCCTCAGAGGCTTGCTTACCTTGTTTCAGATCAAACACATTATAATTTTCACCCACCTCTGTAAATCTCAGTCTTATCTTTTGCATCTATGCAGTTAACCTAATACATATCTGAACTGCTTATCACCTCAATGCCACATTTTCCAAAAGAGCCCTCTAATTGGTGGCTTCTCAGTTCTGGACAGTTAAGTATCTGCAGCTAGGGGTATCAAGCAAGCTCCCCAGAAATGAGCTTTGAGGATGTAGGCAAAAATATAAATGTTTCTTAGCACCCCACTTGGAGTGAAGCACCCTGGGACCCTGAATAGCTTGACGTCAGTAGGTGGTCCTGATCTGGCACTTGGAGGGGTGCATAGCAGGGTCCCATCTGGCTGGGTGGAGGGAAGGGTGGGGGCAGTCCAGCCCTGCCAGCCACACTGAGGAGGGGACTTGGTATGGATGCAGTTCAGCCCCACGGGGGGGAGAGGCATGACCTAGTCCTAATCCAGCCATGCAGGAAGAAGGGGCTGTGGCCCAGGCCCAGCCTGGCCGCCTGGATGGATGCAGTGTGCTTCAGCTCTGATTCAGCCACACAAGGAGGGGTGTGACCTGGCTCTGATCTGGCTGCAAGTCTTGGGATTTTGGCAACAGGGGAGGGGGTTCAGTGTTAATTGCCACTGTTCCCCCACCGCCACATTTCCCTACTCGTGGGGAGCCCCACAGACTGGATGTCACGGCTCCACAGGCTGGATTTGGCACCCAGGCCGGACATAGAGCATCTCTGCACTGGAGCCATCCAAAGCATGCTGGAAACCTTCCAGCACAATACAGAGCCTCATGCACCGAGTGAAACCATCTTGGAGTCAGAAAAGTCACTTGGGGTCATGAAGATGAGCACAGGATGAAGGCTGCAGTCAACCTGCACTTGCAACATGATGGAGGGAGGGCTTTGTGTTCCCAGTTATTAGATTTCCTTGTCTTCGAGTTCTTCCTAATGTGTTAAAAAAGGTCCATTTTACAGCAAGGATGTGGTAGGCCCAAGGCCCAAGACAGCCCTCTGATGACATGCAATGCTGGGGGGGTTTGCTGGCCCAAAAGGAGGATTGTGTTGTCTGCTTTATTTCATGAGGAAATTGTTTTATGTATGCACCAAGTGTGAAGCCAGCAGTGTGATGTCGGACCTCATAGATCTGACCATAGAGAAGTAAGGGTGGAAGGGACCTCATCAAACAGGCCATGCTGACTAGCGCTCACAACACTGGCTTGGGTGTCTGCACCCCGGGGCTCTATCACCTCCTCCAGGGAGTGACTGTGCAAGGTTGGGGAAGGCCCAGTACGCATTCCCCAGGCCGCAGCTTAGCTGCCTATAAAGTCAATACATTAATATTTGTCTCCCGCAGAACTGCCCTATGAAGCATATTAACTCTTGCAAGGGCCTTCTGAGTCCCTTTCAAGGATGGGTGGTACTTAATTAAGGCATTTTCAGAATCTGGAAAGAAAAGCAAAACAAAAAAACAATGCATCTTGTGCTGCACAGCACCCACAGCACCATCCTCACGCCACAGATTGGCCTGTCTATCGCTCTACCCCCTGCCCTACAACAATTGCTCTTTTCCCTTCTCTTCTCCCCTCCCAGGCAGCAGACAGAGCAAACCTAATAATTCAGATGACAGAATTAAACTGATCCTGATTAGAAAAGCCCTCACCCTGAGGAGAAAGAATCTGGCTCCGTTCTAGCCTGTAATCCAATAGTCTCTCACGGCCTTTGCAGCAAACCCAAAACCCGCCTCCAGGCAAAGACACTTTCTCTTGAAACAAGGGAAGTTAACTTTGTCTTAATGGGAATTTTGACACGTTTTGCTTTGATTTCACTAATGTTACAAAAGTAGCTGTTAGAAAATATTTCAGCCCCCCTGTGAGAGACGCGCTGCTCAGGCGTGTCGGCGCGCTGCCCAGCCAAAGCCTTCCAAGAGGAATCGAGGATTGCAGAAAGGAAAGGCTTTGGTGCCAAATTGTGCTCCCCCACCCCCTCCCTGAGGGTGAAATCTGACTATTTAATTACAGCTTCATCAGGAAACTCTGGCACCCCACAATCTGAAGCAAGTCGCCATTTGACAGGCAAAGAAACGCACCTGCCTTGGCACAGGATGGACAGCTGAGCTGGCACTAGGCTGTGGATATCATGATCTCACGTAACAGTGCCCAGGCCAGACGCCTGTTGAACAGGCTGGGGAAGAGGGAGTCTAGTGACCAGAGAAGGGTTGACTCCAACAGTCCAAAGTCTGTTATAAACCTTAAAAAGGCAGCAGAGGCAGTGGAAAAGTTTTTGGATCCTGCTGTGCCAAGGAAGGGGAGTCTGCCCCTTTCTCACATCCAGAAGGTAACTAAAGACACTGGAAGCTGAATCAGGGGAATAGGAAACCCAGATCCCACCTGCAGAGAGGATCCATATCTCCCATGACAGGGAGAACCAACCTTTTTGGCAGAAGTCCCACACCTTCCCCAAATGTCACTGTGATCCTCTCCTTCTTCTTGATCTGCTGCTCTACTTTCCGCCCTAATCTACTATGGTGGTGTTTATCTTCTCCTTGACCTGCTACATACCACACACAGAGGCTGCCTGTGCCACTTGTGGTACATGTTCCTGCAGCTTGACCAGTTCTGTCCTAAGGGATGCCCCTTCCCACCTCCAGTGCAGGGAAGTCCCTGGGGTAGAGAGAGCAGCTGGCTGGGAAAGATAGCCTCTTTCCAGAAGAGAGATGGGCAGAGCAGACCAGAAAGACTGCCCTGTATGAGACATGCATACTCCCTGGCACTGTGCACATCACATGGGTTACAGTTGCTCCTCACTTCCTGTCCTAAACAGTCCTATTATATGGCTGTTTCACCCTAAGGGGAGGCGAAATGACCCATCTGTATCGTACCTTCTATAAGGCATTAGGGGATATAAGGAGCTACAGAAGTGTCCCATTTCCAGGCCCTACCTTGGCTGTGCTTTCTCCTCCTCATGCAGAGCCTCTGATCCAGCCCCTAAAACTCTGCACCCTGCTCCTGCATTTGGCCTACAGCAGATCCTGTGGTCTGCCTGGACACAAGCACACACCTGGGAGGAGGTAGGAAACAGGCAGTGCCCAGCCCAACTCTCCTTCCAAGGTCATCCACTCACCAGGATTTTCCATTGTTATTTCCAACTCTGGCTTCTGTGATGGGATCTCTCATCTCCCCAAGTGGTGTAGAGAGGGTTTCAATTGGAAAGAAGGCAGGATGATGACATGCGCATGCTATTAACTACCTGGAGTTTCATAAACTCACCTCCATTTGGCTCTGAAACAGTGGCTGCTGCCCTCCCAGCCTCTCTGGTGCACTCAGCCTCATGTGGGGGAACAAGCTACCTCTTATATAAACCCTGCTGCACCATTTCTGAAACTTTCAATGCAATTTAACCACTGCACAGCATAGGTCAGTCCTCTATAAATATGCTGCTAATGAGCAGATGACACCTGGCATTCACTGACTGAACTGATGCATGGAAAGTGAGACACTGTGGCCTTCACTGCATATTCTTGTCAGCTGACTATGGAATACTAGTGAGGGGGCCAAGCTGGAACCCAGGACCAGAATACTTCTCTGCTCTGGTGTACTCAAATTCCACCACCCGTTTTTGCAGCTGGAGCCCATCTCAGACTAATTTCCTTACTGAACCTTAATAATTATCCAGATAAAATTCACTTATGTGGCAGCTAACCACAGGGAAAGTGTTGAGAAGGAGTGCCTAGCATTCCACAGCCCAATTCGGCAAGACATCTAGTACTAAGCATATGATGAGTTTCAGTGGGCAAGTACTTAAGCACCTTCCTGAATCAGGGCCTTAGCCAGGGAGTCAAATAATAGTAGTTTTAACTCTGCTGTGGGGGTTCAAATGCTATAGTGATGGGCACAACATGAATACAGGGGTGGACAGATAGACAGCAAAGCAGGATAAGGGGTTTCCCCTTAGAGGCTTAGGAAACACAAAATATATAATGCTTCTCCACAAGCAGCATCCTTCATTCTGTGGGATTCCAAGGCCCATTACAGATTTTACACAGAACCTTTCACTTGCCATTGAAATGCATCCTGTTCACGGGGAGAAAGTACTGGGTGTTCAACATCTCTCAGTGAGGGTACGTAAAATGTTAAGACAGTGGAGTGAAGACGACTCCTGATCCAGTCAGTAATGGGGATGGGGAATAAAATGTTGGGGTAGGGTGGGGACAGAATATAATTATCCAAACTGGAATAAATTAAACAAATACAAAGGTTATGAGATTCGGTGAAGAATCTCGGAAGCAGTGTTTATATGCAGTCAGCTTCGGTGCCCTTACTATGCTGGCCTTATGAGGCCCCATCCTTGCCCTGACACACATTGTACCACATTTGCAAGCTATTTTTTGTTGTTTTAAAGCAATGCAGCAATTCTAACCTCGAGCCTCAGATTGTCAAACAGTTTTTCTTTTCTTTTCTTTCTTTTTTCTTTTTTTTAAGATACAGCTGAACTAATTTGATGAAAGGGAAAAATAAAACGTTAGCCAGACTAAACACACACGGTTCCTACCTACAACTAGTGCTCAGCCTCTCGGAGGCCAAAGTCAACACATGTCAATTTTTAACATGACAGGACCTTAAAAAGGAGGTTTGAGTCCTGGACGAGGGGCGGCTGGAACACATTAATAATGGGCTCAGTCAATTACAGGCTGGCGTGACGAGTCCTTACAAAGTGTTGGTGGAAGGGGGTGGGCTTTATTTGGTGAAAAGATGATTTATGAACAATTTGTCTATTAAGTTAAAACAACAGCATTTTCTATACTGAGTAGCCACCAAAGTTGTATGTACTTGTGTGCAAGAGTGTGCACATGCGTCTGCTGGACTGTGGATAAGTTGCATAAAGATACACTATATGTATGGGTGAGTATGTGGTGCAATGTGCAGATAAGGATTGAGAGAGGGTGCACTCCTTCACAAATGCATCTGTGTTAAAAGCTTGGGTGTATGACTACCAGATATAATTGTAAGCACGTTTTTTGAGAGCACTGGTCTCTTTGCAGGGGGTGGGGTCTCTCTATATTTATAGTCATGGGTTATGTGTTTGTGTGTGTGTATGCATGCATACATATTTGACTCTGGGGAACATGTGTCCCTCCATTAGGTTGCTTCATCTGGGAACGTGAAGATCCCAGTGTGAGTGGATGTGTAAGCACCAATCTCTTTGAGGAGCTTTGTCTCTCTGGGAGTATGTGGGCTTGTATTAATTTCTCTGTACATTTCCATGCAAAAAGGCACATGACCAAACAAAAGAGAAGCCATCATTTGTTTAAAACCTCAAAAACAGGCAGGTCACCAGGAGTCCGCATTAAAAGATCAAGGCAGAAATTTCCAAAAGCTCATGTTCTGGCCAATCCCATGGTGAGGACCATGTCATTTCACCTGGTTTCATCTTAACGAGATGAGCAACTGGCTGGCAGGTCCAGCTCACTTGACAGGCCTGTCTTATCATGGGGCTGCCTTATCGGGGAGCACCAGTGTCAGTCAACCTTCATAGAATTTATTGAGCAGAGCTGACTTTTCTGGTGATATGCCTGTCACACTGGAAATGGCTATTTTGGGCTGTATCTAAAAGGCACTCTTAGCAGCCCATGGGACAATTATATTGCTTTTGAGGGGTGTGTTTCATAACAAGGCAGCCACAGGTATTTAAAACAGATCTGAAAAATAAATGGAGGGTATAGGAACTGAAATATACCCAGAAAATGCCTATTAAACTATATGGTATGACCAAATAGATTGAACCCTAAGTAATATAACTAGAAATATTCACATTCAGTTATCAGTCAAATCCATGGCACGGTGTAGCCTAGTATAACTCAACATGGGGTCTGATGGTCTTCTTTGCTGCACTCTCGTTAATTGGGAGTTAACTTCAGGGAAGTCAATGGGGCTGGCTCTACAGTGTCCGGTACCTTCTGGACCATTTATACCAGTGCAATGGTATAAATTGCACTGATAGTTGGTACTCCGTACCATTTGCACCGACTACAAGGTGAAGCAACATTAAAAAATATTAAAACATTAAAACACTAATAAATAAATAAATAAATAATCAGACCTCCTTGTTAATAGCCTGTACCAAGAAGCAACCCAGATTCAGGTTAGCGTGCTGCAGCTCAGGATTAGCAGAGTTATGTGGGAGGCCTAGAACAGGAATAGCAAAAACCGCAACAAGCGAAAGCTGGTGTGCAGGGGACCCCCATTGTATTGCGGTACACTATCAGTATGCTTGACCAGGGAAGAGGAGGGGCCCACTGTTGAACCTTTGGGGGATATGCCCCATCCCTGCTGACAATGGCCGCTGTTAGAAGCCTGCTTTGTACATGGGTCTCAGGTTTTCACACAATGTATTTGAAAAGCAAGAGAAAAAACAAACATGCCAAATCACAGCTGCACTGAAAACACAACTACCTCAACAGTCGTGCTCTCAAAACACTCCCTGCCTTGTTGAGTGCATCTGAATTTCTGGAGGCAGCCTCAGCGCCTGTGCAGTGGGGTGACACCCCAGCAATACTGCCCCTATCAGCAGAGGCTGTGGCTAAGAGACAACACAACAGCAAGCAGGCAGGTTAATGCCCCCTCTGCCCCATGCTGCTCTGTGACCTGCCCTAACTGAAGGGAATAGGCACTTCAGAAATAGAAACAGTGAAACCAAAGTCATTCTAACTTGACCTCCACAGGAACCATTTTTTTCCAAACAGGTATTTCCCCCCCCC
>NW_017728997.1:24275555-24278125 GCF_001723915.1 Gavialis gangeticus | reverse complement strand
ACCTTACACTTGTCTGTGTTAAACCCCATCCTGTTCTCCTCCGCCCATCCTTTGTTTTGTTTTCTTTTTTCAGCTGAGACCAAAAGTGCTCAGTGGAGCCAAGGCAGCCCTATTCTCAGATGAAGCTGCCTTAAGCTTAACCCACTCACACCCTCTAAGGAGCTGAGTTGAAGTTAAAGAGGAACTTATGCACACACAATGCTCCGGGCCTTGGGAACAGAGGACAAGGAGTTGGCAGGGTTTGGAGCTGGAAGTTATTGTTGGCACAGAAAATTCCGTTTGCAGAAGGGAGAGATGGGTAAACGGGAAGCAACATCCCATGAATCAGGTATCGAAACAGAGCACTTCTCCCTGAAGGGAAAAGAAACATTTGCTCCATGGGGAAGAAAACTTTCCCTCCAGAAATCGTTCTTGAAAGCAGCACAATGTTGGCTTTCAAATGGGGAGAGCAGGTAAAAGGTTCGACCCAGAGGAAAAGGCCAGGGATTCATTACACTTTCAGCACTCAGATAAGTATGATATTACTGTATAAATACACAAACATAGATACATACACTGTTTAATGCATGCAATATATAGATTTTACAAGTCTGGCCACGCACACTACACACCAGTAGTTGCTGAGTTACTGGATCACACACAATATCCAAGATCACACACAATATCAAATCCAGTGTCCTGCCTCTCACAGGGGCTAGTACCAGATGCTTCAGTCTAAGAACCTCACACTTGGCAAGTATGAAACATTCTGCCTATCAAATTAGGCTTCATTTTGATCACTGATAGGGAACCCTCATGTACAGTGAGAGTTCCCAGATGCACATTACACATATGCATGCACGCGCGCACACACACAGATATGCTGAGGAATAATAGTTGCACATGTTTAAAGAGTTATTTTGCTCAAATACAAAGCTCTGTGTGCAGGTTATTCTGAAGACAGGACAGGGCATGTAGAATGTAATTACAGTATGTTGTTTTTTATTTTTTCACTTTTATTATGGCCATAGCATTCAGAATAATTTGAGTTTAGGGTTTGATTGCCAAAAACTTGATTTCACTTGTTCTGCACTAGCAAACAACATTTTCCCAACATTTTTGAGACATGTTAAAAGAACAACGAAAAACTTGTCTTTTCTTTGTTTGTCTGTTCCTAAAACTTGCTAACAATCCCATTTATTTGTACATTCTCCAATCCTAGTCTCTTCTAGGGGAAAACTCTTCCTTGACTGGTATCAAATGCTCCTTTTGGAGGAAAAAAGAATGTCCATTTTGGGTGGCTTTCCTCAGACTTTGTTGTTAAAGTCCAGTACTATCTTTCTTTAACACAGACAAACCACCAGGTACAGTAAGGAAGAAGGAGAACAGCACAGCAAAGGATGAACTTCCACTTCTGTCACCAATCCTTATACTTTGGTTGCTAAAATATCATAATCAGACTACATGGTGCAAGATACTTTAAGCTATTCAACATTACGTGGGCTGGGATTTAAAGGTAGGATGTTAGCACCATAGCAAACACATCAGCAAAGGTAAGCATGGAAAAGACACACATGCTGACTTGACTGCATCCTGTAATGTGGCTAAGCTGCTCATGTTAAATCCTAACATCACTACAACTTTAACATGCTCATTTTAGTACATGTTAAAGCAGGGGCGGGCAATTATTTCGGGTGGAGGGCCGCTTACCGAGTTTTGGCAAGCCGTCGAGGGCCACATGACAGGGGCAGATAAATATTAATTTTCTAAATTTTTTTAGGGGCCCCATGGGCCAGATAGAATGGCCTGGTGGGCCGCATCCGGCCCACGGGCTGCATTTTGCCCACCCCTGCATTAAAGGCACTTTTAAAATACATTAGTACTAAGGCTGTGCAAAATGTTGCCAGCAGTTTCATCTCAACACTCTTCCGACTCATTTCAAGCTCTAAATAGCAAATC
Source organism: Gavialis gangeticus (assembly GCF_001723915.1). Classification (NCBI taxonomy): domain Eukaryota; kingdom Metazoa; phylum Chordata; order Crocodylia; family Gavialidae; genus Gavialis; species Gavialis gangeticus. The sequence goes on along the minus strand of NW_017728997.1, from coordinate 24,276,187 downwards.
GAAATGAAACAGAGCTTTGAAACAGCCTCAAAACGAAACAAGGCAAATTGAAACGTTTGGAAGCTCAAGCTGGGCTTGCCTGCAGGGAAACACAAATTAAAGTAAGGAGAGGGAGGGGAGGGGGAAGAGGGAGAAGGAGTACTCTCATTACTGACATGTGTAGCTGGCCAGTGACTGTCATCCTTCCCTGATGTCCCTTCCACCTTCCATGAGGTCTCTTCCAATCCCAGCGCTCTGGGGGAGGGATAGAAAAACTGCATAAAAGACAGCACTGTTTGAACTGCCCTGCTTTCTGCCTTGGTGTCAGTTGCTGAGCTGTGGGTTCCAGTTTTGCCTGTCAGCAGCTAGAGGTGCAGGGCCCAGAACCCAGAAGCCCTGCACCGATCTCCTCCACAGCTGGCGGGCTTCGTGGTCACACCAGGGGCTAGCAGACCTGCTGTATTCATCCCGCCGTGCCTTAACATACACAGTGTCACCCATGTCATGAGTTTTGCTTGTCTGCAGCTTAAGGTGCGGTTTCCCCAAAACCCTTTCACCTATCTCCTTGAAATTTGGCAGGTTTCATGGTCTCAGGAGGGGCTAGCATGCCTGCAGTTTTCCCCCCGCCATGACTTAACACGTACATGTGACAT
>NW_017728997.1:24260444-24275488 GCF_001723915.1 Gavialis gangeticus | reverse complement strand
TCATCCTTCCCTGATGTCCCTTCCACCTTCCATGAGGTCTCTTCCAATCCCAGCGCTCTGGGGGAGGGATAGAAAAACTGCATAAAAGACAGCACTGTTTGAACTGCCCTGCTTTCTGCCTTGGTGTCAGTTGCTGAGCTGTGGGTTCCAGTTTTGCCTGTCAGCAGCTAGAGGTGCAGGGCCCAGAACCCAGAAGCCCTGCACCGATCTCCTCCACAGCTGGCGGGCTTCGTGGTCACACCAGGGGCTAGCAGACCTGCTGTATTCATCCCGCCGTGCCTTAACATACACAGTGTCACCCATGTCATGAGTTTTGCTTGTCTGCAGCTTAAGGTGCGGTTTCCCCAAAACCCTTTCACCTATCTCCTTGAAATTTGGCAGGTTTCATGGTCTCAGGAGGGGCTAGCATGCCTGCAGTTTTCACCCCGCCATGACTTAACACGTACATGTGACATGAGTTTTGCTTTCAAGACTTTGAGGTGCAGTTTCTCCCAAGCCCCTGCACCTATCTCCTTGAAAGTTGGCAAGCTTCATGCCCTCAAAAGGGGCTACCATTCCTGCATGTTTCATCCAAATCAGGCCAGAAATGACAAAGTTATATAGGCCGTTTTGAGCTTCCCCATAACAGCCTATGGGTGAAACATAGAAACAGAGTCAAAACAGCAAAACTGTTTTGACGAAATGAGATGGAACAGCAGTTTCAAATCAAAATGAAATTCAAAATGAAACACTGTTCCATCGAAACGCTGAAACGCAAGTCAAAATGGAAAGGTGCCGTTTCACACAGTCCTAGTTAGTACGCGTTCTCTTAAACCCTTAGCTTGCTAAGACTATTGGGCCTGTCTTAATCTGGATTCTGGGCTACTGCTCAGCTTGCTTCAAAATAAATAAATAAATAAATAAATAAATCAAGCCACTGAGCTGTGTCTACACTGTTGGTTGAACTCTCCTGGGATTTCAGCTTATTTGGCAGAAAGAGCACCTTTTCCTGGACTGGACTTGGCCAAAGTGTGAGCTTGTGATTCACATGAGACTAACTCAGTTGAGTCACAGGACTCAATAGCACACTCTTATTGCCCACAGGAAGCCAGGATCTCAACTTCATGGCAAGTACACCAAAACAAGATGCTTAGGCATTGGATTTAGCTGGCCAATTTTGTTGCCATCATCGAACAGAAACCAAAGAGAGAGAAACAAAGCAGGGAGACAAGATGGGGAGAAAGATGATGATTCATGATGGAAGGACTAGTGACAGGAACCCGAGGTTCATGCTTCAGGAGTGGCTGGAGATGTCATTGTCTATTTCCCTCTGCCCCTTGTCCGGTCAGAATGCCTTTCACAACCAGAAGGTGCCATGGCATGGTGGTAGATTCCCAGCCCTTTCCAGCTTGCATAGAAGTGACAACCAGGAAGACAAGGCTGATTAATGTTTCTGGTCATCCCCAAGCACATTGCCAAAGTGGGTCAGCAACCTTGTCTCACCACACCAAGCAACACTGATCCACCTAGGCACACATCTTCTCATCTTAACACATTTTTTAGTCTGTTGCTGTAACAACTTGCCAGGAATCCCCAGTCACTAGGTCTTACACCACTCCTTTGTCTCTGCCCTATGTTTTCTTTTGACAATAATTTCACATAACAAGTCCATAATGTCTTTCTGCTACCTTTTGTCCACTTTGGTTATTTACGGCTTCAACCAAAAGTAGTGTTTAATTCAACTCAGGAACTGGGGATTTTGTAGCGGCCAAACATTTTTAGTTCAGCTGGAACCATTAAACTCCTGTGAGAAAGGTCCACCATTTTAGTCACACCTTGAAGCCCTAGGTGATACCCGAACTAATGTTTTCCAGCAACATTTCCTATCGTTGCTACCTTCCCTGGGCAAAGATAGAAAAGAAACAGTGTTTAAGTGGCAACTACAGTAGGAGATGTGTCTACCCAGAGCTTCTAGTTTTGCCATCAACAATAGGAAATGTTAGGCAAAAAGGCCTAGCAGAAAACACACCCTTAGCCTCTAAACTGCCTAGCCCAGTGAACAGTTGAAAGGGACACTTACAAGTCTCTTGGCCACATAGCTCAAAAAGTTTCTTGACATCACAACTCCGCATCCACATTTTCTGGATGTTGCTGCTGTATTTTGTTGAGAAGGTCCCTGCCAATGCTACTTGGAGAGACTGGAGCCAGTTCTGCAGGCAGCTGCTTAGGGCAGAGACTGAAAAACAACCCCCGAAACAATGACAGCACCTTGTTTAAAGTCAATAGTTACTGCTTGTTCACTTTGCACTAATCATTTAAATCATTAGCTCCCGGTGGCTGCTAACAAACCCCATTCTCATCAGCTATGTAATGGGTGAATAATTGCTGTCAGCGCATTGCTAACCCAACCTTCCTCAGACAAAGCAGAGGCAGCGTGTGCTCTGAGGTGGGGCAGGGAGAGGGTGTCAGGAATGCAGACAGAACCTAGGATGATTTATGTGTTTTCAGCCAATATATTGGTCAGCCATGGCCTCTCACATATTCATGGAGCTAAAGCTCTATTGGTGAGGAGCGGGTGGCAGATTCAACCTTGGGGACAATTATTCTCTGGCCAGGGAGAGGGCAGATAGCACTGCAAAGGCTTCCCGAGGCAGCTGTCTCTCACTCTCTCAGCCCTGGTCAGCAGGCCAACTAGTTCATTTCTAAACTCCTGACATAGCTCTGCCCACAGCCCTCACTCCTCACCTGCAGCATCCCCTTCCCCCATTCAAGTACTAGCAAACTTACCTGTTACCACACGCTGAGCTATGCTGGCTTCTGAGCAGATACAGGCACTTGACTGCAGCCCTAATTCAGGTGCCCGAGCTCTGGAGGGTAAGATGGGACTCATATGCCATCAAATCTTCAAATGATGCAAGATCTCTGACAAGGAGAGGGTAGTACAGTACCCACTCCCATGAGTTTCCTTCTTTTCTTCACGCAGGCTAAAATTGCCAACATTCCTACCCAGCATTTGTCTAGCAAGATCACAGAGAAGGAATAAAGAGAAACTGTTTAAATCAAGTCCATCCCTTTAGTACATGGGATACTTGAATTGCTCCCCAAATAGAGGACAGATAAGTTAAATTGATGCCTCATTTGATCACAGCCAAAAAAAGCCAAGAGGGCTTAGAGGACTCATTCATCTTCAGATTTATAAATAGTGCTTATTCTGATTTTTATTAATGGAATGGCCACTGTATTTCTCTATTTCCTATTGTAAGAATAACAGACAAGCAGTCCGGTAATATGGGGACTTAATTCCTTTGTAGGACTCTGGTAACAACTGAGGCACAGGCAGTGGGTTGATTTCTGTTCTCACTAACAGATGTAAATCTGGGGTCAGTCTGCTAAAGTTAATGGGGCTGATTTCCATTTTCACCAAGGCAACTCAAAACAGAATTGGCCGAGTCTGGTATTCTTAAACATTTGATTTGAGACCAAATAATTTATCATAACTGTGTGATGTCTCAGTAGTCAAACTGAGAACGATCAGGACTATAACCTCATGGCAGAGATAATATGATTTCTTAGATCACCTGGGATTCCATGAGAGTTTTCAGGTATACATAATTATATTACAAAAAAAAAATGAGTAATTAGTGACCTTGTGGGAAGCTCCCATCTTGACAGTCCAATGACATTGGGTGGGACTAGAGATTTAGCTTCCCCAGGACTTCTCTGACTCAGGCTTTGACCTGTTTTTTTGGCTACTGTTTTTCAACAGGGAAGTCAACTCCTTTCTTCCTACATTGACCCCCTCCAACTGGATTGTGAACAAGCCAGAAAGTACCATGTGCTGCCATTGAGGAGCAAGCTATGGCATTTGGCCACAACCCATCATCCAAAGCCACATGGATCTGTGCCCTTCCATAGGTCCATCAGTGGGTGAAAGGCCTTAACATGCTCATCACTGGGTGCTGTGACTCTCCTGCTTTACAGCCGGCCGGCCAGCTCAGCTTATCAGCCAGAGCCATGAACACACCCACTTGATCCCTGTTCCTTTCTGGTGTGCTGTTTCTGGGAGACAGAGTAGTGCAATAGCAGCTCCTGAATGCCTTAGGGCTTACCCCAGCCAACAAATAAGCACCCACTGTGCAGAGCATAGATGTTTGAGCCCCCAAATGAGATATTGTGTCTTTTATCAGCTTGGTAAGTCTCTGCAGTCACTTACTGGAACACTAGCCGATACCTGTACAATATACACATACTCACTCAGGAAAAGTTGCTGTCCCACCCCCTTTCTGAAACTCCAGGTAGTACTAAACAGGCAGGCAGGTGCCAAGAGAGCTTAATACACACATGCACTATGCTATACGTTGACACCCAAGCCCCTGGATGAAATTCAGCATGCTAGGCTACACCCAGCTCCATGTGGCACCATCTCTCCCTCCCTGTCCTGGCGCCCACAGCGCCCACAAGCTAACTGCCTCAAGATAGCTAGATCTCAATAGCTGACCCCTGACTCTGGAAGCTGCTGACTCCAGAAATTTGCTTAATCCCAAGACGTGGCTCCAGTAAGAAAGTAGCACAAGACTCACCTAATTCACATAGGCTTTCCTAGAAACATCGGTTCCATTTTGGTTCTGATTCCTCCACTGCAAACAGCCTCTCTGTTGCTTTCCTTGCAAATCAGGATGTTGACTGGCAAGTTATAGGGTACTAGGTGCTACATATGGGCAATGTTCTTGGCACAAGCTCAGGCACACATAGTGCACTTAGCTGTCAAGGGAATGAATCAGTACTTGTAATAAAAGATACAGCACTGCATACTTTAATGCTCAAGTTCTAAACTACAAGCTGAACCAAGGGCGGGCAATTATTTTGGGCACAGGGCCACTTACTGAGTTTCAGCAAGCCATCAAGGGCCACATGACAGGCAGCCCACAGCAAATTAATATTTTCTAAATTTTTAGGGGCCTTGTGGGCTGGATAGAATGGCCTGACGGGTTGCATCCAGCCCCCAGGCTGCATTTTGCCACCCCTGAGCTAAATAAGAGAGGGCTTACAGCCTCACACCTTGCTGAATGGTGACTTTATTTTTGTTGCCATTAGCTTTACTGGGTTTATATAATTCTAGTTGCAAGCATTGTGGTGCTTTACAATACAGAGATGAAGCACACCAAAGAGCTACTAGCAAATCCATTCAAATCCACATTGCTAAAGGTTGAGTATTAGCAGCATGAGTCTGCAGTTGCAGTGGTGCTTCTCCTTCCTGTTTGGTTTGTAAACTTGGTTATTCCTGTGCTTCTAAAGGTCCTTCCTTCAGCTTAGAATGCAGCACTGAGAATCCCAAGCATTCAAAAATCATAAATCATGCCCTGCAAATCATGTGATTGTCTACTAACCCATGAGGTTTTGAAGCATAATAAAGCAAGTGTTCACCCCACTTGCTGCCTGTTTGGTTGTTGTTGTTGTTTTTGTTTGTTTGTTTGTTTTTTTTAAATTTGGCCACATTTATAAGCTTTTCTCCACAGCCAGGAGAGCTAGAGGCTTGGTTTCCCTTTCCTAATGGGAGCTGGGAGACTCACTTTATCACATGACTCCAGGAGATGGGACTTCAAGGGAAACACTGACTGGTGATACAAATCACAAGAGTTGGCAGCAGTAGGCTCATCCCTTCTGGTGACAGAAGTGGGGAGTTTACAGCTGGGTGAGATTTAGGAGCCAGTATGTGGAAAAGCTGCCATGGTGGTTTCAGGAGGTAGATGTAGCCCCAGAAATCAAAGGTCATTTTTGGCAGTTGGGGCTCTGGATTGTAAGGCTTTTTTTTTTTTTGGTCTATATCAGGCTTTAATTGTTGCTTAGGCAATGCTTATCCACAATTAATTTCAGTAAAGACTTTATAAATAAAGACATCCTAGGTCTTCCTAAGCAGAGCCACACAGAAGAAGTCAGGCTTCCAGCAATAACAGGCATAACAGATTTAACCCTTTTGTGGTGGCAGCCAGTCCTTCTTAGATACCATGCTGTTGGCTTCAGAGCTTTTCAATAATAGACTGTGCTCTGCATGTACAAAGTACTTTGTTATAGTCAAGAAATGAACCCTCAGACCCTACATCAGAGGTGGAGAGAGATACTGAGAGAAGGCCATTTACCTCAAGTGGTAGAGACAAGGAGCTTTGGAAGTAGGGTTCAAATCCAATAATGCCTTGCGCAATAATGCACATCCCTGTGCTCACACTATCCCTTTCACCAGCCCAATTTAGCATTTTCCTACTGTTACATACCTGAGGTTAAACTAAATTTGTGCCTATCTGGACTAACTCCTTTGACTTCCCCGGCAAACTGCCTCAGACTTATGCAGACGGAAACCATAATCTGGCACTTGAGGTCCACAGAGAGACTACACCTGTTATTCTGCTTCAGTCCAGGTGATCTGTATATTCTGCTATGTGCCTACCCCACAGCAGCAGTAACAACTCACAGCTGAAATGCAGCATTGTTACTAGGTGTGCTGTGTGTGTTGAAATCCTGCTGCCTGGTTTCTAATGCACTGGTGACCACTTTCAAGTCATTCTCTTCTGCTGCTGCTGTCCCTGCCAATGTGCCTGGCTTATCCAAGGCTGCCTGCTCATTCCTAGTATTATTAGTCTGAAGAATGGAGACTCCCCCCATTAGGAGGAGCAATGGAGATGGAAAACAGAAATAGGGAAATAATTCTTAGTACTCTCTGTCTAGCTTCCAACTGCGGTTGAGATTCCCCTACCTGGTGTGGCTCAAGTTTCCCCACATATTTAAATATTCCTCAATAATGTCTGAAATTAGACTCATCAGGTACAAAAGCATCATGTCTCTGGAAAACAGGTGTTTTGTGCATCTGTTGCTTTCAGTGATCAGGAACCTGAGCAGGAGTGTGTGTGCACAGACTTTCCCAGGGTCTAGGAATGACCTTGGGAGGAAGAAGGGCTGTAGTTCTTCATGCCACAGAGATAACACATTTGCCACCATTCAAACTGTCTAAAACCTGCCCAGGTTTTATTTTATTGCATTTCTAGATGTCACCAACCCCAGCTGAATTAGTTCTCCGACTGCTGGATAAAAAGTGACTTTGTTTTACTTTAGTGTGCCAGACAGTAGCTGAGGTTTAGTTGCAGTGATTCAAATCCATCCGGCTTGGAAAATTGTTGCCATTATACAATAGAGTCAGTTGAGGCTTGCTTTCTCTTTTTCTTAATGTGGTGGTGGCAGAAACTTGCTTCAGGATTCACAGCAAAACCACTACGTACATAAATGAACAGAGCATGTGTCCCTGTTGCCATGAAGGTAAGAACAGACTGAGCCCTGGAAGTGTAAAGCTGAGCTCTAGCATGTTATGAGAAAATGTAGAGAGATTTCTTCTCCTATACCCCAAAAACATGAATTTCACCTGTGATATTGCTTTGAAAAGAGCAGAATTTATTTCTCAGTAGGAAGCTAGAGAAAGTTCACAGACTTGGTCAGGCTTCAGTACACTCAAATCCACAGTGAGCTCTAACCACTGGGCTCTCAGTTGACTTCCCTGGGACTTGAATACATGTTTAAAATTAAGCAGGTGCTAACGTGTGTTGATTGAAAGAGGCAGACTTTAGAATTGGGGTCACAGTTTTGAAGGCTCAGTACTAATGTATATTAACAGTTACAGAAAACCCTTTCTTGAAAGCATGTGTGTGTGCATTGCTTCAACTCTGTAAGGAAGCAGCATCATGAGGACTTATCCTCTGGCCAAGCTTTTGATTTTCCCTGATACAGCGAGCGGTGTTGTTGCTTATGGCCATTTCCTTCAATCCACAGTCCTCACGACACAGAACAACTGACAGACGTGGCAAGACCTAGCCACTTTTTGTGCTGCAAGATGCAGGAGAATCCTATTTTACACTGATTGAATCCAGTGGCTGGTGAAATAATACTTAATATAGCTATGGGTTGGCAGGATTAGACATGTTTTGGCAATGAGAAGGCTAAACAGTCATTGCCACCAGAAATGGGTCTTGCATTTCCAATCCACCAGCAGGTCTTCTGGCTTTCAGACAAGCCCTGAACACACTTCACATGTCACTGGCACCTGATGGTGCAGCAAAGCAGTATAAAGTGCATCTTTTTAACCTAGCAAGAATAGGTTCACCTCTTCTGAATCCAGCTGCACCATCAGTAAATGAAAAACCCTTTGCTTTGGAGACGGGGTGTGTCTCCAACACTGGCCAGAAGGTGACGCCCTCCACCTGCAAATGGGATGGAACCCAATTAGATGTTCAATATCACTAGAAATCATTGCTGTTGATAGAGATAAATGGGTAATACACTATCTATGTAACAATAGTTAAAAAAAAAACAATTGAACTTTTCATCAACTGCTAATCATGATTTTTTTATTGCTTTGCTTTGCATTTTCTGGGGAATAAAACCTCAGAGGAGCCCACTCTTTTGTAGAAAATGAAAGGGCATATAAAAAAATGAATGTACATGGATGCTAAATATTTCAGGTCGTATGACTTTGTGTTTGACCTTAGCAGAAGATGAACTAATCCTGCAATATAATAGACTTTCATAGAGATATGGAAAATGGCTGCTTTTTTATCTCAGTTGCCATGGGAACCATCAGAGAGAAGGCCTAGCTGAGATGCAATAGAAGGTTATTAAATGTGTGCTTGTGTATATTGGAAAAATACAGCTTTTTGTCATCCTGTGTCACTCATAGGTCTTTAATACGTAATGTTTAGGTTATTAATAAACTAACACAGGTCCATTTTTTACAGGGAACAACTGCGAATGTAGCTGTAAAAAAATCAGTACAAGTTGAACATTTGCAAAACTCTTTAATATGGGCAGAAGTGTTTGGCTGTTTTTTTTTTTCTGAGCTGGTGCTATTTCCCTCAAGTTCCCATGAAAGTTTTCCTTCTTCCCTTAAACTGAAGGAAAGGGACATGTGAATGGAGCCCACTTATTCAAAATCAAATCAGCCAGCACCCCCTTCTCCTTCCCTTCTCTTTTCTTTGCATATGTGGAAAGAAGAGGTGTGGAAGCACTGGGTTTTACATAGCTCCCCCCACCAGTACATGTTTTTAAGAAGGTGAATACTACTGCACATTAGTCATGTGTGCATTTGTACTGCCTTAAGATATAATGGGAAAAACGCTTTGGAAATATTTATCAGCTGAAACACTGCAGCAGTGTTCCACACCCTGACATCTTTTAAACATATGCACCAGATCAAAGGCACCAACTGAAGAGAAGAAGGAAGAGAAGCTGATATTGATAGCTGATAGCAGCAAAAGGGAGAAGGGACTTCTCTCCAGGTGATGGGAAGGGTTTTTCCACCCCCTATCTCCCCCTCTGTAGCAGAACAAGCAGGCTCCCCCTGCCCCTAACCCAGCTGGGGTGCTGGATTTGAGATCCCTTTTTCTGACCCCTCTCTGGGGAATGCAGCTTGGGTTCCTCGGAGCTGCTCTCCTGCAGAGGCTGGCACTTGGAGCGGCAGCTGCAGGGAAGAGGCATTGGCAGGGGGTACCCCAAGGGAAGCCTCCAGCTCCTGGGGATATAATCCGCCCTCAGTGCCCCTCTGGTCTCCTGCCAGGCAGCCCCGGGCTGGGCTCTCTGCAGGGGTGGCTCTGAACCCCCCTTCTTGCCGCTGGGTGCAACTCCAGACCCAGGGAGACTCTAGCAGAGGAGACGGGAGCCGTGGGAGCTCCCTCTGCACTCTGCCCGGCCACCCACGGGGCTGGGACAGGAAGGGAGCAGTTGGGATACCCCTGCCCAATGCTCCCTTTGGTATCAGGGCTGCACAGCCGGGGGGTGGGGGGCAGGGGTGCCTTAATTCCCTACTCCCCGCAGGGCAGAGCCTGCCTGGGGCAGTGCCAAAGGCAGGGCACAGAGCTCGATGCCTGGGCGCCCAGCAGGGAATAACCCGACCCCCATCACCTGCCCAGCGCCTCTATCTTGGGATTTTCCCTGCTAATTTGCCAGCCCCCCAGCACTCGGGGCAAACACACACAGCAACTCGTTGCAATGCGATTGCCCCCCTCCCCTCCCTTCTCTCCAGTGCCCTGGTGCCATTTTTCTCTCCAGTGTTAAGGAGCGCACTTTTATCACCCAACTAATATCCCAGTGAGTAAATGCGGGAGCGTTAATAAAATACGAGCTGCTAAAGACATCAGCATCCCGGCTTCCTTGTGCACGCAGCGGGCGGCTCCAGGTGTTTCTGTGCAGCCTCCGGCCGTGAGCACACACATATACACACGCACACACCCGCGCACACACGCAAGCATGCATGCATGCTAAGTAAAGCAAGGAATACATAGATTTTGCCTATCTGCCGATCAAACGCGGAGATCTGCTCTGGTAAATGATGCATTAGATGCGGTGGCTGTATTTGTTGTGTGAGTTTTGAAAGGGTCCTGATAATCTGGAAGCGAGAGATAAGGAACACCATTTATTCAGCAGCACTTTGGAACCAATTTTCAACCCTGTTCAACCCCATTCTCCAGCAGCCTCCAGGAACCCAGGAGATAAGGATTGGGCTATTCATTATCTTCACAAGGAACAAAGATTAGCTAGCAGAGATGAAAAATTACCCCTGGATAGTAATAATAAGGAGGAGAACCTCTAGAGTTGCTGAGCCTATATTCTCTCTGCTGCTGCTGCTGCTGCTTCTTCTATTTTTTTAACCCCCCCCCCTTTTTTTTTTGTTAAATCAATATTGAAAAGGTTGGGTTATTTTTTTAAACCTCCCCGCTGTCTATCATATTTTTTTCAATATGCAGAATATGGTTGTTACAGTGGGAGAAAACTGCGGCGGTTTTCCCCACCCCCCTCCCTCTCAGGCTTTAAAATGACATATTTAGTATGAAATCTAAATAGCGAAGGCAGAGTAAAACATCATTATCCTATAATAGGCATTCATGGAAAATATACACTTAAAAAAACTGTATTAGGTTTCAGTGGAATTTGGGGTTTATTCTGTACACAATGTCTCTAAATCGCCCGGGCAATAGCACAGCAGCTGACAACCACAGCAGCGAGGAGATAATTTTTATTTAAAACCCTGAGCTTTCCCTACGATTTAAAAAAACAAAACAAAACAAAAACAAAAAACACGAAGCTTTGACAAAAAAAAGAAAAAAAGATCGCAACTAATTGTGTTTAGACGGGCGCGTTGCCTTCTGGCTTAAAACGTCTGTTTAAGCCACACAGCACTTTCCCCTTCGTGGGGCTTTCCCATGATCTGGTCAATTCCCATACCTGGATTTGCAATAGTTCCTTGCTCTCCCTTTTTTTAAATGAATACATACATACACATATATATTTTAAATAACAATATCTCTTTTTTTTACCCTGAATAAATCTGGTTATGTATCTCATCTCTGAGGATGAAGGGTGATACAGGAGAGTAATTAAAACAGTTACTTTGGAAATAGGCTGCTTGGGGCTGATAAGAATTATCTGTAGCATATCAAGGACCCTTTTCCCCCCTGAACCATATCACAAAGACAGACAGAAAATGCCAGCAAAATAGGATTTTTTGTTGTTGTTGCTGCTACTGTTCACATTTTCCCCTCTATTATGATGATAATTATTTTCCTCTGAAACTTTTCTTTCACTTTCCTTCTGGAAACATATACGTATATACACAAATATATACTCATATATATATATATGTATGTATGTATGTATGTATGTATGTATATGTGTGTATACATGTACACACACACATATATATAATATGTGTGCGCGTGTGTGTGTACGTTTCCTTCTGGAGGTTTTTCTTTCTTTCTTTCTCTAGCTTTTCTTCCCCGAATTAGCCTGATCTTTGAAGTCAGGGGAAAGAAGTTCACTCCAGTCGCAAAAAATAAATCCTGCTTTCATCTGTCCCCACACAAGCCCTTTCCACCCTACACCTCGCGTGAAGCAGAGAAAGAGACACTTGAGCTACAGCCGCGTAATGGTCCAAACAAATGATTTTTAATGGCAATAATCTTCCCCCGGGTGAGTGGGTGCGAGGAGGGGGGATGCGTAAGAGGAAAGCTGAAACTCTCCATAAACCGGCAGGAAAAAGAAAGGGCAGGCGATGGTCCCCCAGCCCTGCTTGCAAAACCAGTTTCAAACACATCGGTTCTGGCCCAGTCGCCTAACGGGCTGGGAGCTCCCGTGTTTGATCCTCCTTCCTTAGCGGAGCCAAGACTAGCCGGGTGCTCGCCAGCCTGGCCTGCCCCCTCCTCCGCTTTCCAGTCCACGCAGGTGCATCGCCCAAGAACCCGAAGATTAGGGAGATGTAAAGAGGAAAGGTAACAAAAGGGCCAGGGGCTCCGTGCAAGATTTCCCCTGCTCATCGGGAAATAATCCAAACTAACCCCTTTCCTGGAATAAAGAGAGAGGCTGGGACAAGACAGACCTGATCCCCTATGTCTAAGGAGGCGACAGTGCCCGTGTGCGTGTTGTTGGTATAATATCAATTCAGTTAAAAATATGAAAGTCAAGTCGCGTAGCCGGTGACAGCGAAGGCAACAAAAGGTGCGGGCGGCAGACAATGTGATGTGCTTGTACAGATATTGTAATGATGCAAATGAAGGCGAGGGGACGAGCTGCCTTATTATGTACATAAATACACACTGGCTCGCCGTGCCATCCTTGACTGCAGGAGAGGGAGAAGGGGAGGGGTGAGGAGAGGAGGAGGGGGTGGGAAAAAAAAAGCAAGCCCAGCTCGAAAATCGCTGCCAGTTTTAAACAGCCTCCCCCTGGCAGCCCCTCCGCCGGCCTGGGCGAGCCTTCCGCAGCCGCCGCGACTCCCTCGCTCCTCCGTACTGCCAGGCAGAGCCGGCGGCGTCGTCCACCCCCGGCGAGGCCAGATGTGGCCGCACCGCTGCCCGTGAGCCCAGAGCCCGGGAAGGCAGCGCGGAGCCGGGCGCAGAGGCAGGCGATCCTCGGCTTTGCGGCGGAGGTAAGGGGGGACCTGCCGGGACTGCGAGGGAGGTGGAGACGGGAGCTGCCCTCGCCCCGTCCAGCGCCGGCACCGCGGCCCGGGTGCCAGGGACAGCGCGCCGGCGGCTCGGCTCCGCCACCCGCGGCCCTTCGCGCCGATGCCCGGGGACAGCCGGCAGCTTGCGGTGTCGGCCCGGAGCGGCCGCCGCGGGGTTTCAATAAACGCGGGTGACTGAGGGCATTTCTGGGCAGCACTGCTTGCCTTTCCCTTCTTTCTTTCCCCCCTTCCTTCCCCCCAGAACATTTCTTATCTGTTCTTTCTCCCATGAAACCCGCGATGCCATTAAACAAAGATGTCTGGGTGCATTGGGAGGGCGGGGGGAGAAAGAAATCGTTGGCCTTCGGCGCGGCTGGTTTCCAGCCCGGCTCCTCAAGGCTTCCCACCAAACGCCAACAAAAAAATAGAGGGGCCTGACCCGCGGCAGACAGCTGCCGGACGAAATGTGCAGGCCGAAGGGAGAGAGAAGCTGGAGGCAAAGATGAGCAGAAAACGGAATAAAACAAACCGAGGGAAATCACCCTCATTCCCATCCCAGCGCCGCCGGAGAGGAACGAGCTTCTCGCCTCGCAGTTGGGAGGAGGGAAGGGATTTCTGTGTTCAGTGAACAAGAAGACGCCTATTTTTTTTGCCCCCTCCCCAGGGTCTAACATGTCCCGAGGTGAAAGTCAGCCCTGCGGGGGCAGCGGGGGCCTTCTAGGCGATGCCATCTCCCTTCTTGCCCCGGGTCAAGAAGCGATCGGGCATCCCGCTGCGCCGGCCGCAGCCCCCCGGATCCGCGCCGGGGAAGGGCTGCTGGCAGCGGGGCCCGCGGGGTCTTCCCCCGCGTCCTCCCGTGACTGCTCTCAGCTACTCTCTTTCCTAATAGCCTGTCCCCATCTTCACCCGCCATCGCCCTGGCCAGCACCCACACGAGGGTTGTTAAGACAGGGCCAGGCAAGCCAAACAAATCCTAGGGCCTCCTCACAAGGACTCTTCCAGCCCGGGATATTTGGGTAGGGGGGAAAAATACTAACAACAGAATAACAGTAGTAATCCTGAGCATAGTCATTCTCAGCATCCTCATCGTCATCTCCATCTTGGGAAGTGCATGTCACCAACGAGATCTCTCAGACAGGGGGGACAGGGGAATACCCACCCCCAGTCTTCTCTTCGCTCCCCATTGTTGCCAGATTTGTTAATAAAAAAGATGCGAGGGTCTGTCCTCCCCTGCAAAGCCCCGCAGCTCCGCAGGGCACTGGTCGCGCTGCTTCTGCACCTGCCTGCGCAGGGAGCCGGCGCTGTCCCAGTCCCGTGCAGCAGATTTACGCGGCTTTGCATGTTTTAAACTTCCCCGGATCCGGGGCCTGCCTCTACCCCTCCCCTCCTGCTTCTTTTCTCCCCCTTCTAGAGCTTCAGAGACTCCTTCCCCCCCGCCCGGTCCCTCTTTTTATTCTCCCTTTGCTGCGAGGTGCCGAGGTGGGGAGCGAAGCGCACAGCAGCGCCGGGAGGGGGAGGCGATTTCAATAAGAATAGTGCGGGGTCTGGGCTGCGGGTGCGGGGCGCTCGGATGCTGGGGGAGAGGAGCCGGAGCCCGGGTCGCAGCCTTAGGAAACCTCGTGCCATGGCTGCGAGCCTGAAATCCGGCCTTGTCCGCGCAAGCCGCGGCGCAGCGCCCGGCTCCGCGCGGAGATGCAGCTCGCTGCCGGGGATCCGCGGGGCACACGCACCCGGGCGCAGGGGGATCCGCGGGGCACACGCACCCGGGCGCGGTGCACACGGTGGCGGGGGAACGACGTGCTCGGACCCGGGGTCTGCGCCTGAAACTAACGCGCTTCCCCGCGCCTCCGGGGCCCGATCCTGCGGCTCTGGCTGGGGGGCGGGGAGGTCCCTCTGGGAAGTTTTGCCCCTAAATTTGCGACTCGCGGGTGCGCATCGAAATAGCCCCGCGGGGAAAGCGGCTCCGCAACGGAATCTCGCGGGGCACAGGGCGGATAGGCCCGTCCCGGCCGCTTTAAGGCAGAGCCGGTCCCGACGGCATGCGCTGCACACGGAGCCGGCACCCCGGGCTGCGGCTGTGTGTGGGGGGGGGGGG
>NW_017728997.1:24259589-24260329 GCF_001723915.1 Gavialis gangeticus | reverse complement strand
CCCCCCGGGCTGCGGCTGTGTGTGGGGGGGGGGGGGCTGCCGGGTCTGGCCGGCTTCACTCGGGCTTTGGTGGGGGCTGCCTCGCAGGCTCCCGCCTCCAGGGGATCAGGGCCCGGCTTGTGGGCAGCAGGCGGGGCAGGGCTGCTGCCGGGCTTGGCCCCAGGGTCAGACGCGTGCACGGGACGGGACCGGGACTGGGACTGGGCAGCGCGGGGCGAAGGCGGCCTGGGGAGGGGATGTCACCAGCTGGGGAAGGAAAGCTCAAGGGGGAAGGCACCCGGCCAAGCCAACTCGCCAGTGGGTGCGGGGAGGAGGCTTTGCGTGGGGACAGAGTAAGCCCTGGGCCACTGATTCCCGCAGCCACCTCATCCCTTTTCCACGGCGCTTCAATAGGGCCCGGTGGCTGAGAGGAAGCGGTGGCAGGTTATAAACCATTAGCATCCATTACAGCTCGGGTGACACGGGGCAGGTGAGGGGGCGGGGGAGAGGAGGGAAGGGGAGGAAGCAGCAAAGAGTTTGGGAAAGAAACGAGATGTGCGGGGCAGCCTGGGCCTCCAGTGGGTCCTGCCATGCCCCGCGGCTGGGCAGGGAGCACGCAGCTCCCCAGGGACACCCCCAACTCTGTGTGTGTGTGTGTGTGTGTGTGTGTGTCAGCCCGACGTGCCTCTATTCTTGCACCCCCAACTGTGTGTGTGTGTGTGTGTGTGTGTGTGTGTGTGTGTGTGTGTGTGTGTGTGTGT
>NW_017728997.1:24259035-24259349 GCF_001723915.1 Gavialis gangeticus | reverse complement strand
GGAGCACCCAGTCCCGCGAGGGGACCAGAGGGGCTGCAGTAGGATCGGTCATGGGTAGGGGGATCAAAGAGGTCAAAGGAGCGGGTGGAGGGGAGAATGGGAGAGGAGCAGCCCAGCCCAAGCCCCAGCCGAAAGGCCCGGCGGCGAAGCCGGGGAGCGGGCAGACGGCGCGGCTCGGGCAGGGACACCGGCTTCTCCCCCCCTCGGCCGAGCTGCGGGGTGTGCAGGCGCCGGGGGGCTCCGCCTTTGTGCTGTGCCCGCTGCAGCCCGCCGGGACGGAGCCCGCACAGGTGTCCCGCCGCCTCGACGGCCCC
>NW_017728997.1:24257207-24259003 GCF_001723915.1 Gavialis gangeticus | reverse complement strand
CCGGCCCCCCCCCCGGACCCCAACCCCCCCCCCCCGCCGCAAAGAGGTGACATCACTTGTCAATCAAATTAAAATAACCAGTTGTGCTGCCCCGGCTTGAGCTGGAGGGGGGGATGAGAACAGCAAACAACGGCAAAGTCAAGTTCAGGCAGCCTGCCCCGCTGTGCGAATGGGGCGGGGGACCCAGGCAATCCCGCTTCACGGCATCAACTTTCTTTTAAGTTCCCAGCCCACACCGCCGGGCACCCGCAACGCAGCCGCGGATCTGCGGGGCCCGGGCTCAGGGAGGAGGATTCACCCGATGCCAGTACGTGACCGGCGGAGAGCGGGGCTCCTCACTGCCACGGGCTGGGCGATGCGGCCGCCCCGCTGCCAGGTCTCAGGCGCGCGGGACAGGGCAGCGGCGGGGGCTGCCGCTTCGGCCGGCCGAGCCGGCTGGTTCCTGCCCCGCAGGTGCTGTGCCGAGGGGCTCGGAGAACCGCCTGCCGGCTGGAGCCCGGCTCCGCATCCGGAGTGAAGCTGCCCCGCCCGGGGCCTTGCGCGCTCGTGCGCCGATGCGTGAACGAACGAGACCCCAAGTCCCCGCGCACAGACGTGACCCCGCCCGGCCGCCCTGCCCCGCCGGGCCGCTGCGCTGGGGCATGTCACAGCCGGGGGGACCGCCAAGCCCGCGCGGAGGCGGATCCGCGGCGATGCGGGATTATCCCCGCGGCTTCTGGTCCCGGCCCGATCCCTGCCTCCTCCTGCCCATTGAGCGCAGGGACCGAAAGGGCCTTTCCAGGAACTCGTTGGCTCGCCTGCAAGGGCTGACATTATTATTCATAATAATTTATTTTTTGCAAGGGGAATTGAGAAGGGCAGAGGAGAGGCGCTGCCGCGGACGGGGAGAAATAGGGAACCCGAAGAGTGTTAAGGGGGCAGGTCCTGGCCCCAGCACCAGGGCCGGTGGGAGGGGGACGCAGAAACCCTCCCCCCCCCCCAATAATAATAACAAGAAAGGGCGCGGGTGTCTTGCCCGCCCCGCGCATACCGGGGTGAAGTTTCCGGGGAAGCCCGGAGCCTCTGGGCGACAAGGGGAGTTGCTGCTGCCACCCCCGGGTCCTGCCCCTCGCTGCGCCCCGTGCCCGCCGGGCTGGGGCGGGTCGGGGTGGGGGGAAGCGGTGGAGAGCGGAGCTGCTTTTACGATGCTTCACCCGCGGGCTGCGGGGAGCGAGCAGCCGGGGCCCCGTCGCGGGCAGGCACCGGCTGAAGGTAACCCGACCCGGGGGCTTCGGCGGCGTTTCCCGGGCAGCCCCGGGCTCCGCGGCTCCATAAATCAAGCAGCCTGATTAATCTTTACAATTTGTCTTTTAAAACAAACACGGGCGAATTATCAGCTCGTTAACTGCGATTTTATCACCCGCCTAAAACAAACAGCCCCCAACAGCCGCCGCGCTGGGGGGGAGGCCAGGGGCAATTAAAACGCGGCTGGTAATGAAGAGGAGCGCGGTCCCGACGCGTCCCGGTGCACGGATCCGGGCCGGGCTTCTCCGCAGCCTGGAGGCGGCTGCTGCCCGCTGCGAGCCCGGATCCGGCCGCTTTTCAAGCGAAACATCGAGTCTTTTCTCCCGGGAAAACGAGCAGCCGCGGCGGGACACGGGGGCTTTTTAAAGGCCGATCTCGCCTCCCTTCAGCTCCCGCGCCCCGGTGCAGCGGCCTGGGCCGGGGCAGCCCGGGTTTCCAGGTTGCTGCAGGCCGCGTGTGTCCGGGCCGAAGCCCGCGGCTCCCTCCCCCGTGTTACCTGGCGGCGGTTTTCC
>NW_017728997.1:24254369-24256992 GCF_001723915.1 Gavialis gangeticus | reverse complement strand
CCGCGGCAGGGCCGGCCCGGGGCAGCGCCGCTCCTCGGCTGCGGAGCAGGGAGGCCCAGGGGTGTCGTGTGCGACCCCCCAGCCCACCTCACCCCTCCTCCACCCCTTTGCCTTGAAAATCCGCGGCCGGGTTTGTCCGGAGGGGGAGGTGGCAGCGCCCGGGGGCAGCGAGGGCAGGGGCAGAGCCCCCGTCCCCGCGAGGAGCCGCTCCCATGTGGGGAGAAAGCGCTTCTTCTTATTATTGTTATTATTAAAAAGTTCATTTCCTGGCGAATTTGGCAGTGGCGGGTGACGTCAGAGCCCCGGCGTCTCAGTGACTGGGGCCGCCTGGCTGGGGAGAGGCAGCCTCCGATTACCCAATTACTGTCTGTCAATCCTCCCCGCCCCCTCCCCGCGCCTGGAGCCCGGCCCTGCCCCGCACCCTGGCACCGGGGCGGGCGTGTCTGGAGGGGACGTGCCCTCATCACCCCGGCACGCCGTGCGGGGGCCATGTGCCTCCGTCACCCCGACACGCAGCCCGGGCTTGCTCCCTCCGCGTCCGGCCTCACACTGCCGGCCCGCACCCTGCGGGGAGTCACTCGCACCCCGGCCCTCAATCCTGCCCCGCCTCGGGAAGGGTCTGCAGCCCTCGCCCTGCACAGCACAGCCAGGTCCCACCGCCGCAGGGCCAGGGACCAACCCCTTTCCCTTTCAAAGGTCCCGCAGCCTGCTCTCTCCCATGGCACCGGGGGTCTCCCGCCTTGTAAGCCCCCTGTGCGAGGGGCACAGACCTACCCCATCCCTTTCCCCCAGCCGGCCGCTGCCTCCACCCCTGCCGTGGCGAGCCGGGAGCCACTTCAGCCCTCCAGGACCCAGCGTGCCCGAGCCCGAGGAGGGCAGGACCCTTGCCGCAGCCCGCTCCCACCCCACCCCGCAGCTGGTGAGGAGGGGGAGGAAGAAAGGCCGTTTGCTTTGTTTCGCCTCCACCTTTGAAACCTCCTCATCAAACCCCTGTTTTCATTCATTCCTTTAGCAAATTAGAACAAATAAAATAAATACTTTCTTTAAAAAGAAACCCCTCCAACAGCCTCTCAACCGAATGAGCTCCTTTTATCAGTTGGCTATGAACCAACCCAGAACAAATTTTAGGGGGCAAAGCAGGGACTTGGCCACAGGATCTTAGCCCTCGTTTTCATTTCAATGTGTTTTATTATCGCCCTGTCTTCGAGCCCTGCCTTTGGTGCTTTTATTCCCCTCTCTCTCTCAGTCTCTGCCTGCCTCTCCCCGGCCAAGCTTTGCTCAATACACAGGCAGTTAAAAGCGGGACCTTCGAAATGTGTGATAAATTAATTAGCTGGCGGCATAAAAAGCCTGTTGATTCGGGCTGCACGTCTCATCCGACCGAAACAGGCGGGTTGAAAGCAGCGGCGGCTGCAGACAGCAGAAACGCGTTTAAAAAACTAATAAATCCCCCAAACAACTAGAAGGTTTCTATTCACGTGGGATTTAAAAGGAGGCTCCTGGTGCAAGATCGCGCTCGCGATCCGAGGCCGGGACGGCGCAGGGATGCCTGAGAAGATGCGTTTGGGGAGCTCCCAAGCTCCTGCCAGGGAAGGTGCCCTGGGCCCGCACCTAAGCAAGCCCAGGTCCTGCCCCACCTTCCCAGCCGAGCCCAGGGGCGTCCTGCGCCGGGGCTGAGCAACAGGCGGGCGGGATCGGGCCCTCGGAGCAAACCCAGCCCTGGCGGCAGATGAATTCTCCAAGCGGATTTCAGAGCCGTAATCCCCCGCCAGCCCCAAACGGTGCCCAAGCACCCTCGCGCGGGGCTAGTTTCATAGAGAGAGAGTCTGGGAGAAGGGTTTGGATCAGCAAACTAGAACTGAATATATATATTCAATTTTATTTTGCTGATGCAAACCCTTCTCCCAGACTCAGAGGCCGGGATCAACCTTGAACAGAGCTGACGGCTGCCAAGGGCTCGTATCCGCGGGACTGTTGGCTGTGGGCTTTGGTTTAGTTTTTGAATTGCCCTCACTGACTGGATGCGACCTGGAGCTCTGCGAAAGGAGCCACCTGGCTAAAAAAAACCTGCGAGCGTTTTGTTGGGGCGGGGGGTCTGTATATGCGTGTACATACCGCACACCGAGCTGCAGGGAGGGACACACAGCCCATTTCCGAGACCGGGAAAGGATAAAAGTAACAGTAGTAATAACAACAATAATAATAAACGGCGGCGACGGTGATGGCATGCTAATAATGAAAATCATAGCACTAATCAGGAGGAGGCGATTCCTAGGGACAAGTCACAAGTTTTCTGTTCAGGACCGAGGCTTGCATTCATTGCCCAGCTCACCTTCATGGGAGGGGAGATTTAGCCTGAGTCAGACCTGCAAGATCCAGCTCTCTCTGTCCAGTTTGTCTGAGCATTGCACCTCCTGGACACCAGCCATCAAACACCCACTATTATTCCCCCTAGGAGGAGGATGGCTGTGACGAGGTTTTGCAGCGCCGGTGGGTGATCCTGGGGGAGGCGAGCGTGCATGCCCAGCCGCTCGGGCATTCTGCATCGAGTTGGCGCCAGTGCTGCCTACTAGGCGGGTGCACGTACCTATTCCTGCCTTCCCGCAAGACCCCCCCCCCCCTT
>NW_017728997.1:24248192-24248972 GCF_001723915.1 Gavialis gangeticus | reverse complement strand
TGGATTCCGGGGGCCAATGGCAGCGCTGGGGCTGCAGGCCGGGGCCGCTGATTGGCTGCGGCGGGATTCTTAGCCCTGCGCGCCCCCCGAGTTCATGTCTACTGGGCTGAGTCCGGCCGGCGCCAGCGCTGACACGGGGCTGCGGGATGGTACAGACAAGGCCGGGAGCAGCGGAGCTCGCCCTCGCCCTCTGAGCGGGAGTCTTGCCCCGCATCCCCTGCTCCGAGCAGCCTCCCATCGCTCCCAGCCCCGCGGGGAGCTCTGCACACGCTGGGAATTCGCTTCCCTGCCCTGGGAGGAGATCGGTGTAAGTACGTGGGTGGGGGACAAAAACGCGCTGGTTTTTCACCGGGCCTCTCCTCTCCGCCTGCCTGCCTGGGTGTCAGCCCGAGCTGCTGCGCTGGATCCGGCCTCCCCGGCCTGGAAGCCAGCTGGGAAAACTCCTGCTGCTGTTTGTTGGGAAGAGAAAAGTTTCCCCGGGGCTTGGCGGCTGCCGGAGCCTCTCCCGGGGGGCGAGGGAGGGAGGGAGAGGGCAGGCGACCCCCGCGCCAGCCCTTCCCCCGCCCGATACACTAACCCTGCCTCTCCGCTCACAGGTGCTGCCCGCTCCTGCCCCGCGGAGAGAAGGACCCGGTGACTGTGGCTCCCCTCGCCCTTGTTCCTGGCGCCGGGTCAGCGATCGCCGCCGCGGCAGCAGCGACCAGCCCCCGCCGCCGGTCACGCCTGGTCGGGGGGCGGGCAGGGGAGCCAGGGCGCCGGGATGGAGGTGGCCACGGACCA
>NW_017728997.1:24245472-24247468 GCF_001723915.1 Gavialis gangeticus | reverse complement strand
CGCCCGGGGCCATCTCGGTGTATCCGGGCAGCAGCTCGGCCAGCACCGCCTCGGTGTCGTCGCTCACGCCCGCCTCGCACTCGGGCTCGCACCTGTTCGGCTTCCCGCCCACCCCGCCCAAGGAGGTGTCCCCGGACCCCAGCTCCACCAGCGCCGCCTCGCCCTCCTCGTCCTCGGCCGGCGCCCGGCAGGAGGAGAAGGACAGCATCAAGTACCAGGTGTCCCTGGCGGACGGCATGAAGATGGAGAGCGCCAGCCCGCTGCGGAGCAGCCTGAGCTCCATGGGGGCGCAGCCCTCCACCCACCACCCCATCCCCACCTACCCGTCCTACGTGCCCGCCGCCCACGACTACAGCAGCAGCCTCTTCCACCCCGGCGGCTTCCTGGGCGGCCCGGCCTCCAGCTTCACCCCCAAGCAGAGGAGCAAGGCGAGGTCGTGCTCAGGTGAGCCCCGCGCCCTCTCCCGGGCCTGCCTGCGCGTGTGGCGGGGAGTGTGCGTGTCTGCGTGTGCGTGGCAAACTCAACTCTCCTTTGGGGTCGCAGTTGAAGCAGGGTTTTTTTGCCCCCTTCTTTTGTGGAGCTCAGGGGAAGGAGCTCGGGCGCAGTCCCGTCTGCCCTCTCCTTCACCGGGGGCTTTTTCCAGCTCCCCGCTGCCCGGCTGGCTGGAGCGGGGTGCAGGCACCGGCTCTGACAGACGCAGCGCGGCGGGGGAGAAACCCTGGCGGATCTCAGTTGTGCAAATTGGGGGTCACGCGGGGAAATAAGTCTGGCTCGGAAAGAAGGGCCCGGGCTCGCTGTGACCGCTGGAAATCTGGCCCAGACCCTGCGGTTGTACTTGAGCACCGACCGGGTAGGGAATCTGTAGCGAGCTGCTTTTGTTGCCGGATCGTTAATGGCATCTTGGCTGATCCCGACCAGGCCGGTGCTTCCCCTTCCCGAGCTGAACCAGGCGTTTGAAAGCGAAACTTACCAGGCCGGTTGCCTGAAGCCGAAGAGAAGAGGGCCTCGATTTCCTTCGGATCCTGAATGGAGCAAAAGTTCAGATATAGTTTACATACCAGGGCTGAGGGCTGAAGGTGCCGAGCAATCGCTGGCTTCCCTCCACGCCCAAAACACTAGGAGCTGGGAGATCAAACCCGATCCTCCCTCGCCTCAGAGCCCTGCTTGCTCCAAAAGGATAGCAGATCATTCCCACCTTCAGTACCCTCGGGATACGGTTTGTCCCTAAACCTGCATTTCAAAAACTAGCTAATTCGCTGATCACTGAAGTTGTCCCTGCCATCAGACCAGCTGTATTTCTAGACCCGGGTAAGGAAGTGCTGAGAATTTCTAATAATTGTCCTTGTTTTCCACTCTCAGAGGTGAAGGGAAAAATCAAATCCTGTGTAGTTGGACAGTCTTAAGAGAGGCTTTAAAAAAATAGGATATATCTTTGTGGGCATATTTATATAGGTGTATCCAGCCAGCCAGCTAGCTGTAGACGTTTCATATATTTATGTATTTCAGATATAAATACACATATATGCACACACAAAAACACCTCTTTTTAAAAAAAAAAGTCATTCAGCCAGTAATTCAGAAACCTGATCTCTTTTATGTGCTGTGCAACAAAAATATCAGCTATTTTACAACCTCATCAGCTCCCATTTCAGATGACCCTTTTTAGGAAGGAAAAATATATACTCCCCCCTCCAATATCCCTTGCTCTTGTTTTCATTTTGTTTTGGGGTTTTGGTTTGGTTTTTTTAAAACACTCAAAAGAAAATTCAATTACAATTAGCACCTCAGCCTTCTGCTTTTGGAAACAGCTCCCAAACACAGCAGTCAACGGCAGATAAATGGATCCTTAATGGCTTTTTTTCCCCTTTCTTTCTCTTTTTTTTTTTTTTTTCCCCTGAGCTGCCCAGGGTTTTATTAGATAGGGGAAATGAGGGATTTTTTTTTAAGGGAGCCCCCTGTGTATGGAACTAGGGAAAGTTCGTGACCACTCTGTTTT
>NW_017728997.1:24219181-24240472 GCF_001723915.1 Gavialis gangeticus | reverse complement strand
TTTTTTTTTTTTTCCCCTGAGCTGCCCAGGGTTTTATTAGATAGGGGAAATGAGGGATTTTTTTTTAAGGGAGCCCCCTGTGTATGGAACTAGGGAAAGTTCGTGACCACTCTGTTTTTGTAGGAAAACTAAGACTCACGACACGACGACTCCTGCAGCTTCCTGCCCTAGGAGGGACAAAAGCTAGGAACGCAGCTCTGCAGAGCTCCCCTCATTTTTCACTGCAGACTGTGTTGTTTGAAAGCCACCCACTCCCTAGATTAAAGGAGACACAAGCCCTGCTGAACTCAGCGTGGCCGGCTCCAGTTAATAGCAAAAGAGAATTTCCTCTGCAGCTAAATACTGTACCATTTGCATAAACTATATTAAGTGAATTTCCTATATTAAGCAGACCTGCCCTGGAACCATCAGAGGCCAGTGAACTTTCAGTAAATAGCTTTCTGAGGCAGAAGCTAGCCTCTGTCTAAGGAGCTGTGTGTTCTGGTCTAGTTGGGCCGCTCTGCCTGCACAGCAGCAGCAGTTCTGCTGCTCAGCAACGACTTAATAAGGAAATAGTAACAGGCCAACCACCCCCTGCCCAAATTATACTGTTAAAAAGTAAAGCATGAAAAAAGGGGGGGGGACCTGTTTCTCAAAATAAAGTCCAGCTGCACTTCAAACAGCTTTATGTTATTAACATAAAATAATTCCTGAGCCATTTATTTTCTGGTTCCAGTTCCAAACTGGCTTGCTTAATTTTTTTTCTTTTTGTATTAAAACAAAAATGTATTGAGAAGGGAAGGAGATGGGGGAGGGGGGGTCTTTCTGCCTTGAATTCAATTCCAGACAATTCCTGCCCTCCCCCCCACCTTCAAACTGCTTGCTTTGTGTGTGTGTGTGAGAGAGCAAATGTGTGTGGCAGTACAACATCTGATCTTACTGTAGAGGTACAATGGAGAGGGGACGAGGGACTGCACTCAGCACAGAGGAAGGCAGTTCTTGTTACTGAAATGAGAAGTTCCATTTGACACAATAAGAGTGTCACTCTTTCTCACCTTGCCGAGAGAGCGGCCCATTTCTGATGGTATAAATTGCTAGTCGGAGGCTGGGTGTGCTGGGCGACGTTAGACCCTTGTTGCATGTGCTGTCTGATTAAGCTTGAATAACACACTGTTTTGACTTCTGGAAGATGCCTAAAGGACAATGCAAAAAGCTCTTGTGAATTTGTTTTTAAAGAAAGAAATCCGGTTTCTTCGTGTTTCCATTTAGAAGGCAGAGAGTGTGTGAACTGTGGAGCTACTGCCACCCCTCTCTGGAGAAGAGACGGCACTGGGCATTACCTGTGTAACGCCTGCGGGCTCTACCACAAAATGAACGGTCAAAACCGACCTCTTATTAAACCTAAACGAAGACTGGTAGGTGTCTCTGTCTTTGCTGGGCTTGGGGATAAATTGTGCAAAGGGACCACACACAGACAGGCATAATGTGTCTCCTCTCCTCTGCTTCAGACCCTGTATGGATTCTAGATGTACTGTACAGGAGATTCATGTCACTCAGAGGTCACAGCAAAGCCTCAGGGCAGATTTCAGGGACTCCACCCATAGCAGTTACATGCCAAGGTATAGAATGTGGGCAGGCTTGCAAGCTAGCTTATATTCCTAGACTTCATTCCTGATGGAAAATGTGCAGGACAACAAGTCTCTCTTTCTCCTTATGAATGCCTAACTTTAACCTCCGATGACAGCTTTGATTTCATTTCTCTTATATTTGGCCTCTTGGGACAGTTCAGAAATGTACCAGAATTGAAAGGGTTATGGGCATGAATACCCTCCAACATGTTGGGATTAAACAGAAATCCCAACCCAAAAAACGAAACAAAAAGAAAAGAAAATAGAGGAGTCAAAGCCACTACTCCCTACTTAATAATTATTTGTGTAAAGGCCATGAAGTAAGATTTACTCTTATAGTCTCTAACAATATTAATATTGGTTCCCTCCTCAGACAATCCCCTGATGTTTTAAAAAAAAATCCTATTATTTTTCCATGGAGTCACCTATACTTTTTATTTTCATTTGAGTGATTAAAAAAAAATGTCCTTTCTAAGCTCCTGGTAGTAGTTTCCTATCCGGATATCTGTACGTTAAAGATAAGGAAACTTTGTGTATCTGTTTCCTGACTCTAAAAGCTTTAGAGAGTTTCTATAGGCAAGGCATGCCAGTCATGCTCGCTGTTTTGAAATTTCTAATACACTCTTCTCCACAAATAATGAGTAAAATGCTAAGAATAATAAATATTTTTTTTTCAGAACCATGTGATTTATTGTGCCCAAATCTTTTAGCCATTTGGGGGCCATTTTAATGAGACTGGTTGCGGGGGAGGCGGGAAAGGGAAGAGACCAGCATTAATGATCTAATGCTGGGATGGGATACAGAGGATTTCTATAGTGAGTCAGAATTTCAGCTATGCAAGTTTCTTAATGACTTGCTTTCCTTCTAAGGTGACTGACATATAGAGAAATGTTAAGTTGTGTAACATTATCATCTCGCAGGCTCAAGTCCTTGCCAGACTGAATAGGACAGTCCACAGAGTTAAGCAGCATAGTTCAGTATCAATAAGCCATCTCAAATATGCAAACCCAGCTCTCTACCTTCTAGTGCACTGGGAGACTGTGGTACTTAAACTTACTGCCAAGGGGGTTGGGGAACTTTATTTATTTATTTTTTGCCGGAGGAGGGAGTTCTTGTTTTTATTTTAAATGTTTAATTTTATATTTGTTTTTCTTTGACTTGCTTATGTGTGTGGGACAGAAGACTCCTCTGTTCATTTAGGAGTTTATTAATAATGATAACTTTTCTCAGCGCGCATTCAAAAACTATTTTCAAAACCCGGAGGCCTCTAAAATTCATTGTATTTGGCTTGCATGTATGCGCATGCATAAATGAGGATCCACCCAATCTCTGCTCTGGCCTCTGGCTCTGTTCTTCTAGGCTAGCAGAGGGCTAACCTCACTAGGGCCTGATTCTGATTTTCTACTACTGAATATTCCACCAGCTACAATTTCTGACACCAGCAAAGTAGCAGGGAGAACAGGATCAGGCCAGTCTTCGGAGCATGATCAATTTGTATTTTGCTATCTGGACCACTCTCCATTGCAGGAGATGGGCAGAGCAAAGTGTAAAAAGTCCCCAAGTGAAGGGAAACCAAGCGCTTCAGGTTTCAGTATAGGATCTGCAAGAGGCTCAATGCCTCTAGAGCAGCATCATAAGCTTGAGTCAATGAATGGGCAGTTTTTCTCACCCCAAGTTACAAAAATCCTTCCAGAGGAGGGCTCCTGGGAGATTATTGCACTTTAGCCATGTTAGAAATACTTGAAAAAAGAAATGCTCAGTACTCAGAATTCCCAGGACTGCACAAAACGGGGTGTGCTTTATGGCGAGCCTCAGCACCTTCCTCATGAGGGTCCCCCTGAGCATTTTGTCCAGACTCAACATTTTTTCTGAGCGGGCACCCTGGCGTCTTGGGTGTGTTTTTTTTTGTAGGGTTTCCCAGCTATGGTCCTATTCTGAAACCAAGGGATATTTTGCTCACGTTTACATTTTTGCCTACATAGCAGAGTTCATTTTGGAAGGCTGAAAGGTTGTTTTCTTTTCCCTTCCTTAAGGGTTCAGCAGGCCAATATCACATTTAAAAAGATGATCATTTGGGGGCTTGTCAGCGTAGAAAATGAGCAGAGACTGAGGCAATAGTAGTACAGTCAGCAGGCTCGTTGCTGCAGGGCATGAGATTTGGTTTGCTAAATATTTAAAGAAAGTTGGAGCCGGTTTTGTTTTTTCCCTTTCATTTGTAAATGGAAACTGAAATTTTAGTGATGGCTCTGATAAATACAGCACCCATCTAAGTAATGCAGTTGTTTTTCTTTTGTGCCTTCTTTCAAGGGATGGTGTCAGATTAGAAATCACATTCTAAAAATCAAGACTGGTCTTTTTTAGCACCAAATAGATAATAGGAAGAATGTTTAAAATAAAAACATCCCCCCCATCCCCAAGATCAGGAAGGAAAGCTTTTAATTTTAAGCATCAAGTTTATTTTCTCCCTGATTTTAACATTCTTTTATTTTTTGCTTGGTCTATTCAGAGAGACTGCTCCGTTTCCCTGTCTGGCTTTCATGCACTCACACCACCTCACATTGTTTGGGTTGCAGACACCACAGGGGTGTACTGAAATTTAAACAGAAACATTAAAAAAATCACAGTAACATTTCTCCAGCCCTATACCTTTTGTAAAATCTTGGGCTTAGTTATGAATCCAAAATGTTGGGCCTAACTTGACCTTTAAAGTAAGTTTCCCCCCACTTCCCTACCAGATACACTATTGATTTCTCCCTTTTATTTTCGGTTAGTCAGCAGCTAGGAGAGCAGGGACCTGTTGTGCCAACTGCCAGACAACCACTACCACCTTATGGCGGCGTAATGCAAACGGGGACCCAGTATGTAATGCCTGTGGACTTTACTATAAATTGCACAATGTGAGTATTTGCTTGTCTTGTGTGTGTCCCTGCTTGCTTAGCTGGGATTGATGCCTCAACTGCATGGTGTGCCCTGACCTCTTACTGGTTTCAGAAGAGGTTTTTTTTTTTTCCCCCTGCAAGGTTCCCCTGGGGAGTTGCAGCCATTCTTTGTTGGCATAGTGATGCTAAGTTCACTGACATTACAATGTATTAGCTTGGCTTCCAAAGCTTGGGCAAATCAGGCAAAATAGAGTTACAACACTTGGTTGTTTTAAGGAAGCATGCCTTGTGTGCTGTCCCCTGTAGAAATGCAGAGGCTATTTAAAATGGATTCTGTGCAAAGGGTAATCCCAGTGGGGCATTTTCCTGTACAATTGTGAAGATATGCTTTTAATATTATATTTAAATTTAAAAAAATGAGAGAGGGATACAAGCAGGATTCATTTGACACAATAGACGTTATTTAAACTCTTAAATAATGGAGGCTGAAGCTTTGCTGGGACGAGGTTGCTTCTGTCTTAGAAGTGAATTTGGGTCAGTGTGCGCTGCCTTGTTTGATCTCTTCTATTAGGAAATGTATGGGGGGCTGAGAGTAAGCCTGAGGGAAGGATAGCTCTAAGCTGCCAAATTCAGTCCAACTTGTTTTTCATGTTTGGGGGGGGGGGAAGGGGGAGGGTTCATTAAACAAATCAATATAAACAAGATCTGAGAGAGAGACACCATTTTTTTTGGCTAGAAGAAAGTCTCCATCCAGGAAAACACACAGGGGCTGTCCAAATATTTTCATTTTTGTACAATAAGGTCATTTTGTCTGCATGAGCCTGATTTTCTCATTTCTTGCAGGTGAACAGGCCTCTGACCATGAAAAAGGAAGGAATTCAGACCAGGAATAGGAAAATGTCCAACAAATCAAAGAAAAGCAAGAAAGGCTCAGAGTGTTTTGAGGAACTGTCCAAGTGCATGCAAGAGAAATCGTCTCCATTCAGCGCTGCCGCCCTTGCCAGTCACATGGCTCCAATGGGGCATTTGCCACCTTTTAGCCACTCTGGACACATCTTACCGACCCCTACCCCCATCCACCCATCTTCCAGCATCTCATTTGGACATCCACATCCATCCAGCATGGTTACAGCTATGGGATAGAATCTGAAGACCAAGAGACCCGCACAGAGATTAAGAACATGGGGCTTTGCCTAAGATGACAACAAGTAAGAAAAGATTCTGCCAAGAGGAGAATGTAGGGAAGAAAAAAGGAAGGAAAAAAAGGGATCTTGCTCCAGTGTGGTTCAATTCTTAGTGCTGGACTAAAAACTTTGCAATTATGGGTCTTCTGCAGAAATGCTTAATGGTGCCTATATGCACTTTGCCCCCTCAGGTATAAGGAAAAAGAAGAACTCACCTGTTTGATACCTACTGGTCCAGCGAAAAACAAAAGGTGGCAGAAGCAGCAGAAGAAAGAAGCTGGAACTGGCTCTCCTTTCTCTCTTTGTTATTACTGTGAATATTGTAAAGAAATTAACAGCCCCCATGGCGGAAGAGAGGCTGGTAGCCACCCATGCTGGATTTCTATCATGGATTTTGTTTGGGGGAGGGAAAAATAAAGGACAACTTTATAGAAGCTTAATTTTTAACAAGGAATCAGACACAGAAAGTTATTATTTATTTTGCTCCTGTTTTCCTCTGAGAGCCTCAAATCTTCTGACTTGCATGTTTTTGTGCTTTTTCTTTTTCTGTTTGTTATTTTTTATTTTTTTTTATGAATGTCTGCCCTGCTAGAAAACAGTTTCATAACAGGAAAAGCATAGTGCTAAACAACTATCCCTTGACTCTCTTTCATCGGTTTTACATACAAAAAATATCTGCTAGGTAAAGGATACAAGAGAAGAAAACAAAGCAAAAATGTAGCTGTGATAGGTGATTTGTAATGAGCCCAAGATGCAGATTATTTTGACATAATTCTTGCATATTTTTTTCCTTAACATAAAACATTTTATTTTTAAAAAGTTATCCCCAAACTAGGCAACTCCAATAGGATAAATCACTGAAAAATACAGTTGTAGGAAACAATCTTGCATTGGCTGGGAGTGAGCGACAGGGGCTCTTATGAACCTGTCCCATCTAACTTCTAAAAGTCTGTCAGCAACCACAAAAACCAGCATAGGGCAGAAAAATATCTCATTCAAAAACTCTTGAGGTTGAAGCATTTTTATTTTGTTCTGTTGGCAGCTGTCGATTTAAGATGTAGACTAGCTGCCTGTGGTATACTCACCATAATCTGGCTACAAAGTCCATGAGAAGCTGGAGCGCAAGCTGTCTGTGGGCATGCCAGCCCCTCAGCGGACTTCACGTTCGGGAGTGAGGAAGGGCAGAAGTTTTAAGTTAAGATCACTGGAGGGGAGAAAGAGAGAGACAATCAGTTTCAGCTTCACACATCCTTCAAATCCCAGCCGCTGTAACAGCTGATGAGATGAAGGGACGGTGACGTTCTAAGGGGAACGACTGTTTTCCGGAGCACATTTTATATTTAAAAAAAATAACTAAAAAAAAAATAATGTCCCATTATTAAACCATATTGTATGTAAACAACCGAAAACAAAGCTATTGCCAATGTGAAGTGTATTCTATTGATTGTTATGATCTGATGCCTCTCATGAACACAAACTCCAGTATAACATACGATGTACATATTTAGCTATACTTCTGATGAAAATGCCCCAATGAGCAGAGGGGTTTGATAATGTAAACCACGTAAGCTTAACTCTGTGACAAGCTTTTTTTTTTTTTTTAACTTTAACATTTTTTTTTTCATCACGCCAATTGTATTTTACTGCAAAAGTCCTGCTTTAAAGAAACATACAAAATGGATGTACATTTTTTTTTCTAAATATATAATTCAAATATTTGATAATGAACTAAGGACCAAGCTGCCATGGATATCCTGCTTTCCTCCTCCTTCTGGTCTCTGTAGGCATATAGCTGCACTTTGTAAAGAAGTGGAAATAAATGAATGGGAAAAAAAATTGTTGGGAGAAACAGTAAGAATTTTTAATCTACTGAGTCAAAATTTGGTCCTTTTAACTTTTTGTCTTTTACTATGGTACAGCTGTACATTATTTGTACCCAGCTCAAATTTCTGTAGGTTTTGAGGGGGGAGGGAAGGGTTTTGGGGCAGAAGAAGGGTTACTGATATACTGTTGACAAAGTGCAATATATTGTCAGTCACTGCAGCATAGACAACAGCAGTCAAGATTTAAATTATTTTTACCTGTATCAGCATAAAAATTCTGCAGTATTTTCTGGTTTTATTTTTATTTTTTTTAATTTTGCTTATTTTTGAATTAGTGAACTAAGTTATTGTTAATTATGTACAACATGTTTATATATTGTCTGTAAAAAGTGTATGCTTTACTCATATTCCTTCAAGGTGAATCCTGCTAAGAATAATAAAATACCTTTTTGTGAAAGTAATTTGTGCCCTGTTTCATGCCACTAAGCCTATAGTTTGTTTGGGAAGGGATAGAATAGGGAAGGGTGCTGAAGGCCAGTGGAATTATTAATTTTAAACTTTGTGAAGCCTCGGCAATCAATATTGCAAAAAGGTTAATGTGGTTAGGGAAAAATAGCTTTGGAATGACTTTTAATATAGAAAATGTTAAGTACAGAAGAGCATTATCAGGGTTTTATGTTGATGTAAGTTCACACGCTTTAACTATATTACAGATGCTAAACCAGTTTAAAATCCAGCACAGCATCCATATCACTTAACAACCTGGGGTGTGAGGTTTAGAATAAAAAAGAAATCCTGTAGTAGGTGCTGAATAAGGCTTGTTCCTTGCTCCAGGATCATCAAGGAATTTTCTGCTGTGATTGACATGGAGGGGGCAACAGTGCCTGTGTCTGACAAACCTAGGGACCAAAGTTGTTCTCTGTGTCCCTAGAGATGGGATGTAGTACAGGCAACAACAAGGATAGCTTCTTTGGGAGATTCTTCCCTGTCACTGTGTCTCACCCTTGCCCTTGATGATGCCCTCTGGGGATGGCAAGGGAGCAGAGCCTCAGTGGAGACTGCTAAGAAGGGCAGTTAGTTCCAGTTGTGGTGTGTGTGATTGACACCAGTGCGCCAGGACAAAGGTACCAACACATTGCACCCAGGCCACAAGCAGCTGTCGCAGGGTTACAGCTCTGAGGACTGGTTTAATCCAGGTGTATGCCTCTGACCTACTTGAGGAACCAGTAGGAAGAGATGCAGAACACCTGCAGCTCCCACAGACTTCAGGAAGGGAAGCAGGGGGTTGGCACCTCTCCTGTTAAAGCAGAATTTGAACAACAGGTGAAAGATGTGATCCTGCTCCCCCTGAAATCCATGGAATTCTCCTGCTTATTTCAGTAAAAGCAGGCTGACGTATAATTGCTTACAGATTAAGGAAAATAACCCCAGTTACTGTTAGCACATTCATGCACTTTCCATCATTGTGTCTCTAAACCTGCAGTCTCACCTCTGGCTCTGCTTGTGAGCAATGCTTGCAAATAAAAATATTAGAGATGCTATAGATTTGCTTCAGAGTGCCTCTAACAGATACAAGGCTTTCAGTTGGAAGGAATTAATCATCTCACTAACTTGCTTAGCAAGGCTTAATGCAAACACCAATAAAAAGTGGTTGATGGCAAAGATACCATTCAAGTTCACTTTGTGACTTTTATTTTAAAAGAAACAAACCAACCATAAAACAGATCTAAAATTGGGTTATATCTGAAAGGTTGTTATTCCCCTTCAAACCTTTAAAGACATTCACCCTGCCATGACGTCTGAAAGAAATGAACCGGCTGGTGGTGGCTAGTCTGAGGGGAGAACAGGGAGATTTTAATATTGTTTAATTTAAAACACTTTACAATGGTTTAGATACATTAAGCCACTTACTCCTATTGTTTGCTATGCACTTTGGTTGTCTCTTGCCCTAGATTAAGGCCTGGCCCTGTAACTAACTCTCCTCAGAGGTATCTTTGTGCCCTCATGGATCAGCTTGTTGAATGAGGGCCGTGGACTGGGAGGACAGGTACCCTGGGTGCATATTCAGTAGGGGGGAATAGGTCTTCCTGGGTGTTTATACAGTTCTTAGGCCAGGAGGGTCCTCATCCTGATTTAAGTCTTTGATTGTTACTGAGATGGAAGTAACAAAAAATCCTATTTCCATAGGAGGGTAGTAATTGGTGAAAGATCAAAATGTTTTTCTGTATTGCGTGTATCATATTTGTATTGAAACATTCTACATAGGGGGAGAAAAACAAACAGCAGAGAACAAAAACTGGAAATATGCAAAGTGCAGTGCGATGTATAAGCACAGAGCGGAGATCAAGGCAACAAATCAAGATTTAAACTCATTTAGCAGCAACCTAATGCTGGGGGACAGTTTCTCATTGACAGGTTCCCTGACATTACTTGCCTTTGGTTCCTGTTGTTGGGATTATTGTTTTAAACCCAGCTTAATTGTCATGTCTCTACAGCCACATCAAAAGCCAAGTAGATTAGGTTACAGGGAGTGTTTGATGTCAAAATACAAAATGCACAGAATGAAAGCTGAAAAAGGTAGCCTAATTTCAGAGATTTCTGGTGTGGCTTTTGCCTCCAACAATTTTTATTTGCAAAGGCTGCATTTTTAACAGCTGCATTTCCTTTACTTAATCTCGCCTTTCCTTGAATGAGCAAACTGTTTCCCTGCCACAGCATGAACGAGTTAATGTCCCCTCTTTGATGGCAAACATGGCATAATTAATGCAAACTTCTTAAATATCTTGGTGACCTGTAGATGGCCACATGAGAGTTTTGTTATTTACTGACTGGCCAAACATTTATTGCTTATAGCGAGACAACTAGGAAACAGACATTAATTCTGATGTTGTTATCTGTGATTGTGTGTAAAGTTCAGATCGTACACTGTGTATATATATCAATCACAATTAAACATTTCTCTATTTCTTTTAGAAATGGCTTTCACTTTGGTGAAAGGTGTTGGGCCCACAGCCCTGACTAATGAAAGCCACTCTGTCCACAGAGCAGGTACAGCACAGCTAGTGACAGGACAAATCTCCCCCACACTGTGACCCTGACCTGAAAGGTGACAAAGGAATTCAGTCTCCATGGACCATTCAGTCCTCAGCCAACCTCCTGATTGTCAAAAAGGGGGAGCAAATTGGTGACAGCCAGTGTGGGTAGATTTGTGAAGTGAACTCTCTTCCATAAGGAACTGGACTGAATACCACCAGGTAGGATGGCAATCAGCCATCAGGTGATATAACTAATTTATTACCAACCTGGACTGGATTAGAATGTGTGACCTAGAAGTGAAATGCTTTGTTATCCCAACTCCTGGACCCATCTGGTCCCTGCAAGTAAACATATCTAACTGCTATTAAGTGAGTTTTCTTCAACTGCTATTAAGTGAGTTTTCTACACTGATATGAATGGAAATGAGACTGTCCTTATTCTACTGGATCATACCACAGCATCAGGGTTGCTGATTCATGCTTATTTAGGAACTTCATGTACTTCAATAGCCTTGGGCCTAATTCTTATTCACACTAGTTTTGGCACTGGGATCACTACATTAACTTAAGTGGAAGTCACTCCTGATTTTATCCGGTATTAGTAAAATAGAAAGCAGGGCCATAGACTATAGGTCAGAGACTGGACCTGAAGGTATGCAGCGATGTCAGAGCACTTCTGTTCTCGAATAATGTTGGTGAATCAGAGGACATTCAGGGAAGGCTGACAATAACAAGAAAGACGCTAGGAGTCCTGAAAGGGAAAGAGCTCATTATGTGTTGATTTTCAAAAATTCAGTGATGTGTTCATACACCTAAGTTTCACAGGTATCTCCTAAGACTGCATTACATTCACTTCTTGCACTTCTAAAAGAGTTACATTCAGAGGTGTCATAAATTACATATTGGGAAGACAGTGTATATAGACCAACTATTGGTCCCAGGGAAGGGAAAGGCAGTGTGGCCCAAGATTTTCATGGGACCAGGATTTAGTGAGGTGAACATGAACTGGTTGGGTAGGACTACAGCAGTAAGCACAACCAATGCTGTACAATACAGTAAATCTCAGTGGGTAAAGAGGAACACTTCTATGAAACCAGTATTCCCTACCCAAATGGTAGGGAGTGGTAGGTACTGCCAAGGTTCCTAAACAAGAGAAAAATCAGAAGTGTGTGAAATCAATCCCTCTGCAATGAGACAATATTTCTCCTTCGCTGTGGTGCACTTTTTGGACAAAAGTCAGCTCTGGCATGAGGCAGTGCAGAGAATATTAAAGCGCTGCCTGGGCTTATGTATGCCAGGGATGGCTTTGGCCTCAGGTTTCATGTCAGGGCCTCACCGTAAGGTCTTCTGTAGCTTCTTCCGTAAGTCTAGAATTTCCTCTGGAGTTTGCCTCTGCTGTTGTGTGCTGGCTACAGAGGGCAAGGCTGAGTTCGCTATGGCAGATCTCTTTCCCTGGGGTAAAAGGAGTCAAAGAATGGGAAGAGATTAGCTGTTTTGGTTGTTGATCTGCATCTTTAGTTCTTTCATTCATCCTCCCACCCGTCCAACTCTGGCACTTTGCTACCTATTCCAGCAGGACATTCCACTGGAATAGTTTCAAGGTGCCCCTGGCATGGTTTCATTCAACAGTATTTTAAACCATGTGCTACTTCCTAATGCTATTTTTTTTTTAACTTTCATCTTTCCGTTTCCTTTAAGGACCAATATTTTGAGGGTCACTTTGGAAATCAGCCAGAAGAGCTGCATTTAATCTGAATAAAAGAGACAGGTTGCAGGCATTGTGGAGTTCTGTTCATGGAAACTGTGTCACCCAGCATGCATTGCTCCTCGAGTGCCGCAGGTCTGTTCAACGTAACCCTGCACCAAAATTAATGTTATCAGGACAAACTCTTTTGCTGACTAATTCATGTTAAGAAGAGGAGTCACTGTCTGGATTACTGTCATGACTCCCCAGATCTAACCCTGAGTGATTACATCACAGGTTTGTTCAACAACCTTGAAGAAAGTGACTTCATAGCTCTGTGACTCAGTTTCCCCAGTTGTAAAACAAGAATAAAAAAATAACCAGCCATATCATATGGCATGTGTGTCCTAGAAGTGTCAGTGTCATGCTGGACACATGTCAGCATCCAGCAAAATTTGGGGCAAGTTAAACCAAGTAATCTGTGGGGGTGTCTTGAAATCTTCAGCAAATGTCTTCTAGAAACAGGCACAATATTAATATTCTCAAGTTTGTCTGCCTCTTCCCACGACTGTTGCACTGCCGTTAGCCTTTCTCTACAGCTGTCTGTGGCAAAAGTGACACATCAGAGAGATTAGTCATTGGAGTGTATCACCCCCTTCTCCCCCCCACGACCGCTCCATGCACACAGAGGCTTGCACAGCGCGACAGATTTCAGCAGGGGCCCATTGTGAAGCAGTCCGTTCCCCATCTCCCATGTGGTCAGCCCTTGACCTTCCTTTCACATGCTCCGGTGGTCACTTGAAAACTGAGAGAGAAAACAGCGTTGGTATTAAATAGCCCTAATTTGTCTCCAGTCCTTCTCTCCCTCCCCCCACTGACTTAACGTTTAAGCCAGCTGAAGTTTACAACAAATCAAAGCCTCCCCATAGGCTCAGATTGTCTAAATACAGAAAACAGGAAGTGAGTAACCTTCAACAGGAAATAGTTCATCTGATGGAGGCCAAGACCCAAGGCCCAGAGCCTTTCAGTCCTGCTCTCACAAAGCCAGAGGCAGCGTGTGCTCTATTGAAACGGACACTCGGGGTTTCGTATAAGGGAGTGGCTGGGGGAAAGAGCTGCTTTTCTGCTTCTCTTGCGGTTAAGCCGTGTCTGTTTCAAGAAAGGGGATAAGGTTAATGTCTGCGGAGAACAATAGATGGGCAGTTGTGGGCTCTCTTTTTTCTTTTTTGAAAAAAAGAACCCAGGAAGAGGAGGAGGAGGAGAAAAAGGTGACTAGGATCCAACTCGCTGCCTATTGCTTCCTATGGAGGTGATAAAGCAAAGCCATATCAGGGACAGCATTGGGTTCTTTCCAGGACACTCGGGTGGGAAGAGTTTTTGTACTCAAGCCCAATCGGTAATAAAGGAGAACATTTCATTTCCTCGGCAGATATAATAATAATTTATTTTTGTACAGCATTGTTTTTTTTCCAGGAAGCTTCCCAAATTACTTTACAGGCTGTATATGTACAGGGAAGACATAATCCACCATTGAAATGAAGCCTTATCTGCGGTGCTTCATGGAAGCTTTTTACCAGGGGGTAGCCACACTTAGAAGGGAATACGAAGAGGAATATTAGTATCTGGAATGAAAGATGTGGCTGCCAGATACACTCAGACTTTGTCTTTGCTGAGATTCTGTATTCACACCACCTCCAGCATTGTGGAAACACAAAAGAAATCAGGACTTGTATATAAACATACCTAACTCTCCTTTTTCTCCTTGGTTGAAGGGAGCTGAGAGCTTGCCCTATACAAACCAGCCATGAACACTGCCTTGCTGCGCAGGGTTATGGAAACATAGGTCAGTAATGGCAGCTGGGAAATGGCACCTCCCTTCCTTGCCCACTAAAATCTGCACCCGTGTGGATTTCATTCTGTTCTAATTAACAGTGTGTTGGATAAACATCAGGAGCCCGGGCCACACAGACTCAAAGCTACAAAAAAAGAAAAGAAAAGGAAAGACAAAGGGAAGGCATGGTCTGATTTAGGACTTGGCACCACCACATCTGAGAGCTTGGTTTAAGAGATCAGTCTTAGCTACTTACCATGACAGTGAGGGAGGAGTGCTACAGAGGCATATACACTCACCTGCAGAAAGAAGGAAAGGAGACTCCTCCAGAAATCTCCAGTGACTTCACCATCAGCAAAGGCTGGTACAGATGGACATTGTGATGAACAATGTTATATGTTATATGAGCCTTGGAGTCCTGACATCATCACTGGGGGTGGGGGGGACCTGTTCCCCAGCCAGGAATAAAGTTTGAAAGATATGAAAGGGAGTCTTTTAATTCACAGAATGAAGTCCCAAGATACCAGAGTGATGGCCACGTTCTACAGCCCTAAGAAAAAGACGCAGGTAGGATCTTCACACATTTTCAAGCACTCAGGACAAAGAAATAACCAGAAACAGGTAACTGGCTCTGTGTGTGTGTGCGTGCGTGCATGTGAATGGCACATGAACTGCCACATGGGGTTATCACCAATCAGGTCTTTCCAGGTACCTAATTTGCACCCATGTTGCAAACACTAGCCGTATTTACACTCTAAACAGTGGCCAGACTTTCTCTTGGGTCTTACAATGATTTTTCAGCAGCTCATCATTGCTGAGTTCAACAGAAGCCCCCTGGTTGGCATGGGAGAGCAGAATATGGCTCACTTTCTTACTGATTTTATCACTTGTACTGATGTGGTTTTGGTTTATTATTTTACTAGCAGTAAACATGCCAATGGCTGGTTGGCAAGCCAGCTGGCCAGGGGAAGAAGATCTCTAGTTAAGTGGACTCCTGACCTCCCTGGAGAAAAGTCTCTGTTTTTTTTCCTATCACAACAGGTTTTCCCTTTGTTCTCTAGTGGGCAGGTGTTGTCCCACTGGGATGTGGAGAAGGCAGGCACTGATCTCATTAATGATACCCCCACTGGCAACAGATGAGAAGGGCATCCCTAGACTGTGGGATAGTTGGGTTGTCACAATTCACTGGCTGGTGAATAATAGAGCTGGTTATCAGTGGCATATCCAGGGTTTTTAATAGGCGTCACCAGGGACCTAATGAAAGGAAAGAGAAAGGAGCATGAATGGTAAGAACTGTTCACAGTATTGCCAGAAACTGCAGCTGGACCTGCAGCAATAAGCAGGCTGGTCTAACAGGATCCGTCCGCCCTGCTAGTTACAAGTGATACACAGAAATAATCCCATCACTACATTTTCTATTGATTTCTCTATTTTCCCTGCTATTGGGTGCTATTTGTAATGGCTTTGAAGTGAATTTTACACTGCTGAAAGAAGGTACACTTACACCCCTGGAGCTCATGTCTAGGGCAGGTCTCAGTTAGGCAGCAGCAGGGCAAGTATCTCATACCCAACATGCACCCCTCCACAAATATGCCTCAACCCACCTTTAGAAAAATCCTCACTAAGGAATTATGAAAAGGGAGGCCTGGTCTCTATGAGCCCGTGAGCCCCAGTTCTGTCTCCTAGGTTTGCCAATAGATGCCAGTGGTGAGAGTAGATTTTCTTCTGTGTGTTTGATGTCCACCTCACTAGAAGTGGGATACTGGAGGAGGTCACTGGGTCATTTCCTTTCCTCGGTGGTTGTAAAACAATTCTAGAGGGGACTTTTCTGGGATCTCAAGCTCAGGACCAGGGGTTCTGACCACCTGAGTTCCTACAGTGTTGGTTGTGCTGAGGATTTGCTGTTGTGTACTTGGGTATTTGCTTAGCCTCTCTGCCTGTTTCCCTCTCTATAAAGCATTGACAGCAAATAGTTATCTCCCTAATAGATGGCTCTGACCCATTTGTTCAAGTGAGTGAAGTGTTTTGAAACTGTAAAGTTCCAAGAACTGAAGCTCTACACTGGATAAATGCAGAGGCCACAATGTGAATCTGAGGTGCAAACCAGGTCATCTGCATTGTATCAAGGAGCGTTCGAACCCCACTGGCCAGTGGACTGTCTCAAACATGGGGCTAATTCCAACAGAGAGTGCATGAGAACACAGGTTTTCAAGGGTACTCTTCAACTCCATGTTGGACTGGACACAATCCAGCCTGCAGCCATATTTATGTGGCAAAGTACCGCACGGATCTGGCATCTTGTGGAGACCAGGGGCTGCTCAGGGGAAGTTTATTGAGCCTCCTTTCAGGTGCTGGGCACTGAGAGGTGATGTCTCTACCTGCCTGCCCCACCGGTATTTTTGGCTGCTCTGCCCAACCTCACTCAACAGCTCTGTCACCAGAGGATAACACAAACTGTGGGAAGGCACCAGCTGGACATTGGCAGCTGGCAGAAGGCACGGCAGTGTCAATGTACACCTTCAGCTGGCAGAAGCCATGCTCCATTTGGCAGAGGTGGTACATCCCTGCTGACAGGAAGGAGGTTCTAGGGTTTGACTGGCAAAACTCTGTGGCATGGATTAGCCTAAGCTTTCAGTTCAATCACAGGGAAGGCTGGGCACTCTGCCCATGACAGGACTGGGCCTTTAATTTAGCTTCCACCTAAGAGGACACAAGTCTCACTGAAACCAATAGAAGCTGCACCCAGTTGTGCCAGGCTGTGTTTAAAACCCAGAGGACTGGAGAGGGGGATACCACAAGCAAAGGTGTCAAGGAACTGCCTTTCATTGGCATGCTTCATTGTGTTCCTTTTCCTGCTACTTGTCACAGCTGTGGTTGCCTGGCTGCATCAGTCACACTTCTTGTGCATGCTTGCCAAATATCACATGGATGTAAGACAAACTGCTGGCCATCCACTTTGTAGCCAAATTATCCCCAGTATTTTCAACCACCATTGATCTCCTGGCTGAATTCAGCTCGGTGAAATGCAGCTGCAGTTCCTTCCTACAAGCAAGGTTTGTCTGAATATAGCCTGGTGAACCTGGTCATTCCCTCTGCAAAGCCACTTTGCCCTCACCTCCATAGTGCAACCTAGACCATCTGGTGCTCTGGCTGTCAGAAACCATTTCATGCTGTACTTCTGGAGGCCCCTTTCACTTTTAGACCTGGCTCTGAACAAGCCCTTGAAAAAATGTGGCTATATATATATATTTTTTTTTTTTGCAAGCTTTAATATGCATCAAGATCTGCTGTGGACTCTTTCTTCCTCTTTTGTTGCAGTCGTGGTTTCAGAGGAGGCTTTGTGGCTTAGAGTGAGTCCTTGGACGCCTTGGGAAAAGTTCTGTAAAAGCAAACATCCTCTCCCAGCATTTGGGGCTCCAACCACGAGGCCCTGAACTCTAGTGGATGGCCCCCTCT
Source organism: Gavialis gangeticus (assembly GCF_001723915.1). Taxonomy (NCBI): domain Eukaryota; kingdom Metazoa; phylum Chordata; order Crocodylia; family Gavialidae; genus Gavialis; species Gavialis gangeticus. The sequence continues at coordinate 24,222,973 of NW_017728997.1, read as the reverse complement.
CCCACCTGGATCTGCACAAAATGTCTCTTCCACTCATTTATATTGTCTTGCTTTATAGATGAGGTTAAGTTTGTGGCACCCTGCTTTTCTCTGCAGCACCTTGCATAGTAATGGGAGAGTGGGCTAAATTCTATCCAGGTTTCTCATGTGACTCAGAAAGCCATCCTAAGCTGAGCTGGAGGGCAGGGGAAAATGGATTAGAACCCAACCAATCCAAAGCACCAGCTACTTGCTTGCAAACTGAGCCAACTGAATCTGGAGACACTGGCAAAATACATTACTATGGACCCTCTGTATGGTATGCCAGCTTGACAGAGTCATTTTTCAAAACACAACTTCAAACTTAGCCATCCATAAAATGGGAAGAATAAAACTCGATCTGCCTACACTACAGGGTTAATTCTACATGAATTGGCTTCTGAGTACTAAACAGAGAGAAAGATCCAGCAGAATCATAGGTGACAATCTCAGCCCCCATCCTTCTCCTGTTTGCACTGGTCTAGCTATTCATAGGGAACTAAGGCCTTAAAGCAGCCTTGAGAATGACCCCAGCATGGAGAAATCATCAGCTAGTATACAGAAATCCTTGCCAGCTCCCCACAGGCCTCCCTGGACCATTTTGGGATTGGATGGGAGAAAGACAGTTATGGGGTGGAGTTGGCCCTGGTAATGCTGGAGCACAACATCTGCTAGTGAAGCAGGCCAGTAGAGTTACTTTTTTAAAAGCCAAGGCAGCCTAAGCTGTGATCAGAGGAAAAGTGACATCAAGCCACGTCCCTCCTCTTCCAGAAGTCTACTCTGTGGTGTACATGGTGGTCTAGGCCTTGGTGTTCAGAATTCAACTTGGAGGCTGGTTAATGAAAGTAAGTTTGGCCAGCTGGATCACAAGAAAGGAGACAGCATTTTCTGGGCTATTGTGAGGGAGGCGAGCTATTTCGCTGTGGAATTTTCTGCTCTGTTCTCCCTAACTCCCACCTCCTTACCCCATGGAAAATGAAAGAAATCCCCTTTGTGTAAGCAAGATAGTAGATGTGTGCGCTGGGCCTTGGTTTGTGGCGTTTGGGGTGGGGAGAAAGTAGCATGCATGTATGCACATATGTGTGCATGTGTGTGTGAGGTTATGTTGAAAGGCTCAGGGCCAGCCCAGGACAGTTTTTGAGAAGTCCCCTCACGCACATCTGTAAAAGTGTATCAGGCAGTGGAAACCATGAAACAGCCAACATGCTCAGCCACCAAATGACTGCCTTTTTATGTTCTTGTGTACAGCCACCCTCCCTTCCCCACACCCATTCCCTGCTGTGCCACAATGCAGGTTCCAGACAAAACTATCTGAAGTGGGTCCTCAAAGGGGCAATGATGAAGGAAGAAACTGAGAGGAGGAATCGCTGAAAAGGCAGCAAACAAAATAACTCTCAATTTGGGCAAACCCTCACGGGTGAGTTAAGCTCAGGGTCCAAACTACTTCCCTTTCCTTCATCACACAAAGGATTAATCCCTCCGCCACATCTTTCCTTGCCTGCATAGATCTCATAGATTTTAGGGTCAGAAGGGACCCTTTAGATCATCGAGTCCAACCCCCTGCCTGGGCAGGAAAGTGCGCTGGGGTCAGACGACCCCAGCCAGATGTTTGTCCAATATCCTCTTAAATACCTCCAAGGAAGGGGACAGCACCACCTCCCTTGGAAGTGTATTCTGTATTTTGGCAACCTTCACTGTAAAGATTTTTTTCCTGATGGTAGATCTGAAGTGAGTTTAAATCCCAGGGAGGCCTGCTTCTCAGCCGGGTGGTGAGGATTCATTAATGCTTGTCAAGTGCTTGGAAGACTAAAAGAGCCAAGTATGATCATCCTGCCTGGGAGTAAAACAGACTTACGGAAGACAGAGATCCTGACAAAGAACACCATTTGATGAAGATGGGGGAAGCGATGCAACTCCTAAGACTCATTGCTGTCATCAGGGGTCTTACTGTTGAAACAGTTCGGCCCCTGAACTCCTAGTGCCTCAACTCCCCAGGCTGACTGAAGGTGTCTATGCGTCTGCACCATGTATATTTTTAAGTGGGCTGAGTGCCTAGAGCTGAGTGGAATAATTAAATTAAGGGGAAAAAAAGGGATCTTAAATATGGTTCTCGCTCTGCTCTTCAAACCAGAGCCTGTTCTCCTTTCACGCAGAGACCGGGAGAGCAGTGCAGGGTGCAACTGGGCTGCTCTCTCCTCCTTCAGGGGCGAGGGAACAAGCAGAAAGCTGTGAGAAGGCCCCTTTCCTTCTCAGGGCAGTAACCCAAGAGGGTTTGTTGGCCCATCCCCTTACAAGGAGAAGGCTTGTTTGAGGTAAATGAAGGGAGGGTTCTGGCTGCCAACTGGTGACATGTTCACCTGTAGTTCACCCTGGATGGGGTCTTTCTTAGCATCTGTTACCAAAATAATGGGGACAAAAGAATGGGCTATTTATCACCATTCTCCACCCACCAAATTATCTTGTGTACCTGCAGGGCCCTGCTCTCAGGCAGCCAAGGAAAAGCCAACAGCAATTCCCTGGGGTGGGAGGGGGAGAGGGAGGGGGGAGCCCTGCTGGGCACTGCTGGAATCTCTTTCTTCTGTTTCCACTTATTTGTTAGGCTAACTCCCTCTCTCCACCTGTTTGTTAGGTATAGGAGTCTGCTGACCACAGTTCTCTCCTAGCAGGTAACACCAAGTTCAGTAGCAAAACCTGGCCAAATCCTGCCCTGCCTGACCTCCTGCACATCTTCACTGGAGCTGAGTGCAATATTCATCAGGGTATTTGTGCAATCAATGGGAAGGGGGTGTCCAGATTCCCTAGAGGGCTTTGAAATTCTCCCTCTGAACGTGACACAGACATTAGCTAGCCCACTTCGGCAATCTCCCTAGCAAAAGCAACCAGCTGCCAGGGAGCAAAAACCAGGACACCATCCCAGGCCTGCTGCAGAACCAGAAGTCATTTTCAAGGCTCCCATTTCTGAGTTGTGGAAACACCTTGGTACTGTGTTGCTGACAGGTTCATTAATTCTGCTAAGAAGGGGAGTCCTCTCAGCAGGCATGGTGGCACACTCCATGGTGCTGGTCCAGGGGGCTTCAAATTTAGGATAAAATTCCCAATTCAGGAAATTCTTGGGGTCGGACCCATAAGATTCCTGGAAAAACTGGGAAGGTTAATCATTTTATTCCCATGAGGTTAGTAAAGATGTATGACATGGTGATTTTACCAAGAGGTCCAATGATCAACCAGAAATCACACAAGTAGAGATATATACACTGCAGGGGTAGCATGTCCTAGCAAGGATGCCTCTGCACATGCCCTGGTCACCCATTCCCACACACATCATCCAAACATGGAACTACTCCAGGAAGGCTGCTATAGCACAATCCCTTTGTGGTCATGCATGGCCTCTCACCTGCATAAGAGTGATGCCTGGGGACCACCTCACAGCAGCCTCCCCATTATGCTTGGAGTGGGTTGTTGGGGCATTACCGCTATGAGGTGGAAATACCCAGTGCATCCCTGGCAGAGCTGCAGGAGTTGGCACTTTTGGGGTCCCTGGCTCAAATCAGCAGCTTCCCCAACGTTTTCTACTGAAACTGTTCTTCAGAAGAAATTTGGTTTTTTTTGAGTATTTCTCCCATACTTCATCTTAAAAACTCCTAGTGACTTCATACAGTCTTGCTGCAAATATGAAATGAGGAATTCCTCATTTCAAGCAGATGGGAAGAACCAACAGAGCTTAGCTTTTGCTTCCTGATTTTTCCTATTTGATATAACACCACTTTTGGAACA
>NW_017728997.1:24206346-24214181 GCF_001723915.1 Gavialis gangeticus | reverse complement strand
TTGGTTTTTTTTGACTCAATAAATTCTTTTGCTAAAATGTCTGCAGCTTTCCATGGAGAAATTCCAAGGTTTTGTTACAAACTCTTCTGGTTTTTTCTTTCTCAATGCACAGCAACATTTCCCATGGACAGTGAAATAAAATCTAGTTAAACTTCTTTGCTTAAGTGTTTCATTTTGGTGGGAGGATGGGCAAGAAAGGAAGAGTTCTTGAACAGCTCTATCCACAATATCAAGAGTTCAACCCAATAGGCTAGATTTCTAAGGCCCAAGTGCACTGGAAGCAAATAAGGATGGTATTAAACCTTTGCTTCAAGTGCAAACTTGACCAAGCTGTCTTTTTATAAAGGGTGGTGAAAAACTGGGCTGTGTCGAAGAGCAACAGCAAGGACAATTCTAGCTTGAACAGAAACAGGACTATCTTGGAACAACACACAATTCTAGGGATAAGGTTTGGAGCAAGTGATTCACATCTGTCCTCCCCTAACTTAGATTCAGTACTTCTCTTTTCTGGGGTAGGGAGGGATACATTTATGAAAAAGTCGGTACGTGTCATTTTTACCTTGCACATTTTAGATAAAATAGAAGGATTTTGGTGAAAGAGAGGAACTTGTTGAGGATGTGGGAATAACAGGGAAGCTTAAAGCCAACAACTATGAGCTAGAGGCATTCAGCATAGCAAGGAATAAAAAAATCACATAATGCAGCAGAGTAAAGGCAAATAAATTATGGGGAATTAAGAAGTGCAGTGAGTTAAGTGCTATGGAAGGGGGTAATGAAATCCGTCAGCGTGGAAGGAGATTGGAAATCCTGGATGTAACAAAAAGTAAGGAGGAATAGAAAAAAAATAATATAAAAAGGAAGAACAAGAAGAATGAAAGAAATAAGAATGCAAAACACTGCTCAAAGATCTAAGGATTAAAAAGAAAACCTTCAGTGGAAATGGAGAACAGGTGAGGCAACCAAACAAGAATAGTCAGACAGTTAAAGCTTGCAGGGAAAAGATAAGGGCAGCAAAAATGCAGAATGAGTTAATTATAGCCAAAGGGATTAAAGAGAATAAGAGGCCTTTTACAAATATATCAGGAGAAACAGAAGCACTAGGTAGAAGGTGGATCTGTTAATAATAGGTCAGAGGAGGGGATGAAGATAATGGAACAAGGGGGACAAGTAATGCCAATTGTAGCCTGGACTAAACTTATTACAAACTGGTCTGAGGCACCCCCCCAACCCCGCACCCCCCCAGCTTTCCCACAGGCCAGTAAATAGTTGCTAGATAACTGGAACTTTCATCACCACCAATCTAAACTGGTTTTAGCCCAGTGGCCAAAGGCTTTGTACCCTTGTTCCAATCTGCAAGAATAACTAGTAGCTGGGATGACATCAGGACAACACTGTGGAAACATGTTGTGCTGGGCAAATCCCATGCTTTGTCTGGGACTTCCTCCAAAACCCGTAGAAGTTGTTCCACTGATGTAATGGCCTTTGGAGTCGGGTCTTGCTAGTCTGAGTACATGTGGTACAACGACATTATGTGACCAAGGAGAATAGCGGAAGCTGCTTTGGGAGACAGTGTTCATGCCTAGAAGGGGAAGGGGAAGCAAAGGGCCCTTTGGGGCAGTTTATTCCCATCACAAATCAGTCCCTACCTCCTGACTAGAAGGGGTCTTGCAAGAAGGATCCAGTGGTCTTCGTTCTCCCACTGGCTTGACACTGTGAAACTGTAGCCAAGTCATTTGCTCTCTCTCTGTCTCAGTTTCCCCATCTGCAGAGTAATAATAATAAAGTGACAATGCTTCTAATAACAACAACAACAATAATAATAATAAAGTGATACAGCTCTTTGAAATCTTCAGACAGAAGCAGAGGTGGGCATGAATTAGAACAAAGCTCAGTTTGCTGCACAGCAGGCTGACTTCAAACCCACACTAACTTGAGGACTATTCACATTAGGGTTTCAGGCCTCTAAAGTTCAGTGCGTTTGGATCTGGCCTTTTGGTTTCTGCCTACCTCACAAGTGAGGTCTGGCTCCAGCATTTTGCTGTAGGTCCCTTTTAGAGTGATGGCGCCACTGTAGTGTATCAACCATTAGCATCAATTATTCCTATTTTCTCAAGTAAAGGCAATGGGAGGAGGTGGGAGCTGTTTTAAACCAATTCTTTCACAGGAAAAAAAGACATAAGCATCCTGCCTGGAGTCACTGGATGTGCTCTGCATACTGCTATCTTTCCTTAAGCAGACACACCCCCAGGCGACCCCCCTGTGTGCCTGAGACTTGCATGCTAAAACAAAGTCCCTTGCGCTATTGTCCCAGGAGACAAGGTGTCTCTGTTTACTAAATGGAATGATGTTGTTCAAGTGACAATGAGGGGCTGTGATCACTGCTGGGGTGTTGGCCTTTTGTCCTCCCTTCTCAGCTTTGAGAAGCTTTCCTTTCACACTGACACCACCTTCTTTTATTTCTCTCTCTCTCTCTCTCTCTCTCTCTCTCTCTCACACACACACACACACACACACACACACACACACACACCCCCCCCCATAGAACTCCCTCTTTGCCTTGCTCTTTGGATGAAGCTTTTATTTTCTGAGACTACTTGGGAAAGGATTCCACTGCAGCAGAGAGGTTGGGGGTGGGTTTTCCCATCAAAACTACATCCAGCTGGTACCCGAACCCCTATCCCACACACTCCGTGCCTCTGTCTCACCATGGTGATGTCACTGTCACATTTCCATCTTCTTGAAGGCATCATTCCAAGGAAAGATATTGCAAACAGGTAGCAGTTCTGATGACAGGTGTCCTGTTCCAAAAGGCACCATTATGGAGACTAGGACTAACACCATGCAAGCAATATTCACAGACACATCTTAGTTTACAATATATTTTCATCCTTGCATCGCACCACTGGAAAACCTCTCCATATAGCTGGATCTTCCACCCAGACCCATTTGGTATGCACTGAATTGAAGTCTTAAATAGGTCTTCATCAAGTCAGAAAGACAAGCCTAGGGTGAAGCTCACCAGCTCATGCAAAACCTTGTATTCACATAGTTATCAGTCCTTCAAGCACAAAGCAACCATACAGTCACACTGAATGTGCCCTCAGAATCCCTGAACTTCATCTTGGCACTGAAGTTGTGTGCGCAGCCCTGAGGTGCTGAACATAAAAAGTGCCCCAATATGTACTTAGCCACAGCTCTTATTTTACAACAGAAAATACATTCAAGTTAAAATGCACTGGTCAACACACTTCATCTGCTTATCTGTGTTAGACATCAACACAGTGTTTATTTGGACATAGGGACATGTGATCAGCCATACCTCTCTGATGGCTTTTCATATCATTTCAGCCCCAGAGGATGTAAAACCACAGCTTATCATAAAAGAAGGGAATGTCTCTGACTCTTTAGATGCCTGTCTTATGATCTGGGCGTGGGAGGATGCTGATGTTCCCAACATGGTGTGTTGAGGTGTCACGTCAGAGCCAGAGGTTCTAGGATAGGCTGAGGCAGGATGTTAGAAGAGCTATGACAAAAAAGAGAGGGAGAGAAATTTTCAGTACCCTTAGCCTGGTGGTGGGAGCTTTGCTCAGCACCTACTGCTGATGGTGACTGGTGCAGGGTACTTATAGAGGAGGCATTTGTTTTACTGTCACTTGCTATGCTCTATATTTCTGGCTGTCCTCCCCCAGTTGCTCTCCTCTGTGGCCTGGACTCAGGCAGCAGAGTGGTTGGGATTCCCCCTGCTCTCTGTCCTACCTCTGTCCTAGCACTAAATGGCACCTTGCTTTCCCCTCTCACCCTGGGTACGCTTCCCTGGATTGAAGCCAGGCTCCAGTCTTCTGGGAGCCTTCTTTTTTCATCTCCCCTTACAAACAGCCCAAGGGCTCACACAGGAATAGAGTCGAGGAGGTGTTGGGGACCAAGGAGACAGACCCCAAGCCAAGAAAAACCAGCACCGGGAGGAGCAGTGGCGGCAGCGGAAGGCAGCGCTCTGAATAATCTCATGAATCAGCCATGACATTATCAGCAGTGAAATGCTTGGGAAGGGGTTTCCCATGTCCTACTCTGACCTGCAAGGTTGAATCCACAGGGGCCTGAAGGGCATTTAGATTGCCAAAGACAAAAGCTAAATCAGAAGGAAATGATATTTTATTTAACCTCTGCTGGGGGGAGGGGGGACAGGGAATGGGGAGTGACAGAATCGCAGAGATAATACCAGGGGATTCAGAACAGATAACTCAGCAACAAATGGGCTTTCACTAAAGCAGCATGTACCACAGAGAAGCCAATTTCCCCTGATGTTGTCAGTCACTTTCAGGGGAGTGAATGCAGAGGGCCTAACACGCTTCATTCCACTCAGTCCGACTAGAGATTACACCAGTGGTTCTCAACATTTTTGAGATTCAAGGCCCCCACCTGGACAATGCCAGCTCTTGACTTTCACTCCTTGGATTACAGAAAAATTAAAAAAGAGCAGTTCAACTGTCGCAAAGATCTCAGAAAGACCATAGCAGGTTGGAATGGCTTTGACACTCTGACTCATTCCCATTGGAAATCTCTGGGTTTACCTTGTGAACCTTGCAGCATCCTGGTTGAGAATTATTGGGTTAGAGGCCTATTCAGACAAGCTTCCAGTGCCTTCTAGCTAATCCAGGCTCAGCCCTCAATGAAGGAGAGCTGAGAGCACCCAGCACCCTGCAGGATCAGGCCATCAGATTGCAAACTTACTGGTGAAAGAATCAAGTCTTGCTCCACATCAGATGTTGTCAAACTGTGGCCCACAGGACACTGACTTGTAGTAGAGATCTGGCAGGTCACATAGAAATGCTGACTTCCATAGAGTTTTGACCAGCCTTCCTTCGCTTTTTGACTAAATCACATTAAAGCTACAAGCATGGCAATTACCTTCCTGATGCTATTTCCCTTTAGGGCAGCTAGCACACAAAGATGCTATGTGATGATGATTAGGAATGAGGAAGGGGAAGGGTCTAGGAGGGAAGATGGGGCCCATAGGCTAGTGAATGGGCAGTTAGGTGGGGTCTGTGAAATCTGTAGGTGACTCACAAGCTAATCCCTCTCTGAACAGCCTAAGAGTCCCTGCCCTGAGCTGTGTGGAGCTCTGAGCACCCTGAAGACAGTAAGCAAACAGCAGTCTTTTCCTGTTCTTGTGTTAAGTACAAGCCTTCCTGTTAGCACCAGGGACTCTCTCTGCCTCTTACCAGATTTCAACAAAAAAAGAGAAATAAGTAATGTGGATCAAGAACCATGGCAACTGGAGATGGAAAATATGTCATTACCCTTTACTTCAAGGGGCAGGTGCACACCCTAATGTGACTAGTCCTCATTTTGCTTCAGAGTTTTATCATGTTTAAGTGATGCAAGAGTTTTTGCCTTTTCCACTGGGAGGTAACTCCATAGTCTAACAGATCTAGTATAGCCAAGAGGTGCCTCTTCTTATTTTGTGTATTTTCTCCTGTGTTCAATGTTATTTTCATCTTGACCTCCTAGATCACTCTAAGCAATGTTTTCCTTCCCTAAGGCTTGATCTCTGTAGTCTTTGTGTAGACAAAACTCTCAAACTCTCCTTGAAGTCAATGGACTTCATCTATTCAAGGCACTGCAAAGATTGGGTCCTTTGTGTTTCATTTGCATTATCGCAATATCTATAGATACCTTGCTGAGGATCCTCCTGCCAATATTTGATTGCCTTTCCCTTCCACAGAATTCAAAGGCAGCATCTTTGTCCCAATCTCTTCTGTCTTGGAGACCTGTAGTCCTTAAAGTATTTGCTCTTACACAGCTCTCTTCTTGAAAGGTCCTCAGTCTCATCCTCCTAGCATCTTGCTACCCTCATCTTCACAGGATGAACCTTGGCACAAAAGCTAAGAGCAATAGAGACAGAATTAGGTAGAAGATGTGGCAGCACCAGGAGGTTGGTATAGCCCTCCTGTGCTGAGGCAAGACCCATTACCAGCTCTTCAAGAGCTGATGCCATTTTGCTTCCTGTGACTCACTTGCAGCAGAATCCTACTTGCTGCAATCATATGTCTAAGGCTAGAAATAGATGTCACTCAATGAAGTGGATCAGCTGTGCTGGGATGTGTCCTGGCAAATTTGGGCCAACTCAGTGGGCAAATACATATCACCTGTTGTCCCACCCATTGATTTTGTGTGTTCCCTGCTTGCAGAATGCCTCTACACAAACGCTCGTAGTACAGGTAACAAGCAGGAAGAACCTACCCTCCTGCTAGCCAACACAAACCCAGATATAGTGGGGTCACTGAAACATGGTGGGACCCAGCGCATGACTGGGTGGTGAATGTCAAGGGCTATAGGCTGTACAGGAGGGACAGGACAGGGAGGAAAGGTGGGGGTGTGGCGCTCTACATTAAGGAGGAATACACATCCTCATCAAGTAGCACAGAGTCAGAGGAGGGGCACATAGAAGTGCTCTGGGTTAGAATACAAGGCAGTCGAGGGGAAAGAGACTTAATGGTGGGGGTCTACTACAGACCTCCCAACCAAGGGGAAGAGCTAGACCAGGAATTCTTAAATCAGCTCACGGAAGTAGTTAGGTCAAAGGACGTGGTCATCATGGGGGACCTGAACTTTCCAGACATCTGCTGGGAAGAGCAGTCAGCCAGGTCTGACGGCTCATGTAGGTTCCTAGCCAAAATGCAGGACCTCCACCTAACCCAGGAGGTGCACAGCCCCACCAGGGGAGACGCCTTGTTGGACCTCATGCTGGCCATGGGCTACGACCCGGTGAGGGGGCTGCGGGTGCTCGACCACCTGGGTGACAGTGATCATCGCCTGCTGGAATTCACCATCCAGCGCAAGGTGGCAAAGGCCTGCAGCAAGGCAGCAGCCCTAGATTTCAGGAGGGCGGACTTCAATGAGCTAAGGAGAATAGTCCGGGAGGCACTGAGTTCCTGGAGGGGAGGGACGGGGAGCGTGTCTAAGAAGAGTGGTCGCTCCTTAAGGAGACGATACTCCAAGCCAAAGGGAGGTAATCCCAACACAGATCAAAGGGAGCAGGAGGGCACAAAAGCCCCCATGGCTCACCAAAAGCATCCAGGAATGTCTCCTAGCTAAAAAGGAGGCGCGTACCCAATGGCAGGGAGGGGCCATCACCAGGGAGGACTATACTGCGGTTGCTCGGGGATGCAGGGGGCTGGTCAGGAAGGCCAAGGCGGAGATAGGACTGGGACTAGTTTCCCGGATCAAGAACAACAAGAAGTCCTTTTTTAAACAAGTAGGGGGCAAAAAGAAGGTTCTGGGTAACAAGGGGCCCCTGCAGGACAAGCTAGGAAATTTGGTCGTCACACCAGACGACAAAGCCAACCTATTTAACGACTTCTCTGCCTCCATTTTCCTGAGTAGGGACTGGAACAGCCATCCCCCCTCTGGGACCCCAGGGGAGGTGCACCCAGGCCAAGGGTCAGGGAGGATCTAGTCAGGGAACTTCTGGAGGGACTGCATGTATTTAAATCAGCTGGTCCAGACGATCTCCACCCCTGAGTACTGAGGGAATTAGCTGCGGTCATTGTGGGCCCCCTGGCACAGCTTTACGAGCACTCATGATGCTCTGGTGCAGTGCCAGAGGACTGGAAGAGGGCCAACGTGGTTCCCATCTTCAAAAAAGGGAGGAAGGAGGACCCGGGAAACTATAGGCCAGTTAGTCTTACCTCGATCCTGGGGAAGCTTTCTGAGAGAATTATTCTGGCACATGTCCGCAAGGGGCCAGCGGGGGAGATTATGCTTAGGGGCAACCAGCACAGGTTCATTAGCGGCAGGTCCTGTCAGACCAACCTGGTGGCCTTCTACGACCAGGT